>NC_090651.1:37056889-37753139 GCF_040937935.1 Hyperolius riggenbachi | reverse complement strand
GTGTTGCAACGAGGAGTGTAGAAATAAATGTCATTGTTCACTATTAATTCAACCGATTCGGTGTCTACTTACTGGGGAGTTAAGTCCTCCACTACCTCCTTTTTAAAACAGATTTTTATTATTTTATCCTGTTTTTGGCATTCCAACTTTGCTAGCTACTCTGTCACAGACTCTGCTGAATCCCTGGAGAGCACAGTTAAGTTGGGGGGGGGGGTGACCTGGAGGGCCCAACAGCTGGCTCGGGGCCCTGAGGCAATTGCCTAGACTGCCTATATGGTAGCACAGGCCCTTGCAGCTTATGCCCTCTGTCACACATACATTTCCTAGTAGATTTTCTTTTAAAACATCTTCTTAGTGGCTCTTTCACACTATCAGAGTTGGGTTAAACGGCGTCGAAAGTTAAGGGCATCTGTGCAACTTATCCAACGGCCTTCAGGAGCGGTTTAATTGCCATCCCGCCCCGCTGAACTGGCACTGGGACTTGGAGAGCTAAGTCAACAGTGATAAAACGGACACTAATGAGTAAAACACACATCTTCGGCCATACCGCTAACCTCGACAAACCTCCGGAGATTTTTATGTTTATCTCCCGCGATCCCCGCAGACAGTAAAACAGATTAACCTCACAAACAGAACAGCATCGCGGAGCACAGAACTCTGTAAACCTGAGTCGCTTTAAAATATTTAAATCCAAGGAGGCGCACCACTTATCGTACTTAGGATTACATAATAACTCACATCACCGCTCTCTAATTGTGATACATGTTGATGTAAACCAATTACATCTATGCCACTGCAAGTTGCAAATGAAGTTTAATTCTCCCCCTTCCCCCCTCTCGCAGGAAGTAGATCTATGTAACATTTGTTCTTGTATTAAGTCTAAGCCCTTTACAAACACAGCGTGTGTTGTGTGCGCTGCAGTATTTTTAGACAGCGGCGGCGGCGTCCCTGGTTGTCCTCTGAGTCAGGATGCAGAAGAGTTATTTAACATATTCTCAGAAGCTGCACATAGTCTCCCCTGGCTGCCTGGTGCAGAGAGAAGAGAGAGAGAGAGGGATCCACGCCACCGTTTCACTCCGGCGGGGAGCCGGACCAGAATCCTCCCGCTAGGAGGACCGGTGCCAGCTCCAGCTGCAAGCAATCAGCTGCCTCTCCATAGCACAACAACACGGGCCTTTGTTGGGACAGAAACAGAAGGCAGACAGACAAACTGACAAAGAATAGGGAAACAGCAACACAAAGGAATGTTTTATGCCAAGAATGTGCACTGGCTGAAATTGTCTGACTATCTATCTGTCTATCTATCTATCTATCTATCTATCTATCTATCTATCTATCTATCTATCTATCTATCTATCTATTTATGCTGTTATAATGATGAGAGCTGCCACTGCTGGTTTGTTATAAAGAAATAGTGTAACATGCAATTAACCTCTTTGGCAGCACGAATATTTTAGGGTCTAAAAAGTGTTGCAATTTTTCTACACACCTTTAGACCCCATATTTATATTCATCACCCTGGGATCCAGCACTGCAATTCTCCCTCCATCCTCTGGGTTGCGCTAGTGAGACCATGGTTTGCTCTCATGACAACAAACAGCGATCTCACCTGAGGGATCCAGAGCCTCTGAGGAGAGGACCAGAAGAAGAATGGCTGCTAGTATCTTGATCTCGGGGGAGGTTAAGTTGAAGCGCACGCTGCACTGCAGGCTCTGCCTATACCTCCCGGCGGTTACCAGTCCAGCACGGTCATCACTACACAAACGGCTGTTTGCGGTGCATTACACAGTGAGTTTGGTCCGTCAGTGTGAAGCAGTACAGTACTTACACCACCTGCTGATCCATGTCTACACACGTAATATGTTTTCAAGCACTTTATGCCTCCAATTTAGGAATGCAATGTGATTTCTGCCCCCTAGGGATTATAACCCTGCTGTGCGTCAAATCCGTAAGTTTTCCCGGGCGTGTATCCCACTCCAGCATGTCCCCCTCCAGGTGTTAGACCCCTTGAAACATCTTTTCCATCACTTTTGTGGCCAGAAACAGTGTTTGTAGTTCGCCTGCAGTCCGCAGATTTGCGAACTATTGCGGAAGTTCTTGTTTGCAGTTCACAACCCCAAAATATGAGGTTCGAGCCATCTCTATCAATAAATAAACATTCTGCAGAGGGTGATACCGCTTGCTTGGCAGTTGGAAACAGCCATTATTTCCCACAATACAACAAGGTCCACAAGCAGGAAACTGTTAGGACCATGGGCATGACTTCACACTGTGGGAGGGGTTTTACCACAATATTAGCCATACAGATGTCCCTGATGCTCTATTCAGGAAAAGGTAAAGATTTCTGGTGGAAAACGGGGTATCAGCTACTGATTGGGATGAAGCTAAATCCTGGGTTAAAGTTCCTCTTTAACCACTTGAGGACCCACCCTTTACCCCCCTTAAGGACCAGCGCTGTTTGTTGTGATCTGTGCTGGGTGGGCTCTGCAGCCCCCAGCACAGATCAGGGTGCACGCAGAGGGATCAGATCTCCCCCCTTTTTTCCCCCCTATGGGGATGATGTGCAGGGGGGGTCTGATCGCTCCTGCGTGCAGGCATGTTGCGGGGGGGGGGCACCTCAAAGCCCCCCTCCGCGGCGACATTCTCCCCTTCCCTCTCCTACCTTTCCCTCCCGGTGATCCGGGCTGCACAGGACGCTATCCGTCCTGTGCAGCCAGTGACAGGACGTCCCCTGTCACATGGCGGCGATCCCCGGCCGCTGATTGGCCGGGGATCGCCGATCTGCCTTACGGCGCTGCTGCGCAGCAGCGCCGTACAATGTAAACAAAGCGGATTATTTCCGCTTGTGTTTACATTTAGCCTGCGAGCCGCCATCGGCGGCCCGCAGGCTATTCACGGAGCCCCCCGCCGTGAATTGACAGGAAGCAGCCGCTCGCGCGAGCGGCTGCTTCCTGATTAATCAGCCTGCAGCTGGCGACGCAGTACTGCGTCGCTGGTCCTGCAGCTGCCACTTTGCCGACGCACGGTATAAGCGTGCGGTCGGCAAGTGGTTAAAATGAGTTAGGGTATTGAGAGAACTCTAGAAAGCCTTCCCCACATGGTTTAATTCACTTGGCAAAAACATACAAATTTAGTGACATTTCTCATGAAAAAGGAAAATTTTTGCTCATCATTCAAGTAGGCCCACCGGGGGTGCTTGGCATCTCTATATAGAGCAGTCAGTGGGAAGGAGTAAATATTGCTGCGTCTAATTCAGCCGTGCTGCGTTTCCATTTTTTTTTCCGTATTTGTATTTGCTTTAAACTGATACTGATGTCTTATAAACGTCTTGCTTAGTAAAGACGGAACTCGGATGGAAAATTCATTTGCTGCAATTTGGCCAGAAAGAAACCGTAATGTGTTTATGGATTGCATTGTTTCACGTCCATGAAAAACAAGCAAACATCGCGCCTCTTTACTCTGGGATCCGTCTGCTGTTTCTTTCATGGAAGTGTTTATTATTTTGCAGAGATTTTTTTACCTCCTCCTCTCTCTCATTTTTTTTTTTTTTGTACAGTGCGTTTGGGTGTTCTGAAAGCATCAATTTCTCTGTAATGAAATTACCATGAGAACCGGTGCAGGGACTCCCTGCAGCATTCTGCTAATGTGGAGGTGAGTGGAAGATGTAATTCCTAATTATTGAAAGTGTTAACATGGGGTCACAAGAAATTACTTACCAGGCTCTGTTAGCATTATTGACAAAATCCACTCTCAGCGCTCTGTCTCTGCTAACGAGGTGCAAATCATCCGGCATCATCAACACCAGGAAACGCCGCGCCTTGGCATATTTATAAGAGAAAGAGCAATGCGTGCCATGCTGTAGACTGCAGCAACCAATCACAGCACAGCTTTGACCACACAGCATACAATTTTTAAAATATCTGTTCAATTCAAGAATAGCAATCAATTTTGTTGACTGATTGTAAGATTTCAAAAATCTGACCAATTTATCACACACCTATGTTCATTTTTTTTCTCAATTATGATAAAAATGATTGGAAACTCTGAGAAAATTGCTTGGGTGTATATACCACATACCATTCAATTTTCATAAAATTGATCAGAAAAAACTGGAAATCTGAACGGATTTCTTGCTCGAATAAAAAAAAGCTTTAGATTTTTTGGGAAATACGATTTTTTTTATTGAATTGCCGTAAAATCTGATCATTATATTGTATCCTGTTCCCACCTTAAAAGTGAACCTGAACCAAGTAAAATTATTTAACACATGATGTACCTGCAAATGAATAGTACATACTTACCTCGCCGACAGTTCCTCTCAGAAGCTCACCATTTTCTTTTAACAGCGCTTCCTTCCAGTTCTGACAAGATTTTATCAGAAATAAAATTTATCAGCTACTGTCAGTTATATATCAGTTGTTGTCAGTTATAACTGAAAGAACAACTGATGAGCAAGGTAATGTCCATGTTTCCCTATGGCTCAAGTAGGCAGTATTACAGTGTAACAGTCTGCTGACCAGAAAGCTCTTATGGGATATTGGCCATTTTTAAAATGGAAAACGGAAAATTCTATCGATCACAGTGGGCAAACAGGACGCGGGAGAGGAGAAATACTGTAGATTGATGGGTAATGGTACATTTGACGTGTGTTTGTTTATTTTGAAAGTTTTTTAAATTGCAAAAACACTTTATGAACAAACCAGAACCAAGTGGGAACAAACCAAAATATTTTTTTAATGAAAGTAGTTTTTCAGAAAATTTATATTCATTACCTTGCTCATCAGCTGAAGCTCGGGTACACACAATCAGATACTTATCTAAAGAGAGGGAAGCCTCAGGATGCTATTGAGGCTTCTCTCCCTGTTCTATTTACCCTGAGCGTGCCCCCTTAAGGAGGAACTCCAGTGAAAATAATGTAGTAAAAAAGTGCTTCATTTTTTACCATAATTATGTATAAATGATTTAGTCAGTGTTTGCTCATTGTAAAATCTTTCCTCTCCCCGATTTACATTCTGACATTTATTACATGGTGACATTTTTACTGTGGGCAGGTTATGTAGCTGCTGCTAGCTGTTTTGGCTGTTAGAGACAGCAGTAAACAGCTATTTCCTGTCTGTGAACATTGGTACATTGTGGCAGTTTGCCCAGAGTACCGCGGTACTCAGAGCTTTTTGTGGGAGGGGTTTCAGCACAAAATCAGACATACAGCGCCCCCTGATGGTCTGTTTGTGAAAAGCATTATTTTTCTCATGTAAAAGGGGGTATCAGCTACTGATTGGGATAAAGTTCAATTCTAGGTTGGAGTTTCTCTTTAAAGATAAGCGACAAGGCAGATTGGGGCCGCGCAGCTCCTCTTTCTTGTACATGGCTGCGCAATAGCTGACTGAGCCAGCCCGTGCATGCGCAGTAAGCCGGAGCCCCAGGCTACTTCCTACTGTGCATGAGCGGGCGGGCTCGCAAGGCTACAACACGGCCATTAATACAGAAGTGAAGCTGCATGGCCCGATTAGGAGGGGGGCCACGCTCTGCAACGGGGGGGGGGCTGCCGACAAGAGAGGGAAGCCTCAATAGGAATAGATCCTGAGGCTTCCCTCTCTCCGGAGTAAGAACATGTTTTGGTTTGGGTTCACTTTAAAAAAAAATAATTTTACCAAGTCAAAATACCATTTTTTCTTTGCAGTATTTGAGAACCTCACTTTAAAAAAAATTAGTATTTTTGAAAGAAAAAAAAATGTGTTTACTTGTTCCCACTGAATTTTGCAATTTCACGGAATTATGGAACGTAATTACCATTATGTGCAAAATGAATACCATATGAGCTAGAAATTTTGCATTACGATTTTGCATCCTATTTGCAAATTACGATGCGAAATTAGCATTAGGTGAAATTTGAGCTCAATACTAAAACAGCATTTGCCATAATAAATGAATATAAACAATGTGTGAAAGCAAAGCGGTGGTTAAAATATCACAAGCCAAATGTGCCTCCCAATGCACGACAGCTTCTTTCCTTTTCTGTCTGCTTTTAGCTGGTGGGTGGGTCAGTCAGGTATGACCATGTGAGTAGTGATGAGCTTGAATTTCATATAGTAATTCAAGCTCATCACTCATGAAATTATGGTGTAAAATCACTATCCCCGTCATTTGGTGGTTGATCACTTTCAAACGATGCTTAGGGGCGCGGGAGGAATTGAAGTTTTATCATAGGGGGGTTTGTAGACATTTCCCAGTACATATTGTGAATGTGTCTATTGTGGTCCTCCAGAGGCTTTCCCCGTCTCCCCTCCTCCTTGCCGTTCTCGCACTGGGACTCCTCCCCAAAGCTCGTTGACAAGCTGTTGTTGATGGATCACGGACTCACTGCACAGGCTCAGACAACACACGCCTGCACAGTTATACAATGGACATTGCTTTTTCCACCGAGCCCAAGTGGTTCCTTCGTGCTACTGCACAAGTGCACAGGTGCAAACCGTCCTAAGCCTGTGCTCTGCAGCCATGCTTGTTCTCATATGGGAGCATGGCTGCAAGCTTTGGGGTGTCCCAGCACTGGAACGGCAAAATGGAGGGGGGCAGAGGAAGCATCTGGAGGATCCAGAAGCTTCCCTCTAAGTATCTAAATGTTTGCCCCCCAAATTTCCCACGGATTTGCTTTAAATAGGTTCTTATTATCTAGTTTTAGGACTTATATGAGTAACAATTTAGGTCCCATTTAAGGTGGCCATACATCAGACGACTTGGCGGGCCAATCGACTATCTGATTCAGTTATTATAATCGAATTGGATGACAATTGTTGCCGCCAAGTTCATGGACTGAAATCTATTGCATGAACCGGTCAGATATTCTTCAAGATCTAAAGACGACTTGCTCGTTCCATTGCGCAGTGGTAATGGCGAGCGATATCAGGATGAGCGACGAATGTGACAAAAACCCTGGCGCTGTGTCCCCACTGTATAAATGTACATCTGTGTGCTGTGTGCATTTATATATACAGTAACTTGTGTTGTGGTGCCTGTACTTTGTCAGAATCTGCCACTCTTTCATAGCCACATACACTCCAGCGGCACATAGCCGGCACGTGTGGGACATCACACACCATGTCGGCGTCATGTAGGCAGATATGGAAGATCGGTGGATTCAGAAGACAGATGGGCGAACCATTGCTTATGGAGTTCTATTTTTATCATATTTTTGTAAATAGTAGAGATGCCTTTAAGGTTTTTAAAGAGTGGATTAAGGAGTCTTGAGGTATTTTTATGTATCAACCAGTTATTTGCACCCAGTTTAGAGATAAAGTGATGTAATCTCAGGTAAGAAGGTTTATCCTGAACTGGAAAATTGTATTTATCACATAATTGTTTAAAAGAGACCAGATCACCTTGTGGGAATATAAAATGTAAGTGGGTAATTCCACATTTTAACCATACTGATATTCTGAAATTTAGGGATCAGATGTTTTAGCCAATGAATTGGAAAGGCATATTCATTGTCAGGATCTGATTGAGGTAAGATTTGAGTGTATACTTTCCAGGCCTTCGTAGTAGCTTTTTGGGATAAGAAGTAGTTTGGGTCAAGAGGGATGGAGAGTATAGCCTTAGTAATATTTGTAGTAAGGATGTGACCTTCTGCTCTTCTTTCCATCCTTGCCCAGTGTGTGTCATAGGGTTTTGTAAAAAGTAGGCATGATTGATCAATGACGGCTGCCAGATAATAATTATAAAAATGTGGCAGTCCCATTCCTCCCCTCAGAGCATGTCCATTCAGGGTCCTTTTACTTAATCTAGGCTGTTTGTCAGACCAAATAAATTTACTTATAATTTTATCTAATTTGTTAAAAAAAGATTTAGGGATGGGGATAACTTCTGTGCGGAAAAAGTAAAGTACTATTGGTAATAACATCATTCTCACTAAAGCCATTTTTCCTGACCATGATATGGTATATTGGACATAGTCCTTACAGAGTTTATCAATTTTGGATGATAGAGAGTGGTGAAGTTCTCTTTAAATAGATGTTTAATGGGAGAGATGAGATTAATACCAAGGTAGGGAATTGCATTATATGACCACTTATAGGGATAGGAATGTTTAAATCTTTTAGAAAGGAAGTCAGGCATATTGATTCCTAGAATTTAGGATTTCATATAGATGACTTTATAATATGAGATTTTACTAAAGTGTTCAAGAGTGGCATGTGTCAGTTGTAATGATTTTTCCACATTGGTAAGAAATACAATAACATTGTCTGCATAGAGACCTATGGTGTGTTGTGTACAGTATGTTCCCATCAATTTTTGTGAAGAACAATGGTCTAAAGCTTTGCGCCTTCTTAACCCCCTTGCCGGTTATCCCGAGCTCAGCTCGGGGTAACCTGCGCAGGAGGATTCCTCAGGCCCCGCTGGGCCGATTTCTATCAAATAAAAAGCAGCACACGCAGCCGGCACTTTGCCAGCCGCGTGTGCTGCCTGATTGCCGCCGCTCTGCGGCGATCCGCCGCGAGCAACGGCGAAAGAGGGTCCCCCCAGCCGCCCGAGCCCAGCGCAGCCGGAACAAACAGTTCCGGCCAGCGCTAAGGGCTGGATCGGAGGCGGCAGACGTCAGGACGTCGGCTGACGTCCATGACGTCACTCCGCTCGTCACCATGGCGACGAGGAAAGCGAAACAAGGAAGGCCGCTCATTGCGGCCTTCCTTGTTACTTTTGATCGCCGGAGGCGCTCGAAAGTGCGGTCTAGTGGGCTTTCATGCAGCCAATAGCACAAAAATCTCTCTCTCTCTCTCTCTCTCTCTCTCTCTCTCTCTCTCTCTCTCTCTCTCTCTCTCTCTCTCTCTCTCTCTCTCTCTCTCTCTCTCTCTCTCTCTCTCTCTCTCAGTAGGGAATTGCAGATTTTCAAAACAGCTTATATACCATAGCTGGGATTTGAACCCAGAACCTAGTGTGTAGTAGGTATGTGTCTTAACCTCTAGACCATGACCCACACTACATGTTAAAGCTGGCGGTAGCATAAACCATACTTCCATTATGATCAATTCGATAGAAAAAGTAGCATGATTAAGGATTTGTACTTTTTGAAAAGCATGCCTATATACCATAGCTGGGATTTGAACCAAGGACCTAGTGTATAGTAGGTATCTGTCTTAACCTCTAGACCATGACCCACACTGCATAGTAGTAGGTACCTGTCTTACCCACTAGTAAGGGAGAGGCTGCAGCCTCAGGGCGCAGTGTAGGAGGGGGTGCACAATTCATTCAGCTGTCATTCCCAATTGTGTTTGAAGCAGAAAGAAATAAGAAAAGGTGATACATGGCAGCGACTGCAAGCCAGATAAGTAGAGATTAAGGTGTTGGGGGTGGGGGGGGGGGCCCTGGGGCACCTCTTAGTGTAATAGCAATCAGTGTGTGACAGCTGGGGTGGGAGGGATGGGGGGGCGCACTTTGCTGTCTCAGCCTTGGGTGCTGAAGGACCTTGTCCCACCTCTGACCACACTACATGCTAAAGCCTGGCCCTGAGTGTGGTTGATGGTCTAGAGCAGTGGTCCTCAAACTAAGGCCCGCAGGCCGAATGTGGCCCCCTAAGGCTTTCTTACCGGCCCCCCACACAGAAAATGTATTGCTTATAAATGCAGTCAGCTACATCTTTAAATATTGGTGGTCCACATATGGAATAGCAGTGCAGCACCCCCCATCCACATGGAAGCCAGAAAGTACAAATCCTTAATCATGCTACTTTTTCTATCGAATTGATCATAATGGAAGTATGGTTTATGCTACCGCCAGCTTTAGCATGTAGTGTGGGTCATGGTCTAGAGGTTAAGACAGATACCTACTATACACTAGGTCCTTGGTTCAAATCCCAGCTATGGTATATAGGCATGCTTTTCAAAAAGTACAAATCCTTAATCATGCTACTTTTTCTATCGAATTGATCATAATGGAAGTATGGTTTAATGGTTTATGCTACCGCCAGCTTTAGCATGTAGTGTGGGTCATGGTCTAGAGGTTAAGACAGATACCTACTATACACTAGGTCCTTGGTTCAAATCCCAGCTATGGTATATAGGCATGCTTTTCAAAAAGTACAAATCCTTAATCATGCTACTTTTTCCATCGAATTGATCATAATGGAAGTATGGTTTAATGGTTTATGCTACCGCCAGCTTTAGCATGTAGTGTGGGTCATGGTCTAGAGGTTAAGACAGATACCTACTATACACTAGGTCCTTGGTTCAAATCCCAGCTATGGTATATAGGCATGCTTTTCAAAAAGTACAAATCCTTAATCATGCTACTTTTTCTATCGAATTGATCATAATGGAAGTATGGTTTATGCTACCGCCAGCTTTAGCATGTAGTGTGGGTCATGGTCTAGAGGCTAAGACAGATACCTACTATACACAAGGTCCTTGGTTCAAATCCCAGCTATGGTATATAGGCATGCTTTTCAAAAAGTACAAATCCTTAATCATGCTACTTTTTCTATCGAATTGATCATAATGGAAGTATGGTTTAATGGTTTATGCTACCGCCAGCTTTAGCATGTAGTGTGGGTCGTGGTCTAGAGGTTAAGACAGATACCTACTATACACTAGGTCCTTGGTTCAAATCCCAGCTATGGTATATAGGCATGCTTTTCAAAAAGTACAAATCCTTAATCATGCTACTTTTTCTATCGAATTGATCATAATGGAAGTATGGTTTAATGGTTTATGCTACCGCCAGCTTTAGCATGTAGTGTGGGTCATGGTCTAGAGGTTAAGACAGATACCTACTATACACTAGGTCCTTGGTTCAAATCCCAGCTATGGTATATAGGCATGCTTTTCAAAAAGTACAAATCCTTAATCATGCTACTTTTTCTATCGAATTGATCATAATGGAAGTATGGTTTATGCTACCGCCAGCTTTAGCATGTAGTGTGGGTCATGGTCTAGAGGTTAAGACAGATACCTACTATACACAAGGTCCTTGGTTCAAATCCCAGCTATGGTATATAGGCATGCTTTTCAAAAAGTACAAATCCTTAATCATGCTACTTTTTCTATCGAATTGATCATAATGGAAGTATGGTTTATGCTACCGCCAGCTTTAACATGTAGTGTGGGTCATGGTCTAGAGGTTAAGACACATACCTACTACACACTAGGTTCTGGGTTCAAATCCCAGCTATGGTATATAAGCTGTTTTGAAAATCTGCAATTCCCTACTGCATGATATGGATGATATGGATGATATGAGAGAGAGAGAGAGAGAGAATTTTTCCGACGGAATTCCCCCGGTATACCGTCGGAATGGAACTATGACGGAATGCGGAATTGTGACGGAAATGGGCTATTCCGACCATGCCTGATTCTGGTTGATGTGCCTTATCCTGGTCAATTTGTTCTTTGTTCTTTTTTTCCCCACCTTCTTTACCTGTTCTTTCTACCTTTCTTTTTCCTTTCTTATGCAAAGTTAAACCCTAATGTGCTGTTGTTTTATTCTCTGTTCACAACAAATTTAAGATAGGTGAACAGAACTTACTGTTTTTCTCAGCTTCTGATTTAAGTTTCTATTGGAATGAAAAATTGAAGGTTTTGTGATTCCCTACTGACTACTGCATAACTCTGTATTTTGTTATACCTTCTAATAAAATGTTTTGAAAACAGAAGACAGATGGGCACCGTGACACAGGACAGGTAATGTATAAATGCACGCACACATGCACAAAGCACACATGCACATTTATACACTAGGACACATCGGTGAGCAGGGACGTAGCAATAGGGGTTGCAGAGGTTGCTACTGCATCGGGGCCCCAAAGGGCCCTCCCTCAACTACAGTATTAGCTCTCTATTGGTCCTGTGCTCATAATAATCACTTCTATAGATTCTTTGAATAGTGGTAATCATTAACTTGCTGTTCCCCATCCCTTTCTTGTACCTCTGACACTGTGGTTGTCCTTGGTAGTTGGTGGTGGTGTGACGTAGCAATTGTTATGTATAGAGTGCTTTGGGCCCCATTGTAAAACTTGCATCGGGACCCACAGCTCCTTAGCTACACCACTGGCGGTGAGGCAGCGGATGCGGTGGACTTGGCCGGTTCCCAAGACATTTCATGCTGAGATAATCGATCGAGAATCAGCCTGCGGTGTATGGGCAGCTGACAGATCTCTCTCCAATCAGATTAGATCAGAGAGAGATTTGTTTCTTGGTCGAATCTGCCCATCATCACATGATGTGTAGGCACCTTTAGTCAGAAAAGTTTCAAAAGAACGCACAAGGTTTAACCACTTTACCACCACAGGTGCGTATATCTACGCTCCTTTTAACACCCTTTCCCCACCAGGAGTGCAGATATACACACCCCCGCTGCTACCGCCGCTGTCCGCGCTCCCGTGCTCGTGCACGCCGCCGGCCGCTCGCCCAGAGATCAATGAATGGGAAAAACCGTTCCCGTTTGTTGATCTCAGCCCCCCAGCAATGAGTGGCTGCTTCTGTGAGAAGCCACGCGATCATTGTGAAAAAAAAATAGTTCCCATCCTTATAGTACTTCCTGTAAGCGTACTTCCTACGTTTACAGGTCACATGCACAAAAAGTTACTGTGGCCACCTTGTGGCCAAATAGTAAAACTACACCCAAAAGCATTTTTCATATACAAATACATAGTTTTACACTATACATTAACTCATTACCTCCCACACTCCCCAATTTATTTATTTTTTGTAATAAAAAACAAATTACAATAAAAAAAACAAACGTAAATAGTTACCTGAACTCTTTAAATATTTATGTCAAGAGGGTATAACACTGTTACTTTATAAATTATGGGCTTGTAATTAGGGATGGACGCAACACTGAAAAAAATGCACCTTTATTTCCAAATAAAATATTGGCGCCAAACATTGTGATAGGGACATAATTTAAATGGTGTAATAACCGGGACAAATGGGCAAATACATTTCATGGATTTTAATTACAGTAGCATGCATTATTTAAAAACTATAATGGCCGAAAACTGAAAAATAATGATTTTTTTCCCCAATTTTTTTCCTATTTTCCCGTTAAAACACATTTAGAATAAAATAATTCTTGGCATAATGTCCCACCTAAAGAAAGCCTGATTGGTGGTGAAAAAAAACAAGATAAAGTGTAAGGTTATAGAAGGTAATGGAAGTTATAGAATGAATGGAAGGAGTGCTGAAAGGTGAAAATTGCTATGGTGCTCAAGGGGTAAAACCCCTCAGTGGTGAATTGGTTAAATCTCCTCTCTATCTGCACAGCAGACAGAAGTAAGAGAGCGCAATAACATTTGCTACAATCCTGTATTAACATGGCCTTGGGGGAATTGACTTCTTCTTTACAATGGTCTAGTTACAATTTTAAAAAGTCAAAATGACTGCAGAGTGCATGGCCCCTAGCAGGAAACATTGACAAAATATAGGCGTGATATGCTTTCCCTATCATCTGATATGCAGCTGACTCAGAATGGAATGTAAGGGAACGTTTTTGGCTTCTGTAGATATTCTGGGAGGAAAACGTACCATCGTGTTTTCCTTTCTCTCTGGTTTCAGTTATTTCCAGAATATCCAGGTGTTTCTGGGGGTGAATTATTTTACAGGGATTAGGTCTGGACCCACAAACTATTTCAGACATTGGTTAAGTTTCTATAGGCTTCACGTATTTGTGTAGCGTAGACAGAAGAAGTAACGCTATACGAAGGGGTGCTGATAAGTTCCTGGCTTTGCTCCCTTACAGATTAAACTGAAAAATGAATGTGGGGGCATATGACTGCCTAGGGCTCGATTTACAAAAGGGTGCTAACTCAGTTAGCACACTTAAAAGCTTTGGACGTGCTAACTACGGTGCTAAGCAGTTAGCACGCCCAAAGCTTTTATTGATCGCGCGCAAAGTTCAGCCCTGTGTGGTGCGTACGAAACATCATACCGGGTGCGCCTAAAACGTTAAACTGGGTGTGCAAGAAACGGCACACCATGCAACGTTTCGGGGGCACCCAATGCAACGTTTTGGGCACACCAGGTGTGAGGTTTGGCGCAAACCACGCAGCGCTAAACTTTGCGCGCGCTAACTTAGCGTGTGAAACTTTGCACGTCCTAAAGGGCTTTAGGAGTGCTAAGGGGCTTTTAAGCGTGCTAACTAAGTTAGCACCCTTTTGTGAGTCAAGCCCCTAATGTCTCAGTACGTAACTTTGCAAATAGCAGGTGTTTCAAATTCCTAAATCTGTTTTATTTTTCTTTTAGTGAGAATCTGTGATGACAGAGGCACAATCAAGTTTCACATCGATGGAGTTACAGGCCGTCATGAACTCCAAGGAAAGTCAGCAAAGGACATTCACACTAAGATGTCACAAACACTGGGGGAGATGTCTTCAAGACGAGCTGTTTATACAGTCACACAGAGCAAAAGGGAGTTTTGTACATACTCATTACTGCATAATACTTTACACTAGTGCAACCTACCATAGTCTGTGGTGCAGCAGCATAGTGCGGAACTTGCACACAGTCCAGGCAGAGACCTGCAAAGATACAACCACAGATTCCAGCCCTGCCTTCCTATAAAGGAGAATCTGGACATTGCCAAGCCTGGTCCCCAGCCAGAGGGACACATGCACAGCTGCTGGACAAACCTGTACAGGTTTGCCAGCAACTTTCTAAGGTAAGATTACTCCAGACATCCCTGCCTTTGCTACCACTGGTTCTCTGAGTGCGCTCTATTTCTTGTCTTTATCCTTGACTGGGGGAGATGTGTCCTTCCTACAGCACTGTTTAAACCTTGGTATTTTGTTTCAAGACTGGGCATTTAACTGTTAAAGATGAGCCCCACAGTGGGCGCCCCCAAACCTCTCCTGACCTGGCAACCTGCGATGCTACCCAAGAGCTGCTTATTGAAGACCAAAAAATATCTGCAAAAAAGATAACCCAAATACTAGACAGTGGACTGGTTGGGTTTGTTATCAGAACCATCGGATTCGTAGACTCGTGCACGTTTTCAGCGAGGTGGGTGTTTGAACAGTTGAATGTTTGAACAGTGATCAGAAGCAGGAATGAGTCAAAGAATCTAAAGCTGTTTTGGCCCATTTTGAAGTTGCACTGGACTTTTGGTTATTGAGTGAGGATGAACTTGGCTCCATAGCTACGATCCTGAAACCAAGGAACAGTGAAAGGAATGGCACCACAGTAGGTCCCCGTGGTCGATAAAGTTCCATACCCAGGCCGGAAATCAGCCCCCCGCAAAAAAAAGTGCCTTCTTTGGGGGGAGGGGGGCAAAGAGGGTATTCTGTTGATGGACTACCTACCTCAGGGCTTTAGCATCACCAGTTTTATGCTAACCTTTTTGTAAGACAATGCACCTGTGTAGATGACAAAATGAACGCTCTGGTTTTTCAATTGGTCCACCATCTCTCCTACTCACCTGACCTGGCAATTTTGGACTATTATCTGTTCCTGAACTTTAAGAAACACCTGAAGGGGCAACAGGTTGTGGACATGTATACGTCAAATATGCTGCTGAGAGCTGGTTTGAGGCCGAGCCAAATGACTTTTATTTGAATGGTCTAGATAGAAAATCTGCAACTACGCTGTACCAAGTGCATCAGTGGAATATGTTGAAAATAAATTGTGTTATTTCATACCTCTGACTCTTTTCTTTCTGGGCAAAGCCAGGAACTTATTAGCAGCCCGTACTATATTCAGATGATGATGGCGTAGGTTAAAGAGACACTGAAGTCTCGCTTTTCACCTTATTTTCTTATTCAGCCTTCTTAAGCATTAAATTCTAAGCTAAGTCGCCACATCCCCATGGCAGAACAAGTTATTTATAGCCCTAAAATTACCCAGCAAAGTTCCACAGGCCCCCATCATTCTGCTTCCTGGTAGAGGCAGATCTGTGCACAGTAGCTCTGCCTCTTATCCAGTCAATCTCCGCCAATCTCCGCCCCTCTCAGTGAAAAAAGACTGAGAGGGGTGGGGAGAGGCGGAGATCGGTGGAGATTGACAGGATAAGAGGCAGAGCTACAGTGCACTGCTCTGCCTCTACCAGGCAGCAAAATCTGCGACTTTCAAAGTCATAGAACTTTGCTGGGCAATTTCAGGCCAGGGCTAGAAACACACAGGGATGCGGTGATTCACCTTACAATTTAATGCTAAAGAAGGGTGAATAAGAAAATAAGGGAAAAAAAGAGACTTAAGTGTCTCTTTAAAAAATAACTCTGTTGGCTTTATTAAAGGACAACTATCACGAAAAATAGTAGGTAATCAAAAACATATCTGTCAGATTTTAGACTAGTCCATCTCTTCATGAAGAATTCTCAGTTATTTATTTACTTTAAAAAATCCCTTAGTAACTGCAGTTGCTCAGTCAAATATGTAGGACAAAGAGTAGAGAAGCTGGCTCACATTTATGTATAGATAATTTCTGGGGAGTGCTTTTGTAAAGAATAAAGGCAATACTGAGAATACCCCAATAGGAGATGGACTAGTCCAAAATCGGTCAGATCTGCCAGCTTTTTACTACCTATTATAAGTGACAGCAACATTGGAAATAAAATAATTTATAGGGGATTTTACTATGGAAGAAACATACATTAAATTTGTATCTATTTTAGATTTTGCAATTTTTCGCAATAGCGGTCCTTTAAAAAAAGAAAAGGGAAAAAGTTTTACTATGAACTTAATGTCTACATTTCTGGAGTTAACAGGAAACAAGAGTGAGATCATCAAATCTACAGACAGAATGTACTGCAATACCTGCATTGTTTCCTTAAGCACATACAGGCCCTTGATGTGTCTATTGTGTGAAGTGGGAAATGTTTGATTTGCTTGTTGCCATGGCGCCCAGAGAGCTTTGTGTTGCTATTTGGGAGATTGCAGAATGAACTGAAGGACCATATGGATGCGAAGCACCCCAATTACCACCTCCCCCACCACCTAATTTCTGTAATTCTGTACTTTGTCATCATAACTTAAAGTGTTAGAGTGCTTAGACTTAACTGTGCTTAAAGTGCAATAATGCAGTGTGCTTGTATTATGGATTTTACTGAGACAAATGAGACAGTCCATTCTCTACATTTAAAGTATGAAAGTATTTTCAGCACTTGAATAGAGAGATAACTATGAGTGTGTGGAGCATCAGAATATCTAGTGGCGTACCTACCATAATCCTGCAGGTGCTCACAGCACTGGGTGTAGCCATGGCTAGGGGTGCCGCTGTGGTGCTCAGCCACTGTGTTCTTCCACCTGAGACCTTCTTTCATAGTTTGGGAAAATAGCAGCAGGCAGAGCAGGGGACTGTACTACTTCCTGCACTAGATGTAGCACCCCTCCCACTTCCTGTCCCGTGGGCAATGTGTCTCCTCACTCTCTACACACAGCCTGCAGTGAGTGAATGTGCAGAGCAGCAGGGTGAGTAGAGAGAATAATTGCTGTGCTGCAGCTGGGAGCATTAGCAGGGAGAGAAGGCAGGATGTGTTTAGTGCTTCAGAAGTTGCCTGGCATTAGTAGCCATGTGCACTGGCTGCTGTAATACCAGAGTGCCCTAGACTATTGATTATTTATCCTGATCAGAGTAATTAATCAATAGTGCAGGGCAGTCTGCTGTTGCAGAAGCCAGCGGCACTGACCTCTGCAGCACTGTATAGAGTACAGAGTTTCATAACGGTTAGCTACGTCCACATCCTGAAGACTCTTTTTCCCCAAAAATCCCCCCAAATTTGCAGCGACATGCTCAGCACTCCATCCTGTCAACCCTCCCATCAAAAAAAATTGTTGTTTTTGGGGGGTGTCTGTAAATAATCAGCACTGGGTGTCAAATTCCCTAGGTACGCCACTGAGCATATCCAGAGGTGTAGCAATAGGGGATGCAGAGGTTGCAAATGCGCCAAGGCCCTTGGGAAAGAGGGGCCCTCCTTCAATTGCAGTATTAGCTCTTAATTGGTCCTGTGCTGGTAATCACCACTTCTATAGATGCTTTGAATAGTAGTAATCATTAACAAACTGTTTCCCATCCCCTTCTTGCACCTCTGACACTGTGGTTGTCCTTGGCAGGTTTTAGTGTACCGTATCAATTGTTATACATAGAGTGCTTGGGGGGCCCAATGTAAAACTTGCATGGGGCCCATAACTCCTTAGCTATGCTGCTGACCATATCTATACAGAAGCAGTGGGTAGCAGTGGCATAACTGGGTATATGGTGCTATGGTGCCTATGGCAAACACTGACATTTACAGTGCCCCCCCCCCCCCCCCGGTTTAGGTAGTGGACCGGTGCCTTTCCAGGGTTAGGTAGCGACAGGTGCACCCCCAGGGTAGGTAATGACAGGTGCCTCCCCGAGTTTGGTAGGGACAGATGCCCCCGAGTTTAGGTAGCCACAGGTGCCCCTCCCCCGGGTTTGGTATTGACAGGGACCCCCAGTTTAGGTATTAACAGGTACCTCCCCGGGTTTGGTAGTGACAGGTGCTTTTGAGTTTAGGTAGCCATAGGTGCCCCCTCCCCCGGGTTTGGTATTGACAGGGAGCCTCAGTTTAGGTAGTGGCAGGTGCCTCCCCTGGTTTGGTAGTGACAGGGCCTACAGGATCTACGCCACCCGCCGTTTCCCCTCCCGATGCGATCATGCGCACCCGAGAGGGGAGATTAAGCTGTCATATGACAACTTACATCTCCCCTCAGTGGTCAGAAGCCATCGCATATGGCTTCTGATCACTTGATCACTATGATCGCCGGCGGATCATCGTGATCGCTTACAGAGCTGTGGTGGTAGGGGCGATAAGAAGAGGATTCACTCACCTCCCTGCCGTTCCCCTGATGATCGGCGCTCCCCACCGCTCTGGCCGGCATCTCTGCTCGCTGAGACGTAAGTCCCAGGTTGCGGCTTGGTGACGTCACTGAGCCGCGACTCGGTACTTAGCATCAGAATGAGCGGGGATGTCGACAAGAGCGGAGGTGTCCACAGCGGCTCATCGCTGGAGCCAGGAAGGTGCGTGAAGGCTGCTGGTGAAAGGGGGGGCATCTTGGTCCAGGGGGGACATCTGGCCCAGCAAGCCCTAACAGGATCTGGCTGCCTGACCCCCCCCCCCCAAACGCACGCCTCCCCCATGCAAAAGGGTCCTGAAAGGGTTAAGTTGCGTGAGTTATGCACGAGCTACACACAGTAGTGCAGTGTATCGTTTGCTGCTAACTACCTTGCGCTCCTTCTAAGTAACGTCAGCTCCACTGAACCCGCCTTGAGCCTCGGCGGGTCCAGTGACATTATTGGACATGATCCCATACGTAGATTGGCCCAATAAGCTGCCTCTCACATTCCTTCTAGTATGTTATAAGATCTGTGGGAAAGTGCTTGGACTTGAATTGAAGACTCCAGTGCGAGAGAGAAAGCCCCTCGGCCACCATGACACTCTCTGATCTCAGACACTAAATGGTCACTTTCTTCGCTGTTTTTCAGCTAACGTGATATTTGCGTGTTCTGTTGATACGAGGTCTCCGGTGCACCATGACATGAGCGTTCCGTAACAACTGCAGATAACTATTCTGTTCCTCTCATCTCATTCTCAGACATTCGTCTCTTCAGGCAAGCTGTTCAGAGACACACAGAGAGCCGTGCAGAGCATGTACATGTGTAACGCATTACATTTTCAGATGTGCAAATTGATCCCAAATGATCCACTGGAACACTTCACACATAATTCTGCATTTTTGCAAGTGAACTGGCAGTCTGTAAAAATGTTCCTTAGAAACAGCTCACCGTGACTTAAAGGGGTATTCCACCTTGGGCATCAGGGGAAGGGGGGGGGGGGTCTGTTTATAAATACTGGGGGATCAACCCAGGCGTAGAACCCGCCTATAGCTTTACAAGTAGCATGACTGAATTTGTGACACTGTTAAACATGATTATTTATTTATATAGACCCTTATATAAGTTCTGGAGAGAGTGTATTATTATATACAGTTGCAGGGGTGAGGAACCTTTTGGCCGAAAGAGCCATAAACGCCAAATATTTTAAAATGTATTTCCCTGAGAGCCATATAATATGTTTCAAACTGGGACAGTGCGCCTGCGCAGCAGAGGGCTCACGTCCCTGTTGCCATGGTGATGTGTATACAGTTGATCTGCTGGGCAGCGGAAGTGTCAGATACGTTTTTAGCTTCTCTTGGGTTTCAGCAACATCAGCAATTTCCCCGGGAGCCAGACAGGAGCAATACAGACTAACAGCTTGTACAATTAGCTAGCTGACTTGGGGGTTTATTCACTTTGTAGGCCAAAACCCCAGCACTTTAGCCCAATAGGCTGCCTGTCAAGTGACAGGCAGCCAATTGGGCCAATCAAAGTGCGGGGATCTTGTCCTACAAAGTCACTGGACCTGACAGCAGGGTCCAGAGTGGGACAATTGGAGCAGCTGTTAGTTTTGGGGGTAGTGCGTGTAAGTTAGTAGTGCATGCTACAGCAGTAACATGCGTACTCTGAAAATTTTACTTGTGCTGCCACACTAAGTTGTGCTGCTTGAGCAGTGTAGCTTAGTGAATAAACCCCTACTGATTTGTATGTGAGCCAGAGGAGTGATAAGAAATCTTTGTTTTCTAAGCCTGAGTTGATTTTTTGTAGACACTCCTGTTCCGCGATAGAAGTTACCTCAAGGATGATGCAATAACAATGTGTGATCACGACATATTTCCTTGCACTCCAGCAACACGTTTCATCATGAGTACTTGGGACTGACTTCCTCAGGGCCCAAATCGGTGCCTAGAATATCAATAGAGAGGTGCTCAATGCTCACGAAACATGTTGCCATAGTGCAAATTAATATTTCTTGATTACACATTACTATTGTGCGTCTTGACGTAAGCCACCTCCTGCTTATCAGTTTTATTGGATTTAATGTATTTTATCATCGCTGGGTGCCTTTTTCCCCCATTGTATCCTATACCTCCATTGGAGAACAGTACGCCTGGTGGCCCACCTGTGTACCAACTATAGGTTTTACCTTTTCCAAAAAAGTGACCAGAATTGGGAGACCAGCATTCCCGAGTGAAGACGGTTGTATTCTCCACATGCCTTATTGGTTGGTTGCCTTACATTGCAACTTCATTTACTAATCTCATAATTCCTGTACTTCATTTTACAGTAACATACTACACCATCGGGGCTCCCCTTGTCTCTGTGTTTTTCGAAGGTGCAGTTTTACTGTATCACCCCCATCACTGTGATGTGTAAGACCTCATGCGGTCAAGTCTAGAGGAGAAGGAGAAGTTTGAATTCACCTTTGGACATCATGAATCCAAAATCCATAATACACTTTGGTCATTGTCACATCAGCAACTTTGCAGCAGAGATTTGTAGGTAACCACAGCACATTTCTGTAAAACGGAACATGGCTATCACATCGATATTATTAGTGGTTCTTTCTTACAAGAACATGGCAGAAGTGGGGAGAGGATAGTTTTCTGATGATAGAGAGGTGGGCAAGACAGGACAAATGACATTTATATTGCACTTTTCTCCTAGCAGACTCTAAGTGCTTGAGCTGTAGCCACTAGGGCACGGTCAGTAGTCAGTAGTAGTGTTAGGGAGTCTAGCCCAATGACTCCTTACGGAATAGGCGTTGGCTTACTGAATAGGAAGAGATTCAAACCAAGGTCTCCTGGGTCATAGACAGAGCCCTTAACCATTACACGTTCCAGCCACTGGTCTGAAGAGTTATAAAGAGAGTAGTCAGAATTATATGCTGTTAGTCATATAGTTTGCCTGATCATTCTGTAATGCAGGGAAGGGCTACGTGTAAAATACAGCTGATGAAAAACTTAAGTTGAACCATGACAGGAGTGCAGACACTAGAATAAAAAACAGAACAGACTGGACTGCTGGGAATTACAAAGCAAGATAATTGCTTCACAGGATGCAGCTTGGCAGCAATCAACAACTGTCTGGCTATGAAAAATAAGACTCTTACAAAACAGTTCTTGCGTTGGTCACCACCCAGAATCCCAAGACGCCCAGTGTGACAAAGACAGCACACAGGATTGGCTTTCTTCATGCTTCCGGTCTGGGAGTGCCTCAACTGGGGATAAAGTCATTGTTTGTAAACTTGCTGATGTGCTACACGTCATGCGTTCTGCAGTTCTATTCTCCAAAGTCCAAATTGGAGCAAAAGTTAAGTAGATGCTCTAAGCTACCTATCAGAATCCATTTTTTGTTTTCCATTAAAAACCCATCTCTATGCACACTAATTAGCGTGCTCAGGTGTAAACTTTTATGTGTGAAATAAAGACCCAAGGTGGACCTCGGGTCAAAAATCAAATACTGACCTAAGGAGAGGGAAGGCTCTGGATCCTCAAGAAGCTTGCCACACCATCCTCTGGACTTCCACCACTGCACGGGACACTCCTGCAAGCTGCACAGCCACATCTGTGCGGCCACGCTTGTGCTTGAGGAGGAGTGCAGTCGCGACCTTGGGATCCAACAGGAGCTTTTTGGATTTCTTTAGGGGGTTTGTGTTCGGAGTCGGCAACAGTGGACTGGAGGACTTTGTGGGAAGCAGGATCTAAAGGCTTCCTTTTTCTTAGGTACTGTAAGTATTTGACATTTGAACTGAGGTTTACCTCGGGTACAATTTAACAATTGAAGTAGAATTGTAAGTAAAAAAAAAACCTGGTGGTTCTTACCTCAGGAGGGGGAAGCCTCTGAATCCTAATGAGGCTTCCCTCATCTCCCTCTGCCAGTCCTATATGCAGAGCCACAATAATATTTACATTGCCTGCATTGCACAGATGCACTAGCGGCTCTCTGCTCATAAATAGCCAAGCTGATCAGGTCCACTCTATCCGCACCTGCACAGTAGAGTGTCCTCAATTAGGCTTGGATATTTTCGCCAGAGCCTGCAACATGGTGTGCAGAGTGCGTTACTCAAGACTAACTGTGTCCCCTCGGGTTGTGGAGCTTAGTGTGCAAGTAATATGTTAGCGGCGCAATGATCGGATGTACTTCGCTGTGTCACATATCTATCATCTAGTGGCGTTTTGAGACACAGCTGTATCATCCTTGGGGCACATCCGGCTATTGGGAGAAGGAAAGACTTGTACTGGAGGCACATCTGACTGCTGTGGAGGGGACTATACTGGGGAGGAAGCTTATATGCGAGCCAGTTCCTCATTTCTGAGAAAACAAGGGGTACCTTGGCTTATATGTGCGTCAGCGTATATACAAGTATATACGGTAATGGTATTTAGCAGATTACGATCCTCACTAATCACAAACCCAATTAGAAAATAGAGGATCGCTCTCCTCATTACATGATGTAGAGCAAACTGGTTCACAATTCACATAGTTTTCCAGCAATAAGATATCCGATCTCCACAACCTGGCCTGATTTGGGTCATTTGGCAACACGATCAACTTGTCTCTAGTCCAAGTATAGCATTGCAGTTATATTTCTTCTGTATGGTCTTATAAAATATATACATATATAACCCAAGCCTCCGGAGTCCTCAGCAGCAGACAGATTTGATAAAGCCTGATATATTTCTATGCACCAACACATAAATTAATTGAAACATCCTGTTGCATCCCAACCAAGTCAAAACTCCGGAGACTTGTTGATCTAATAAAGGTAGCGTATAGATTTATATGAGGCTTAATGAATAAATTTATTTTGGAATTGTTTGCTTAAGATATAATATTTATCTTGGTTCTTGTGTCCCTTGGAACATTGGCTTTCACTGTATACTTGAGGAAAAAACATTATCAAGATATGCATGTGACTGGTGGTAAGGGCATTTCACACGCCAAGAAAGGCTGAAAACCACTAGAGAATTATTTTCATAATATATATATATACTTCTTATTATAATGTCAAAAGAACAGGCCTGGGTTGTGGGAGTTTTAAATTTTATTGAACAATGAACAATAAAGGAAGTAACCAGATAGCAGTAGTCAATGAACCTGCAAAATAGAATTGATTAGATTAGCAGGATAATGATGACATTGTAATGCCATAGGTACCATATTAGTCCCACTTAGAACCTTCATGGAAGAAGGAGAAGGAGCAGGAATGATCGAACTTAGAACCTTGTCAGAGAGTGCAAGGACCAGCAGCAAGCAGTGTTCACCATGTAACCATGGTCCTCTCAATTCTTCCCTTTTCCACCCAATAATATCCTAGAACCTTCTCAAGGTGTACCAGCATTCCGCAGGAAGCAATGTTCTCCATGAGGCCATAGCCTGCTCATTTCCACCCTGGTTCAATCACCCGGTATCATCTAAGACCCTTCTCAGTGACTTCAACACCCTGCAGGAATCAGTGCTCTTGGTGTGACCATAGCCTATTTAATTCTGCCCTGGTTCACCCCAAATCATCTAGGATCCTTCCCAGCAACTCCAACATCCAACAGGAACCAATGCCCTCAATGTGGCCATAAATTGCTCAGTCCACTCTATACCATCTAGGAACATAGACATGCTCCAGGTGGAGTTTTTATTGGAAGTACACCTCTTTTAGGCTATCAGAGAAATTCCCCAGTGCAGTTCTTGCTAAAGTGACTTCTCATCTGCTTAACAATGTAATTTTCGCAGCAAACGTTCCCTCAAACTCCTGTGCTTCGCCTTCTTCTTACTTAGTATTCATATAGCGCCGACATCTTCCACAGCGCTCTACAGAGTATATTGTCTTGTCACTTAACTGTCCCTCAGAGGAGCTCACAATCTAATCCCTACCATAGTCATGCCTACCATAGTCGTATGTCTATGTATGTATCATGTAGTGTATGTATCATAGTCTAGGGCCAATTTCAGGGGGAAGTCAACTAACTTATCTGTAAGTTTTTCTGATGCAGGAGGATACCAGAGTGCCTAGAGAAAACCCATACAGACATGGGGAGAACATACATAATCAGTGCAGATAGTGCACTGGCTGGGACCCAGTGCTGCAAGGCGAGAGTTCTAACCATTATGCCACCATGCTGTC
Organism: Hyperolius riggenbachi; assembly: GCF_040937935.1. Lineage (NCBI taxonomy): Eukaryota > Metazoa > Chordata > Amphibia > Anura > Hyperoliidae > Hyperolius > Hyperolius riggenbachi. The sequence goes on along the minus strand of NC_090651.1, from coordinate 37,728,202 downwards.
CATTCTTATCATTGCATGCAGGAAGGATATGTAGAGGATTTCCCAGGAAAGTCTTTTAGAACCTTCTTTGATGCCCTGCAATTCTTTTCATTGTTGTCTCATGCTGGGCATACACGGCGCGATAATACGACGGTTGAGTCCTATGTTCGTTTTTGCGCCTTGTCCGCCTGCGGGGATCCCGGCTCGATCGGGGACGAGCGGGAATCGATCCACGCGGTGATCGGACACGTCGGAAATTATCAATAGAGCCATCAGTGGCTCGATTGATAAGAAAATACACCGCCGTGTATGCCCAGCATAATTCTCAATAGTTTGTTAACTAGTAGCGATTGAGTCTGTAAAGGCACACCCTAGCTAGACAACTGCTATCTGGAATGTTAAGGGCAGGGCTTTCACAGCCTTGCTATCACTTTAGTCCATGATAATGACAACTAACTCAGAACATAGGACTCAAACATATAACCAGTGATGATGCATTAATTTTTGCAAAAAATAATGAAAAATTCGACTTTTGAGCAAAAATGCCTGTGAAAATCATTTTGTAATAAATTTGTGTTTTTCATTTTCTTTTTGGCATTTTTCTCTTTACAAGGTGTAATTGTTTTGCGATTTATTGCGATTTTCTGCTTTAAAGGGATACTGTAGGGGGGTCGGGGGAAAATGAGTTGAACTTACCCGGGGCTTCTAATGGTCCCCCACAGACATCCTGTGCTCGCGCAGCCGCTCACCGATGCTCTGGCTCCGCCTCTGGTTAACTTCTGGAATTTCAGACTTTAAAGTCTGAAAACCACTGCGCCTGCGTTGCCATGTCCTCGATCCCGCTGATGTCACCAGGAGCGTACTGAGCAGACACAGACCATACTGGGCCTGCGCAGTATGCTCCTGATGACATCAGCGGGATCGAGGACACGGCAATGCAGGCGCAGTGGTTTTCAGACTTTAAAGTCTAAAATTCCAGAAGTGAACCGGAGGCGGGGCCGGAGCATCGGTGAGTGGCTGCGTGGGCAAAGGATGTCTGCAGGGGACCATTAAAAGCCGCGGGTAAGTTCAACTAATTTTCCCCCGACCCCCCTACAGTATCCCTTTAAAGGGTGTAATTTGCTCTTAAAGTACTTCCGAGGCAAGGACAACCATCTACATTTACTTATCTTGGGCTTCTTCCAGCCCCTAGCATTGATTAAACCCGTCAATCTGACAGGAGATTGAATGGTGTGTACCAGTCAGGTGCCTCTGACTTCTCCTAACGTGGGCCTGCACATATTTGACCTGAGGAAGCGGCTTTGACTTGAGAAATGCGTTGTCACTGTGCTCTATGTGGTTTTTTTTACAATAAATTGGAACTTTTTTACTACTATAATTACCAACTCCTTGGGAGTGAGATTTTTTCTTTATATCCTAGAATCCTGATACCAAACATATTTTTTGGGCGCCTCCTGTACTTACCCAGCATAGGCATAATTCTGCTTTAAAATGCCAAAGCAATTGTAGTGGAAAGTTTCTAAGAAGTAGAGAGGCTATATGCAGAAGTGTGAAGCGGTGGCAAGAGTTGATGAGTGTTTATATAATCCCACTAACCAAACTGGCTGCTCCTACAACAGGTTCTCTTTAAGTTGATAGATAACATGCGGAATTGCAATGTATCCAGACAGGAAGTCCTCATTAGTGGACCAGACAAACCTTACGCACAGGAGAATGCAATGACTGGTCTGGGAGTTGGTGGAGCATTTCACTAATTGCTTTCATACATTTGGATCATCCACTGGCCTGGCTCATGTAAAACACATGGTTGGATTTAGTGGTGCAAACCTAGTTCATGTCTATAATTTCTTCCTGATGATCAGATAATTCCTGGGCAAATTCTTTTTTCCTGCTACTTTTTCCATAGTCCAGATCTATTTATCTCTAAGATTCATTGATGTTTAACAGTGTATCTTAGTTCCCAACTGTCCCTCTTTTGGAGGGACAGTCCCTCTTTGGGGTCCCTGTCCCTCTGTCCCTCTTTCAGGACTTTGTCCCTCTTTCTATGTAAATATATATATTTCTCTAATAAAAAATGTGTTTGATTGACTCTAAACTTTATTCCCATCCTTTAAATTGATATATTACTAATTTTAAAACGTTCATACAGTATGAAGGAAAATGAACCAGGATAGAAAGGACCAGTGTGGTTTGAGTTATAAAACATCATATTTTTCTTATGAAATCCTTATGATATGCTCACTACCTGACAGCACTCTGCCACTTATATATAGTCTGCAGACTGCCCGTCAGCCAATAAGAAGTGCAAATACATTACATCTAGTCTGCAGTCCTTATTTAAGCAGAGGCTGAGCAATTCAGCCAATCGTTGGAGAGGGCTTCAGTTGCATATAGACAAAGACTATATGGCCAGCAGGGGGCACCAGCGTGCAGGAAACTCCCTCTCATCCACCTCTCCAACAATTGGCTGAATTGCTCAGCCTCTGCTTAATTAAGGACTGCAGACTAGGTGTAATGTATTTGCACTTCTTAGTGGCTGACAGGCAGTCTGCAGACTATATATAAGTGGCAGAGTGCTGTCAGGGAGTAAGCATTACAGGGGGGGGGGGGGGGGGGGGGCGGATGAGAGGGAGTTTCCTGCACGCTGGTGCCCCCTGCTGGCCATATAGCCTTTGTCTATATGCAACTGAAGCCCTCTCCAACGATTGGCTGAATTGCTCAGCCTCTGCTTAATTAAGGACAGCAGACTAGATGTAATGTATTTGCACTTCTTATTGGCTGACGGGCAGTCTGCAGACAATATATAAGTGGCAGAGTGCTGTCAGGGAGTGAGCATCTTTTTGATACGCGTGACTAGGGGTGTGGCAAGGGCGTGATAAGGGGTGTGGCAGGGGCGTGGCTTAAGTGTCCCTCTTTCTCATCTCAAAAAGTTGTGAGGTATGAGTGTATGCATACCAACTCATGTGCCTTTCAAAGTAACATCGTACCACAGACGACAAGCACATTAAACCGGGGACCAGCAACAATCATTCCCTGTATGTATAAATGGAATACACCATTAGAAATGTTAAAGGCCAGGAGCCAATCTGATCATTAGAGGTCTATGAGAGCTAAATCAACTGCCTTCAAAAGAGCCAATCAAGCCATCTAACACTTTAGGGAATTAAACCAACCTTCAGAACCTCAGGAAATTTAACTAGGTCCTGGGCAAACTGTAACCAATCAGAGAATGAATAAATACAGAAATGGCCCAACTAGTCCAGGGGCACACAGCAATTGCTAAAAAGGAAGATAACGCTAAAACCACCTTGGTACAGTATTTAACACTATTTACTGCACTGATCTAATCCTTTATACTATACTAGGTGACCTAAGCCCGTTTAAAAACGGGCTCTAGATCTATCACCGCCACATATCAGCACGCATGTGTGTGCACCTGCGCCTGCCGCGTGTGCACACATGCGTGTACCAGCTGCACCCCATGCATGCGCACACACACGCCCGGCCCCCTGGCAAGTCCTCGTGTGCCCCAATGTCCCAATGGCTATCAGTGCAGCACATGCACAGTAGTGCAAAAGCCCTGACACACTGAAATGGGACGCAGGGACACTTGTACTTTATTAGGTAGGAAGTAAAATACATGCCAACCTACACCCTAAAGATACTTAGGAGAATATTCACTATGTATAGCGAAGTTATCTTGAAAGTACAATATTTAATTTTTCACAATTTTGCATAATATGTTTTCAGGATGTGGGTAGATGCGTACGTACAAAAAGGGCGCCTGGACAAAAAGGGCGCGGGGTGTAAACTCTAAATAATAATTAATCATTAATAGCGTTTATAAAAATAGTGTGCTATATTTCGTTTACAAATAAAGTTTAACAAAATTATAAATCATTAAATAATGTTTATAAAATCGGAAATTGTGAAAACGTTAATCTTGCCTATTTCTAAAGTTAAACTTATAATTACGTTTATTAAAAAAAACAATAATATATGTTTAATTGTTATAATTGTATATTATTGTGAATAACCTTCATTTATGGTTTGTTCTTATAATAAAATCTGAAAATATTCTTTATAACGATGATATAAATATAAGTACGTTCGTAATAAGTGTTGTAAAACATTAGTAATTATTACTAAAATTTTACTAAAACTATACCTAAGCCTACTCTTACACAGAACCCTCCCTGTACCTATCCCTAACCCCTAGACCCCCCTGTTGGTGCCTAAACCTAAGACCCCCCTGTTGGTGCCTAAACCTAAGACCCCCCTGTTAGTGCCTAAACCTAAGACCCCCCTGGTGGTGCCTAAACCTAAGACCCCCCTGTTAGTGCCTAAACCTAAGACCCCCTGTTGGTGCCTAAACCTAAGACCCCCATGTTAGTGCCTAAACCTAAGACCCCCCTGTTGGTGCCTAAACCTAAGACCCCCCTGTTGGTGCCTAAACCTAAGACCCCCCTGGTGGTGCCTAAACCTAAGACCCCCCTGTTGGTGCCTAAACCTAAGACCCCCCTGTTAGTGCCTAAACCTAAGACCCCCCTGGTGGTGCCTAAACCTAAGACCCCCCTGTTAGTGCCTAAACCTAAGACCCCACTGTTGGTGCCTAAACCTAAGACCCCCTGGTGGTGCCTAAACCTAAGACCCCCCTGTTGGTGCCTAAACCTAAGACCCCCCTTTATTATGTGGATAATAATGTTTTACTAATTATGGATGCAGAAAATATATTCCAATTTACATTACGTACTGATCGCTTTATTTTGTGAATAATGTTTTAAAAACAGTAAGGGATAAAACTTTAAATAATGTTTTAATTATTTAAATAAGATAAATACATTTAGTATTTTCATAAACGTTATTCGGCACGGGTGCATTTTATAAACCTAAATTAACACAAGCTCAGTTATAAATCATTAAACATCTCCGGGCGCCGTTTGTAAACTTTATTTAGCTCCGGGCGCCGTTTGTAAACTTTATTTAGCTCCGGCGCCCTTTTTTCCTGCTCGGCGCCCATTAAACGTTATTTATTATGGGAGTGAATGGCGGCGCCCTTTTTGTCCACTAGCGGCCTGCGCCCTTTTTTCCCAGCTCCGTGGGTAGATACCTTGTGGTGTAGTTCCCATAGGTTTGTATAACCTTAAAGTGTACCTGAGATGAATCAATACAAATGTTTTATACATACCTGGGCCTTACTCCAGCCCCCTCCGCACCGATCGCTCCCACTCCGTCTTCCTCTGCTGCCTCCTTCTCCCAGTAGAAACCTCGTAAGTTTGGGCAGTTGGGGTCAGCCGTTTCATGCGCAGTGTGGCTGTGCGCACCCCCCGTCTCACTCCCGTGGCTGGAAGTGCTCTGCGTATGCGCAGTAGTGAGTACATGGCCGGGCCACTCTTGCGCAGTGCGCCCCGACTGGCAAAGCTAATGGGGCTTCTATGGAGCAAGTGAGGAAACAGAGGAAGACGGTATGGGAGCGATAGGTGCGGAGGGGGCTTTAGGAAGCCCCAGTTATGTATAAAACTTTTTGTATCGATTCATCTCAGGTTTAAGTAGTAGAAGGAGTAATGAGAAGGTGTGAAACAGTTTAGGGTAAGGGTATATAATTTAGGTGTTGGATGCTATAACTCTAACCCAAGGTACCCTGTATTATCCTTTTTTTTTTTCCCAAAAAATGTTGGAATAAAATGTTTTTGTCCTCCTGTCTTCCATGTAGGCTCATTTTCCATGGGAGATTTGGAGCCCACCACTCTGGGGCTCTGTCACTGAGCAATACCAACTCACATGGATCAAAAGAATTATTTTCTCCTTCATTAACCATTTCATTAACCCTGACTCAGGCATGCATTGAAAATGTTTCACCAGCAGATCATTTTTAAAGGACATACGAGGTGAAAATAAACTCAGGAGAAAAACAATTGTTTCTATCCTTCTTGTTCTAAAAATGACTTTTTTAGATATCCCACAGTTTTATTTTGTATTTCAATCTAGTTTTTAAGTTTTTACTGTTTCATTGTCTCTGCTCAATGACACCTTCACTGAAGTATGCCAGAACTAAAATCTATGAATTATTGAACCTTTTTATCTCTTTCCTGCTCTCAGAAGCCATTCACCTACAGGAAAGTATTTTATGGCTGTAATTACTTATCAGTGAAGTTTATGCTATAGACTGACCCGTTCCCGACCCGGACAGAAACGGTCACTTTCTTACCTGATGTTTAAAGTGAACCTTAAGTGAAAAATAAGAGTTCTACTCACCTGGGGCTTTCCTCAGCCCCCTGCAGCTGATCGGTGCCCTCGACGTGTCTCTCCGATCCTCCTGGTCCCAGCGGCGACCACTTCCGGTTTTGCCGTCAGGACCCGACAGGCTGGGAACGCGAGTGATTCTTCGCGTTCCCAGCAACAATAGCTCGCTCTGTGTTGCTATAGCAGCATAGAGAGTTGCTATAGCAACATAGAGGGAGCTATTGTTGCTGGGAACGCGAAGAATCACTCGCGTTCCCAGCCTGTCGGGTCCTGACGGCGAAACCGGAAGTGGTCGCCGCCAGGACCAGGAGGATCGGAGAGACACGTCGAGGGCACCGATCAGCTGCAGGGGGCTGAGGAAAGCCCCAGGTGAGTAGAACTCGTTTTTTTTTTACTTAAGTGCCTCTTTAACTCTTCAGGCAGAGAAAGAAAAAAAGCAACACACCCTAGTTATTTGTGGGCTTGGCACTGTACATACACATGTCTATCTCACGTCACATGTCACCTCAGTTGTCCTTTAAGTGCAGGCAGGGATAGCGAAGTCACTTACATTCTGTCATGTTCTCCACCTTTGGGAGGAAATGTAAAACATCAGGGCCACTTTGCACATTTTGTGGATTTTCCTGCCCCCTCCCTCGGTGAATGAAGATAAGTCCCAGAGAGTACCTGCAACAAAACCTCCTCTAAATGTCAATGTAAGAAGCTGGAACGTTGGAGACAAGGTTTCCCTGTTCAGCGTGTTCCTACAGCTGTGCCTCTGATCTACCCGTGTGCGTTCTGTTTCTTCAGCTGCTTCTTTGATCTGTTGAAGCCTGTTTCGGTTAATATCGTCTTTTGTCTTTTTTTTCAGCTTCTCAACAATTAAAAAGAATTGTTAACCACCCAATGGCTATGGGGTTGATTCACTACTGCTGAAAAAATGTGGAGAAGATAAGCAATCCCAAAAAATCTTCTCTTAGGTGGCACAAACTTCACCTGGACCAGGGACGTAACTACAGTCGAGCAGCCCCTGCGACTGCAGGGAGACCCAAGGCCATAAGCAGGCCCCAACTACTATTTTACTCTCTGAAAAAGAGGTCCATCCTTCAGATCAGTTGTTTTTGTCACTACACTTGTTATGGATGTGAAGATTATGATGTCCACACTTGTTTCATAGATTCGAAGAAGGAGTCCGCACACAGTCTTGCAGGCAGGGGCATAACAATAGAACCTGCAAGGCATGCAGCCGAATGCAAGGCATGCGGCCGAAGGGGGGCCCTGAAGCCACAAGGGGCCCTTCCCTGATAGACTGACAACTAAGGGCACAGAGAGAAAAAAAACTTTCTGTTCTCTGCACAATTGTTCTCTAATGACTGCATCTGCTCAGCCTCTGATAAGGAATCATATGAAGTTATGCAGACAAAGATTTGTAGACAATCCCTCAGTGTTCAGCAGGGTCTTTTGTACAGCGCTGGTCTACCCCCAGCAGGAGGGGGCCCCATCCAAACTTTTGCAGGGGGGCCCAGTGATTTATAGTTACGCCCCTGACTGCAGGAACAACAAGTATCAAGGCAAGGAGCAGAGAGACATATACGTCTTTCTGATCCTTGCGTTGACAAAGGGTACCCTGAGTGGCCCCGAAACGATCGTCAGCCTTGCAGGTCTGACATTGATTGCACGTGTATGAGATGGGACAATACATTTTGGTACTTGTTGTTCCTGCAAGACTGCAAGATCTTTGTATTGAGCAGCCTGGGGGCCCAGCACCAGCATCCACACGCTTTTGATGTGTGGCTCTACTACTGGAACACACTTGTTTCATGACTTTTTCAAGATGGCCACCCAGGATGGGAGGGTCACCAGGGATAGGCAAGAGAAAGGGTGTGAACATTGGGGGCTCACCATAGTTTTGCTGGGGGGGGGGGGGGGATTTCTAGTTACATCCCTGACCTGGGCCATATCAGATTATACTGGATCCTCTAAGACAAAACAAGGATAAGACAAAGAGCCAGTATAGTATTATGTGCTGGAGTTTATTTGGAGATATGTCTTAATGTGGGGTTGCTGTGGCTGTGTAATATTTAAAGCTATAGACTTGCTATACACCAGCGGTTCTGGATGCTTGCCTTGCTTACAAGGGCAAAAAAGGATAATTTGCATATTCAGTAGTGGTGCATTGTGGGTATCCACAAATGTTCACTTATTGCTGAATTATTGCAAATTTCCTTCTGTTTTAAGAAGGCAAATTCCACCAAGCATTGCTTATTAGTAGGAGGGCTTTTCGGTCTCTTTTATCCCTCTATACATTGCTAGTGGTTTGGGTCATCCTAAGCTGCTTGGTTACTCTGCTGTTCTCACAAGAAAGGGTCATTACTAAGGTAACTACTCTGTGGACTACTGGTATCACACCCAACCTCTCTCTGATTTTTCTCATGTCTTGGTGGTCATTCGGGACTCAAACTAGGACACTTTCAACGGAGGAGACACTGGGTGCCTCCAAAAGACTCTAATATCCCTATATCAGAATATAATAAAGTACTGTGTTTTGCCGCTCACCTGCCGCTGATCTCCTCCGACTCCATAGCCGCTTATACACTCTCTACTTCCTGCTAATCAGGCCACGGCTGAGTCTGAGTGTGGCCGTGGCTCCCCCTCCATCTCCTATATGGGGATGGGGGTGGGGGGGCACCTATACATGGCTAACCTGTTCTGGCTGCACCTATACCTAGTTACCTATACTGAAGGCACCTATACCTAGCTACCTATACTGAAGCTTCCTATACCTAGCTACCTATAGTGAAGGCACCTATACCTAACTAACCTATACTGGCTGCAAGTATACCTAGCTACCTATACTGAAGGTACCTATTCCTAGCTACCTATAGCGAAGGCACCTATGCCTAGCTAACCTATACTGGCTGCAAGTATACCTAGCTACCTATACTGAATGCACCTATACCTAGTTACCTACACTGAAGGCACCTATACCTAGCTAACCTATACTGGTGGCACCTATTCCTAGCTAACCTATACTCGTGACCCCTATACCTAGTTAACCTATACTGGCTGCACCTATACCTAATTAACCTAAACTAGGAGCACCTATAGCTAGTTATCTATACATGGGCACCTACAGCTGGCTACCTATACTGGAGACACCTATTTTACACCCTTGCCCTGGGTGCAATTTAGCCTAGAAACTGCACTGGGCTAATAGTAAGGTTAAGTTAACGTGAAAGGGCTGGATTCTTTCAAAACTGATTGCACGCTCAGAGATTTTAATGCAATCCCTTATTAAATTTTTAATTTTAAAACAGACCAAGTGTGTGCGAGAAGCGTGAGCTGGAATATGGAAAATGGAAAATTTGTTGGGCTTAAGCTTCCCGCCCCAAAAAATAGTAACACCCAGTCCAGCCCAGAGGCTGACTCTGAGATCCTGCCCTCAAAACTGGATCATTCAAAAAGACCAGGCTGAGACTCCACCCCAGTCCTCCAGTTTACCATCCTAAGGATTTCACGCAGCTAGGAAAGCATGACGACAGAGCTAGCTGCCATTTTGTCTGAACTCTGATCCGGAAACGAAGAACTTTCCATGTGCTTGGGACCACACAAAGGGACATATTTCTTCTGAACTTAAGTATCCGTTTATTTTCTTTCCCTTTTTTATTTTTACACTGGGTTACTCTTCTCTCTACTTGTTACTTTTTACGGTTTTCTGTATATATCAATTATTTATATTGCATTTATAATAAAAAGACTTCTAAGTCATTTTGTCTCAGCTGCACCCTACTTTTCAGCCAACCAGAACGAATCCTAGGTTTCTGAAGATGCGCTACCGGAAAGTATTGTTTGTTATAGCCAGATTAGTGTGTGTTCTAACTGTTTTATTCTCAGGTTTTAGAATCAGTGAGAGCAGGACAGGTCCTCTGTCCTCTACAGAGGTGGTGGCAGCTTTGTACCCTGAACTAGTGCGTAGTTTGTGTTACTGTAGCTCGCAAGCTCTCTTCTATCCTGTCTGCTGCCAACATTCCAGCTGTTTCAGCTGATCGATTGAATCCACCAGGTTGGATGGTCTGTGGGTTGAAATACATTGGAAGGCATTGAGCGGTCCGGCCACTAGGGGGCCTGTGATAGGCGCTAATCTTGTCATATCTTTGTCAGAAACATCTGATCTGCATGCTTGTTCAGGTTCTATGGCTAAGTGTAACGATTGGTGTAACACAGAGAGGGTCTGATTATTGGTGATCTGCAGTATCACCAAAAATACAGATATATACCTGATTATTGATGATCTGCAGTATCACCAATAATCAGATATAATACTAACCTCTGGACACCTGAGAGATATGAGTGTTTGGTGCAACAGTAATACTTTGAGAACAATATCAGGAGGACAGGTACAAAGGCAGTAAGGAATACTGCACTAGAGAATGAGTACCTTTCAGCAGCCTGAGAATCTCCTGCAGGGAGGAGTCAGACTGGGAGAGGAAAGGACCAGAGCGTGAATGACACCAATAGGAGGGTGTCACTGACTGATCTGTGAACTATCTCTTAACTGAGGAGATAGTTCTCAAGGTCGGACAAGCCAGGTCGGCAACACACGGACATACAAAGTACAAAGACAGGAGGCTGATTCGGTAATCCTAAGGCACGCAGGGTTTGGCAACAGAGTATCAGATATAGCGAAGTACCGAATCAGTGAACAGAAGAGTGGTCAGGAAAGCAGTAAGTCATAACAGATAATAAACAATGACTAGTCTTGGGTGTGAGCTCCGTGATCATCAACACCCTGGAACTAGTCTGACATATAACAGAATGATAACACAAGTCCCTAATCTTGGGTGTGAGGTCCTTGATCATCAACACCCTGGAACTAGTCTGAAGTATAACAGAATGGTAACACAAGTCCCTAATCTTGGGTGTGAGGTCCTTGATCATCAACACCCTGGGACTAGTCTGAAGTATAACAGAATGATAACACAAGTCCCTAATCTTGGGTGTGAGGTCCTTGATCATCAACACCCTGGAACTAGTCTGAAGTATAACAGAATGATAACACAAGTCCCTAATCTTGGGTGTGAGGTCCTTGATCATCAACACCCTGGAACTAGTCTGTAGTATAAAGAATGGTAACACAGATTCTGACAATAAGGTTTAAGTGCTTCCACGTAGTGATCGCAACGGCAGACAACCAGCGAATGACCAGCACCCGGTATATATAGCACAGCGCTCTCCAGCGCCTCCCCTAAGTGCTGGACCAATGGGAACTGGTTGAATCGTCAGCTTACCGGCTTGGTCAGCTGACTCCCTTCTGGCTGTCACAAAAGTTCTGCCTCTCAGCGCGCGTGCGCGTCCTTCTGAACCTGTGTGGACTATCAGTCCCAGCCACACCAGACATGTGTTGCGTACCACCCGCCGCGCTGGACGCGGAACCAGCCGCACCGCTATCAGGGCATGCGGCGGTTTCTCCGCGTTCAGCCATACTGGCAGATGTAGGCCTACGCGTGCAAACTGCCGCGTTGGATGCGAAATCAGCCGCCTTGTTCTGAGCACACGCGGTGGCTTTTCCGCGTTTTCTCACACTAAGTATATTAGATGCAGAGAATCAGCGGGACGTCCAGTCAATGTGTTTTGTTCAAAAGGAAATAAATATGTCAGCCTCCATATCCCTCTCAGTTCTTTGAACTTCCCAGCAGTAAAACCTTATATCAAGCTGTTTCTCACAATTTCTTAGCTGTTTATGTGCTTCAGAAAACAGAACTGTATTCAACCCAGTGGGTCGAAAAGCTCAGAGAAGGTCTTTTGCATAGATAACAACTAAAGTTTTTTTTTTTAACTCTTCATGCACTGGAACACAATATAAGATTATTTTCTTTGCTACTAATGTTCTATTTATTAGCTGTGCTGCACATACAAATTATAATCTCATAAGTTTATTTTCGCTTCAGGTTTGCTTTCAAACGGAGCTCTAAATAAGTATTTTGTGCCAAATCCTGGTAGATCAGGCAAAGTAAATTTAACAGAGATGTCAGATAGAGTGAATAGTCAGAACATCTGACAGCTCTATGCGCACTTGAATTAGATTTAAGATTTGATGGGTTTCTTTTTCTTCTATTCTCCCGAAAAAAGGAAAAATAGCAAAGATATCTTCTTGACAGATCATCTTCTTCTTCTTGCACGACCCGGAGAACTGTGGGATTTCTGACCTCGTGAAGGCTGACGAAGCGGCCCAAATCTCCTTTCATGAGCTATAAAGCGGTGGAATTTAGTGAAGATGCGGGCACCTCACTCGGAGAGAACACTGCTTGTCTTTAGAATAAATTTAGTGCACCTAAAAAAAAAAAGTATTTCAGAGGGCACAAGGTTTATGATGATAAGGACTGAATGTTTTGTCTGGACAGGTAATATTCAGAGATTTATAGCAGCAGTTCACTCACAACAACACAAATGTCTGCAAATAGGGACGTGGGAGGGTTAAAGTCCAGCTAAAACCAAAATTGAACAAAGTAGATATTAACAGCAATCAGCAGTGGCAGTTCTAGCTTCAAATTTTTGGGGAGCACAAAGGGGGGCACAATGGCTGGCTGGTGGGGCCCATTTGGGTGATCAAAATCAATGTTTGTATGGAGAGCTTTAGATATTTTTTGCCACTAAGGTGATAAAATTAAGGCTAACGAGTTCAGAAATGATAGGAACCAAATATAAAAATCAAAAACAGAACTATTTTGAACAGAACTGATTGTCCAAATGAGGGTGCTATTAATGAAGAAAAGTTATCTGCAGATGTAGTTAGTTGATAGTTGGCTGGCATGCTTTAATCCGTACTTGCTAACAAGCTGCTCCTGTGCGGACAGATAACAGCCAAATCATTCCAGCCCGCAGCCTGTGTCTCATGACTCTACAAGCAAGGGGAGGGGGAATAGGCAGGAGGGATAGAAACACTGTGTGTGTAATACACCTTATCTTAGTAGCTAAGCCTTGCTGGAGACCAGAGCTTGTGTTTTACAGACAGGGAGTTTTGAGGCAGGATTACTATCTGAAATAAAACTTCCTGTCTGTAAAACACAAGCTCTAGTTCATTGGCTTATTTAGAAGAAAACAGTAAGCCTTCAGCTTGTAAGCCTTGTTCAGACTCTATCCCTGTTGACAGACAATATTAGAACATACAATCAGAAGGAGATAGAGATTTTTTTTTTTTGAAAATATAAGTGTCAGCCAGATACATTAATTACAAGGGATCTTCAAGGGATTGTGAGGTATTCATGGCAAATAGATAAGACCCCTGGTTTACTTAAAGAGTAACTGTCAGGCTGCAAAAGCTAATTTAAACCTCTATTCGTCTGTGTTAAACAGTTTAGAAGGAAGCCAAAAAGGCAATACTGAAGTTAAAAATCTCTCTTACTTTGATGTTTGCTGAACAGCAAGGCTCGTTATTCCCAAGCTGCTAAGGAGGCCGGCAGAACGCATAACAGATACTGCAAAGCATTTTGGGGCTGCTTCTTCTCCCCACTGCACTCCCTTGGTCCTCCCCTTCATTTCCCTATACCGCCCTAAGGCTGCTTTCACAGTGGGAAGTTACAGGGTCATGTTACAGCAGCTTGTAACTCAGCCTAACTCACAGCACTGAAAATGTGCTGTTCACAGGGCACATGTTCCGTTAGAGTATACTGCAGGAGTCCGCTATTGTTCCTAGCCACATGGCTAATTAATATTCACTGCACAGTAGTGTTGTCCAGATCATAAACCTTTAAGATCTTTGATCCGGATCTTGTTTGTGAATCGAATCATCAGGAAGCAGAGTAAGGGAGGATATGACATCACAATTGGCTTCATACAAGACAGACAAACATGGAACCTGCCATGAGCTGTCAGGCGCATCATTCTCTGCAAATACTATATAAAAATTCTGTGAAATCCAAACATGGACAGTGAAATGCATATGTAATGTAAGTACAGCTAATATTTAGCTACTGATATGTTTTTTTTCTCTGACACCCTATACCTAACAGCTCCTCTTTAACGTCTACATAGACTGACTTAGGCAGACAGTATTTTTTTTACAGACTCTATCCTGTTCACTGTAGCTGAGCAGGGGGGAGGGAGGCGGGCACTCAGAGGGGCTCAGTGATTCCCAGGGAGGGCCAGTGCCCCAGCATGCCCCTGTGTAGCGCCACACATTGCAGTCAGGATCAGGAGTGCATATAAATAAACAATGTACAGAAGCAAAATAGTGAACTGAATAACTTTTTCATTGGGAAAATGTACTTCAAACTCCAGTACAGCTTACATACTGTGCAGTTGGTATTTAGCTGCTGGATGAGTCATGAGACAAGCAAGCATGACCTTGTGACTCCTAAAATAGAAGCTCAATAGAAGCCAGACTATGGGGTATATTCACTAAATCAGAATATCATGAATAATGCCTTACTTTACATATGTTATTCTGATTACCACAATTTAGTGAAAATACCCCTGTGTTTCTCAGCGACAGCGCTACAGCAGAAAAAATGTGAATGAAAGGGATGGTAAGAGGGCAGTGACAGAGGCAGTAATAAGGGTGGAGGCAGAGCATGGGAATAGTTTGCACATTGGTTTCTTTAGGTGCATAGTTCGACACCCAATGAATCTATACTTATTTTGTAGACATCACAGGAAGTGGGATTTCAACACACCATTTTCTGAAAAGGAAGTCAACAAAGTGCATGGGGTCGTGCCTCTCTATGGAGAAGCAGAAGCATAAATGTTAAGGAAATCTTTCAGAATGTAAAAAATGTATTTTTAGATTTGTTGGACGAGCCATACCTATGTACTGTTGTATAATGCCACCTTAGCATTAGTCTTTTTAGTATATGCTTGTGTGGGCGTTACATGTTACACACACAAGCACAGAATGCAGCATGCATTAATGTGCAAATATGGCATTCTGGTGCCATATAGAAGCCCTATTCCCTATTTTGGCAGTTCTGTTTGTTTAGATGGCTTGGGCTTCCTGGTGTGACCTGACGTGTAATCATGATTCTGTCTGTTCTCCGCCTTCCCCGACCTTGTGCTTATCACCTGGATTCTGGTAGTTATCCGCCTGCCCCTACCTTTGGCCTTTTACCTGCCTGCCTTGACCTATGACCTCGCTCAAGCCTGTTATCTGTCTGCTCTGACCTTTGGCTCCTCTGACCGACTTCACATTGCATCGTCTTCTGTTCTTCTCGGTCACCAATGGGGCAATACCAGGGATTTTGACCTGGTGGCCACCAGGCAGCAAAGTACTCTGTCACCTAGACGTTGGCTGCAGGGATGGTCGTAGTCAGCCAACTTCGGTACGCTGGAACTACGCGTAGTTTTACGCTTTGCCATACTACAGCTTCAAAATCAAATATTCGCTTCGTATGCATTTTGTAGACTACACGTTAAAATACGCAATTACACGTAGTGGAAAGCGTAGTGTATGCAGATGCTTATGCCTGTATGCAGAAAATTTTACGTATTAATTCTGCTGTAAATGCTTATACCGGGAACTCTTCTATGCGAATATTCCCCTTTCCAATTCGTAAATTTGTAAGCATACAACCGCACGCGGAAAATGCATTCGTAGTTCACTAGGCAATACACATGTTAACTACACATAGTGAGCGTAAGCTACGCGTAGCGGTACTTCGCTACGCGTAAATTCGTAAGCGTAGTTTTGAAACTTTACCTATGGACTACAATGCGTAGATGCGAACTACGATGCGTAAATTCGCACTAGTGTAGATTCTGCTCATCCCTGGTTGGCTGCTCATCATCCCTTGTGGAGTGATCTAGCGAAAACCTGTTCTGACTTAGACTCCACACCTTAGGAGAGCCCATGCCTACCACCTGTGACTGAGTCAACTCAACAGGGCCAATTCTGGTGCGCTAAATAACAGAGAGACAGAAAGACTATGAGTATGAAAAGAGAAGGGGAAGTTTGTGTGGAAAGCAGTTTACAATTTCAGGGATAAAAACTGAACCTTGATATCTAGAATCTATCCAAATGACTTGGTATTCTCATGGAATTTTTCACTCTACAGCAAAGTCACCATTATCCGAAAATCAGGCAACTGGACAGGGGCGTAACTAGAAATCACTGGGCCCCCTTCCAAAACTTTAGATGGGACCCCCTCCCGCCAAACAACCATCCCCCTCAGCTTACTGCATGGGAAAACGGATAACCAATGTTATTCAGTCAGCTAGTGCACTCTTAAAGGGACTCCGAGCTCTGTTTAAAAATAAAATTTGAACTTACCTGGGGCTTTCTCCATCCCAGCCCTGGTCGGGACGTCCCACGCCGGCCTCCTGGCTCTTCTCCCGGCGGCTGTCCAGGCCGGGCCCCCGGGCGACACTGGCGAGTGTCGGGGCTTCTTCTTCCTTATACGTCACGAATGACGTCACACGCCGGCCGCCGCGCGTCATGACGGCGGCCGGCGTGACAGCACGGCGCATGCGCGATTAAACCGCGCATGCGCCGTGCTGTCACGCCGGCCGCCGTCATGACGCGCGGCGGCCGGCGTGTGACGTCATTCGTGACGTATAAGGAAGAAGAAGCCCCGACACTCGCCAGTGTCGCCCGGGGGCCCGGCCTGTCCGCGCTATGCGGACAGCCGCCGGGAGAAGAGCCAGGAGGCCGGCGTGGGACGTCCCGACCAGGGCTGGGATGGAGAAAGCCCCAGGTAAGTTCAAATTTTATTTTTAAACAGAGCTCGGAGTCCCTTTAAATGTGTTTCCCCCATGCAGATAAACACTGACAGCAGTGAGGCACTGGGAGCATTTTCTCTATCAATTACATTAGCTTCTGTGATAAATGTGCATGTTTTCGCACATACAGACACACATTGATGTACAGAAAACGCATACAGAAAGCAGACAGAAGAGTGCTCCCAGCCTCAGTTTATTACACTCACTCCGGCCATCTCTGATGGAGCAGAACTTGCTCTGCATACTTCTCCAGCATCACTACAGTACAGAGCACTTGGGAAGGGGAAGAGAGGCTGGGGGCAGGGTGTTGTACACAAGGCCCTGCTGCACGCTGAATAGGGGCTGTCTACAAATCTTTGTCTACAAAACTTTGTATGATTTCTTATCAGGGGCTGAACAGATGCAGTCATTAGAACAATTGTGCAGAGTTTTTTCTCTCCTTGCCCCTAGTTGTCAGTCTCTCAGGACGGGCCCCCCTGTGGCTTCTGGACCCCCCTGTGGCTGCATCCCTTGCAGGGTCAATTGTTACACCCCTGCAACTGGAAGTCTCAACTAACCAGCATGCCTGAGAGATAACTGGGTATTTGTTTTCGGCTGGTTTTAAAGGCTTTTAAAATACTTACCGAGCCTCCTGCAGGCTATCAGGCTCCAAGCGGCTTCTGGCATCTGTGCACGCAAGTCAGCGAGTCATCTGACTTGCATGCATACACGGAGGAAGCCAGAAAACCGGTAGGAGCCCATTAGGTGCTGAAGGAAGGCTAGGCGTCGCTGGAGGTTCGGAAAGTATTTGGAGGGAGGTTTGTGTTTTTAGACTGGTTGCTTAGGCAGCCGGCAGGTCCAGCACGCACATGTATCTGGCATCAGGTGCCGGATACAGGGGACTCTGCTATATTACATTAGACTTGGGCATTCATTATTACTAAAAGTTTTTGTTGCCCAGAATTACACTTTAAGCTCAAGCAAAGGAAAGGCTGCCTGATAAATATCCATCCATTTTCATTTCATCTGCTCAGTCCACAATCAAAGTTTTTTTTTCCCTCCCTCTCCTTTAATCCTCAATGCGAAACGTCCTCACAGCTGCTACACTTGATTGGTTACCATCAGCAGCGGTTGCGATAAGTGCTATATTGTAATGCAAATTCACGCCATCAAAACCGTACGTTTCTTCTTTTGAGTCCCTCGATTGTTCCCATTCTTTGCAAACTGATGGCATTTCGGATATCATCAGAGGGTAAATTGGGATATTATGTTGCCCAATTAATTTACTCGAGTATTGGAAACGGCGACCAATTATTATATTTCCGAAGTGCAGAAACAAGGCATCTGATTGCATTGTGTGGCAAGCTGTGCATTGTATTCGGAGTGTGCGAGATTTCACTGTGTCAGCTCCTTTTGTTCTGGCTCTTACATGTTCTATGTAGTCAAAGATTTCGTTTTATTGGCCAAACACAGCAATATTATGCAGTAAGCAAATGGTTTTTCAGCCAAGAATATCGTTTGGGGATTCCCCCTTGAAGCGTTATTGGAGGTCAGACGTTAGACTGAGCTTCTCACCTACGTTCCGGGGGTGTTTGGACTGTATCAACATGTTTGGGGAAGGCTGTTTTTTGTAAAACAAAAACTTGTAATTTTAAAGGACAACTGAAGTGAGAGGGCTATGGAAGCCGTCATATTCATTTCCTTTTAAAGAGAGTCTGAAGCCAAAAAAACAAAACAATACAACAGATACTTAAAGAGACTCTGTAACAAAAATGTAATCCTTTTTTCTACTATCCTACAAGTTCCTAAACCTATTCTAGCTCTGGCTTACTGCAGCACTTTCTACTATCACCGTCTCTGTTATAAATCAACTTATCTTTCCCCTGACAGATTTGTCGCCCTGTGTCTGTAAGGCTGCCAACTCTTCAGTGTTGTTGATCTGTTATGCATGCCCCCCAGTCCAGGCCCCTCTATGCACACTCCCGTGTGTGTTATTTGGATTAGGCAGCCTCCCTGCTCTCTGATATCAGTGAGAGCTGCCTCTGAGGCTGACCAGGGAGAGAGCTGCGTATAGAGTGACAGGCTGGTTGTTTCTTCTGAGCCTGCAGAGTCAGCTTGTAAAAACAAGCTGTAACCAGGATAAATCGTCCTCTGTGAGGCTGTGAAATTGGCTGCCTGGACTGTCACATACTGAGCAATCCCAGTAACAGGCAGAGTGCTCAAGTCTGCAGGCTCAGAAGAAGCAAACAGCCTGTCACACTTCAGTGGATTAGAGCAGCAGGGGAAAAGATGCTCTGCTGACGTAATTCCGGTTTTGGCGGCCATTTTTTTTGTTTATAAACAAAGTTTATAAAACTGTTTTTAATTACACTTGATGCGGCGGGGAGCGGCAAAATTATGACAGAGGGTAACAGGTAATGTCCCCGAACACATAGGTATGTTTTTTTATGCTACATTTTTTAAATACAGATTCTCTTTAAATAAGGAGAGGGAAGGCTCTGGGTCTTGTAGAGCCTTCCAATTCCTCTCCTGGTCTCCGCTTTCCACCGATGGCTCCCCCGTTAGCAGTCTCTGACCAATGATTCAGAGACTGCTCTTTGCCGCTGCCCGAGGCTTCGGAAGTCTTTGGGAGCCCAAGTGATCCTGAAGATGAGCAACGCCATACTGTGCATGCACAAGCATGCTCTCTTGCGCATTCGTGCATGGGCAGTATGGAGCCTTTGGGAGCACTTGGACTCCCAAAGACTTCCAAAGCCTCATGCAGTGGGAGATTTGAACACTTCAAATTCTCTTTAAGCAATACCAATTGCCTGGCAGTCCTGCTTATCCTCTGCCTCTAATACTGTTAGCCATAGATCCTGAACAAGAATGTGCAGATGAGATGTTTCTGACTTTATTGTCACATCTGACAAGACTAGCAGCATTCCTGGGAGGAAGCTGAGACCTTAATGGCCTTAAAGGGACACTTAAGGCTAGAAAAAAAAAATGAGTTTTACTCACCTGGGGCTTCCACCAGCCCACTGCAGCTGTCCAATACCCAAGCAGGCTCGCTCGGATCCTCCTGTCCCCTGCCGGCAGCTTCTTCCGTTTTCGGTGACAGGCCCGACAGGCCTGGAAACACGATTGATTATTCGCGTTCCTAGCCGCAATAGCACTATAGAGGGCGCTATTACAGCCAGGAACACAAAGAATCACTCGCGTTCCCAGGCCTGTTGGCGCCTGTCGCCAAAAACGTAAGTAGCTGCCGGTGGGGCCAGGAGGCTCCAAACGAGACTGCTTGGGCACCGGACAGCTGCAGGGGGCTGGTGGAAGCCCCAGGTGAGTAAAACTTTTTTATATGCTGCCTGATCTTTATGAAGGATGGCAACTTTTGACACTGAGGCTCTGTTTACAGCAGGTTCACTGATAGACTGTTTCCCAGAACAGACATCAGGGACCAAAGGAGATGCAGAACAGGCACCATCCTTTTCTACAGGAGAGCACATGGACCTGTTCAGACATGTCCACCTCCACCATGTCCAGGTGTGTCTTTTGCGTTTCTACAACACAAAAACCTAACCTGGAGCACTTTTCTGATGTAAAACTTCTTGGGTTTACAAAACTCCAGCCCATGCTGCCTCATGTCTCAATGATGGTAAAGATTTTGCAAGTTTTCTTTAATGAATACAAACATGGGGCTGTCTAGCTGTGGCAAAACCTTTTTGATGGAGTCATTCTCAAGGTTGCAACCTTCTTTATTTAATATTAATTTCTGAACATAAATCTTAATTTTGAGTTGTGCTCATCACATTTCCCAGTTTCAAGTTGTTTATTGGAATTCACAATTCACACAATTCCAACAATCTGATTCCAGAGTATCACAAAATTACTTTTCTGTTATGTGTAAAGACTTTATTGCAGAAATCACCCTAAAAAATGTGTGTACCTCCATGAAATGTCTACTGAGAATGCTTAAAGGGCATGTGAAGTGTAAAAAAAAGTCCAGATTAATTTACCTGGTGCTTCTCCTAGCCCCCTGTAGTCATTCTAGTCCTTCATTGTCATTTTGCACTGCTCCATTCAGCCGATGTGCCCATCTGAAAGTTGGTCAACTGGGCCAGACACAGGCTACTACACATGCACTCTAATGGCTGAGAGCACTCGATGCATGTGCAGTTGCAAGTTTTATGAACTGCACAAAGGGCAGAGTGCTCCTGAATATGGGATAGCTAACAAGGCCGCACGTGGCACGGGACCATGCATGCCACTTTTGACGGGCACAGCAGCTGAAGGGAGGAGCACAAAATAATGGTTTGGGAGCAGAATGAGTACCGGGGGGGGGGGGGGGGGGCTAGAAGAAGCTCCAGGTAATTTAAACTGGAATTTTTTTTACCCTTTAAATTTCCTCTATGGGCATGAATGAGATAATTCTGTGCAAAATTGAAAAATTCTATGCAAAATTGTTACCTGTTGTGAACATATTTTTTCTAAAATTCACACTAGAGAAATTCACACTAGATGGCCAAATTCTGACCATCCCTAGATGAAAGTACCTACATGAAATATGATGGAGCCTACCAAAGGTCAAGAGAATCAATCATGGGATAAATACTGATGCATTCCCTTAAAATTTTACAGACACAATATTTTCTAGAAATTAATTATAACAAACCAAATTAAATGCCAATGCAGTTTGCTTATCTCTCCTCTATATTTTTTTATTTTTTTTTATTTTATAAGAAGAAATAATAAATAAAACAGGCAGTAACATTTTGAATGAGCGAACTCTGAACCAAGTAGAGAGGATAAGAATGTGCCTTCTTTTAAATAACATTAAATAGATGAGGTTTATGATAGTCTTACCTACAATTAACTGTGAAAACATCACAGTTCTAAGATAATTTGTATTGATTCCTGACCATTCTGGACCATTTCATGATTACAGCTACATCATTAAGCTTTTTGTTTTGTAAGATGGCAAGTTGTCCCCAATTAACCTTTTCATCTAAGCAAATCTACTGCGGTAGAACATCCATAAACACAAGTGACATTTCCCAAGAGGCTCGAGTTTACCATTTTGAGAACTCTTGAGGAACAAGAGCTAAACTCCACTTGTAAGCATTCTTAGATCCACCAGAAAGACTGTGGAATATAAAAATAATCCTAATAAACCTAAACCCTTAAAGCTCCGGTTAACCTTTCCAGATTGTGTTTATTGTTATTAAGTAAAGTGGATTAGTTAATTTTGCCATTATTGACATCATTTTTTATTTTTGATGCAGCCGTTTTACAAAAAAATCACTTTGGAGAAGTCTGTCATGTGACCGTGAAATCCCTCTAACAGTTTTACATTAGTTGCGGGGTCTACATGAAAAGGGCGCTGGTAAAAAAGGGCGCCTGGTGGAGCCCATATATATACCAACTTCGGCTACAAAAAAGGCGCCTGGTGTAGCCCATATAAACTTCGGCTACAAAAAAGACGCTTGGTGTAGCCCATATAAAAACTTCGGCTACAAAAAAACTCCGGGATGTGTTAATTACTATTGCCCCTCCAGGCCGCCATGGATAGTGGGGGAATGAAATAATTCGGCTTCCAGCGCTTGTAGCCCATATACAAACTTCGGCTAGAAAAAAACTCCGGGATGTGTTAATTACTATTCCCCCTCCAGGCCGCTAATGGATAGTGGGGTAATGAAATTATTCGGCTTCCAGCTCTTGTAGCCCATATAAAACCTTCGGCTACAAAAAAGGCGCCTGGTGTAGCCCATATAAACTTCGGCTACAAAAAAGACGCTTGGTGTAGCCCATATAAAAACTTCGGCTACAAAAAAACTCCGGGATGTGTTAATTACTATTCCCCCTCCAGGCCGCCATGGATAGTGGGGGAATGAAATAATTTGGCTTCCAGCGCTTGTAGCCCATATACAAACTTCGGCTAGAAAAAAACTCCGGGATGTGTTAATTACTATTCCCCCTCCAGGCCGCCATGGATAGGGGGGTAATGAAATAATTCGGCTTCCAGCTCTTGTAGCCCATATAAAAACTTTGGCTACAAAAAAGGCGCCTGGTGTAGCCCATATAAACTTTGGCTACAAAAAAGACGCTTGGTTTGGCCCATATAAAAACTTCGGCTACAAAAAAACTCCGGGATGTGTTAATTACTATTCCCCCTCCAGGCCGCCATGGATAGTGGGGTAATGAAATAATTCGGCTTCCAGCTCTTGTAGCCCATATAAAAACTTCGGCTACAAAAAAGGCGCCTGGTGTAGCCCATATAAACCCTCGGCTACAAAAAAGACGCTTGGTGTAGCCCATATAAAAACTTCGGCTACAAAAAAACTCCGGGATGTGTTAATTACTATTCCCAATCCAGGCCGCCATGGATAGTGGGGGAATGAAATAATTCGGCTTCCAGCGCTTGTAGCCCATATAAAAACTTTGGCTACAAAAAAACTCCGGGATGTGTTAATTACTATTCCCCCTCCAGGCCGCCATGGATAGTGGGGTAATGAAATAATTCGGCTTACAGTGCTTGTAGCCCATATAAAAACTTAGGCTACAAAAAAAGGCAATAATATGGGCTACAGAGGGGCACCTTACTGTAGTCGAAAAAAATACAGGCTACAAAGGGGAGCCCGCTTGTAGCCGAAAACTTTGTAGCCGAAAAAATATGGGCTACAAAGGGGAGCCCGCTTGTAGCCTATATCAAAACTCGGGCGCCCTTTTCTACACCTTGTAGCCCATATTTCCAGGAATAACATTGATGTCTATGGCGGCGCCCTTTTCATACAGGCACCTCGGGCGCCCTTTTCAACCGATCCCTAGTTGCGGGTTGCATGAACTAGTAATGAGCATGAATTTTTGCATAATTGTAATTTTGCATCTTAATTTGACTATAGAATGTATGGGAGCTTTGCTATTACCTGCTAAAGTCAGGCCGAAATTACACAAAAATTATGCAAAATTGTAAAATTACAGTTCCTGATTCCATTTGCAGATTTTTCCCCAAAATTTTGCATCATGATTTTACATTGTAATTTGCAATTAGGATGTAAAATTATGCAAAATTATGAATGGATTACACAAAATCAATAGAATGTCCAAAACGTAATTACATATGGCTGTAACTGCGAAAATGTATGCAAAATTTCGCAAATGGTTATTAGCAAATTACAATCATTAGTGGGAATTTATTTGGCAGGAGGCATGGTATGGATGACGTTAAACCCCAATTTTTTTTTAAATTGTAATAGCCTGCATTTTATGTCCCTCTTTTCCAGTGTGTCCATTTAAGGCCCCTCCAATATAATGCTCCCTATTATACAGGGCAGTCTATGTTATAGTGGTTCTTATTATAGCTACCAGTACTCAGACCTGGGACAAGGTCCTCCAGCATCCAAGGCTGAGACACCAAAGTGTGCCCCCCATCCTTTACGCATGCATGACAAAAGGGCCCGACTTGATAACGAAATGGTGCGGGTTATTAACGAAATCTAATAATGATAAACATTGTTGTCAAGCTTTGTTAACGATAAGTACCATTGTAAAAATAGATGAGAATTAATAACGGAAGGATATTAACGTCAAATATCATTAAGTAATTCAACAATACAGCTTTATCCAACCCTACCCTCACACAGAACCCTCCTCTGGTTGTGCCTAAAACTAACCACTCCCCTGGTGGCGCCTGACCCTAACCATTCCCCCAGTGGTGCCTAACCATAACCACCCCCCGGTGGTGCCTTACACATAGTAACGATAATATCTTTGATAATGTAAAATCTGTACATATAAACAAAATAATATGACAAAAACTATAACGTTGCAAGCTTCTAAACATACTTCAAAAACTATAATGTTCTAATGTTGTTAACAATATTTATCGCAGCGCCCTTTTTTAAGCTTTTTTCACCGTATTAACAATAATTTCATTAAAGTCTATAGCAGCGCCCTGTTCGTCCACCCTCAGCCAGTGCCCTTTTTTCCTGCAACCTCTCTTGCACCCCAGCCGCCACACACTGATTGCTATTAGACTAAGAGGTGTCCCAGGGCCCCCAACCCCTTAATCTCTAGTATCTTGCTTGCAGTAACTGCCATGTGTCCCCTTTTCGTATTTTTCTCTGTTTCAAGCACAACAGAGCAATGATAGCTGAGTGAGTTGTGCGACCTTTCCTACACTGCGCCCTAAGGCTGGAGCCTCCCTCACCTCTGCCTCTCCCCGGCCCTGCCAGTACTGTTACTTATTGTACTATCGCTTATTACAGTGCCCTTTTTTATCCTGCCTCCCTATCATAGTACTTTTTTTTATTACTGTGCTCCTTATTGTACTTAATAGTCCCATTGTCATGTTCCTTCATATAGTGCTTCCAATTACTAGATTATTGTAATCTCCTCCCGGGAACTTGTACTGCTGCCTTTTATTGTGCCACATAATTATAATGTTCATAGCTATAGATAAGTTAGCACTGTCAGTTAAAAAGACAAACAATAAAAACAGTTATTGATAAATAATAATAGTATAAGTAACAAGTAGCAGAGCTAGCGATGAATGAAAACGTAACTGATGGATAAAAGCAGTAAGAACTAGTAATGAATAATAAGTCACTGGTGTGGAGATATATTGGGGTGCTGATGCTGTTAAGGATAATACAGTAATATATTTTCATTTTCCCATTTTTATATCTGCTGTGGTATGTCAAAGGTGTAGAGATGCAGGCTAGATTCATTGACTGTTCCTGTATTTGTGTGGGTGGGTCACTAGACCTACATTTGCATCTAAAGAGGTCTTCAGTGAATACGACCAGTCACCTATCACACAGGACATCCTGCTGCAATGTGAAAGCCTTAATCAATTGTCACCTGTAACCTGGGGAGATTGGAAGTGAAGGAAGTCTTTTGTTTTGTGTGTGTGCTATAGTACCCTTTTCATGTATGTGGATCTCTGGAAATCCCATTTATGTCTGAGAACGGAGACAGGAAAACGCCTTAATCAAGTTTTCACCTGGAGTTGAAAGCCTAACTTCACAATCTTTGATGTATAGTAGACTTTTACCTGGGAAATCAAATTATGTCTGAGGATGTTATTAAATCTAGCTTCCCCCCGTCCACACAGGCTTACAGCCTCCAGGCGTATTTCATAGTATAAAACCGCAGCTAGGATAGCCACAACTTGTAGTTCTTGGAGGTAGCTCACACGGCTAGAACTAACCTGGTTCCTGACCAGAAGTGCGTACCGCCCGCAACAACACCAGATCGATACGCTGGTACGTTTATTTCCCGTTTATTTTGGTAAGCAAAATCGCTTTGTGTGTTATCTTTGTACATTTTATCTTGTAACTATTTTTACTTTGTTTTTTTGTAATCTTTTTGTATATATTCAGTTCTGCACTGTTTTATGTTTTTTCTGAAATATTAAATTATTATTTAATAAGTTTGACTTCTGCCGTACTAAACTAACACTCATAGCCTAGAAGAGACTGAAGTGTAACCGTGTATAAGTTCATGCCTAATTGTACGCTTGAGCAACACTACCGTATGAAATTGTAATTGCATTGTGTGTGGGGGCGTTTGTCATACGTTGGCCTAAGCGCGCAGCTGACCCAACGTACGAACAACGCCAGTGCGAGTAGCGACAGCAGAGTGGCTAACAGTATCGTTCGGAACGACTGTTAGTGGGTCTTTGCTTCACGACAGTGTAAGATTGCAACTGTGTGTGTGTGTGGGTGCGTGGCGTTCCCGTATTTGGCCTAAGCGCAAAGCTGACCCAAATACGAAAACGCGGAGTGCGCGCTGAGGACTCGACAGCAGAGTGGAAGTGTCTAGCGAACAGCTAGTGGTGGCAGTGAGAAGTGTTTGAGGGGTTCCAGCCTTGTTTGTAGCTTAAATAAGGCTGTTCCCCGCTTAATCTGGTCAAACCCGCAGTCGGGAACCGTATACGCAGGCGTGCCGCGGGCCGGTTCCTGACATAATTGGCTGGCAGTGGTGGCATCGTTTAGTACATTAGTACGCAGTTTAGCTCGCTATTCTGAGTACTAAAGGCTGGAAGCTTGCTAGAAGCAACTAGCCTACAGAAGTCTACTCAGTGCAGAATCTATATACGTTTTTTTTTGTTCAAAGATACACACTTGGTGTTTTGCTTTCCCTTCCCCCCCCCTTTTTTTTTTTTCTTTTCTTTTATTTTTTGCAACACGATGGCTCAGAAAGCATCCAGCTATGCAAGGCAAAACAAGGAGATACTACTCAACCTGTGTGAGCACAAAGGCATCGAGACGGTGAGCGGCCAGACTAAGGAGCAGTTAGTTCGTGCGCTCGAGGAGCATGATGCGGCAGAGCGAGCCCGTGCTTCAACGTCAGCGGATGCAGCTCACGACACGCCAGAGGAGGAATCGCTCCCGCCACAGAATGCGAGTGGAGACGATGTCCTGGATGATCCACCGAACTTGGAGATGACATCTCTGGAAGCCGACCTACAGCTACTAGGTTCGGCTGAGCCCGAACTGCGCCTAAAGCTGATCCTACTGCACCGACAGGCAGAGAAGGAACACGCGGAACGGCGACACCAGGCCGAGAGGGAAAGACACCAGGCCGAGAGGGAACAAGTTGCACAGCGACACCAGCTGGAGCTGGCTAAACTTCAGCAGCAGAACCGGTCTGCTGGACCCGCAGAACGCGAAGGTGAGCGAGTCCACAGAATCCCCCTGGATAAGTTCCCCGCTATGGACAAGGACTCTGACATAGACACTTTCCTACAGGGGTTTGAAAGGACTTGTCGGCAGTATGGGGTGCCCCGTGAGCAGTGGGCAAGATACCTCACACCAGGGCTGAGAGGCAAGGCCCTGGAGGCGTTTGTGAGTCTCCCCCAGGAGGAAGAAACAGACTTTGAGGCAATTAAGAAAGCCATCATTGCGCGATACCACCTCACGCCAGAGGTGTATCGCAAACGTTTCAGGACAGTGCAGCGAGGTCCTAATGACAGTTACCTGGATCATGCTTGCAACCTGCGCACTGCCTTCCAGCAGTGGGTAAAAGGACTGGCTGTTGAAACCTTTGATGCCCTGCAGGAACTGATAATAAAAGACCAGTTCCTCCACACTTGCCCTGTTGAGGTCCGGCTGTTTGTGCTGGATCGAGAACCAAAGACAGTGGATGAGGCTGCGGAAATGGCCGATGCCTACACCGCCCATAGAGCACCTGAGTCCCGGAGGACTACTACGCCCAGCTGGAGAGGAGAACAGAGGGCTAAACCTGTTTCACCCAGCACCCAGAGGAGGCAAGCACCGCTGTCTCCTGGATTCAGGCAACCAACCACTGACACTCGGAAATGCTTTGTATGTGACAGGGTGGGTCATATCAGCACGACTTGCCCAGAGAGGAAGAGGGAGGCCCCAAAATCCAGTGAGGCCTCAAACCCCAGTGAAGTCCCAACGGCTTTGTGTGCTACCAGGAATGCTACTGGCTATGCAGAGAATCTGCAGCTTGTCACGGTTGGGGGTACAGTTGCCACTGGGCTGAGAGACACTGGAGCAGAAGTGACTCTCATACATCCCCAGCTTGTGAACCCGGAGCAGTACATACCTGGGAAAATGATTGCTGTCAGAGGAATTGGGGGTGTCACCCCCGCCATACCCACCGCCTTGGTCCACCTGGATTGGGGGGCCGGCAGCGGACTGAAAGAAGTTGGGGTAACTGACAAAATCCCCACCAACGTTTTGCTGGGTACTGACCTGGGACGGTTAGTGGCCCGGTATGAGCCTACTCCAAACCCTGTGGAGCCTGCATCCCCAGCAGAAGTTCTGGACTCTTGCAAGGTACTGTTTGATAATGCTGTGCAAGTGGGGAGTGCTGGAGAGGCCCCAGGGGCTATGGACTGTGTACTAGGAGCCAGCCCTAGTGAGTCTCCAGTGCCTAGGCCTGGAGTGGGACCTGTTGACACAGAGAATGCAGAAACTGATGATGTCATTTATGACGCACGGACTATCGAGGCGATCGATGCAGGAACTGTTGATGATAATTGTGAAGTGCTGAGTAGCAATGTGTGTAATGATACAGATAATGTGGAGGTTTTATGTGATGTCCCAAATGACAATATATGTAGGGATGATAATGCTGATGGCATATGTGTTGTGCTACATAATGCTGTGTGTCATGTGGACACTCCGTCAGCTGCCGGAGTAACCAGCGGCGCTCGCTGGGCTGCAGCAGATGGACTGTCCACTGAAGGGGCAGACGGCACCAGGCCAGATCTTTCCCCTTCAGATGGTTTTAAGACAAAATGTGACGTGATTTATGATGTGTGTAAGGTGGGCACTCCCTCAGCTGCAGTGGTAACCCGCAGTGCTAGCGGGTCTACAGCAGAGGGACTGTCCACCGAAGTGGCAAATGTTGCTGGGTCAGCCACATCCAATTCGGAACCTGGCCCGGATGGCCCAGGAGCCTCTCCGTCTGCAGCCTTCCTAGAATGTGTGACAGGCAGCACTGAGCTCTCTGGGGCTGTTCGATTTGACAGCAGCCTGGAAGAGCTCAGGGGGCTAGCCAGCAGGTCACCAGCTGGGAGGGGCAGGTTGAGAGGGTTCTGGGAAGTTATTCCCTCGGAGCTGTCCGAAGTGGAGGAGGCAGACCGGCAGATACTCGTTCCCCAAAGGGACCGAGAGATAGCTCCTGCCACTATAGAGAGAGTGCGTGTAGCGACGGTTGGAACCCTTCCCCAGTTGCAGCACAGTCTCTATGGTTGCGAATTCACGGTCGCCACTGACCCACATTCCCCTGGTTGGTTACGTCAGGTTGCCAAGGGCAACGACACATTGCAGCAACCTGACCTAGCTTTCCAGTCGTGTAGCTTGGAGCTAACTGACAGGTGGGGAACCCTCCTGAGGATGCTAAAGAGTTTCCCCACCCGGCCAGGCCGTCAATGTAGGCTTTGGCAGGATGATGCGTTAGATTCACCTGCCAGCGCCATCTGGAAGGGGAGCAATCATGGGAATGCGGACGGGCTGTCCCGTCAAGCAGAACCAACAGTGTAGGTGCTGGCAGGATGATCTGGGAAGATCGTCTGCCTTGCACCAAGTTAACGGCGGAGGTGTGGAGATATATTGGGGTGCTGATGCTGTTAAGGATAATACAGTAATATATTTTCATTTTCCCATTTTTATATCTGCTGTGGTATGTCAAAGGTGTAGAGATGCAGGCTAGATTCATTGACTGTTCCTGTATTTGTGTGGGTGGGTCACTAGACCTACATTTGCATCTAAAGAGGTCTTCAGTGAATACGACCAGTCACCTATCACACAGGACATCCTGCTGCAATGTGAAAGCCTTAATCAATTGTCACCTGTAACCTGGGGAGATTGGAAGTGAAGGAAGTCTTTTGTTTTGTGTGTGTGCTATAGTACCCTTTTCATGTATGTGGATCTCTGGAAATCCCATTTATGTCTGAGAACGGAGACAGGAAAACGCCTTAATCAAGTTTTCACCTGGAGTTGAAAGCCTAACTTCACAATCTTTGATGTATAGTAGACTTTTACCTGGGAAATCAAATTATGTCTGAGGATGTTATTAAATCTAGCTTCCCCCCGTCCACACAGGCTTACAGCCTCCAGGCGTATTTCATAGTATAAAACCGCAGCTAGGATAGCCACAACTTGTAGTTCTTGGAGGTAGCTCACACGGCTAGAACTAACCTGGTTCCTGACCAGAAGTGCGTACCGCCCGCAACAACACCAGATCGATACGCTGGTACGTTTATTTCCCGTTTATTTTGGTAAGCAAAATCGCTTTGTGTGTTATCTTTGTACATTTTATCTTGTAACTATTTTTACTTTGTTTTTTTGTAATCTTTTTGTATATATTCAGTTCTGCACTGTTTTATGTTTTTTCTGAAATATTAAATTATTATTTAATAAGTTTGACTTCTGCCGTACTAAACTAACACTCATAGCCTAGAAGAGACTGAAGTGTAACCGTGTATAAGTTCATGCCTAATTGTACGCTTGAGCAACACTACCGTATGAAATTGTAATTGCATTGTGTGTGGGGGCGTTTGTCATACGTTGGCCTAAGCGCGCAGCTGACCCAACGTACGAACAACGCCAGTGCGAGTAGCGACAGCAGAGTGGCTAACAGTATCGTTCGGAACGACTGTTAGTGGGTCTTTGCTTCACGACAGTGTAAGATTGCAACTGTGTGTGTGTGTGGGTGCGTGGCGTTCCCGTATTTGGCCTAAGCGCAAAGCTGACCCAAATACGAAAACGCGGAGTGCGCGCTGAGGACTCGACAGCAGAGTGGAAGTGTCTAGCGAACAGCTAGTGGTGGCAGTGAGAAGTGTTTGAGGGGTTCCAGCCTTGTTTGTAGCTTAAATAAGGCTGTTCCCCGCTTAATCTGGTCAAACCCGCAGTCGGGAACCGTATACGCAGGCGTGCCGCGGGCCGGTTCCTGACAACTGGTGAATAGCAGTAGTCAACTTCTATGATGAGTAATAGTAGTCACCATCAGTAGTGAATAACAATATTATTGTCTTTTATAAATAGCAGTAGTTTGTGTCCCTGGAGATAGGAGACATTTAGTTTAATGATCAGTAATAGTTATTGTCAGTCATGATGATGAGTAATAGTGTCGGTGATGACTGGTGGTCTTCAGCTGGTGGTTTTCGGTGGTGGGTCGAAGAGCTCAGTGATTATTGGATTACAACATCTTACACACAGGCATAACCATTCCTGCTAGAAAGTAAGGAATACCCATTAACAGGAGCTTCTCCGAAGCTTTGGGTATCATGGCTGCCTTTAGTGGCCTCCTAGTGCTGGATGTTGAGAAACGGACCTTGCTTTTGGCTTGTCTTCACACAAGATCCCGAGGATGGATCAGCCAGGCATTCATACATGCATTTCAGTTTGTAGGTGGCCCCCTCGTTGACTATTTAGAAGACCCCTCTGAGGATTCAGCAGAGGAGATGTTCCAAGCGGTCTTTTGTTCATAAATTTGGCACTTCTGACACCGGTGAAAATGCTTTATGAAGCCGGAGTGCAGCAAGCAGTAAACTGATGTTTTTATTGGACTAATTCTTCATTTGAACATTTGTGAAACGCATTTGAATCTGTGAATGTTAAATAATTCATTTCTGGCACTCTGTGAACCATCAAGCTGTGCTGTGCACTTAACGCGATGATGGGGGCTTAGCAATAACTTCTGAGAGTGTTATGTTACTCTGGCAAGGAAGACTTTCCCAAAAGTGTTCTTAAAATCTACTCCACTGAATTTTATGGATGGCTATGTCTGTCTGGTTTCCTATAGTTTTCTTATAAGGAATCACATCCAACATCTCATCCTCCGTCCACCCATCTCTTTGTCCAAGCTTACTTCCGCCTGCTTGTCCACTGAGCATGTTTTATTAAAATAGGTCTGGAATATGTTTAAATTTAGAGATGATCTTGATGGATCAATAAATCTTCGAATACTCATGAACCATGGGTGCAACTAGGGCAACCACCAATCGGAACATATGGAGAAAAGGGTGATTGGAATACAGTCTCCAGGTTGCAGTACAGGAAGATGTATGGACACCGGAATATCCTCAACAACTGAATGGGAGGGTGTCCAAAGGGTAATAAAAGAAGTAAATTTAGTTTAAAAGGAGGTGAACGTTGGCTTATGACCATGGAAGTACTGACTACTAGTGATGATCATAATCTGTTCATTACAGTTATGCAAAATTTTGCATAAAATTTTATAATTATGGCCATATGTAATTACAATTCAGATATTCAATTAATTTTGCGCAAACCATTTGTAATTGTGCATAATTTTGAGTAATTTTGTATTAATTTTAGATAGTAATAGCAAAAAATTCTACATGCTATTGTTTAAGAAGAAAAGAGGGAACAAGTAAAAAAATATTTTTCAAAAAGACCTTGTAGTTTTGTAGTTTTGAATAAATAAGTTTTAAAAAAAATGTAAGGAAATGTCTACAAAATGTCATTTTATGGAGTTTAAAAACAAAATAACAAAAAATATTTACTTAAATTTTTTTACTTACAAAATTAGATTATTGAAAAACAGAGAGTTAGCCAAGGGTATTGAATAGACATAAATAAAACATAGTAGTCACCATGGGTCAAGGTAATAAACCAGCAATAAAACAATCTTTACAAGCTCATAAAGTCTATTAGCACCAAAAATGACATTGGCTAAAAGACTGCCTAGAAATAAGTAAGATAACATATGGTTTGCAAGAGAAAACCGAAAACAAAACATTTCCAGGTGGCAAATTGCACAGGTTTCTTTGTAAATAACAAAACATAGTAAAAGAAAAATGCAAAACCCTCAAGGACCATTAACATTTTGCATCCTACATGTGGACCATACTTCCCAGTCAAATTTGAATTTATCACTGGAGGAGGAGTTAATGTGCCATATCCTATTAAATTTTCTCCTGAGTTTTCTCCAATGAGATAATTTTTCATCTGATCTAAAATGCAATTTTTCAGTACTTTGAAAACTGAAAAAGTACAAAAAATAAATAAATAAAGGTAATTTCAAACTCATTTTAAGTGGTAGTAGGAAAATAGGGCGCCGGCTGAGGGTGGATGAAAAGGGCGCCGCCAAAGACTTTAATAGAATTATCGACTTTAACAATTAATACGCCAAAAAAAGCAGAAAAAAAGGCGCCGTGATAAATATCGTTAACAGCATTAGAACATTATAGTTTTTAAAGTATGTTATCGTTTAGAAGCTTGCAACGTTACAGTTTTTGTCATATTATTTTGTTTATATTTACAAATTTTACGTTGTCAAAGATATTATCATTACTATGTGCAAAAGGGTGTTTCTGCAGAGGGAGTGGTTAGGGTTAGGCACCACCAGGGGGAGTAGTTAGGGTTAGGCACCACCCAGACGGTGATTAGTTTTAGGCAACACCAGGGGGGGTGGTTAGGGTTAGGCACCCTAAACACCCCCCCCTGGTAGCTAGGGTGGTTAGGGTTAGGCATCACCAGGGGGTGGTTAGGGTTAGGCACCACCGGGGGGGGGGTGTGGTTAGGGTTAGGCACCACCAGGGGAGTGGTTAGTTTTAGGCACCACAGGGGAAGGTTCTGTGTGAGGGTAGGGTTGGGTTAAGCTATATTGTTGAATTACGTAATGATATTTAACGTTAATATATTTTCGTTATTCTTTCTCGTTTGTTTTTACAGTATTTATCGTTAACAAAGCTTGACAATTATGTTTATCGTTATCAGATTTCGTTAATAACCTGCGCCATTTCGTTATCAACTCAGGCCCTTTTTTTCATTGCGCCCTTTTTTCATGCACACTTTTAAATGATTCATTGCTTGATGGGAGCTTTACAAATATTTTGTTAATAAGGTATATAAATATCTACTTCAAAAAAAAAAACTTAGGAAAAAAGTTAATAGTATATGGCCAAATAGTCCTACTTTGTATAGTCCTAATATGTAGCAATTTTGGTGATGATAGCAAGTACAGGGGAAGAAAGTACGCAGAATTATGAAGGGACTATATGAAATCAATTCAATGTCCAAATTGTAATTACGTATGGCTGTAATTGCCAAAATGTATGCAAAATTTCTCAAAATTGTAATTAGCAGATAATGATGATCACTAAGTTTGACAAATCAGTGCCTTCAACTCTTTCAACCACCAGGAGCACTAAAAGCCCTCTGTACTGCGCCTTCACCAGGGGCCAGGAGACAAACAGGATGTGTGAGACACCCTCCATGGGGTAGGACTTGAAACACCCAGAGTTACAGATTTAGGCCCTCTTACTAAAATATGGAGGCTGCCATATTTATTTCCTTTTAAACAATGCAAGTTGCCTGTCAGTCTCCCCAATCCAGTGTCCCTAATACATTTAGCCACAGCCCCTGAACAAGCATGCAGATCAGGTGCTCTGACTGAAGTCTGACTGGACTAGCTACATGCTAGTTTCAGAGTTGGGACTCAAACACAGCTGATGCCAGAAGATCAACAAGCACTGTTATGCAACAAACTGTATTGTTTAAAATTATATAAATATGGAGCTTTCATATCACTCTCACTTCCATTTAAGCAAACAAGTGGCCATATCTATTTATCATAAATTAGCTAACATCCCTTTGAGACCCTCCCGATGTTGTAACTAATGCATCATACACACATGCAACTTTTTTGCCCAACTATCATCCAAACTTGGTCTTTTGGACAATAGTTGGGCATGTGTATTAGGGATGTTCATTCGGATTTTGCGGAATTTAAATTTCCGAATTTTCAATTGGAAATCCGAATTTCGCAAAAAAGGAAAACAGAACTCGAAAATCATATTTCTGCAGAAATACTGCATTACTGCAATTTGATAATTTTAGCCCAATTACAGAACTCGAAATCATTGGACCGATCAGAGAATGCAAAACATGACAAAAAAAAACACTACTCGGAAAACCGAACTCGGAAATCAGATTTCTGTAGAAATACTCTATTACCACAACTCGGTAATTTTATCCCAATCACAGAACTCAGAAGCATTGGACCAATTAGAGAAAGCAGAGTCAACTCGGAAGTATTTGGCCAATCAGAGAAAGCAAAAAATGACCCACAAGAACACTACTCGGAAATCCGAACTCAGAAATCAGAAACCGATCCGAAATCTGTGAAATTAGTGGAAATCGGAATTTCTGCGGAATCGGAAATTTACATTTCCCTGTTGTGTATGTGCGACAAACGACTAGGCGAGTGACTGATAAAAGGCGGTTTGCCAGATCCAATAGCGGATCAACTCATATAACATTTATCTCCTCTTTTTCCTGACAGCCGCTCACACTTTTCTGCATACCCAATCACGTGACATTGCATCTCTAGGTGTTAGCATAGAGCTTGAGGCTGCTGGGAGGAACAGTAGACCCGACCCACTGTTGGAGCAGGTGAATATTACACTACCCACAGCGCTAACTTTGCAGAAGAGGGAAGAGGAGTGGGCCACCATTGCCCTAAGACCCCTCCATGGCCACGTGGATTGCAAGAACTATTATTCCACCACTGATGTCAATCGTTACTTTCAGGGGCGTAACTAGAAATCACTGGGCTCCCCTGCGAGACTTTGGATGGGGTCCCCTCCTGCCAATAGCCCCGGGGGGATGGGGACAGAACAGCGCTGTGCACAAGACCCTACTTAACACTAAATAGGGACTGTCTACAAATCTTTGTCTGCAAAACTTTGTATGAATCCTTATTAGTGGTTGAGCAGATGCAATCATTAGAACAATTGTGCAGAGAGCAGAAAGTTTTCTCTCTCCTTCCACTTAGTTGTCAGTCTCTCAGTATGGGGCCCCCTGTGGCTTCTGGGCCTCCCTGCGGCTGCATCCCTTGCAGGGTCTATTGTTACGCCCCTGGTTACTTTACTTCTGCTGAAAACTGATCATAGAAAACTGGTAAATTGCTATGAGGTTAGAGATAATTTAAGTTGATTAACACTCATTTGATGGGCAGTTAGGTGCCTTTAGTTTATGCAGAAATATTTGCATTTTACTGATAATCAGCTTATTATTGCGACTATTATAAATAAGTCCCACACAGACAGTATTTTAATTTTTCAGATGCTTTCTGTGATCACTACTACCCACACATTAGCAGCATTGGAAATAAGTAATGCAATCATATGGAGGAGCAGTGTTTTCCAAACTTTGCTGAACTGTATAATCTGTACAGTCTTTTGCTATGTCTGAGTCCCCCATGTACTATTAAAACTGACCTCAGGCATCACACACCGATAGTGCCAGCAACCATTCTGCTCCAGAACGTCCCTGGAACCAATAAAAACCCACAAGGAGCTTTCGATCCTCTCTTTCTAACAAGGCAATTCTGCAGAGAGGTCTTTGGCCCCTGATTCAATAAACTTGCATCCTGAGTTTTCTCACAAGAGATGTTGTCTTATATTATCTACAAAATACTATTTCTGCACCTTGCAAGGAAAAAAAAAGAGAAGCAAGAAAAGTAATAGTAATAATATCAATCTACAATGAATGTGAAGCAAGTTGTTTGGAGTATTTTTATTTATTATTTGCTGTTGGGGCTGAAAAAATATTTTACTGATGAGGTGCAAAAATATCTCCTGTGAGAAAGCTCAAGAGAAAATTTTGAATGGTGACGAGCGCACATTTTGTATAATCGTAATTTTGCATCGTTATTCACAATTAAGATGCAAAATTGAAATTTCAGGAAAAATTGCAACCAAGTTTGTTTGTAAACGTAATCAGTAAACCATAATTTCCCAATTTTGAGTATATTTCGTGTAGCAATATATAGCAATTTTGGTGATGATAGCATGTACAGGGGAAGAAAGTATTATAGAATTATGAACGAACTACATGAAATCAATTGAATGTCCAAATTGTAATTACGTATGGCTGTAATTGCCAAAATGTTTGCAAAATTTCTTGAAATTGTAATAAGCAGATAATGATGATCACTAAGTTTGACAAATCAGTGCCTTCAACTCTTTCAACCACCAGTAGCACTAAAAGCCCTCTGTACTGCGCCTTCACCAGGGGCCGGGAGACAAACAGGGTGTGTGAGACAAAGATGGCACTTTGCATAAGGCTGATTTTGCCTTAAAGTGAACCTAGCATAATTTTTAACTCCCAGGGTAGCTCTGTAGCAAATTAAAAATGTATTCTAAAAATGTGGTTTATTATGAAAAAAAACCCTTACATTTTATGTCATCTTTCTGCATTTAAAGACAAGACAAGACAAATAACATTTATATTGTGCTTTTCTCCTGGTGGACTCAAAGCGCAAGAGCTGCAGCCACTACGACACGCTCTATAGGCAGTAGCAGTGTTAGGGAGGTCTCCTACTGAATAGGTGCTGGCTTACTGAACAGGCAGAGCCAAGATTCAAACCCTGGTCTCCTGTGTCAGAGGCAGAGCCCTTAACCACATAAGGACCGCCCCCAGCCGATGGGCGGCGGCAAAGTCCGGGCCCAAACGACCGCAATACGCCCATCGGCGGGGGCGGCTGCGGGAGTGGCTATGCGGCGATCACGTCATTCGTGACGCCATCAGCCGCCGGGGACTCGCTCCGCCCACCGCTCGTAGTAACCCGCCGGCCGCCGGCGGGTTACTAGCACCCGGATCGCCGCTGCACATATGTATAATAGGCTTTGTAATGTATACAAAGCCTATTATACTGGCTGCCTCCTGCCCTGGTGGTCCCAGTGTCCGAGGGACCACCAGGGCAGGCTGCAGCCACCCTAGTCTGCACCCAAGCACACTGATTTCCCCCCCCCTGCCCCCTGATCGCCCACAGCACCCCTCAGACCCCCCCCTGCCCACCCCCCAGACCACTGTTTGCACCCAGTCACCCCCCTAATCACCCATCAATCACTCCCTGTCACTATCTGTCAACGCTATTTTTTTTTATCCCCCCCCTGCCCACTGCCCCCTCCTGATCACCCCCCCACCCCTCAGATTCTCCCCAGACCCCCCCCCAGACCCCCCCCCCCGTGTACTGTATGCATCTATCCCCCCTGATCACCTGTCAATCACCTGTCAATCACCCGTCAATCACCCGTCAATCACCCGTCAATCACCCCCTGTCACTGCTACCCATCAATCAGCCCCTAACCTGCCCCTTGCGGGCAATCTGATCACCCACCCACACCAATAGATCACCCTCAGATCCGACATCAGATCACCTCCCAAGTGCAGTGTTTACATCTCTTCTCTCCTCTAAACACCCACTAATTACCCATCAATCACCCATCAATCACCCCCTATCACCACCTGTCACTGTTACCCATCAGATTAGACCCTAATCCACCCCTTGCGGGCACCCAATCACCCGCCCACACGCTCAGATTGCCCTCAGACCCCCCCTTATCAATTCGCCAGTGCAATATTTACATCTGTTATTCCCTGTAATAACCCACTGATCACCTGTCAATCACCTATCAATCACCCCCTGTCACTGCCACCCATCAATCACCCCCTGTCACTGCCACCAATCAATCAGCCCCTAACCTGCCCCTTGCGGGCAATCTGATCACCCACCCACACCTATAGATCGCCCGCAGATCAGACATCAGATCACCTCCCAAGTGCAGTGTTTACATCTCTTCTCTCCTCTAAACACCCACTAATTACCCATCAATCACCCCCTATCACCACCTGTCACTGTTACCCATCAGATTAGACCCTAATCTGCCCCTTGCGGGCACCCAATCACCCGCCCACACGCTCAGATTGCCCTCAGACCCCCCCTTATCAATTTGCCAGTGCAATATTTACATCTGTTATTCCCTGTAATAACCCACTGATCACCTGTCAATCACCTATCAATCACCCCACGTCACTGCCACCCATCAATCACCCCCTGTCACTGCCACCAATCAATCAGCCCCTAACCTGTCCCTTGCGGGCAATCTGATCACCCACCCACACCAATAGATCGATCGCAGATCCGTCATCAGATTACCTCCCAAGTGCGGTGTTTACATCTTTTCTCTCCTCTAAACACCCACTAATTACCCATCAATCACCCCCTATCACCACCTGTCACGGTTACCCATCAGATTAGACCCTAATCTGCCCCTTGCGGGCACCCAATCACCCGCCCACACCTCAGAATGTCCTCAGACCCCAGCCCTGATCACCTCGCTAGTGCATTGCTTGCATCTATTTCCCCCCTCTAATCACACCTTGAGACACCCATCAATCACCTCCTGTCACCCCCTAGCACACCTACCCATCAGATCAGGCCCTAATTTGCCCTGTGTGGGCTCCTGATCACTCGGCCAAACCCTCAGATCCCCCTCAGACCCCCTTCCGATCACCTCCCCAGTGCATTGATTGCATCTATTTTCCCCTCTAACCGCCCCCTGAGACACCCATCAATCACCTCCTGTCACCCCCCTAGCACTCCTATCCATCAGATCAGGCCCAAAACATCCTGTCATCTAAGAGGCCACCCTGCTTATGACCGGTTCCACAAAATTTGCCCCCTCATAGACCACCTGTCATCAAAATTTGCAGATGCTTATACCCCTGAACAGTCATTTTGAGAAATTTGGTTTCCAGACTACTCACAGTTTTGGGCCCGTAAAATGCCAGGGCAGTATAGGAACCCAACAAGTGACCCCATTTTAGAAAGAAGACACCCCAAGGTATTCTGTTAGGTGTATGATGAGTTCATAGAAGATTTTATTTTTTGTCAAAAGTTAGCGGAAATTGGATTTTTATTGTTTTTTTCACAAAGTGTCATTTTTCACTAACTCGTGACAAAAAATAAAATCTTCTATGAACTTACGATACCCCTAACGGAATACCTTGGGGTGTCTTCTTTCTAAAATGGGGTCACTTGTGGGGTTCCTATACCGCCCTGGCATTTTAGGGGCCCTAAACCGTGAGGAGTAGTCTAGAAAACAAATGCCTCAAAATGACCTGTAAATAGGACGTTGGGCCCCTTAGCGCACCTAGGCTGCAAAAAAGTGTCACACATGTGGTATCGCCATACTCAGGAGAAGTAGTATAATGTGTTTTGTGGTGTATTTTTACACATACCCATGCTGGGTGGGAGAAATATCTCTGTAAATGGACAATTGTGTGTAAAAAAAATCAAAAATGTGTCATTTACAGAGATATTTCTTCCACCCAGCATGGTTATATGTAAAAATACACCGCAAAACACATTATACTACTTCTTCTGAGTACGGCGATACCACATGTGTGACACTTTTTTGCAGCCTAACTGTGCTAAGGGGCCTAAAGTCCAATGAGTACCTTTAGGATTTCACAGGTCATTTTGAGACATTTGGGTTCCAGACTACTCCTCACGGTTTAGGGCCCCTAAAATGCCAGGGCAGTATAGGAACCCCACAAGTGACCCCATTTTAGAAAGAAGACACCCCAAGGTATTCTGTTAGGTGGATGATGAGTTCATAGAAGATTTTATTTTTTGTCACAAGTTAGCGGAAATTGATATGTATTGTTTTTTTTTTCACAAAGTGTCATTTTCCGCTAACTTGTGACAAAAAAAAATCTTCTATGAACTCACCATACTCCTAACAGAATACCTTTGGGTGTCTTCTTTCTAAAATGGGGTCACTTGTGGGGTTCCTATACTGCCCTGGCATTTTAGGGGCCCTAAACCGTGAGCAGTAGTCTAGAATCCAAATGCCTCAAAATGACCTGTGAATAGGACGTTAGGTCCCTTAGCGCACCTAGGTTGCAAAAAAGTGTCACACATGTGGTATCGCCGTACTCAGAAGAAGTAGTATATTGTGTTTTGGGGTGTATTTTTACACATACCCATGCTGGGTGGGAGAAATCTCTCTGTAAATGGACAATTGTGTGTAAAAAAAATCAAACAATTGTCATTTACAGAGATATTTCTCCCACCCAGCATGGGTATGTGTAAAAATACACCCCAAAACACATTATACTACTTCTCCTGAGTACTGTGGTACCACATGTGTGACACTTTTTTGCACCCTAAGTGCGCTAAGAGGCCCAAAGTCCAATGAGTACCTTTAGGATTTCACAGGTCATTTTGCGACATTTGGTTTCAAGACTACTCCTCACGGTTTAGGGCCCCTAAAATGCCAGGGCAGTATAGGAACCCCACAAATGACCCCATTTTAGAAAGAAGATACCCCAAGGTATTCTGTTAGGAGTATGGTGAGTTCATAGAAGATTTTATTTTTTGTCACAAGTTAGCGGAAAATGACACTTTGTGAAAAAAACAATTAAAATCAATTTCCGCTAACTTGTGACAAAAAAAAATCTTCTATGAACTCACCATCCTCCTAACGGAATACCTTGGGGTGTCTTCTTTCTAAAATGGGGTAATTTGTGGGGTTCCTATACTGTCCTGGCATTTTAGGGGCCCTAAACCGTGAGGAGTAGACTTGAAACGAAATTTCTCAAAATGACCTGTGAAATCCTAAAGGTACTCATTGAACTTTGGGCCCCTTAGCGCAGTTAGGCTGCAAAAAAGTGCCACACATGTGGTATCGCCGTACTCAGGAGAAGTAGTATAATGTGTTTTGGGGTGTATTTTTCCACATACCCATGCTGAGTGGGAGAAATATCTCTATAAATAGACAATTGTGTGTAAAAAAAATAAAACAATTGTCATTTACGGAGATATTTCTCCCACCCAGCATGGGTATGTGTAAAAATACACCCCAAAACACATTATACTACTTCTCCTGAGTACGGCAATACCACATGTGTGGCACTTTTTTGCAGCCTAACTGCGCTAAGGGGCCAAAAGTCCAATGAGCATCTTTAGGCTTTACAGGGGTGCTTACAATTAGGCACCCCCCAAAATGCCAGGACAGTG
Organism: Hyperolius riggenbachi; assembly: GCF_040937935.1. Taxonomy (NCBI): domain Eukaryota; kingdom Metazoa; phylum Chordata; class Amphibia; order Anura; family Hyperoliidae; genus Hyperolius; species Hyperolius riggenbachi. Next base: position 37,686,016 of record NC_090651.1, on the reverse strand, counting down.
AACACACCCCACAAATGACCCCATTTTGGAAAGTAGACACTTCAAGGTATTCAGAGAGGAGCATAGTGAGTCTGTGGCAGATTTCATTTTTTTTGGTCGCAAGTTAGAAGAAATGGAAACTTTTTTTTTCTTTTTTTGTCAGAAAGTGTCATTTTCCGCTAACTTGTGACAAAAAATAAAATCTTCTATGAACTCACCATGCCTCTCACTGAATACTTTGGGATGTCTTCTTTCCAAAATGGGGTCATTTGGGGGGTATTTGTACTATCCTGGAATTTTAGCCCCTCATGAAACCTGACAGGTGCGCAGAAAAGTCAGAGATGCTTGAAAATGGGAAAATTCACTTTTGGCACCATAGTTTGTAAACGCTATAACTTTTACCCAATCCAATAAATATACACTGAATGTTTTTTTTTTATCAAAGACATGTAGCAGAATAACTTTCGCGCTCAAATGTATAGGAAATTTTACTTTATTTGAAAAATGTCAGCACAGCAAGTTAAAAAAGTCATTTTTTTGTCAAAATTCATGTCTTTTTTGATGAATATAATAAAAACTAAAACTCGCAGCAGCAATCAAATAGCAGCAAAAGAAAGCTGTATTAGTGACAAGAAAAGGAGGTAAAATTCCTTTAGGTGGCAGGTTGTATGACCGAGCAATAAACCGTGAAAGCTGCAGTGGTCTGAATGGAAAAAAAGGCTCTGGTCCTTAAGGGGCGAAAAGACTGTGGTCCTTAAGTGGTTAACCATTACACCATCCAGCCAAAGAGAACTGAGCATTATTTTTAACTCCCGGGGTAGCTCTATAGCAAATTAAAAATGCATTCTTGGTTTATTATTATTATTTTTATTAAAACAAAACCTTTCATTTTACCTCATCTTGTTACATTTAAGTGTTAAAATAAGCAGTTTCCTTCAACCTCTTCCATTCCTGCAAGGACATGTGGATGGAGGAGCAACAGATGATGAAAGCAGATAAGAAATCACCTAATTAGACTTAAATGACCACAAACAAACCCGAAGTCTACCCCACTGTACTTCAAACAGAAAACATTAGTCACACTTGCAGAATTTCACACCTAGCCTGGATTATGGCAGTGTAAAGGTAGCAGGTGGGTGAACATCTCAAACATGGCAGCCCTTTCAGCTATTTTAAGCCAAAAGCTGCTTAGAGCCTTTTAAAGGGAGCCCGAACTGGCGTAAAAATAAAAGTTACATACTCAACTATGGAGAGGAAAGGCTCTGGATCCTATAGAGTCTTCTCGGCCCTCTCTGTGTACTCTCATTCCACAGCTGTATCCCTTTCAAATGCCACGCCTTCAGTAGTCCTCAGAGGGCTTTGGAAGCACTCACCTCCCTGAGAGCTTTCCGAAGACAGGCACATCTGTACTGCAAGAGCACGCACTTGCACATGCAAAGTACAAATACCCTTATCTTCAGAAGTACTGGGGGTGAGTACTTCTGAAGATGGTGGTATTCTAATTTCCACATTGCAAAAATCAGGATGCCGAATTCAGAAACCTAAAATTGGTAATTCCATGGAATTTGATTGGTCATGCCTAGATTAATTCAGCATTGCTCCATATCATATAACTTCAAGAGTGAGAAAACGAAAAATAAGGTTGTGAAGAACCAATATACCTCACATGTTAAATTTGTTTTTGCTTTGTTGTTTTTTTTTTCTAATGAATTTAACATCACTTTGATTAGTTATATACTAAAGATATGACACAATCCATCCATTCTAATTAATAAAACTATGTGCATAGTCCAGAGAAAAATAGGCAAATAAACACTGTGTCCAACAGTAATTTTTCATAAACATTAGCCTGAAAAAGCAACCAAAGTAGATTACATCAGATGAGATTTAGCGTAATGTTCTTTGTCTGACGCATGTTTCATGGCTCAAGGCCACGTCAACAGAGGCCACCAATTTACTACCCAGAAGACTTGCCATAAAGCTGACATCAGATGCTTAATCGCATCCAAAGGACGGACTAACGCTTGCTGACTGAAGCTGTCCAGAAGGCGTGTGCCTCATAAAACATACAGAGTTCCAAATACCAAAAAAATGTTAAATAACATCCAAGGTTAAAAGAAAATGCAGTAATTGTTCATGTCCAGCCTGCAACATTCATGTAAGACCTTGTTGAACTTCTGATTTTTTCCTTTTATTTTCTTTTTCAGGATTATTGTTATGGTTGCCCGGTTACAAATTACAATCATTATTATCATTTTGTAATTAATATTTATTTTTTATTTATGTAGTGCCAACATCTTCCATAGCGCTGTACACAGTACAAAACAAATAGTGGGGAGCATAGATGCATGAGAAGTTCAAAACTCTGTACAATTAGGACATCCAGCCATACAAGTACAAATACATACATAAGATTTGTGGTAGGGATGATTCAGCACCCCGTAGAAAAAGGCACAGGAGACAAAAGAACGGGAGCCCAGTAGTGCAATATGTATGTAATCACAATAGAAGTAAGTGAATAAAATTACTACTCACAAAGGGAGGTTGCTGGGGGCAACCAACCACAGGAAGCAGGTGGAGACAACAAACTCGACTCCACTCGGGTGGTCCTAGCCATCACCAAAGGAAGGCCGCTCTCTCAGGGAAAAACAAGGGACAGAATCCACTGTGGAGGGATCCACTAGTGGTCTGGCACCACCCCTCGGACAGGGTATGTACGGGGGTAAACTTAGCACAATGGAGGAAAGAGGGGCCCTGGTATGATAAAAGCGTCTAAATACAGTTTAAAAACGATAGGTAATATGAGGTAGCTTACTTCAATGATGAAATCTCTGTAATTTATACAAAAGATTTTTATTAGCACAGGCAACGCGTTTCGCGGGTCTCAGCCCACTTCAGAGGCTCCCTATACTCAACTGATTTTTTCATTTGGCACTGCTATTGGCCCGATGAAGCGGGCTGAGACCCGCGAAACGCGTTGCCTGTGCTAATAAAAATCTTATGTATAAATTACAGAGATTTCGTCATTGAGGTTAGCTACCTCATATTACCTATCGTTTTTAAGCTATTTTTATATGCTTTTATCATACCAAGGTGCCTCTTTCCTCCATTGTGCTAAATACATACATAGTTGATGTGTGGTGTGAGATATCACTTATACTGGTAGATGTTCATAAGATTAATTACAGCAGGATAAGAAAAACTACGAGGCGGTCACTGCCCTTGAGAGCTTACAGAGAAGGAGACACAGGTGTTAAATCATGAAGAAGTGAGCCTCCACTGTAACCAACAGCACATTATTGGCTAGTGTGAAAAGGAGTGTTATGAGAGTATGTTTGAGGCCAGTTTTACAGCTGGCCATTGCATTTGTGGTGCGTTGCTCCGCTCTCATTGCATCGCATCCCAACGAAAACCCGTAATTTATATGAGCCTGAGGCAGAGTACGCGGACAGGGTCATATGCCCCCCATGTATGCTCCTCGCCACCACTCACCGCCCTTCACTGCATGACAAACCCCATGCTGGACAAAAAGTTTGTCAATGGGATTCCCGGGTTTCTCCGTCGTATTTCCGTTTTTCCGCACATGTGCACCACAACGCCACCAACAATTTAAAATTCCTGCTTGGGGTGGCCCATGCTTCACTCCCCTTTCTTGTGGTGCTCCCAAGTCATGCCCATCTGGCAGATTGTGGATGACAAGTCATGCCCATCTGGCAGATTGTGGATGACATACATGGATGCAATGCGTTACAAGGTAGGTACCTATCCTTTGGAAGGCGGGTGTGGGTGGCTCTTCCTGGCACTGGCCATGCTTGGGGAGGGGGGTCACCTGCACTTCTCAGCCTTCCCCTCCCCCCCTGGGGTGCAGCTACAGGGTCTCTGAGCAGTGAGAGGGCATAGAGCTCTGTTTATGCGGCTCCCAGTTTCATGGGGGCATTTGGGTCTACCCGCAGAGCCCCTGTTAAAGTGCTAAATGTTGCGCGGACTAATCCCTGCAGGGCAAAATTTTGCGATGCAATTAGTTGTAAAACCCTGCATATTCTGGCAAGCAAAAGCAAATTTGCATGAGCATTGCCTCTTGATTAAGCCAATTAGGCCAAGTTTGCAAAGACAGATATATCAGGTTTCACTTGGTGCTTGATGCACACATTCTTCTGTTGTTGAAATCTAAAATCCCTGCGTTGCCCATTAACTTACATTATTACCGACATCGCTGAAACGCCGCAGAAGTCCAACGGTAAAAAACGCTGTTGACTTGGTCGCGGGTTGGCGGACGATCGGGCACCTGCAATGCAACGCGTTAAGTGTGCTAGGCCCCACTGCCTTGCCTTATCATTGCATTACCCTGTTATACCGTAAGGCAAGTGTAAAAGGGGCCTGAAGGTTTCCAACTCGGAGCATGAGAGACAGTCTGTGTGGCAGAGAGTTCCAAAGGAGGGGGTGATGCTTGTGAGAAGTCCTGGATGCGGGCGTTAGAGGAGGTGACAAAGCTAGAGGTCAAGAGGGTCTCCTGGGAGAGTTGGGAAGGTTCTAGGTAAACATATATAAGGGAATTTTGAAAAAGCATGAACAACTCCTTTAGCGAATCCATCCCTACGAGAGAACATTGAAAATGATTTCTCTCCGCTTCGCTCTGTGATCTAATTTGACAAGTGAAATAAGTTTGAATCAGATATTGCGCAAATATAAAAGGGAATAAGTGTAAGCCAATTTTCTCTTTCATTATAAGTCTGCTAATATAATTGCTGAGTTTAGACATATTCAATAGAACTATCCATCTTTGACAAAGTGCTGAAATACACCTAATCTCTCCCTTCCATTCTATGTATCTATACATTCGCACATTCTTTAGGGAAGATTAGTAAAGAGAAGAATCTTCTGACACCTCAAGTTCATCACTTCGGATGAGGCATTGCTCCAGACACCAGGTCACACACTGCAGCGTTCAGCAAATATTTTCATTTTCCTCGAGCTCCTTTGGGATGGTCTAATTGCAAATTAACCTTCAGTAATGCTTGACTGTTTAGCGAGCACATGCTGCAGCCTCACACCCTCGGATCTAGATGGTTTTTGTATGCTGAGTCCAGACAATTGTATTGATACCAGGCATACAGATTGCCCATAGGGTTGCTCGTACTGAGCAAACTACGATTACGTTTAATTAATTTTCCGCAGTTACGCATAGCGGAATTACATGGGAGTAACCAGCTTTCACCTACGGTTGTCAAACGTAAATACACATTAAATTACGCAATTACGCATCAGTTGAACGTAGTTCTATGCTGGAGCGTAAGTCCGTATGCGGGAAAAAGTCTGCATTCATTGACTGTTCTTATGAGTAAATTCCCCTTGAACATTGCGTAATTGTTTAAGCATATATCTGGTACATAAGTGCAATGCTCATGCATATGCGTGATTTTCATCCGTACGCGTAAAAATGTACGCATACAGCACAATCGTAAGTGACTTCGAAATCTACATGTGAACTACGCATAACAGCCGTAATTACACAAAGCGGAATATTTTTAGGTGTAAATTCGTAAGCTTAGTTTACAAACTTTGCTTTACAATTACGATGCGTAATTATGAATTACGATGCGTAATTATGTTTGGGCGTAGTTACTGCTCACCCCTGATTGCCCAGCAAGTTCATGGTGAACCAGAACTCCTAGGAGTGTGTAAGGGGCTGAAAGGGATAAAAAAAAAAAACTCCTTACAAAACGCTATAGAAAACAGAATTTTGCCTTCCTTAAAGAGAATCTGTATTGTTAAAATCGCACAAAAGTAAACATACCAGTGCGTTAGGGGACATCTCCTATTCCCCTCTGTCACAATTTCGCCGTTCCCGCCGCATTAAAAGTGGTTAAAAACAGTTTTAAAAAGTTTGTTTATAAACAAACAAAATGGCCACCAAAACAGGAAGTAGGTTGATGTACAGTATGTCCACACATACAAAATACATCCATACACAAGCAGGCTGTATACACCCTTCCTTTTGAATCTCAAGAGATCATTGTGTGTTTCTTTCCCCCTGCAGTTCTCATGCACTGAAGTTTCAGGCTGCTCGTTTCTTCCTTGCAAACAGCTTTGCCTTTGTCTGTAATTCCTCAGTATGTGAAAGCCCAGCCAGCTCAGAGGACGATTTATCCAGCTTGTAAAAGAGAAGAGAGAAGATGCCCTAATCTAAATAATACACAGGCAGTGTGCATAGAGGGGCCTGGAAGGGGGAGTTCATAGCAGAACCACAACACTGAAGAACTTGGCAGCCTTCCAGACACAGGCTGACAAGTCTGACAAGGGAAAGATACATTGATTTATTACAGAGACTGTGATACCAGAAAGTGCTGCAGTAAGCCAAAACACATTAGAATAGCTTTTGGAACTTGTAGGATGATAAAAAACAGGATGCAATTTTTGTTACGGAGTCTCTTTAAATAGAAGTTACTGTATTTTTTCGACTATTTTTTGGACTTATAGTCCAAATGCAGGAAGTTCCTGACTTGTGATGAACGCCTGCCAATACGTACCTCCAACCCGCCGCAATGTCGGGGATTCCCTGTACTGTGCCCAAGCAGAGGAGGACACAGGGGGACAAACGGAGGACACAGGGGTGCACAAAGGGGCATAGAGGAGGACACAAGGGGGACACAAAGAGGCATAAAAGAGTACAGAAGGGGGACAGGGGTGGACACAGGAAGATACAAGAGGAACAAGGGGGCATGAGGTACAAAAGGGGGCATAATCCACAAGATACCCCAGGTTTAGTATATATTTTCCCCCCTGGTTTATGTCCTGTAAACCTAGGCGCGTCTTATGGTCAGGAGGGTCTTATAGTCCATAAAATTCGGTATTTGCGATTATTCAGCACTCTCCCTCACCTGAGGTTCCCTTTAAACATCACATAGCACAGACTTGTACCCCAGAGAGAGAAATTTCATTATTTCATAATAGTTATTGCTTAGTGAACTTTTTGGTTTTGATTTTATTTTTTAAACTGCAGTGGGAATTATTTTTGGTTTAATTAACCTAAGAAAGGGGTCTCCTGAAATGTTGGATTGTGTATTAGTTTACCATCCTACGGACGGCTGCCCATTCATCTGAATGGCCAGCGCTTAAGCAACAAGCGTTGTGGCCTTTGTTTACCACCAGGTACACGTAACATGTTTGTGTGAACCAACCCTTACATATTCAGTGTTATTTGGTGATTATAGCATGTATGGGGGCTTTGCTATCAACTGCCAAATTTGGTGCAATTTGCAAAAGTGTTTCAGCGGAAATTCGCTGTACCACCCGAGGCTTGAAAAAGAATCTCATGAGACTGCTAGAGCCGTTCTCCATCATCTCTAGTGACTAGTGATGAGCGAAAATGCCAATATTCTTTCCGCAAAAAATAATGTTAAGTTCAATTCTTGAGGAAAAATTCCAGCAAAATGTTTTCATGTTTTTTGCACTTTTTGCGATTTTTCTTGGTTAAATATTGTTGTTTTCAAGATTTTGCAGTAAGAATTGTTACGGTAAAAATATTGTTTTTATTTATTGCTATGTTTTCATGATTATTTGGGGGTAAAAATATAGATTTTCGCCTTTTCACAGTATAAGCAATTTTTGGGATTTTTTGCACAAGCCTATTTTTGCAAAAATTTCTCGAAACCAAAAATAGCAGTTTCAATGCGAAAATGACTTTACCAAAATTTGTTAGCAACACTGCTAGTGATGCCAGTGGCGTAGCAATAGGGGATGCAGATGTTGCAATTGCGCTGGGGCCCCTGGATCTGGGGGGCAAATTAGGGTCCCTCCTTCATCCATCTAATTAGCTTTTCATTGGTGCTGTGCTAGTAGAGATCACCTCTATATGTGCATTGCATAGTGGTAATCCATAACTGTTTCCTTATGGTGGGTACACACGGGGTAACGCTATAGCTTGTCGCTAGCACACCGGGGACGTGTGCGCGACAGCTCGGCGACAGCTCGTCACCAAGTCCCTCTGTGCAGCAACCGTACACACGGCGCACAGAGGGACAGAGATGCGGCGGGAGCTTTCGCCAAAGGTTCCTAACCCCCCCCCCGCCGGAAGCTCCGTCCATGCTCTATGGGTTGCTGTCGCTAGTCCGCATACACACGCAGTACGCATGGCGGACTAGCGAGATTTGCGGCAAAGTTGCGGCGACAGCTGTTGCCGGCGATTGGCCACACCAATCGCCTGGCGGCAGCTCTAACTAGCGATGGTTTGTGGCGCGCGCATTATACACACGGGGACCTGTCGCCGCAACACGCGCGTGCCACGTGGTTGCGGCGACAGTTGTAACCCGTGTGTATGAGCCGTTACTCTGATTACTCCTCTCTGACACTGTGGCTGTCCTTGGTAGGTTTTGGGGCTCCATATGAATAGAGTGCTTGGGGCCCCATGTAAAACTTGCACTGGGGCCCCAAGCTCCTCATCTACGCCCCTGAGTGACGTCATGCAGGAAGCAAAAAAGAGGACACCACCAAGTTAAACAGCTACGCCTGTGCGAAAGAAACTTCAGCAAGAAAAATGTAGGCGTTATTTCGAGTTTCACAAACAGATCATTTATGACAGGCTCTTTAATGCAAAACAATGAAAGCAGTGGCACAATTCATAAATGAAACATAGGGCTCCTTCAAATGACTGCATAGATTATCGGAATGTAAATGGCAGCGGCAGGCAGAGAAAGCCCATAGCATTAAACGACTTCCTGGTTGTTTTAATTTTCAGGGAATTGTCCTCTGCAGCCGGCCCCCTGCCATAGCTGCAATAAGTGTGATGTGTTCGTAAGGCACGAGCCATCGTTACCGTCTGAGGTCAGAGACGCCAGACAGGATCGTCCACGACCTGACCTATTACGAGAATCTGTAGCACGCCGGATGGATGAAATATCTCCCCGCTGAATTGGATACAGTTAGCAATACCGGTGGCAATAAAATTTTCATTGTTACAACGTTACATGCTGTTCATATCTGCAGATTAGTTTCGGGTAGTTGGAATTTAATCGCCTATCGAGAAACAGAATGTTCGTCTTGTGCAACAAAAACAACTCTTCAAAAACTGAAATTCAGATTTGTTGGCAGATAGACAAACACAATATCGTCTTCTGGCCTGTGCCGCTGGCAGCCAGAGTTCCGTGGGGGTTACAGAAAGTTACAATAAAGTATCTTAACCCTTTACCTGACCGTGCAATTTCTTAAAGAGGAACTTCAGCCTAAACAAACATACTGTCATTAAGTTACATTAGTGATGTTAATTAAAATAGATAGGTAATGTAATGTAATGTATAGGTCTTACCCACCCTGTTTTAAAAGGCGTGTATCAAAAAAGGGCGCCTGGAAAAAAGGGCGCGGGGTATAGCCGAAATTTTAAGTTTTAATGCAAAACCATATTTTTCTTTTAAGGCGTTGTAAACGAAAATTTAGTGCTACATAGGTTAAATAAACGGAAATGAAATGGCAAAATACCGTCTATAACAACAAACGAATTCTGAAAAGAAACGTCAAATATCGTCTATAAGAAAAACGATATTTACACTTGTATTAAGCATAGCAATGCAATGGTATGTTTTACAGATATTTTACTGTAATTATACCTAACTGTAGGCTCACACAGATCTCTCCCTATCCCTAACCCCTAGACCCCTCTTTGTTTAAATATATATAATTTAATAAATTGTATATATTACATATATTGTGCTGTAACTATACCTAACCTTACTCTCACACAGAGCCCTTCCTGTACCTATCCCTAACCCCTAGACCCCCCTGGTGGTGCCTAACCCTAAGACCCCCCTGGTGGTGCCTAAACCTAAGACCCCCCTGGTGGTGCCTAACCCTAAGACCCCCCCGGTTGGTGCCTAACCCTAAGACCCCCCCCCCCCCCGGTTGGTGCCTAACCCTAAGACCCCCCGGTTGGTGCCTAAACCTAAGACCCCCCTGGTGGTGCCTAAACCTAAGACCCCCCTGGTGGTGCCTAACCCTAAGACCCCCCTGGTGGTGCCTAACCCTAACCGCCCCCTGATTGCGTATATTATACTGTAACTATACCTAACCCTCCCTGTACCTATCCCTAACCCCTAGACCCCCCTGGTAATGCCTAAACCTAACCATCCCCACCGCACAAACACCCTAAACACATATAAACAATAATATATTTAATCCTTAAAATACTTCTCTACAAATAACATGAATAAAATAATTTATATATTTGTAATAGAATAAATAGCTTTAAAATAGCCTTAAAATCACGTATACATTAATATTATAAATAGATAAAAGTATATATAAATATATACAATACAATAGATAGCCTTACAAGCATTAGAAATCTTAAAATAACAGTAACATTAAAAGCGATATTTTAGTAACTATAATCAACGCATTATAAGTGTAAAAACAAAGTTAATACCAAAAGCGATGTATTTCTAATACAATAAGGTTAAAAACGGTATTTACGCATTATACATATGAAAACAAATTTTTAAATGATCAAAGAAGTGTAAACGAAAATGTAGTTGTTATACTTTTGTAAGTGAAATTTTTAAACGAAAAATTAGGTAAAAACTGATATAAGCGAAATTTAAAAACGAAAAAATAAGTATAACACAAACTCAAAACGAACCTTTAAAAGGATATTTGTTATAAACCTTATTCTGTAAACGAAAACTTTTGTTAACACGATCCCTGTAACCGCTATTTCTCGGGCGCCCTTTTTTCCTGTCGGGTGCCGAATAGCCGATATTTTGCATTGCAGTCTATGGCGGCGCCCTTTTTGTCCACTATCCCTGTGCGCCCTTTTTTACTAGCACCTTTTAAAAGAACAGGCAAATGTTTGTGATTTCATGGGGGCAGCCATCTTTTTGGTTGAAAGGAGCTGACAGGGAGCATGAGACACAGTTCCAACTGTCCTGTGTCCTAACCCCTACCAGCTGCGCGCGCTAGGCTTCAAATCTCAAATTCAAAATTAAAAAAAAAATTGAGCCAAAACATCAGAATGAGAACAACATAAAAAATCCCATCATGCTTTGCACAGCATCAGGGGACAAATGTCTGGGCAGTTTTCTTTGATGGGGTGGAGCTTAGCTTCTAAGCAGCTAAAAATGAGGCTTGGGTATGAAAAACAAAGTTCTGCTGCTGTGAAACTGTTAAAGAAACACCAAGCCTCTTCAGTGCTGCTGAGTAGCTTTTTAGTCTGGAGGTTCACATTAAGTCCCAACTGTCTTTTTTTTTTAAAGGTTGGATTCTTCTTTTGGAGCCAAAATCCCACTGTCCATTTCTGGTCCACAGCTGCTCCTTTTTTCAGGTACTGTGTTTATATAAAAAAAAAAAATAAAGTGATCCAGATAACCAGGGCTGGATTTTTGGAAAGGTTATAAAGGTCGGGCCTTGGGCGGCTTCAGCCCAAGGGGTCACCTGGTCATGAAAAATTGGTTGCTACATATGAAAGAGGAGGCTGAAAATGGGGAGCAACACATGAAAAGGGGAAGCTGATTCTCAAGGGAGCTGTTCATGAAAGAGGGGGGCTGCTGTACATGGATGATACACATGGAGGAGGGGCTGCACATGGAATGGGAGGGGCTGCTGTACATGGATGACACACATGGAGGAGGGGCTGCACATGGAATGGGCTGCTGCACATGGATGATAGACATAGAGGAGGGGCTGCACATGGATGACAGACATAGAGGAGGGGCTGCACATGGAATGGGAGGCACTGCTGCACATGGAGGTTACACATGGAAGAGGAGGTTGCACATGGAATGGGAGGGGCTGCTGCACATGGATGATACACATGGAAGAGGGGGCTGCATATGGGATGGGAAGGGGGATGCTGCACAAGAAAAGCGAGCCACAACATACTTGGCCTAGGGGCACAAAATATATAAATTGGGCCTTGCAGATGACTGACACAGGTGCTGGATTTTTGTAAAGGCCATACAGGCAGGTAGCCCAAGTGGATGGCTGCACATGGAAGATGGGTTTCTGGATATGGAAGAGGAGGCTAAATGGGAAAGGGAGGCTGAAAATGGCGATGACACATAGAAGATGGGATCTGTGGCCTACAGAAGCTGTGCACGCAAGAGAGGAGCTGTTGTATATGGGTTTTGCACACGGAAGAGGGGGGCTGTACAAGAAATGGGATGGGACCTGCTATACATGGATGTTACATGTGGAAGAGGGGGTACAAATGTAATGGGAGGGGGACTACTGTACATGGTCATTACATGTGGAAGAGGAGGCTTCACATGGAATGGGAGGGGCTGCTGTACATGAATGTTACACATGGAAGAGGAGGTTGCGCATAGAATGGGAGAAGGCTGCTGTACATGGCTGTTCAACATGGAAGATGGGGCAGCACATGGGATTAAAAGGGGCTGGTAAACAAGGAAGTGGAGGCCTTCGAAAGCACAGACAGGAAGTAAGGTTACACTGTACAGCATTACCAATCTCATAGAAATGTTATCTTTCACTAAGTTCCTCTCCTCTGAGCCCTGGCAAAGGTTCTCAAAATCTATTACCACTGTACTATGCAAAAATGGTAAAAATTAAGTGCCACAAAAACAAATAGTAAAACACCAATATCCCAATAAAGAATAGACGTAAGCAATAAACAAAGAACAGGTGGGGGATTTATGTGTTGTGAGATAACGATATAAACTCATATAGTACTGTTCATGTCACACTAATAACAATCTTTAATGAAACATAAAATAACTTCATAGAGTACTAAATAAAAATATCTATAGTATAATTCTCTATTAAAAAAGAGTAACATTAATTGTGTCCAAGCCAAACTGAAGATCACAAATCCTAATGCACGTTTCACAGAACAGCATCCACTTCATAGGTAAGTAACAACTTCAGCCATACTGTCTAACAACCTGATAATGCAGTTTTATATATTCTTATGATTAGGGATTTTATTGATATAGCACCAACATCTTTCATAATACAGTAGGTAGTACAAAACAAATAGTGGGGAGCATAGATACATGAGTTGAGACATTGAAAACTCTTTATAATCAGGACATCCCGCAATACAAGTACACATACAGTTAGGTCCATAAATATTTGGACAGAGACAATTTTTTTCATAATTTCAGTTTTGTACATTGCCACAATGAATTTTAAACTGAAGATGGGATGGTCGTAGTCAGCCAACTTCGCTACGCTGGAACTGCGCGTAGTTTTACGCAATTACGCTTCGCCAAACTATGGCTTTGAAATCAAATATTCACTTTGTATGCATTTCGTAGACTATGCTTTAAAATACGCAATTACGCGTAGTGCGAAGCGTAGTACCGTATATGCGGATGCTTATGCAGAAAATTTTACGCATTAATTCCTCTGTAACGGCTTATACCAGGAACTCTTCTATGCGTTCATTCCCCTTTTCAATGCAGAAATTTGTAAGCGTTCAATCGCACACGGAAAATTAGACGCGAGTAACGCAATCGTGGTTAACTACGCAATACACATGTTAACTACGCATAGTGGGCGTAAGCTACGCATAACGGTACTTCGCTATGCGTAAATTCGTAAGCGTAGTTTTGAAACTTCACCTATGAACTACGATGCGTAGATGCGAACTACGATGCGCAAATTTGCACTAGCGTAGTTTCTGCTCATCCCTGAACTGAAGTGAGAGGGATATGGAGGCTGCCATAGCTATCCTGCTGATCCTCTGCCTCTAATACATTTAGCCATAGACCTTGAACAAGCATGCAGAAGGTCAGGTGTTTCTGACATTATTGTCAGATCTAAAAAGATTAGCTGCATGCTTGTTCCTGGTATTATTCAGAAACTGTTGCAGCCAAATAGACCAGCAGGGCTGCCAAGGAACTGTCATTGTTTAAAAGGAAACAAATATGGCAGCCTCCATATTCTTCTCTCTTAAGTTGTCCTTTAAACGAAACAGCTCATGCAGACGCGGTTGTAGCGCAGACTTTCAGCTTTATACCAGTGGGGTAAACAATACAATTGCACATATGAGGCAACTAAACGGTAGCAGGAAAAAAGGGCGCAGGACGAGGGTGGACGAAAAGTGCGCCACCATAGACTTTAATGCAATTATCGTTAATACGGCGAAAAAAGCAGAGAAAAGGGGGCCGTGAAAAATATTGTTAACAACATTAGTACATTATACAGTAGTTTTTGAAGTCGTTATCGTTTTAGAAGCTTGCAACGTTATAGTTTTGTCATATTATTTCATTTATATGTACAAATTTTACGTTTTCAAAGGTATTATTGTTTTTATGTGTAAAAGGGTGTTTCTCCAGAGGGAGTGGTTAGGAACCACCAGGGGGAGTGGTTAGAGTTAGGCACCACCCGGGCTGCGGTTAGTTTTAGGCACCACCGGGGGGGTGGTTATGGTTAGGCACCACTGGGGGAGGTGGTTAGGGTTAGGCACCACCGGGGGGGGGGGTGGTTAGGGTTAGGCGCCACCAGGGGAGTGGTTATTTTTAGGCAACACCAGGGGAGGGTTCTGTGTGAGGGTAGGGTTGGGTTAAGCTGTATTTTTGAATTACATAATTATATTTAACGTTAATATCTTTTCATTATTATTTCTCATCTGTTTTTACAATTGTATTTATCATTAACCAAGCTTGACAATGATGTTTATTGTTATTTTTAGTTAACAACCGACGCTATTTCGTTATCAAGTCAGGCCCTTTTTTCAAAGTTACGGAACCAATTACGGAGGATCCAGAAGGTGGAGGACAGTGGTGAGGGGTCTGAAAGAAGCCCCAGGTATGTTTACATTTTTTCTATCCCCCCGTCTCTGGTACACTTTAATTTCAGGGGCTCAAAAGTAATTGGACAATTGACTGATAGTCTATTTCATGAGCAGGTGTGGGCACTGGGCAAGTCTGCTTTTATGTTGTTATCAAGTAAGCAGATAAAAGCCCTGGAGCTGATTTGAGGTGTGGTGTTTGCATGTGGAAGATTTTGCTTTAAACAGGCAACATGCGGTCCAAGGAGCTCTTCATACAAGTGAAAGGAGCCGTCCTTAAAGAGAACCTGTACTGAGTAAAATTATTTAAAATAAACACATGAGGTAACTTCAAATGAACATTACATAATTACTTTGCCATCAGTTCCTCTCAGAAGCTCACCATTTTCTTTTTACATTGATCCCTTCCAGTTCTGACAACATTTTGTCAGAACTGAAATTTATCAGTTACTGTCAGTTATATATCAGTTGCTGTCAGTTACAGCTGAGAGGAGAACTGATGTGTCCATGTTTCCCTATGGCTCAAGTGGGCGATATTACAGTTTAACTGTGTGCTGACCAGGAAGCTGTTATGGGGTATTGGCCATTTTCAAAATGGAGGACGGAGAATTCCATTGATCACAGTGGACAAACAGGACACAGGAGAGGAGAAAGAGATTGATGAGTAGACTATGCAGCAGGTAAGTATGACTTGTGTATGGTTATTTTGACTTTACATTTTCAGTACAGGTTTTCTTTAAAGAGACTCTGAAGTGAGTCTAAATTCCCTTTGTTAACTTGTAATTATGTTCATCACTATAACCCCTGCTAAATTGCCACTATCCCGCAGCAAAAGGAGGTGTTTATACCCCCCAAATCCCATCTGATGTGTCCGGGGAGCGCTTCCTGCTTGAGGCAGAGATTATGGCTGTAGCTCTGCCTCTCAGTGCGTCAATCCCGGCTGATCACCGCCTCTCCCTTTCCCTCCCTCTTAATCTGCCTTCACAGAGAGGGCGGGGGATCGGCGGAGATCCACCGGCTGATAGACGCACATGGAGGCAGAGCTGCGGCTGAAAGCTCTGCCTCCAGGAGCAGCAAAATCCACGACCAAGAAAGTCATGGATTTTGCAGGGGGTATTTGGGGGGTATTAACCCCTCGTTTTGCCGCGGGATAGCGGCGGTTGAGTAGGGGTTATAGTAATGAACATAACTACAAGTTAAAAAAGGGAATTTAGACTCACTTCAGTGTTTCTTTAACCCTCCTGGCGGTCTAATAAATTCCGCCAGGAGGCAGCGCAACAGTTTTTTTTTTTCTTTAAATCGTGTAGCGAGCCCAGGGCTCACTACATGATAGCCGCTGCTCAGCGGCATCCCCCCGCCCGATTCGATCGCCACGTTCGGGGTTACCGCCAGGAAGGTTAAGTTGCAAAAACAGAGATAAAAATCTGAGAATCTGAGAAATTATTACAATATTATGATTGGCAAAATTTGGTACATCCTGAGAAAGAAAGCAAGAACTGGTGAACTCGGCAATGCAAAAAGACCTGGATGTCTACAGAAGACAACAGTGGGGGATGATCGCAGAATCATTTCCATGGCGAAGAGAAACCCCTTCACAACAGCCAACCAAGTAAACAACACTCTCCAGGGGATAGGTGTATCAATATTCAAGTCTACCTTAAATAGAAAACTGCATGAAATGTATTGTACTGTAAAAAAGTCAGCGCAGTTTTGGATAAACTTTCTTTGGACAGATAAAACCAAGATCAACCTCTACCATAATGATGGTAAGAAAAAAGTATAGAGAAGACATGGAACAGCTCATTACCCAAAGAATACCTCATAATCTGTAACAGTGGAGGCAGCGTGATGGGTTTCAAGCTGGAAACTTGGGTTGCCAAGTTATTGCTGCTGGCAGCCAGGTGCAGTGGACACCCCTCATTCAACACCTTGTAACTCAGGAATGGTGCATTTCACCGGCACGGGTCATATTGCAAATGAAAGCCACAGTTCTATGACACAGCTGTAGAAAGTGGAGTGCGTTCCCTGCATTTGTGTCACAGGCACACTCAGTAACCTGAAGAAGCAGTGTTTACATCCCAAAACGCATTGTCCATCGTGCTATCTAAATAAAATTGTGAAAGTTGAGATGTTGTCTTTTTAATTCTCCTAACCTTTTATTTGGGTGCCTCCTGCTAGCAGTGCTCCTCTTCCATATGTTGCTGTTTGTAGCCTCCTCTTCCATATACAGCCATACCTTTGCCATGCACAGCTGCCCCCTTAGGCAGTAACTCCTTAGGCCCGGGCCTTTGCGGCCTTTTTCACAAACCCATCCCTAATTGTTTCAGATCTTCATATATACTTTAAAACAGTTTCTGTGTTTAAGACTAGCGTTGTATTAATTTTCTCTCATCAGCATAATTCTGTTTGTATAGAAACCACCCATATTTTATGGAAATACTGTAAAGTTGAGGAATTCATTTGCATGTTTACTGTAAATGTCTATTTAATTGATGACACCACAATAGTGCCGTGCTCCCCACAGTGAGAGCTGCGCGTCTCCCTTCTACCAACACTGAGGCCATATGGCTCTTTTCCGAAATGGCAATTCATTACAAATCTCAGCTTTGACGAGTGCATGAAAAAAAAGCTTGGAGAGGCACAATCCACATATTTCAACTTTTCGTTAACCTTATAAAATACAGTGTAATTGCAAGAGGAGGTAAGGAACCCTTTGTCAGCCTATTGGAAAAATTGGGCATATCTGATTGACCGTACACAGTGATGAGCAAAAATGGCGATATTCTTTTTCGCATACATTTTCACAAAAACAATATAAAATTTGACTTTCGAGCAAAAATGTCATTGAAAATAATTTTGTATTAAATTCATGATTATTTGCATGTATCACAAATGTTTGCGCTAATATAAATAATTGTTGCACCTTTTACAAATTTTGCAGTACAAATAAAGATTTTCCAAGTTTTTAGCGAATTTTTGCATTGTCAATTGACCTTATTGTGAGAATATAATGAATTTTGCAAAATTTTTCTTAAAATCGAAAAATAGCATTTTCAATGCAAAAATGACTTTGGTGAAAATTTGCAAGCAACACTGATTGTAAAGTTTCACGTTAAACTGTTAAACTCTAAAAAAAAGACTCCCTGAAATGTCATTGTTGGGTTAATATTCTTTCAAAGTTAGTATTTTCTTTATTTAAAGTGAACTCGAGTTAAAAATAAACTGATAAGATAGACAATTGTATTTGGTGGCAGAGCCCGGGGCCCCCTTCTGTCATGCGCACCAGTGTTTGTGTTTTTAAATTGTATCTATCCTCTACTGCTAAAAATATATATTTTTTTTAAATATTCACAGTTTTTTTTGTTATATCTAAACATTTATGAAGTAGATTGAATGTTTTGTTGCCTCTGCTCAGGGGCAGTCTATTGAGTGTCCCAGAGTTAAAATACATGAACTATTGATCTTTTTTTATCTCCTTCTGCTCTCAAAGTTGTGTTCTGCCAGGAAAACGTTTATGGCTGTAATTGCTTATCAGTGATGTTTTCTATATTCCTCACAAGGTACTGAAAAGACAGAAGCTGTCACTTGCATGCCTAGAAATTAACTCTTTCAGGCAGGAAAATACGACAAGTAAAACAGTCTAGTTATTAATGTTTTGCACTTTGCATACACATGCTTATCTCATCATGTCTCATGTTGCCTCTCTGGTACACTTTAAACATGTTCTTGAGACTGGCCATGCCAGTCAGAATATGATTGGTTACCTTAGCATAGGAGGAATAAAAACATTAAGAAATATTTACCATTAATCTAAATTGCAATAACTTGCATGCAAGGTCAACAGAAACAATTATGGATTTTCCATAATTTTCCTGTTACGATCTGAGAGGAGGATGCATTGACCATACAAAATAAATTATGTATATGGCCAGCATTCCCTTCATAGCCCTTTGGCCCTTAGAAATGCTCAGTGAGAAAGGTCAGTAAAGATGTTGTGGAATTACTGGGACTGCTTAACCCTTTCTAGACCGCCGTAGGTAACTCCTACGCCGCACTTGTGGCTGCCCTAGGTTGATGCAGCGCAGGATTTACACCACCCGTTGTTTCCGCTCCCAACGCGATCATGTGCCCCCGAGACGGGAGATTAAGCTGTCATATGACAGCTGACATCTCCCCTCATTGATCAGGAGCCATTGCGAGTGGCTCCTGATCGCATGATCACTAAGATCGCCAGAAGATCGTAGGGATCTCTGTTAGAGCTGCGGCGGTAGGGGGGTAAGAAGAGGATCCACTCACCTTCCTGACGTTCCCCCGGCGATTGTCGCTCCCCTCCGCTCTGGCCAGCATCCCCGCTCGCTCTGACTCTAAGGTCTGGTCCCGGCTTGATGACGTCATCAAGCCGTGACCCGGAACTTAATGTCAGTATGAGCGGGGATGCCTGCCAGAGCGGAGGGGTCCACAGCTGCTCATCACTGGAGCCTGGGAGGTGAGTAAAGGCTGCTTGCAATACGGGGGACACCTGGCCACACTGGGGACACCATGCCCAGCTTAGCCCTACCAGGTAACCCGGCTGCCTGACCCCCCAAAAATGCGCCTTTCCTTTGCAAAATCACCTGCTCCTTAAGGGGGTTAGGCAGCCAGTCCCGAAAGGGTTAATAGATGTGTGTATATTTCAAGCATGGCTGCTACTCAAGATGGCTGCTGTTGTAGTCACAATGGCCGCCGTAGGTACCTCACAAGATGAGTGGGTGATTGGCAGGACAATAAGAACAGTATAGCCTGCTTTACATAGACTATGGTTAGAATTTCTTGCATAGCTGAAAGTTTAACTTTGTAAAAAAAGGTTAAATTACACCTGAACTGAGAAGGATATGAAGGCTGCCATATTTATTTTCTTTTAATGAGTACCAGTTGCCTGGCATTCTGCTGATGTCTCAGGCATCAGTAGTATCTGGATTACACACCTAAAATAAGCATGGGACTGATGTCAGTCAGATTTTGGTCATAAACATCTGATCTGCATGCTTTGCCAATGCGCCGGCGCTGCTGCATCTGGGGTTGACTTTAAAGAAAAGACCCCCGAAGCTCCCCGTCGGGCTGCCACACATTGCCAAAGCCCGTCACAGCTGCGCCCATCACACCTGATTAATTTACCTAGTGCAGTTAAATGCCGCAAGTCCTGATGCTGTAATAACAGTGTATGTGTCACTGTAATTACTGTCTATCTGAGCCCCGGCAAAGCATTGTTGAAACCGGGGCTCCACACTGGTCCACTTCTGGACCACTGAAAATATCACCCAAGGGAGTTATTTACTGCCTGGGGAGGGGTGATACATGTAATAGGATTAGGCGATTAGGAGTTAGGGTTAGGTATCGGTAGTGGAGGTTCTATGTGAGAGTAGGGTTAGGTTAAGCTGTAATAAAATCTTGGTAAGATTTTCAACTGTTTTATTATCGTTACTAGTTCACCTAAGCCTGTTTAAAATCGGGCTCTAGGGTCAATGTCATACCACCGCCTCCAGCGCATGTTAGTACGCATGCGCGTGCACACCACGCCACGCGTGCATCCATCTGCCCGTGCATACACTTGCCCAGCTCTCTGGCCCCATACTCCTGTCCCAACGGCTGTCCGTGCTGCACATGCACAGTAGCGCAAAGCCGCAAACGCTAGGACACAGGGACAGGATGAAGCAGGGACACTTAGGTTTTATTACATAGGATTAACAATTTTCATTTGACAATATTATTACGATAATATATACTATCTACACTGTAAAAACAAAGAATATTGGTAGATATTAACAATATTTTAATTAACGAAATGGATAGTAATTATATTTTTACTAAGGAAACATCACACCCATTTTTCTTCAGGCCCTTTTTCATGCACACCCTGGAACTGGCTTCCTTTCCCTAGTGTACCATAAAGTTACAAACCATGGCATCAACTTTGTTGGCAGTGTTTAAAATTATATAAAAAAATATTTTTAGTAAAGAATATATAGTAAATATTTTTTGTCAGTACATAATCTGTATGATACACCCCTGTTTGTATTGTACCTTGTACAGCAGCACAGGGGGACCATGGCATCCATAACATTAATTATGATGAGAGCGGAGATTTATGCTCATTTCCAGTGTTGCTCGCGAATTTTCGCTAAAGTCATTTTCGCATCGAAATTGCCATTTTCAATTTCAATTTCTTTTTTTTTCTTTTGTGCAAAAATACATTGTACTTTCACAATATGGTGAAAACGAGCAAAAACGCAAAAAATCTTTATTTTTAGCAAGAAATTGCAAAAAAAAAAAAAAATTACCGCAAAAACACAACAAATCGTTTGTTTAGGCACAAAAATTTTGCGAAAAATTTGAAAAATCACAAACTTATTACAAAACGATTTTCAATGGCATTTTTTTGCTCAAAAGTCAAAATTACCATTATTTCCGCCAAAATGAATGCGAAAAGAATTTCGGCATTTTCGCTCCGATTCCTTACCTTTTTCTACCATAAAAGTTTTTCCGTGTCCAGAAAGTGATCTGTTAAAACAATATTTGTTAATCTCTCCACTCAGGTAATACACAAGCCTCCTGTGGTCCTCTGACGCGACCCGCGGTGATCCGCCCGCATCAGCCATATGCATGTCTCATTAACGTCAATGTGCGTGGCCACGAGCTTTTAATCAGTCGCCTAGCCGAAATACTTTCTCTGTTCTGCTCCTTGGTTATCAGAGACAGATCTGAGTTGTGGCTGTCAGATTATTATTCATCCCTCAACAGTAAATAAATCTCTCGGCGGGGGATCTTCCGTTTATTCGTCTTCCTATCCCCGGCAGGCAGGGACCATGCTGGCTCCCTCATTCACCGGCCTTTCAACTATAAATGTCCATTTTCTCATGTCTTGCCAGTCACATTATTTCAGCTTGAAGGGACAACGAGTCTCTTGACTCTTGGAAGTACATTTTTTTTCTATAGTTCCCCCCTCCCCCTTTAAGTATAATAATACAAAAGGGTCTGAAAACTGCACAGGAATTAATTCAAGCAGCTGTTAATATATTTTCACTATGGAGGACTCAAGCTAGTGCTTCTAGGATCTGTACTGAATGTAGTGGCTGCCATTATTGTCCAATTTTTTTTTATTTTTTTGCTTTTTTGAAATGCCTGTTGCCCGGCAGATTTTTTGACCTTCCAAAAAGTTTATACTTGACCCTGTTTTGGTAGCCAATCCCTATTTCCTCCTTGCCTCTCTTTGCTATATCTATTATTAGGGGATGCAGTTAATTGAAAACTATGCCGTTTGGCAACTGTTATCTCTGCCAGGGCGTAGATTTCAATTACTGCGCCGCATGCTTCTGCCACTCCCACTGATCATGCCACTCTCCCGTTGCTGCAGCCCACTTGCTCTACTGTCGGTATGTTAGCACAGCTCCGTGAGGTGGTGAGGAGCCAATTTCAGTGGGCTGTGATTGGCTGTGATTGGCTCATAGTGATAACAGGGTCAGGAGCCAATGAAATCGCTTCCTCCTGACTGGCCCATGGTTCTCATCTGCCATACCAACAGCAGAGCAAGTGGACTGCGGTAACGGGCAAGAAGCACAAATGGCGAGAGAGATGGCTTTGTGCATCATGTCATCGGTGAACCACGTTTTTGTACCAGAAGGACTATGGTCCTTCAGGGGCAGAGACTTCTGGTATTTAAGTGGTTAAATAAATAAATGAATACATATATTTGGCTTCTAAAATTACAACATTATTGTCCACTTTTTAAATTATTGTTTTACTTCTTTCTAAATGTTGGTATAGGGGGAAAAAAGATTACTACATAGCAAGGAAATGAACAGCGCTACTTAAAAACAGGCAAGTGCCTACCTGCAAAAGAGTGCAAGCCCCACTTGTGGGGTCGAATACACACCGAGCATACACATGACCTGTCTACCACTGGAGGATGTTGGTTTCCTGTAACAGCTTGCATGCAACCTATTAAGTACTCGTCCCTCCCACTGCGAAGAAGTCAATCCTCCATGGGAGGGGCCTAACACTAACTAAATCCTAACCTATGTATATGCATAGCCTGGGTGCGGCTAATCAAGTAAAATCGAAAATTAAAAATTGCGCAAAAGGTGGATCAGCGCAACACCAGGCCGCCTCCGAATGGCCTCCATCAGAGATGCGCTCTGCGTGGCCTCCATCAGAGATGCGCTCTGCGCATCTCTGATGGAGGCCATTCGGAGGCGGCCTGGTGTTGCGCTGATCCACCTTTTGCGAAAAAAAGATTATGATGAGAAGAGGGACCAGATTGAGTTAAAACATGAAAATATTTAATTTAATTCTTCATGAGGTAGCAGGAAAAAAGGGCGCCGCCTGAGGGTGGACGAAAATGGCACAACCATAGACTTCAATGCAATTATCGTTAATACGGGGAAAAAAGCAGAAAATAAAGTAGAGTTTTTGAAGTATGTTATCGTTTTAGAACCTTGCAACGTTATAGTTTTTGTGATATTATTTCATTTGTATATACAGATTTTTAGTTATCAAAGATAATATCGTTTTTATGTGTAAAAGGGTGTTTCTGCAGAGAGAGTGGTTAAGAGTTAGGCACCACCAGGGGGTGGTGGTCAGTGAGTGATGGCCCGAACGGTTCGCACGTAAATTTATTCACGCAAACTTCGGTGGTTCGCGTTTGCGGTGACCCGCGAACAATATGCGAGTTCAACCCGCCCCCTATACTACATCATTAAGGTCAACTTTGACCCTCTACATCACAGTCAGCAGACACAAGGTAACCAATCAGGCTACACTCCCTCCTGGAGCCCCCCCCCCCTTATAAAAGGCAGGCAGCGTCAGTCTTTTCAGTCACTCGTGTGGCTGCAGTAATTGGAGAAGGGAGAGAACCTGCTGTAGACATAGGAAAAGCTTAGTTAGGCTTTTGTTAGGCTTGTTAGCTTGCTCCTTGCTGATACTTATTGCTAAAAAAGCACCCCTCAACAGCTCTTTTGAGAGCTAATCTTGTTCTTGTGATCTATTTGTGTGTGTGTGTGTGTGTGTGTGTCCCACAGGCACTTGTGTTGCATATACAGCCCTGCCAGTCAGTCGCAGCTGCCCCCTGGCCCCCTGGTAATGCCTACTGTGCCACTGCCAGGCCCAGCACATTCAGTGACTACCTGTGTGTGTGACAGCTGCACATTTGTAATACCAATCACTGCATACCTACCTGTTGAGTGCACCTACCTACGTGGGCGCACGCAGCGTTATATACCACCAGTCACTGCACCTGTTCACGGTACCTGTGTGTGTGTGTGTGTGTGTGTGTGTGTGTGACAGCTGCACATTTGTAATACCAATCACTGCATTCCTACCTTTTCAGTGCACCTACCTACCTAAAGTTCGCGCAAACCAACCTTTTTGAGGAACTGCGTGTTCGAGGTTCGCGAACCAAAAATCAGGGGTCTCTAGTGGTGGTTAGGGTTAGGCACCACCCAGGCGGCGGTTAGTTTAGGCAACACCAGGGGGGGGGGGTTGGTTAGGGTTAGGTACCACCAGGGGGGTGGTTAGGGTTAGTAACCACCGGGGGAGCTGTAACTGGAAGTGCAAGGAAGGTGTGCCTGAAGGTAAAGTGGAGTTTAACATTGGGGTGGAGGTGTGGTGGAGTTGTGATTGGTGGTGTGCTGGAGTTGTGACTGGAGCAGTGGTGAAGGTGTGGCTGGATGTGTAGTGAGGTGTGATTGGAGGTGTGTTGGAGGTGTAGTAGAGGTGTAACTGGATGTGTGGTGGAGGTTTGATTGTGCCGTGGATAGCCTTTTAGCCATCTTCAGTGATACATGCAGGGGCGTAATTAGAAGTCCCCGGGCCCCCCTGCAAGAATTTGAGCCCCCCCCCCTACCCTGGGGCCCACTCATGGCCGTTTTAGTGGGGCAGGAGGGGTCGCAGCATGAGGGGAGAGCTTAGTAGCACGTTGGTGGGGAGGGGGGATGTTCCCCCCCCCCTCCCTCACCTCGGGCTCTCCCATCTGCGCACCCCTCCTGCATCTATGTAAGCGTCAGCAGCGGCGGCGACAGCAGCAGCTATAATTACCTCCATTCACCACCGAAAGGTCACCGATCTGCAAGGGCTTCACATTACTTTCACATTACTTCCTGTTTTAACAGGAAGTAATGTGAAGCCCTTGCAGACCGGCTACCTCCATGGGGGCACCCACCTTTTATGTCCCTTTAAGTATGCTTCTACTTAACCACTTGAGGACCGTAGGCTTACACCCCCCCATCCCCCCCACCCCCCAGTGACCAGGCTATTTTTCACAATTTACACCACTGCAGCTTTAAGGCCTTGCTGCAGGGCCATACAACTCAGCACACAAGTGATCCCCACCATCAGATCCCCACCATCAGAGATTTCTGTTGGTGGGCTCTTATCACTGCTGGGTTGTTTGTTTGTTTGTTTGATTGTTTTTAATTTGTCTTTTTTTTAAATAATACATTTAACTTTTTTTCTTCCCAGCCTCCCCTCCCTCCGCCAGCTAATTAGCGTGATCAGCTGTCATAGGCATCAGCCTATGAAAGCCGATCGCTCTCCTGCCTCCCAGGGGGACAGCCATGTCAAACACGGCTGTCCCCAGTACAGCGCTGCTGTAGATTGTAATGTTGTACAAATAGACAGTGGTTTCACCCAGTGGCGGTGATCGCCACTGGGAGTCGGAGACTGATGGAGCGGGGCTCCACGCGATCTACTGCAAAACCCCGCCCAAAGACTTCTCTCCAATTGGCGTTGAGCGGTCCTGGGGCTGCCGCTGCGTCCACGCCAATCGGCGTGGAGCGGTCGTTAAGTTGTTAAATTAGCGACTGACTGATTTCTTTCCCATCATGCAATAGCAGGAGGACAGTGGGGGAGGAGCTGAGACTTATAATGGGAATTTCTAAGCAGTGGGTTCCCCCGGAGTCCTATGAAGACACTTGGTGTGATCCAGTTTACCAGAAGAGCGTCAGTTCTGGGTAGAGCGATCATTGAAGCCCTTTGTACTGTGCATTCTCTCCCAGCAGAGTTTCCCATGACTCATGTAAGCTGTGAAGCTTGTAGGGAATATTATTACTGGCTGGAAATCTGTTGAAATTCCTCTACCCTCAGGCTGCAGTGAATGAGGATTTCCATTGAGGGTGTAGATCTGTGTTGAATACAGTGAATTCTTTTCTCACGGAAAGCGAACACAACCTCAAAGTTATACACTATTTACTTTCCAAGGTGTTACTCCTTTTGAGATTAAAGTGGGACTCCGGCTACAGATCTGGATAGGTCATGTGATGAGCTGGGCTGACAGAAAAGGTTAAGTTTTTTATGCCTAATGAGGCTTCTGCTGCTAAGAATATTGGAATACAGAGATGGCCCAAACAGTGCGCCGGCGAGCAGTATTCTCCGAACATGGGCTGTTCGTATTTGCGGCAAACAGTGAACATTTGTCATGTGCGATTCCCCCTCTATACATTATCATTGAGCTAAACTTTGACCCCTTACCTCACAGTCAGTAGACACATGGCAACCAATCAGCTAGCACCCCTTCCTGAACCCCCTATCAAAAAAGAAGTTGCAGTGGCCATATTGGATTAATTCTCTGCTGGCTGCTGACTGTTAGTGAGAGCAGGGTCAAACTTGCTGCAGATAGGTAGGGAAAGCATTAGCTAGGCCTGTGTTCTTGTTCCTTACTTGCTGTGAAAGCACTTCAAACAGGCCTTTTGAGGGCTAGCACATCAGTCTACTGTGGTTTTTTTGTGTGTGACACTCCACAGCCCACTGACACCCAGAGCTGTGTGCACACTACTGCTGTTGCCTCATTTAGTTGCAGGCACAGAACCACTCCAGTGCATTATTATTTCACTGTATTCTGATAGCACTATTGCATTTCTCTGTGTGACACTCCACAGCCCACTGACACCCAGAGCTGTGCATAATGTGATTTCTGCCCTTTAAGGATCAAAACCCGACTTTGCGTCAACTCCGTAATTTTTGGTGGGACTTTTGGCATGGATCCCCCTCCGGCATGCCCCTGTCCAGCTGTTAGACTCCTTGAAATGACTTTTCCATCACTTTTGTAGCCAGAAACAGTCTTTGTAGGTTTTAAAATTCGCCTGCCCATTGAAGTCTATGGCAGTTCGCCAGATTCGCCTGTTCACGAACATTTGCGGAAGTTCGCGTTCGGTGTTCGCAAATGGAAAATTCTATTGGATCTCCAGTACAACTCTATATTGGAACATCGGATCAGTACAAGGAAAACTAGAGAAAAAAATGGAGCAGAATTGGATAAGCTGCCAAGGGTTCTGGCTGGCTATTCTGAGCCCTTCGGGTTCTCTTTAAAGCGGAATGAAACCCAACATTTCTTCTTTCCTCTAAAAAATTATTTAAAGCATATTATATACTACCAAATTAAACACAGAGCTTGAAAGTTCAGTGCAGAGAAATCTAGATGCATCCAAAGTGTAGATAATGTTATCTTGTGTCTACTTAATTGTATCAAGTGAGGACTGTGACACATTGGGCCTGATTCACAAAGCGGTGATAACTCAGTTATCATGCCTAAAAGACTTTAGGCGTGATAAGCTTTGCACCACTGAGTTAGCACATTTTGTGCTCTTTATCGCGCGCAAAGTTTTGCGCGCGCAATCGCGCAACTTCGCGCGCAGCGCCCATAGGGTTTAATGGGCACATTGCGCGAGCTGCACCGTGCATCAGGCGATTGCGCGCGCAAATCTTTGCGCGCGGGATTTCGCGCGAGTTTTATTTTATCACGCCTAAACTGAGTTTAGGCGTGATAAAGGGCTTTTCACAGGCGTGCAAACACTTTGCACCGCTTTGTGAATCAGGCCCTTTCTCTGACTGTGCAGAAGCTCCCGGACACAGAGAGACACTGAAAGCATTTCTGCCTTCAATACAACATGAATAAAACCAGTTATGAATAAAATGCAAAGGCAGCTCTCAAAGCAAAAAACTGTACTTTTGTGAACTTGTAATTTCTAAATGAATAATAATACTTATGCACAAATGCAAATATGATAACGGTATGGCATATAAAAAGTAGGAAAACATGTTTTATTGAATATTATGTCAGGGTTTTATACAGCTTTAAGTAGAGCTATGCAAGTCAATGAAATACTGGTGCTCTCCTGCCTCCCCACTCCTCACTCACTGTCAGACTCCTCACACAGCACAACAAGCTGCTTTTCCCCAATGATGATCTCTTCACCTTGCTCTCCTCTCGCTTCTCCTCCTACTCTGACTGCATGCTGTTAGTGTAAACACAGTACAAACATGCTGCCCCTGTAATCTCTGCGCCTGATGAAAATGTTTAACCTTGCTTCATGAGAGAACTGGCCCTGGAGCTGACACAGGATTAAGAATATATTAATGCCAGGAACTGGGCCTTAATCTAATAGGCAGGCACTCTAGATCAAAAAATATCAGTACATTTTGGCTTTCACAGCACTAGTCTGTCGTCTATCATATACACCGTTAATTATCAATTAATTATCACCATGGCCATGCAATTCCGCAGATCCAATTCAAACGTCTTGAAGACAGGCCCCGTAAAAAAGGATTTTATTAAGGCACATCTTGTCCTCCAGAAATCAGCGTATAATAAACCATCCCTCACTCTGAATAATGTTATAAACACCCCAGATGGTAATGACAACACATTTAGACAACAGTGCCTGCCAACTGCATGTATTAATATTTGAAATGTCGAATCCTACACAAGATATGGTAATTAACATTTTCAGATTCTACTAATGAATTTCGTAATTAGTAATTGCTTTCCGAATCGAGTTTCAAAACTATTTCACAAACTTTCCACTGTGTTCATGAGAATTTAAAACCCGCTGGATGTGACAAAACATCCTTTGCTGTGTGATACAGTGATAGGCCAAACGGATTGCTAATATCGTCTTCTTTAGGAAGGACTCTACTCAGAGATGGATTAAGATGTAATAGGGCCATAGGCAAGGTAATAGATTTATGGCCTGCTTGTGATCCTTTTGGTAAGCTGAAGTGGAGAGAGGTTGAAGAATGTGGCAGATGGGCCCTTGACACCCACTGGGCCCCAAGCACCGGCCTAGGTTTTGTACAGCAGGAGAAATCGGCAGCGCCTTCTGACTGAGACTGCACCCAAATTAGCTATTTGCAAAGATGTGCAGAGCTCCACAATATGGACAATATTACACAACATGCATTCAAAACAGGTACAACAAAGGAGGGTGTTAGTGGCAGCATAAATAATGTTATATAAGTTTTGAATGCATGTTGTGTAATATTATCCATATTGTGGAGCTCTGCACATCTTTGCAAATAGAGAATTCGGGTACAGCCACTGTCTGAAAGCGCTGCCGATTTCTCCTGCTGTACAAAATTGACGTAAGTATACTTTTTGGCTAGCTGCATTCATGTGCTTCAACCTGCATTCAAATTTTAGATTAGGAATTAGTACATCATTTGCATCTGATTTGCATTCAAGGCATGTATTTAGCCCCTGTGGGACTCTGCATGCTTCTGTTGGCTTACATTTCAGTTTGCAGCCTGGAGCGCTGTCACTTGTTTGATACCTGCCTAGGTTGCCTGGGGGATGAACATGCTCTGACTCCACCTAAGAAAGCAATAAAAAAAGTGCAGATCTTCAAGATCACTAGTCGCTATTATACCTTTGTAATAATGTACATACCTTACCACTCCTTTTTACATTATTATTGTATTGTGTATGTGCACCATAAGAAGGTCATTTTTAGAAATAGGAGGATAAATACATTTGTTTAGCTCGTCATTAAAGGGAACCAGAGAGGAATACAATCTAAAAATAGAAAAAAGCTTTTATACATACCTGGGGCTTCTTCCAGCCCCATAAGCCTGGATCGCTCCCACGCCGCCATCCTCCGCTTCCTAGAACCGCCGGTACCGGGCCCGTCACTTCCGGCGGACGGGGCCAATTGTCCGCATCACAGGGGCTCCCTCCATACCCGTACGCATGCGGCTGCGCAGTAGGCAGCCTCATGCGTACTTGTATAGAGGGAGCGCCGTGTGATGCGGAGAATCGGCCGCGTCCGCCGGCCGACTGGCCGACTCGCGGCAATGACGGTACCTAGTACCGGCAGACCCAGGCAGCGGAGGACGGCGGTGTGGGAGCGATCCGTGCGTATGGGGCTGGAGGAAGCCCCAGGTATGTATAAAAGCTTTTTTTTAATCATCTCTGGTTCTCTTTAAATCATTTTCACATTTGTTTTATTTTTCAATTTTGGCCACTTCTTATCCCTTTTGTCCTCTTTCAGCAATCTTGCAATATCAATGTCATGCAACAAAATAATGCAATTCCTTCTTACTTCTTTATCCAAACAGATATGCTATATATATATAATTGACCCTGGCTGTAACACGTTGCATACAGTGTTCACAGCCATGTACATTCCCCAACTAATGGCTGCACCCTAGCTTGACGCCTGTTAAGCGGCAGCCAATGAGGGTGCAGCACAGTAAGCCCACTGACGTACTTGTTGGGAAGCATCTCGTGTTAGCTCTCAATTCCTCAGGTAATCATAAAAGCATTCTTCTTGACGTCTCTCATCCTGATCATACAAAAGAATTCCTTTCTGCTAAAAAAAAAAAAATACATGATAAATTGAAGGAAGTTTACATATGTGCGACAGTAAATTGGTAACAGGAAGCAGTGTGTTCCCCCCTACTGACTCATTGCCTGGATCCAAGAAAAATTGCTTTCGGAAAGAATTTGCATGAGCTCCTTATATACAATGACCAATCCCCCTCTTCTGTTTTTTAAAGTTTACAAGTGATTTCCTAAGATTGTCCCTAGCCCGGTAAAGTGGACATTCCTGTGTGTCAGTCCCTGTCACAACTGATTGATGCTGTAATGACTGGGATGTGGTGACAAGTACAGCTTATAATTCAACTTCCAGCAATTCAGAGAGATCCCAGACTGACAAGGAGAGAAAAAACTTTATGCTCTCTGCACAATAGTTCTAATGACTTCATCTGCTTAGCCACTGATAACGAATCATACAAAGTTTTGTAGACAAAGATTTGAAGACAGTGTCTATTCAGTGTGCAGGGGAAGAAGGCCCCATCCAAAGTTTTGCAGAGGGCACTGTGATTTCTAGTTACGCCCCTGACCAGAGATAATTAAAAACGAAGAATCAATACCTACCCGGGGCTTCTTCCTGCCCCATAAATATGTGTGAGTCCCTCGCTGTTCTCCCATGGTCTGCCATGATCAGCCCCGGTAACTGGCTCAGTCGGACCCAGTCTGGACCCAGACTAGACCTAGACTGACGCCACTAAAGCAATTACTGTGGCCGATCGCCGCTGAACAGCAGACCACGGGAGGACGGTGAGGGACTTAAAATTTTAAATTTAATCACTAACCGTAATTGCGTGATTATGCAAATTTATTTTGTTTAAATTTGCTATACGTAATTATGTATATATGTATATTATGTATATGTTGCAGAATTTAATTTGCGTAAATTCTAAAGTTTTGCGCATACAAACACATTTTTTGCATTGATATGTAACTAACAGTTGCGCATGCGCAGAACTTGGTGCAAATATTTTTACGCATTGAACACCAAATGATGTGTAATTGCGTAATTACAGACGTAACGTACTACAAACGTAGTATGATGTAAGTAACGTAATGGCAATTACGCAGTGCATAATTGTGAAAAATTACGCAAAATTTGGCGTTACTGTAATTGACCCATTATGAGCAGCACTAGTAACAAGTAGTTATCTACTTATATATGTTTTTTTTTTCCCTGGGATAGTATGGAGCATTGGAAATAGTTTGCCCGGACCTGCCTCAGCACATTAGCAGTCTGGGCTGCATTGCTGGAGCGGTCTGAAGTGGAAGGGACGAGTACGCGGGACGTTTGATGAACAGACGTGTCATAGTCTCACTTATCCTCGGTGTAATTGGACATCACTTCCGCTGCCTGATAGCGAGCGGAGCACAAAAGGCATCTCTTTAATGAACTAAATAGAGCATGATCTCATCACGATGAAGACTGAGATTCCCCGAACACGCTTTCTTTATGACACCCAGCGGAGCACGCTGCTCTTGTTACCCGTCCTCCTGTAGGAACTAGCAAGGTGATAATGTCTCTGCAGATTGTGCCCTCTGAAGCCAACATATTGGATGGAATACTTCCACTCAATTCTCAATTACCAGGAGGAATTTGGCAGAGCATCTCTCCCAGTATTAATTAAAATACATCGGTTCAGGCGGGTTTGGAAGGTAGAGCAGGTCACGGAAGGGACAGGACGGCAAAACTTTTGAGTTTTCTGAAACTGACTTCAAAGTATCGGGCAGAGCTAATGTCAATAAAAGGGCACACAAATGGCACAAAACACATGACAAGGTGATTTATGAAAAAAAGGCTTTAATAGCCTTCAAATAACAATGGATACATTTTTCAGGAAAGTATTGAAACAACTATTTAAAGTGATTTAAAGTGAACCTCGTGTCAAAAATCAAATACTTACCTAAGGGGTAGGCCCCTGGATCCCCCAGAGGCTTCCCATGCCGTCCTCCAGACCTTCATTGCCGAGCGTAGATCTACCCAAAGAAATCAGAAGAGAGCTTCAAGCTTGCGACCGCACCCCTTTCCAAGCACGAGCGTGGCCTTAATTCCCAGTACTCTTGCATGAAATTTCCGCATTTCCGTTCGGAAATTGCATTTCCGCGTCGGAATTTGGAAATCAGTAATAAAAGTGCGGTAGGCAGATTTTTACAGAAATCGCTGAAATTTTCGTTGATTTTAACATTGATTTTCTCAAAAAGTACAAGGTCTTTTTGAAAGAATTTTTTTCCTCTTGTTCCCATTCTTCTGCTTAACATACCCTGAACATTTTCCAAATCAGTTCGCGCGCAAAGTCCGGTGCGCACGAAACGTTGCATCGCGATGGACCTATAATGTCGCATTGGTTGCGACTTTAACGTTGCATGCATAAGGTCGCATCCAATGCGATGTTATAGGGCCATTAGGTGCGACATTTTCATCGCACCGTGATGCAACGTTTTGCGTGCACCGGACTTTGTGCGCGATGCGTTTCGCACGCGTTTTAATGCGCGAACAGCTGATTTAGGCATGAAGAGGCGTGATAAGTAGGCGTGCTAACAATTAGCACCGTTTACTGAATCGAGCCCTTACTCTTTAGTAAACAGTATGTTTCTGTTGCTAGATAAATGTATCAGTGGCAATCAAAATCTGCTACTGAAGAAACTCCACCAAGGGATTGAGAAGCAGTTTAGTGCCCTACGAATGGCATACATGATAAAAAGGCCCCTGGAAAAAAATGGCGCAAGGGATTTCCGCTAGTAGAATATTGCAAAAATTTGCGTAAGAGTTACCGATATTTTACTGTTAGAATCTAGCAGTAGAATACCGCTAAATTTAGCAATATTCCTCTAGCAGAAATCCCCTGCGCCCTTTTTTTCCAGGCGCCTTTATTTGGGCTAAACCTAACCCTATTCTCACACAGAACCCTCCCTCTATCGATGCCTAACCCCCAGACCCCACCCTCCCCTGCTGGTACCTAACCCTAAGACCTCCCCTGGTGGTGCCTAAACTTAAGACCCCCCACTGGTGCCTAACCCTAAGACCCCCCCAGTGGTGCCTAACCCTAAGACACCCCCCGGTGATGCCTAACCCTAATCCCCACCCCCTTTGTTGCGTAACTCTACCCCCCAAACCTTAACCACCCTCTATTGCGAAGCCTCGATGTGTGGCAAAGCAGTTAAGTTTGGGTACCTGGAGACCCCCGATTACCGGCAAGCAGGGTACATTTTGGCACCCAATAGATTTGCGGGCACCAGGGGTTTGTGGAAATGCAAATTGCGGCATTGTATATAGGGCGTGAATAAAATGGCGCCGCCATAGGAAACTATTATAAAACCGCTATTTGCAGCAAAGATGGTAAATGTTGTCGCCCACAGGCGCATGATATCGGCCGCCACTATGCGCCCTAATTTCCATTGTTTACTGCTTTTATAATAGGCACCTATGGCAGCGCCTTTATTTCCCATAAGGGCTCCTGTGTCCTTTTTACCTATTTCACCAAAAAATGATACCTTGTTTCCACAAAACAGACGTGTAAAAAAAAATTCTACAGGAGGAAAAAATTCAAAAAGACACCAAAACAATCAATTTGGGGATATAGGAGATTGGAGGGGGTGGGGGCTGTAGTGGTGAAGGAGAGCAGCTCCTTACAGAGCCTCACTTACTGCTGGACTCTTAACATTTACACTCGTACTCTTCGCATAAGCTTTCTTAAATTTGTTCTCCCCAGCACAATATTACTGTTGCCATCTGTTGTCCTCACTCTGGCAATAGCAATCTGCATTGTGAGAAAGTTTCCATGCTGTCATCGCGCACAAGAAAAGTGTGTGTCTCATGCATATTTAGCGTTGAGGATTAACGGAAACACATGGAACAATGGCTGCAATAAATATAGAAAAAAAAACATTTTAATGATATCAACAGAAATACGTGACAACCTCAAAGTCAAAGGCAGATTGCAGGCAGCCAAAGGAGCCACCGAGGAAGAAATATCTGGAGTTAAGTGCTGACCAGATGTGGAGTTTTGTTTAAAGATCCAACAAATCATACAAAAAGGAGATTTTTTTTTGTTTGGTCTGTAGCGGTGTTCAGAATATACTGCACAGATAAATACATGTGCACATCGACCCCGGTAATAGTCCTAGTCCACCGGTCAGATTTCTCATTGTAAGTCAAGCTTGACAAGGGACTTTGCCATTACTCACATTATCTCCGTATTTGATGCAGATGTTCTAGAGATATTCCCTTTGGAAACGTCAGTCATGTGACCCAGAGGTCTATGCGCAAATTATAGAGCTACATATAGCATGGGACCTACTGCCCCCCACCTGACCACACCCATCTCCTTTCTCTGCTCCCTCCTGTAGATCAGAGGTAGTCTTTTTTTAAATACATGCAGTGGCACCACCAAGACAGTTGGGCATTGGTATGTGCTAATAGCAAAAATATCAGTAATTTATATTATGGATATTTTACTATAGACTTACCCAGCCCTCATTTTCACACTTACTCTCTGCTCCTAGCGGCCTAACATTGACTCCCTCTTCTAAAGCCTAACAGAAACGAAAAAAAAAAAACTAGTGCCTAACTCTAACCTACTTGTAATATGTAGCACTACTTGTAATATGTAGCACTAAACCCTGTATTTACATTTACCCATATATATTCTACTCTATAAAGTGTTCATTTTCAATTGTAAAATATTGGTGACTATTAGAGAGGAGGGTTTTGTGGGATGCCTAACCCTAAAGCCCCACCTCCATGCAAACCATCTTCCAGGTGCCTAAGCCTAACGTCCCCCCTGCACAAACCCCCTTCCTGGCGCTTTACTTTAACCATCCCCCCCCCCCTCACAAACCTCCTTCCTGACATCAACCCTAAGTGGTCTCCCTGCAAAAAATGCCTTTCCAAATGCCTAACTCTAACCGCCCCTCCCCCTGCACAAACCCCCTTCCTGATACCTAACTCTAACCATTCCCCATGCACAAACTCCCTTTCTGACACCTAACCCTAACTGTCCTCCCTGCACATTCAAGCTCCCTTCTATCCCCCCCTTCACAAACCCCCTTCCTGACGCCTATCCCTAACTGGGATACGCCAAACCCCTTCCTAACTGCCCCCACCCCCCGCTAAAACCTGGTTCCCAACATTTCCCTTTGTCACTAGCTTATTAAAATGTGACAAAAAAAACTTGATAGCAGGAAAAAAGGGCGCCGGCGGGTAGTGGACGATTTGGGCACTGCCATAGACTATCGGTAATACGGGCTCCAAAGCATAAAAAGGGGCTCCCAGTCCCGATAAGTATTGTTTTAAAGATTACAACATTAAAGTTTTTGAAATATGTCATTGTTTTAGAAACTTACCACATTGTAGTTTTTGTCATATTATTTTGTTTGTATGTATAGATTTTACGTTATATGTTATCACTTCCACGTTCGTAAGGGTGTTTGTGCAGGGGGGTGGTTAGGGTTAGGCAGCACCAGGGGGGGTGGTTAGGGTTAGGCATCACCAGGAAGGGGGGGTGGCTAGGGTTAGGCACCACCAGGGTAGTTGTTTAGGGTGAGGCACCACCAGGGGAGGGTTCTGTGTGAGAGTAGGGTTAGGTTAAGCTGTATTCTTGAATTATGTAATGGTTTTTAAAATAAATATCTTTTTTGTTTTGATGTCTTGTCTGTTTTCAAATGCTGCTTATCGTTAACATGTTTTCGGTTTCACTTCGCACCCACATAAAAACATCTTTTTCATTTATGAGATTTCGTTATCCAGCCGTGTCAATTTGTTATCCAGTCGGGCCCTTTTTTCCTGGCGCCCTTTTGTTATGCACCCAAAAACTTGCTAAAAACGATAGCCCAAATTTCCCTTTTGACGCCAGCTTGCCGATATTTTCAACAAAAATGAATTTGCCCAATTTGTCTAGAAGGCTGATACCGACTACCACTACCACTAAGCTACAGGCGCTTCCCGGTCACCTCTTCTCCACGCGCTGATCTTTGCAAAATTACTCACACATCTTCTCT
This sequence comes from Hyperolius riggenbachi, assembly GCF_040937935.1. Classification (NCBI taxonomy): domain Eukaryota; kingdom Metazoa; phylum Chordata; class Amphibia; order Anura; family Hyperoliidae; genus Hyperolius; species Hyperolius riggenbachi. The sequence goes on along the minus strand of NC_090651.1, from coordinate 37,649,684 downwards.
GCTTACCTGAATCAGATTTTAATTAACTGGGCTGAGAAAACAAGAAGTCAGATTTAGTTTGTATAAAAGCATTACCCGGAAATCCACAGCCCTTATTAATCTACCCATTGATTCTTGGAAAGCGCTAATTTCTCTCCCTCCTCTGATCCTTCAAGTCATTAAGGCGGATTATTTTTTTGAATGACTCTCCACCTCCGTAATCCATCACGGCATTGGATAGTTAAACCCTTCATCAAAGTGCACCTGTCACTCTTCTCCTTGACATCCAGTTGAGAGACAGGGAGAGAGAAAATGAAACGCGCGAGCTTAGCTCAAGTAATTTCATCGCTGTAATATATAGTTTTCTGAAATGTTTTCTCGCTTTGGCCACGGGGTAGCTCTGTAACAGCTGAAGTGATCGATAAAGAACATTATAGTAAATCTTTGTGTGAATTCCCAATATTCTCCATAAAATCAATAAAACGCACAAAGAATCGCGGCTGACATGACACATTAAAACAAAGACTGCTGTTTGGAAAATAATATTTAGTGGTGTGATTTTTTTTTCGCCCGCTAATTATGAGCTCAGTGGCGTTTAATGCCGCCGTAAATCTGCTGGGGTGAGATTAAACCCGTTATTGAGTAGAATTTTTGACTTCGGCGCTCAGCGCTCATCACGGCTGGAGAGTGAGCAGTGCTGTTATCTCATTTAAAAGTTGGCCTGCAAAACAGCCCATTTGTTTAAAATGCAATTAAGCTTGTGTCTTAAAGAGAAATTAGCGAGGAGTCCTCCTCACGGCGGACTCTTCGGAGATCGGCTCCCGGACAATGCTGTGAGTTGAGGTTTTTTTTTCCACTGGTTGGGAGTACGTCAAACGAGGATGGATTGTATTGTGACAGCATGGACGAAAGAGGACATCTTCTTTCTAGGCTCCTCCATCACTGCTATCTGGTTGGCCGGGCTATTTCTGTCGTAAGTTTATTATAGCTGCCGGGGAACTTCTGCTTGAGATCTTGTTGATAGATAGATTATTATTAAGATCTCCGTGCCTGACACTAACCTTGCTCTCCATGCCTAACGTTAACTTCCATTCCCCGCTAATTTGTTGCCTAACACTAAGCTCACTCTCCACACCCTTCACTAACCTCACTCTCCACGCAATTCACTAACTTCCCCCTCCATACCAACCCTAACTTCCCCCTCCATACCAACCCTAACCTCCCTCTCCATGCCTAATACCAACCTCCCTATCCATGCCTAATACTAACCTCACTCTCCACACCCATCACTAACCTCCCCCTCCATACCTAACCCTAACCTCCCTCACCATGCCTAATACCAACCTCCATCTCCATGCCTAATACATACTAACCTCCCACTCCACACCCATCACTAACCTCCACCTCCATACCTAGCCCTAAACTCCCTCTCCATGCCTAATGCCAATCTCCCTCTCCATGCCTAACAATAACCTCTCCCTCCATATCTAACCCTAACCTCCCTCTCCATGCCTAATGCCAACTTCCCTCTCCATGTCTAACACTAAGCTCCCTCTCCATACCTAACCTCCCTCTCTATGCCTAATACTTACCTCCTTCTCTATGCCTAACACTACCCTCCCTCTCCATGCCTAATACTAACCTCCTTCTCCATGCCTAACACTATCCTCCCTCTACATGCCTAACACTATCCTCCCTTTCCATACCTAACACTGACCCTTAGAGTTTGGCTATTTTACAGCCAAACCTTGTTCCTATTCCTTCACACTAAAGTCTCATGCCTGGCGCTATGTGAGTTCGGCCTTCATGCCACTAGCAAAAACTCAATATTGGTGGATGACAAGTATAGGATTACTGGCTAAGGCATATCTAGAAGTAGGTTTTATGTGAACTCAAGCAGAAATGATTAATTTGAGAGATACTTAAGATCAGGCCACAGGACACAGCAGCTGATCCAAATTCATGCTGAGATGCAGACATGGTGGCTAAGTGGTTAGCAATCTGGCTTTGTGGATTTAGGACTTCACTTGTATGGAGTGTTTTTCTTTCTCCAGGTTTATATGAGCTTCCTCTGGGTGATTTGGTTTCCTCCAAAAAACAAACTGGTTGGTTAATTGGCTTCTCTCTAATTTGTCCTAGACTGCGGTGAGGACATTGGATTATGAGTTCCTTTGAACAACGGGGAGCTATGTTATGGTTTTCAGTTATGTGTAAAATCAATAAAACAAATACCTCTAGACCAGAGAAAGATGGAGCAGCCCGAAGAAGAAAGAAATTGTAAAATGTGAAGTTATGCCGCTTCCTATCCAGTAGCCAATTAGATTAGTGACTGTGGAGACAAATAAAAAGAGAAAGTGTTTCCATGTGAAGAAGATTAAAAATCTGAAGTATGTATAAAGAATAAAGGCTCCTCTCCTGCAGCCCTGGGCTGATTGTGATGGACATTAGTCCAGAGCTACATCTTTAAAGAGGAACTGCAACCAAGAATTGAACTTTATCCCAGTCAGTAGCTGATAGTCCCTTTCCCATGACAAATCTCATTCTTTACCTTTTCTCGAATAGATCATCGGGGAAGGGGGGAAGGGGGGAGGTGTGCTGTATTGCTGATATTGTGGTCAAACCCCTCCCACAGTGGGATGTCAAGACTTAGGTCCTGACAGTTTCCTGTCTCTGAAGCCTCTTGCATTGTGGGAAATAACAGCTGTTTCCAGCTGTATATCTACAAAAACCAACCTTTTAGCCTATCGCAATATTAGTGGGTGTGGTTATAAATAATGGCAGTTGGTGCTGTCTTTTTCTTGTCTGCCAGTAGTAAAGATGATGACCGGCAGGCTGATTTTGGATCAAACAACATGAACAAATTACATGGCGAATATCATAATGATAATTTTTACTGCTTATCTCAGGAAACCCCATCATGAAATTCATTGCTCTTTCTTTTGACATAAACTTACACAACCGTTAGGTTTGCTACTGTACATTATCTGTCATTTACTGCATTAAAATGTATTTGTTTTTCCTATTGTAACTTTAAAATCGATTTTCTCAAAAACTATAAGGTCTTTTTGAAAAAAGACCCACTTTCCTCATCCACATACCCTGACAATTTGGTGTTTCTAGCATGTAAGGGGGCTTTACTATTAACCGCTAAAGTCCGCTGCAGTGGCATAGCTAAGGAGCTGTGGGCCCCGGTGCAAGTTTTCCATGGGGCCCCCCAAGCACTCTATACAAAACAATTGATACAGTGCACCAAAACCTGCAAAGGACAGCAACAGTGTCAGAGGTGCAAGTAGGGGATGTGAAACAGTTTGTTAATGATTACTACTATTTAAAGCATCTATAGAAGTGATTATTACCAACAAAGGGCCAATAGATAATAGCTAATATTTTGCTTTAGGGAGGACCCCTCGGGGGCCCCTCTGACCCAAGGGCCCCGATGCGGTGGCTACCTCTGCAACCCCTATTGCTATGCCGCTGGTCCGCGGCCACTCGCCTGCCATTAAAGTCAATGTAAATAATGTGAACGCAAATGTTTTTATTTTAAATTTTGCGTTAAACACGAACATCAAACAGCCCTTTTTCGCTGCAAAACTGTTCGCTGGCAAACTGTTCAGGCCATCTCTACTTACAACGGGAGTGGGAAGCCTCAGGATCCTAGTAAGGCTTCCCCCGTCCTCTTGAGCCTCGGGGTTCCTCTGAAAATGCCCCAACAAACTGTGCGCATGCGCAGTAGTATGTGACAATATTTATAATCTGCGCTCCTGTGCAGGTGCAGTACAAGCTTCCTCTCACACTCTGGCAGAAATAGCCGATCCTGATGGGGTCCACTCTGTTGCACAGGCGCTGGGCTTTTGGGATCACCAGTGATGGTTGGCAATCCCAAAGCACTTCTAAAATTACTGTAGCGGGCCATAACACTTATAGATATGCTACTGGTCCTCCACCTAGGCATAACTCCAAGGAAAAAATTGTGGACAAAATGATGTCTGGCCATATTTCCTAAAAAACAGTTAAATAACTTTTCTTAAAACTGCCTATGTTGGACTCCTCATCGTGTCTCCCCGCATTGTGTCCTGGGACCAAACAAGATATTTTTTCGAAAGAGAAAGAATTACTCATCTTTCCCCAATAAAAGCAAGTTTCTGGAAAGTTATAAGGAAGCCCAGATAGTTGCTTGTAATACGAAAACCAGATTGCCACACTGTTTATATCTTCTCGGAGTCTGATTTGGTTTGTTAGCCAATTTATGTAAATGTAACATTTGATCCTCCTTGGGGTGGTGTTCTTGCTCTACGTTCCATGGAAAAAAAATCTGTTTGGGAGATATTTACAATTACCTAGTTGTTTTTCCAGTGCGAACTTTAATTATGCCCCCGCTTTCATTGTTTAAAGACAGTTTGCTTTGTCTGTTTAAACATTCATTTGTTTCCTTATGGATGTCTCATAATAACACAGCTGCAGGAATTGTCATCAGACATCCCACTGTATGTGCTGCCTCTACATTTTCACAGCTTCGCTGCTCTATTCAACTACTGATCAACACTTGACTGTAGGATTGCCAAGCGTTCTGGGCACATTCTCCGAGCACCTCCAGGAGGCACTCACTGGCTTGTGCCTTGGGCAGCAGATTATAAGTCTACATTGGTGCCCAAACTGCCACTGTAGACAATCTCGGACAACAGCTGGGCTCTTTGGGTGGTACGTTTTGTTTTTGATAATGGTGAATGACTAATTTGTATCTCAACAACAAACCAGAAGTCAGAATATTTTACCCATCCACTGCCACCAAACCTCAGCTTATTGATTCCTAACCTGTAAGCCACAATATGATTATGTGCCATGACATCACAGGTACCACTCTTCCAAGCTGCCCACTGCACTACTGGCAGATTTCAGGAGTACTGTGTAATACTTTACCCAGGAGAAGCTGCTTCCTGGCTAGGCCAGTGTGGTCAATTCAGCAACAGTCAAGCAATGCCAACACAACTATACTACTCCCTGGGCCTGATTCACAAAGCGGTGCAAATTGTTTGCACGCCTGTGAAAAGCCCTTTATCACTCCTAAATTTGCACGCGCAATCGCGCGGCGCACGGTGCAGTGCGTGCGATGCGCCCATTAAACCCTGTGGGCGCTGCGCATGGAATTGCGCGCGCAAAACTTTGCTCGTGGGACTTTGCGCACGATAAAGAGCAAAAGCGGTGCTAACTCAGCGGTGCAAAGGTTATCACGCCTAAAGTCTTTTAGGCGTGATAACTGAGTTTTCACCGCTTTGTGAATCAGGCCCCCTTTGTATAAATCACTTGTGAGGCCACATCTGGAGAATGGGATACCGTTTTGTGCTCCGTACTTTAGGATGGACTTTGACAATTGACATACTAGAACAGGAACAAGGCAACTAAATGTATCAGAGGGATGGAAAGTCTCACTTACCAAGAAAGGTTGCACAAACTGGGTTTATTTAGCATGGAAAAAAAGACGACCTGATCAACATGTATAAATTAGTGATGGTCAAGTAGATGCAAATAACTTTGAGTTGATGCAAATATATGCAAATATTTAATGCAACTTGAAGCTTGAAAATGAACCAATCAAATCCTGCTGAGGTAAAATTTGATTGGTTCATTTTCAAGCTGCATGCATTTGCATAAATGTGCATCAACTCGATGTTATTAGCATCTACTTGACCATCACTAGTATAAATACACCAGAGGCCAAAATATAAGCTTGGCAGATGAGCTTTTTGTCTCTAGGCCAGTACAGAGGACAAGGGGGCATGAATGATCTGCACAAGAAGGAAAAATGCTTTTCTAACTACAATCAGAGAAAGAACATGTGTGCATCAACCAAGTGAACCTGACAAATCTGGCTTTGCAAATTTGGCCTATTGGCTAATCACGAGACATTGCTCATGCAAATAAGCATTTGCTTTCGCATGCCTAAATATGCAGGGTCAAAAATGCTTTTGCCATCTCTTTAGGAAGGAGTTCTTCATAGTACCAGTGGTTAAAATGTGGAATATTTTACCACAGGAAGTAGTTATAGCAAATTCTTCATCTGCATTTAACCTTCCTGATGGTAAGCCCGAGCTGAGCTCGGGCTATGGCGCGCAGGAGGATTTCTCAGGCCCTGATTTCTGATTTACTCACTTTTTTTTGCAACACGCAGCTAGCACTTTGCTAGCTGCGTGTGCATTCCGATCGCCGCCGCTCTGCGCTCGATCGCCGCTGTTCATCACGCCGTGCCGCCCCCCCCCCCCCTCCAGACCCCGTGTGCTGCCTGGCCAATCAGTGCCAGGCAGCGCTGAGGGGTGGATCGGGACTCCCCTAGACGTCACGACGTCCATGGCGTCAGTGACGTCAACCCGCCCCGTCGCTATGGCGGAAGCCCTTCTGGAAATCCCGTTCTTTGAACGGGATTTCCTGATCAAAGATCACCGGAGGCGATCGAAGCGGGCGGGGGGATGCCGCTGTACAGCGGCTATCATGTAGCGAGCCCTAGGCTTGCTACATGATTTAAAAAAAAAAAATTAAAAATAGTGCTGCGCTGCCCCCTGGCAGTTTCTAATAAACCGCCAGGGAGGTTAAAGGGGACTTGGGTTATTTCCTTGCATTGCATGACATCCACAGCTATAATTACTATGGAATACCCAGCAGAGTTGATCCAGTGATTTTTATTGCCACCTGGAGCCGGGAAGGTATTTTTTTCCCTTTAAAGGTTAATTGACCAAGCCTTGTAAGTTTTTTTGCTTTCCTCTGGTTTAACTGGAGTATTAGTCCTAGTTGAACTTGATGGACAGATGTTTTTTTTTTCAACCAGACTAACTAGGTAACGATGTAACTGGATAGTGTACTGGTTAAGGGCTCTGCCTCTGACACAGCAGACTAGAGTCCAAATCTCGGTCCTTCCTGTTTAGACAGTAAGTCAGCACTTATTCAGTGAGGAGACCTTGGGCAAGACTCCCTAACACTGCTACTGCCTATAGAGCACACACCAGTGGCTGCAGCTCTTGCGCTTTGAGTCCACCAGGAGAAAAGAACAATATAAATGTTCTGTGTCTTGTCTAACACACCAAGCGCAGGACAGAAAGCTATTCCAGTGTAACTGGCCGTATACTGAAGAATTGTGATGGTCCAACCTTGTCCAATCTTAAAGTGTACACAAGTTGAATTATATGAAAAAAAATAGATACTTACCTGAAAAGAGGGAAGCCTCCAATCCCGTGTCCTCTTGGTCTCCACCATTGCCACACATGGTCCCCAAAAGAAATCTGACAAGTCCGATCGCAGCTATGCTCCTCTTTATGCAAGAATGCAACCATACTACACATGCATGCAAAAATGGCGCCAGGAAATTCGGGCACAGGGTGAAGCCAGAAAACAGCTCACCCTGCTCCTGCAAATGTCCCGGAGGCATTAATTACTATTCCCCCTCCATGCCACCGTGGACTCGTGGGGTAAGATGTAATTCGGCTGCCACATATTGCTGGCTGCCGAATTATGCTGATTTTAACTGCTTGTCGACCGCCCCACGCCGATTGGCGTGGATGCGGCGGCAACCCCAGGACCGCTCCACGCTGATTGGCGTGAACAGCCTTCTATGGGGCTAGCAGGAGATTGGCGCTCGGAGACTGTTAGACGTCATCTAATTACCCCGTACAGCACTGTGATCTAAGGCAGCGCTGTACTGGGGAAAGCCGTGTGACACGGCTGTCCCCTCCATAGGCTGGGGAGTGATCGGCTGTCAAAGGCTGAAGCCTATTAGGGCGGATCACGCCGATTGGCTGGCGGCGGAGGGGCGGAGGGCACAGTATAAAATAAATAAAAAAATAGGCACATTTATTAAAAAAAATAAAAATAAATATTCATAAAAAAATAAACAACTGGGGAGCGATCAGACCCCACCAACAGAGAGCTCTGTTGGTAGGGAGAAAAGGTGGGGGGGATCACTTGTGTGCTGAGTTGTGCAGCCCTGCAGCTAGGCCTTAAAGCTGCAGTGGCTATTTTAGTAAAACATGTCCTGGTCACTAGGGGGGTTGAACACCGCTGTCCTCAAGTGGTTAAAGTAATTTAGGCTTCGTCTTTTGACAGCGCCCAAATGACTGTCTGAGCGCCGCTATATCCATAATTCACATTACAGCCTATGGAGGTGCTTGGTGTGCCCAAATCTCCCTGCTCTGTTTTGCGCAGTTTCGCCATACTACACCTGCATGAAAACAGCCACGACTTTGGCTATTACAGGCAATTTAGGCACTGGAGGTGCACAATATTTCATTTTATTTATTTAATGTATGTATAAAGCGCCAACATATTACGCAGCGCTGGACATTAGTTTAGGTTACAGACCATATTTAGGGGTGACATACAGCAATATGACAATACAGGAATACAAGAAAGACCACATCATGCAGCACAGTATGAGCATAAGGTAATGCTTAGTCAGTCACTGGATGAAGCATGGAGATTGGAGATTAGGCAAGTTTGGATCACTCAAATGCATAGCATGGGTGCACAGTAATAGATGTGCATGATCAGGTAGGACACAAAAGGAGGAGGATCCTGCCCAAAGGCTTACAATCTAGGGGGAGAGGTAAGGACACGAAAGGTAGGGGTCCAGAGTTCAGCTGTTGGTTTGGAGCACTTGTGAGGGGTGGTAGGCCAGGGTGAAAAGGTGAGTTTTGAGGGCCTTCTTGAAGATGTTGAAGGAGGGGGCTGCTCTAATGGGTGTAGGTAGAGAGTTCCATAGTGTTGGAGCAGCTCTTGAGAAGTCCTGGAGGCGTGCTTGAGACTGGGGGATGCGCGGGGGCGGTCAGGCTAAGTTCATTGGAAACTGTACTGTAGTTTGGACAGGTTTTGCGGACAGATTTGTAGGTCAGACACAGTATCTTGAATCTGATTCTGGACTGGATAGGAAGCCAGTGGAGGGATTCACAGAGGAGAACCGCCATGGTGGAGCGATGGGAGGAGTGGATAATTCTGGTTGCCGCATTCATGATGGACTGCAGCTGGGCAATTTGGGTCATAGGGAGACCAGACAGAAGGGCATTGCAGTAGTCAAGGCGGGAAATTATGAGGGCATGGATGAGGAGTTTGGTGGTGGCAGAGGTCAGGAAAGGGCGAATCTTACAGATGTTACGAAAGTGGAAGTTGCAGGACTTTGTGAGGTTTTGGGTGTGGGGAGTGAAGGAGAGTGCAGAGTCCAGGGTGACACCCAGACAGCGGGCTTGAGCGGTAGGGCGAATGGTAATGTGGTTAACAGTGACATGCACATCTGGGAGGTTCAGGGATTGTCGGGGAGGGAAGATCATGAATTCCGTTTCGTCTAGATTTTGTTTCAGGAACGTAGCGGACATCCAGGAAGAGATGGCTGATAGGCAGGAGGAGACCTTGTCCATGATAGTGGGGGATATGTCAGGGGTGTGGAGGTAGATCTGGGTGTCATCTGCATACAGATGATAGTAAAAAACCCATGGAGGAGTTAACCTAAGTATTTTTATTTTATTTGCCACCGGAACCGCCCCCCCCCCCCCCCCCCCCCCATGCAAACTGCGACTGCAAATAACGAATGCAAAGCCTCAAGCACCCAAATTAACTCCTTCATTCTATTACTGCCAGGGAAACTGTAAAGACGCCTCTTGCAGATAGTGCTCTCATCTGCGATGGTATTTATTCCTTTGCCGTTATGGGTTTGGATGCTTACTCATCATTCTGTTTCTATCAACGCTTCATATATTAAAGAGGCTTTAAATAAAGCAGATTGAGATCGTCTTCCAAGAGCAGAGAACCAGCAGTCGCTTTTATTAAACAAGATTATGTCAAGAATTAAATATAAATACCACAGCAACTTTCTGACACTTTTTCCCCCTTCTGTTCAATGTTCTATAAAATAATTACAGCTTTGTCAATACAACAGTTATAAAAGTACATTAGAAGTTGCATTTAAAGGATAAGTTAAAAGGCCTGTTACACAGCCATAATGTAGCTTTTTGGAAGAACCTTGATACAGACTCCAAAGGCCAACCCATTCCCTGGTAGAGATGTAACTATGGGGTGGGGGCACAACCTTCTGCCCTCCCTGCTCTTCGATACAGACTCCTTCATCAGACCAGAGACCCACACGCAGCAATAGTGGCTGAAGTTGTTATATGACCTGTGGGAGATGGGGCCTGGGCCATGGGGGTCACAAAGGGTGTTGGGAGGTGCAGGTTGGAAATGTGGGGGGACATCCACACTTTTCTTTGAGCCCCCATGATGTATAGTTACACCACTGTTCCCTTGCTATGCCTCTTCACTAGTATTACACTAACTGTCTGTACTGGCAATCACTCAGTGGACCACTTGAGGGGTCAGAGGGTATATGACTTGCAAAAAACCTAGAACTTTTTAGAATTTGCATCTGCAGGTCAAGATCTGATGACTGATGGGGACCTTAAAGCAAACTTGAAGGGGCGGGGCAGTGACACAACTACAATGCATGGGGCCCCTTGGCAAAATTTTGATAGGGCCCCCCAATGTTCACACCCCTTCCCTTGCCTCCCCTTGGTGCCCTTGACTGCCTTGGGGCCCATCTCACAAGGGTCCTCAAACAATTGTGTCCACCATGATCTTCACACCCGTAACAAGTGTAGCCACAAAAAAACTTGATCTTGATCTGTGAGTGTAGTCCCCTGTATTGGAGGAAGGGAAGTTTGGTAGTAGGGGCCGCCCACAGCTCTAAGCCCCCCTGCAATCAGTTACAACCCTGTTGGGGAGGGGATGTTAGATACTTACCCCAGCAGTTGAAAGCCTCTGGATAGTTCAGAGGCTTTCCAGACCCTCATAGAGCTCACTGTTCCTGCACAGGGTCCTTCTTTATCTTCTGGCTCTGGATGGGCACATCTAGATTGGACAAGCACGAGTAAGGGCCACACATGCTGCATGTATGTGGCTTTTTACCTCCACGCACACGTGATTTATTGTGCAGGTCATGTGCAGACTCTAATCACGTATGCCTAGCTCGGACACCCTTGTTGAATAAGTATAGAGGTACCCTGTACTGGAATGCTGCTCTGTAGGAGGATCAGAGAAGTCAAAATATTTTTGTGTTTTTAGATCTTCTTTTGTTTCATCTCTGAAAAGTGGAAAATATGCTGCAGGCTCTTATAGATGGTCTGTTTTCGAGTTCATGATCACACTTTTAAAAGCAAAATGATGGGAGTGACCCCAAAACATGTGTATTGCCTGAATTAAACAGATGCTATTTTTATGTGTGGAGTGCCTCTGCATCTTTATCTGATTGTTACAAACAGGGCCGCCACCAAGGTATCACAGACAGGACTGGAGTATGGGGCCCGAGTGAGTCTGGGGCCCGGCAAACAGGATCGTGTAACAGCAATTCAATTTTTTCCCCTACCCCCTTCATAGCTGTTCCAGGAGATCAGGTGAGTTGTTGCCAGTGGTGGAAGGGAGGCAAGTAACATTAGGTCATCCCACCTACTAAGTTGTTCAGATGGTGTTTTAGGTCTTATTGTGGTATGTGGAAATAAAGACAGCTTAAAGTAGAGAAAGGAGAGTAAGTTTATCTTGTACTAACCTCCTATCAAAGCATATTGTACATTTTTCTGATAGGCAATATAAACTTTATTAAAAGCAGCCCATACAATGCACATTTTTTAACATATTCAATCTATATTACCTTCTTCTATTCTCTTATTAAATTATTAAATGAAATCTGCTTCTGCACTGTACCTGTTCATGTACGTGTGTTGTATTATTGAATTACTTATCTATAATTTGTGGTCAGTGGGTAGTGTAATCAGAGAAAGTTTGGATAGAACTAGTTACTCCTCTTCATCACCCTAGCCTACAAAAAGTCAGTGGTGACTCTGAGTTTCATGAGAGAACTGTAAAACACATAATGCTCCCAGGGTTGTATTACCCACAAGGCAACAGTGGCAATTGCCTTTGGCCCTGAGGGATCAGCTGGCAAAAGGGGTTTCATGATGTCTCGCAATGGGTCCCCTAACCTGCAGAATAGCGTGTCTCCTCCTGGCCCCTATCCTGCCCGCCCAGAGACCCAGCATAAGTTCTCCGTGGCTCCCTCCACCTGTCCTACCCACCCAGCATAAGTTCTCCATGGCTCCCTCCACCTGTCCTGCCTGTCCAGCATAAGTTCTCCGTGGCACCCTCCACCTCTCCTGCCCGCCCAGCTGAAGTTCTCCGTGGCTCCCTCCACCGGTCCTGCCCGCTCAGCATAAGTTCTCCGTGGCACCCTCCACCTGTCCTGCCCGCCCAGCAAAAGTTCTCAGTGGCCTCCTCAACCTGTCCTGCCTGTCCAGCATAAGTTCTCCGTGGCACCCTCCACCTGTCCTGCCCGCCCAGCATAAGTTCTCCGTGGCTCCCTCCACCTGTCCTGCCCGCCCAGCAGAAGTTCTCAGTGGCTCCCTCCACCTGTCCTGCCCGCCCAGCAGAAGTTCTCAGTGGCTACCTCCAGCTGTCCTGCCTGCCCAGCATAAGTTCTCCGTAGCTCCCTCTCGCCCTGAAATATTTTGCAAGCAGATTAAAATCACATGTCCTGGATCCAGCTCCGAATCTCACTGCTCTCCTCTACTCTAATAATAATTATTTTTTTTTCTAAAGCCCTGTATGGTTTTAATCCGGCTCTGTATGCTCCTGTTGCTTTGGTATCTTCTATAATTCCATGCTTTTTGTCCATAAGTTGAGTAAGTCCATGAAGAACATTTGTGTGGGTGACTATGCAATGCATGGAGAAAATGTCTATATCCACATGGTCAGCCCACTTACATATAGCCTCCATTGAGATTTTTAAGAAAGCTCTGAAGACCTGACCTTTGCCCCTGCTCCAGTCAGCTTTACTCTTTGATATAAACACCATATATATAATTTACTGCTTGATCCTGGTATTTTGCTGTGGGCTATCAATGACCTTTGAATTAGTGGCATGAACTCTGACTCTACATACTGACCCTTCTTCTGTACTGTTCTTCTGTACTTGGCTCTGTTTTTCTAATTTCCTCCCTCCTAGTTTGTAATTTCCTCTGTTCTGCTGACCATGGCCTTGGAGCATGTTTTAGTCTGCCACCTGGATTGCCTGCTCCTGCACATTTATCACAGTAGAAGCAGTAGAGTGTTGTACTGTGTTAGTCATCAGTAAAAGCAAGACGTTTTGAATCAGGATAATACCATTTATTATCTAACTTAGAAAAAAAGGAGTAAGCTTTCGGCTGTGAACCCTTCATCAGACTGATTCCTGTATCACAGGAGTAGAGTTGGGCCGAACGGTTCGCCTGCGAACGGTTCCATGCGAACTTCCGTGGTTCGCGTCCCGCAGGCGAACTTTTGCGGAAGTTCGGTTCGCCCCATAATGCACCATGAGGGTCAACTTTGACCCTCTACATCACAGTCAGCAGGCCCAGTGTAGCCAATTAGGCTACACTAGCCCCTGGAGCGCCACCCCCCTTATATAAGGCAGGCAGCGGCGGCCATTACGGTCACTCGTATGCCACTGCCTGCCTGCAATAGTGAGAGTAGGGCGAGCTGCTGGACTATCTCTCATAGGGAAAGATTAGTTAGGCTTAGCTTGTCCCTGACTGCATACCTGTTCTGTGAACCCACCACTGCATACCTGTACTGTGAACCCACCACTGCATACCTGTTCTGTGAACCCACCACTGCATACCTGTTCTGTGAACCCACCACTGCATACCTGTTCTGTGAACCCACCACTGCATACCTGTTCTGTGAACCCACCACTGCATACCTGTTCTGTGAACCCACCACTGCATACCTGTTCTGTGAACCCACCACTGCATACCTGTTCTGTGAACCCACCACTGCATACCTGTACTGTGAACCCACCACTGCATACCTGTTCTGTGAACCCACCACTGCATACCTGTTCAGTGAACCCACCACTGCATACCTGTTCTGTGAACCCACCACTGCATACCTGTTCTGTGAACCCACCACTGCATACCTGTTCTGTGAACCCACCACTGCATACCTGTTCAGTGAACCTGCCACTGCATACCTGTACTGTTCAGTGAACCCGCCACTGCATACCTGTTCTGTTCAGTGAACCCGCCACTGCATACCTGTTCAGTGAACCCACCACTGCATACCTGTTCTGTGAACCCACCACTGCATACCTGTTCTGTGAACCCACCACTGCATACCTGTTCTGTGAACCCACCACTGCATACCTGTTCAGTGAACCTGCCACTGCATACCTGTACTGTTCAGTGAACCCGCCACTGCATACCTGTTCTGTTCAGTGAACCCGCCACTGTATACCTGTTCTGTTCAGTGAACCCGCCACTGTATACCTGTTCTGTTCAGTGAACCCGCCACTGTATACCTGTTCTGTTCAGTGAACCCGCCACTGCATACCTGTTCTGTTCAGTGAACCCGCCACTGTATACCTGTTCTGTTCAGTGAACCTGCCACTGTATACCTGTTCTGTTCAGTGAACCCGCCACTGCATACCTGTTCTGTTCAGTGAACCCGCCACTGTATACCTGTTCTGTTCAGTGAACCCGCCACTGTATACCTGTTCTGTTCAGTGAACCCGCCACTGCATACCTGTTCTGTTCAGTGAACCCGCCACTGCATACCTGTTCTGTTCAGTGAACCCGCCTCTGTATACCTGTTCTGTTCAGTGAACCCGCCACTGCATACCTGTTCTGTTCAGTGAACCCGCCACTGCATACCTGTTCAGTGAACCCACCACTGCATACCTGTTCTGTGAACCCACCACTGCATACCTGTTCTGTGAACCCACCACTGCATACCTGTTCTGTGAACCCACCACTGCATACCTGTTCAGTGAACCTGCCACTGCATACCTGTACTGTTCAGTGAACCCGCCACTGCATACCTGTTCTGTTCAGTGAACCCGCCACTGTATACCTGTTCTGTTCAGTGAACCCGCCACTGTATACCTGTTCTGTTCAGTGAACCCGCCACTGCATACCCGTTCTGTTCAGTGAACCCGCCACTGTATACCTGTTCTGTTCAGTGAACCCGCCACTGCATACCTGTTCTGTTCAGTGAACAGTTTGGTGTGTCAGTGTGAAGTAGTACCTTAATTACACTACCTGATTGATGTATACACATGCAAGATGTTTTAAAGCACTTTAGGCCTGTCATTTAGCATTCAATATGATTTCTGCCCTTAAAACGCTGCTTTGCGTCAAATCCAGATTTTTCCCGGGGACTTTTGGCGTGTATCCCACTCCGCCATGCCCCCCTCCAGGTGTTAGACCCCTTGAAACATCTTTTTCATCACTTTTGTGGCCAGCATACATTTTTTTTTTCCAAAGTTCGCATCCCCATTGAAGTCTATTGCGGTTTGCGAACTTTAACGCGAACCGAACCTTCCGCGGAAGTTCGCGAACCCGGTTCGCGAACCTAAAATCGGAGGTTCGGCCCAACTCTACACAGGAGAAGTAAGGTACCAAAGATTCTCTATAAGGTAAAGAAACTTGGAGACACACAGACAAAGCAGCAGCTCTGTATGGTGTGTAGTACGTCAAAATCAACTGGAGGAGGCTTCGAAGAAAAAAGGTACTCACAAACCCGGGTTCATTCTCAAGCAACCTCTGTAAGCACATGAGAAGAAATCAGTCTTTACCCAGATGGTGTTGGATTCGGGACGCTCTCCGGGAAAATAAATGTATAGAGCAGTGTGCAAGTGAGATACTCCAACTGCTGGTACTGATCTCATGAAGGCCATATGAAACTGAATGGTGAAGAGGGGCCCTGACTGTGATAAAACTCTAAAAAACAATAAAAGGGTAAGAAAACAAGCTTACCTTAAAGTCACACTGAAAAGATATATATTAGGTACAATCTTATGAATTCTAAAGTTAAATGTGTTTTATATTATTGGCTCTCAGGATGGGGTACAGTAAAAAGAGGCGCCACAAAAAAAGGGAAAAGAGTGATGCTGATAATGGCATCTTGCTACTAAAGTTATTTCACGTTTTAGAAATGTCCTAAAACGTTAACCTCTTGAGGACCACCAGTTTATACCCCCCAGTGACCAGGCCATTTTATACAATTCAGCACTTCACAGATTTAATGGTTTATTGCTCAGTAATACAATTTAGCACCCAAATGAATTTTACCCTTTTTCTTCCCACTAATAGAGCTTTATTTTCATGGTCTCTGATTGCTGCTGCTATCTTTATTTTTCTTAATTAATAAAAGATGATCAGTTTTTTTAACCACTTCGCTCTATCTGGACGGATACTGTATATCTCTCCAGATAGCCTGCACAGCTGCTGCAAGGTCGCACATGCTCCCGCATGCTCCCGTGCATTTCCGCCACCTTTTGCTGTCCCTGAGATCAATGAATGGGAATACAGATCCCATTCATTGATCTATGTCCCCCTAAGAAAAACCGAGGGCTTTCTCTGAAAAGCCACAATTTTTCTATGTCTCACGTCACCCCTTCTGTTCGTGTAAGCGAGAGCTCTCGCTTGCAGGATGAAAAATCAAAAACTCACTGTGGCCATCTTGTGGCCAAATAGTAAAACTACATCTACATATTATTACAGTGCTGATCGTAATGGAAAAAGCTACGCTTACGGATCATTACGCGTAATTTTACGCTATTACGCATTACGAAATTACGCTTACGGCATAGACATTCAATTTCGGTACATGTCTGTAATTACGCATTGCCCTTACGCAATTACGCGTAAGAATACCTTAATTCAGGTTGTTACATTACTAGGCTTACGCGTAAAGCAATTAATGCGTAAGGTCATGCTGCCAAGCGGAAAAGTTGACGCATGGATCAATGTTAGGTAGCCGCCGACTTTAAGGGTTAATAGCAAAGCCCCCTTAAGTGCTAAGAGCCTCAAATTTGGAGAATATATTAAGGAGATCAGAAGGAATAAGAGGGAATTTTTTTTTTTCAAAAAGACCTTATAGTTTTTGAGAAAATCGATGTTAACGTTTCAAAGGAAAAATAGATACATTTAAAAACCCGCCGACTTTAACGGTTAATAGCAAAGCCTGCTTAAAATTTAGAAACACCAAATTTACAGGGTATATTAAGGGGATCAGTGGGAATAAGAGGAAAAATTTTTTTTTCAAAAAGACCTTATAGTTTTTGAGAAAATCGATTTTTAAGTTTCAAGGGCAAAAATGTCTTTTAAATGCGGAAAATGTCAGTTTTTTTTGCACAGGTAACAATAGTGTTTTATTTTCATAGATTCCCCCAAGTGGGAAGAGTTTTACTTACTTCGTTCTGAGTGTGGGAAATATTAAAAAAAAACGACGTGGGGTCCCCCCTCCCAGACCTCTTTAACCCCTTGTCCCCCATGCAGACTGGGATAGCCAGAATGCGGAGCACCGGCCGCGTGGGGCTCCGCACCCTGACTATACCAGCCCGCATGGTCCATGGATTGGGGGGTCTCGGAAGGGGAGGGGCAGCCAAGCTTTCCCCTCCCCCTCCGAGCCCTTGTCCAATCCAAGGACAAGGGGCTCTTCTCCACCTCCGATGGGCGGTGGAGGTGGAGGCCGCGATTTCCTGGGGGGGAGGTTCATGGTGGCATCTGGGAGTCCCCTTTAAAAAGGGGTCCCCCAGATGCCCACCCCCCCTCCCAGGAGAAATGAGTATAGAGGTACTTGTACCCCTTACCCATTTCCTTTAAGAGTTAAAAGTAAATAAACACACAGACACTTTGAAAAAGTATTTTAATTGAACAAAAAACATAACCACGAAAAAAGTCCTTTAATATTCTTAATTAACCATTAATACTTACCTGTCCCTTTAAAAGCCAGTTCCCACGCAATATCCTCGGAAATATACTAATCAGTTACAATGTAACAAAGCTATTACAATGTAACAACTTTGTTACTTTGTAACACCACCGCACCCGACGTCACTCGCCGCCACCGCCGCGTCTGCGCTGACCCGACAGAGCTCTGAGCTATATAGCTCAGAGCTCCCTAAGCATCTTTGTATTTGGGCTCCAAGGAGCCCCATTGGTCCTTAGCAGACCAATGGGGTTCCTTTAAATCAGAAGGAACCCCATTGGTCTGCTAAGGACCAATGGGGCTCCTTGGAGCCCAAATACAAAGATGCTAAGAGAGCTCTGAGCTATATAGCTCAGAGCTCTGTCGGGTCCGTGCGGGACGCTAAGTCCCCGCCGCCTCCCGCTGTCCTCCCCGCCTCTTCCACATGTCACCCACATGTCACCCACATGTGGGTGACATGTGGGTGACAGGTGTGGGCGGGGCTGACAGCGGGAGGCGGCGGGGACTTAGCGTCCCGCACTGACCCGACAGAGCTCTCTTAGCATCTTTGTATTTGGGCTCCAAGGAGCCCCATTGGTCCTTAGCAGACCAATGGGGTTCCTTCTGATTTAAAGGAACCCCATTGGTCTGCTAAGGACCAATGGGGCTCCTTGGAGCCCAAATACAAAGATGCTTAGGGAGCTCTGAGCTATATAGCTCAGAGCTCTGTCGGGTCAGCGCAGACGCGGCGGTGGCGGCGAGTGACGTCGGGTGCGGTGGTGTTACAAAGTAACAAAGTTGTTACATTGTAATAGCTTTGTTACATTGTAACTGATTAGTATATTTCCGAGGATATTGCGTGGGAACTGGCTTTTAAAGGGACAGGTAAGTATTAATGGTTAATTAAGAATATTAAAGGACTTTTTTCGTGGTTATGTTTTTTGTTCAATTAAAATACTTTTTCAAAGTGTCTGTGTGTTTATTTACTTTTAACTCTTAAAGGAAATGGGTAAGGGGTACAAGTACCTCTATACTCATTTCTCCTGGGAGGGGGGGTGGGCATCTGGGGGACCCCTTTTTAAAGGGGACTCCCAGATGCCACCATGAACCTCCCCCCCAGGAAATCGCGGCCTCCACCTCCACCGCCCATCGGAGGTGGAGAAGAGCCCCTTGTCCTTGGATTGGACAAGGGCTCGGAGGGGGAGGGGAAAGCTTGGCTGCCCCTCCCCTTCCGAGACCCCCCAATCCATGGACCATGCGGGCTGGTATAGTCAGGGTGCGGAGCCCCACGCGGCCGGTGCTCCGCATTCTGGCTATCCCAGTCTGCATGGGGGACAAGGGGTTAAAGAGGTCTGGGAGGGGGGACCCCACGTCGTTTTTTTTTTAATATTTCCCACACTCAGAACGAAGTAAGTAAAACTCTTCCCACTTGGGGGAATCTATGAAAATAAAACACTATTGTTACCTGTGCAAAAAAAACTGACATTTTCCGCATTTAAAAGACATTTTTGCCCTTGAAACTTAAAAATCGATTTTCTCAAAAACTATAAGGTCTTTTTGAAAAAAAAATTTTTCCTCTTATTCCCACTGATCCCCTTAATATACCCTGTAAATTTGGTGTTTCTAAATTTTAAGCAGGCTTTGCTATTAACCGTTAAAGTCGGCGGGTTTTTAAATGTATCTATTTTTCCTTTGAAACTTTAACATCGATTTTCTCAAAAACTATAAAGTCTTTTTGAAAAAATTTTTTTTCCTCTTATTCCTTCTGATCTCCTTAATATATTCTCCAAATTTGAGGCTCTTAGCACTTAAGGGGGCTTTGCTATTAACCCTTAAAGTCGGCGGCTTTTTTATATTATACAGGAGCGTAATATTACGCGATTACGGCAGACTGTGTAATTTCAATGGGAGTTTACTGTCTTACGCGTAATTTGTTACGCGTAAAACGTAACCCACGGTCTACGCGTAATTAATTACGCGTAATACCGTAACCTTACACGTAACGCTTACGGTGCATTTGTAGTGAATTACGATGCGTAATTACGCTAATGCGTAATTTCGGCCCAGCACTGTATTATTATTTTTTTTAAATATACACAATTAATTTAATTTAGGTTGTTTACCTCTCCATTCCGAAACACTCCAAATAAAATATTTTAATAAAAAAAATACAAAAAAATGACAAAAAAAACAACAACAACAACATAAATACCTAGGGGTCTGAACTTTTTTAAAATGCAAGTCAAGCGAGTATATTACTATACTTTTTTTAAATTATAAGCTTGTAAATAGTGATGGACACAAATTGAATAAAATGCACCTTTATTTCCAAATAAAATATTGGCATCATACATTGTTATAGTGACATAATTTAAATGGTGTAATAACCAGGACAAATGGATAAATAAATGTGGGTTCTAATTATGGTATCATGTATTATTTTACAGCTATAATGGCTGAAAATTGGGAAATAATAATTTTCAATTTTTTTCTTAATATTCCTGTTAAAAGGGCATTTAGAAAAAATAATTCTTAGCAAAATGTACTGCCCAAAGAAAGCCTAATTGGTGGCAGAAAAAAAAACAAGATATAGATCAATTAATTGTGATAAGTAGTGATAAAGTTATTGGCAAATGAACGGGAGGTGAAAGTTGCTCAGATGCATAAGGTGAAACGACATTGTAGGCTGAAGTGGTTAAAAAAACACTATTCATTTTATTCCCCGCTTCACTCACTCCTAAATTAGCCCTAGACTGCGATACATACACTACACTACACATACATAGGCATCAGCCTATGAGAGGGATTAGAGTGTGGGCCGCTGGGAGGAACAGTTAAGTGACAGAGATGTAACTTAACAAAAAACAAATAAATATGTACACATAGTTGCGATCTAGAGCAACACTGTATACATTTATCTGTTGTTTTTTGGGGGTAAATACAGCCTGCCAGCCTATGAGAGGGATTAGAGTGTGGGCCGTTGGGAGAGACAGTTAAGTGACAGAGATGTAACTTAACAAAAAACAAATAAATATGTGAACATAGTTGCGATCTAGAGCAACCCTGTACACATTTATCTGTTGTTTTTTGGGGGTAAAAACAGCCTGCCAGCTCCGATCGTAGCTGGCAGGCTGATTTCTGCGCGCTACTGTGTAAAGGGCAGGGAACACACACTAGAGCGAGCGCACATTCCCTGCAAATCTCGGCTCTTGCGAGGTCACGCCACCTGGCGTGAGTGAGGAACAAGAGAGCCACTCTGCGGCCGCCATCCTGAGTTAGGCAGTCATCGAGTGGTTAAATAAGCTTAGTAATAAGATGCCATTAGGGTATCTGTCATACCTGGTCCCGGTGATCCGGTCTCCTCTCCACTCCTGTTTAGTTTACAAGAGTCCTGCATTCAGCCAATCACCATGTGGGGACTGAAGCTGCATGGTTATTGGCCGGCTGTCGGATTCCTGCAAACTAAGTAGGAAGTGAAGAAGACGTGATCGCCCGGGAGCAGGTAATACATACACACACCCCTGCCTACTCTCACACTGAACCCTCTTTCTACCTTTGCCTAAACCTAACCACTCCAGCCCCCGCTAACTAACCCCGGACTGCTCCCCCCCTCCACCCCTGCTGCCACCCCGCTACTTAATGCTAACCCCCCTGCTTCTAGCTACAAGCAATACTACAAGTTGTAATTAGCTACAAGGAGATTCAATTATAGTGCCCAATAAATACAGGGTGCTAGACGCCCGCTATTTATTGGGCGCCATAATTTAACCTTTTTGCAGCTAATCATGTCTTTTACTATTGCCGCATGTTCATAGGCACTTGTCCTGCGCCATTTTTATCTGATCCCCTCAGGTTGAACCGATGGGGATTAAATGGTGTATGATTTCATTTGTAGTATTGACTTGATGAAGCGGGAATAACCTGAGAAACGTGTTATTGTTTGCAGCTAGTATCTTTTTAGTGCTACTTTGAGATAAGCTTGTTTTCTTACCTTTTTATTGTTTTTAAGAGTTTTATTACAGCAGACAGAGCCCCCTACCCCATTTATATGTATTACAGGCACAATAAGACATTTCACATCAGATTGATTAGCCATAGAAGTAAGAGGGCGGCCTCTTACTTTCTAATAATATCAGCATTAAGCAGCATTATTGGCGTTTCAATAAAACCTGAGTTTAGCCATAATATTAGCATCTTGAAGTAAGATACGTTTGTACTACCTTCAATCCTGTTCCCTCACTTGGGGCATCCACTGCTCACAACTCATATCTCTAGTACAGTAGTATCTCAGTTATCTGGCACCGTCAGGGATCGGTTGGTGCTGAATAAGTGTGCTTTCTGGTTCTTTACGACTAGTTTAAGTCTAGAATATTAGGTCTGATTCACTTCATAAAAGTATAGGGGTCGACTTATACACGAGTCATGAGCAACACTAAGCACACTGAGTAATGTGTGTACTAATAGTGACATTCCCATTTGCAGCATTTTACCCAATGGGAAGTGACACTTTGAGGAAAGGAAATGCCAAGAAAACACAGGTCTAACACAGGCCACAACAATTAACAAGGAAAGGGGCAGGGGGGAAATACTGGGCTGCATAAAAGGGAGTCAATAATTGCAGCACTTGGGGGCCTGGAGGAGGTATTGGCTGCATGTAAGAGACAGCTGGGGTTAATGGCTGCAACACTGTATGCAGTGCAGTCATTAACCCCTCCTGAGCCCCAAGATCAGCCATTAACTTTGCTGTGAAGACTTATACTTGAGTTAATAAAAAAAATTCAGCTTAGGAGGGTTGAATATTGGAATCAACTTATACACAAGGTCGACTTGTATTTGAGTATATACGGTAATGATAAAAAATAAGCCTAACTAATATAGTTCTATACCCCACTCTATATACATGCCATGCAGATTAAAATACAGTAATTGAAAGCATATTATCCTTCGAGGACTCATGGAACCCAGTCTTTCAGTACAGCAGAGCCCACAAAAAAGAAGAAATTGTAGTCTCAGCACGCCCAAAAGAAGGTTGTTAATTCTAGTCACCCAATAATGTAAGCATACTACTAACACTAAGAGAAAAGTTGGTTGAAATGCTACACTTTGTGACTTTCGTTTTATAACTCTGGAGAAGAGGTCACGGAAGAGACCACTTTCTGGGCACACACACCAGGTAAGGTTTGCCAGAAAGGAAAATTGTGACTATTGAGTCTGTTTCAGCTGAGGTTATATTGTGCCTTCTAAAGGAACCAGAGAGAGGCCTCTGATGATACCTGAGTTTGAAGCGGTGTCCATCATGAGAGGGCCCACAGCATCCTCTGGGAATTGAGATTCTTAAGTCTCAGAAGAAGAAAGAACATCGTTTCTAATCCCTGTAGATTCTCTTGACTCCCCTCTTTACTAATCAGAACCAGAGGCGCTGGCTGTTAAAGAGAAGCAGCCAATCCATTTTTAAATTCCATTAATGAAGTTCCCGCAATCACCTGTCTTTGGCTTCGTTTATTATTGGCGCTTAATGAAGGATTCAATTGGAATATCTCGTTATTAAACAGAATATTACAAGAGAATATTACGCAGATGCCAATAATGACTCCAGATCTCCGTAGGGTCTCTAATGAAAATTAATGGACGTTTCATTATATGAAGAAATAAAATATAGATAATGGGGACCATTTCTGCATGGGAAAATTCCTTGGTAATAGAAAGAAAATTCACTGGTAACATATATATATATATATATATATATATATATATATATATATATATATATACCCGCTTATAAGCCGACCCGCATATAAGCCGACCCCCCAACTTTTCCCTGAAAAACCAGGGAAAATGATTGACCCCCATATAAGCCGGGGGTAGGAAATGCTGGATTGGTGCAGCCCCCCAGTGTGTCCCAGTATAGCTAGTATAGTGCCCAGTATAGGTAGGTAGTGTCCAGTATAGCTAGTATAGTGCCCAGTATAGCTAGTAAAGTGCCCAGTATAGCCAGTATAGTGCCCAGTATAGCCAGTATAGTGCCCAGTATAGCCAGTATAGTGCTCAGTATAGCGCCCAGTATTGGTAGGTAGTGCCTCAGTTTAGCTAGTATAGTGTCCAGTTTAGCTAGTATAGTGCCCAGTTTAGCTAGTATAGTGCCCCAGTATGGCTAGTAAAGTGCCCAGTTTAGCTAGTATAGTGCCCAGTTTAGCTAGTATAGTGCCCAGTTTAGCCAGTATAGTGCCCAGTTTAGCTAGTATAGTGCCCCAGTATGGCTAGTAGTTTAGCCAGTATAGTGCCCAGTTTAGCTAGTATAGTGCCCAGTTTAGCCAGTATAGTGCCCAGTTTAGCCAGTATAGTGCCCAGCATAGGTAGGCAGTGCTCCCCGCTCCCCCCGCGGCCGCCGCTGCTATTACCTGCTTAGGCAGCGGCCGCTTCCTAATCCGCGTTCCTCTTCTGAACTTTAAGCGTGTATCACAGCAGCGCGCCCGGTGCTGCTGCTGTGACGATGCAAGGGGCAGGAAAGAGCGCGACTCCCTATAGCGGCGATCTGTATCGCCGTTACCAAGGGAACCGCTCTTTCCTGCCCCCTGCATTGTCACAGCAGCAGCGCCGGGCGCGCTGCTGTGATACACGCTGAAAGTTCAGAAGAGGAACGCAGATTAGGAAGCGGCCGCTGCCTAAGCAGGTAATAGCAGCAGCGGCCGCGGGGGGAGCGGGGCGCGGACCACCCACCACCCACCACTAGACCACCAGGGAAGACTCGCATACAAGCCGACCCCCCAACTTTTGACCCCCTTTTTGGGGGTCAAAAATTCGGCTTGTATGCGAGTATATACGGTATATATATATATATATATATATATATATATATATATATATATATATATATATATATATATTATTGTATTTATCGCCATATAAGACGCAGTCCCTGTGTTTTACATAGTGAATATAGGGAATGCCCGACTTACGAACTCCCGCTGATACGAACCGCTGACCCACTGCCACGTCAGGGACACCCTGCATTGTTCCCCTGTGTGTTTGCTCTTCCCCGTGTGTGTCCGCAACCACCATGTCTCCTACTCCTCCTAATATAATTAGCAGTGTTGGAGCGTGTCTCACCTAATCCAATGCTCCCTCTGGGATTGCAGACCTCTTCTCTCCCGCACTGCTCCTCTTGTGACGGTTTCTGCTGATCATCAACCAGACCTACCATTTTCAGGAGGGAGGTCTGGCCCTGAGGCGCTACACCTGCTATTGCCGAAATTCTGTTTTGTCCCCACGTTTATTGCCTGATGAAGCGGGCTGGGCCTGCGAAACGCGTTGCACTGTTTTTGTGGTACCGTATAATACATGTATTGATTTATATGAAGACAGGATCTTGTGTCTGCTTTTGGGAGGCAAGCCCACCACTTCCTCCAAGCAATTTTTAAAATGTTATTGACTTTTATCCTGCTGGCGCCTCTGTTCTACATACAAATACTCTGTGTCCACTTCTGGTGGAGGGGAGTGCTACCCCCTTTCTTGTTTCTTTACTACAGAGAGCGACTTCTTAATCCTGAGTGAGGGCAGGTCTAATCTCCTCACCTGCCTATTGAGTGGTTGCCTGAATGGTAACCCATGTCTGTGAGTATAAATTCTCTCACTAAACCACATACCAATTGTCTTTAACATACTACACCATATTGGGCTCTCGGTTTTCCTACTTCTATTTTATATGTTCCACCAGTCTTTCTCGCATCGGGCGAGAAAAGAACATAAGACTATGACTATGGTAGGATTAGATTGTGAGCTCCTCTGAGGACAATCAGAAAAAGGGGACATACGAAAGAGGGGGATGCATAGTAGGAGGAGGGTTTAAAGAGGTAGCGGCACAAGCCATAGAGCCTGGTGGGAGAGGAGAAATGGCAGGAAGGACCTCTCACCAGGACTGCAGACATCACCAGTGCTGTCTGGCAGGGACATGCTGTTAAAAGAAGCCACTAAAATCTGAAAACAGGAAAGGGATATAGGTGAAGACAACAGGGTGGGAGGGGGAGCTGGGAAAAGAGAGAAGATTATCTGCAATCAAGCTTTTCAGCAAGACTTTTATTTTTTATAAAGATATTCCCTTTAAAAGTATTTATACAATGATGCTGGCCAGCACATTTTTTTGGCAGTTGGAAATAAACAAAACCTTGAGAATCCCCCATGAGGAGATGGGCTAGTCCAAAACATGTCGGTTCTGTCAGATTTCAAATACCTATTTTAAGTGACATAAACATAGGAGAAAAGTAATTTATAGCTCATTTTACTCTGGAAGAAACATACTTCTTATTGTATGTGTCTACATATATTTTAAATTTTACAATTGTCCTTTAACGGGACAATAGCATGTATGGGGGTTTGCTGTTCACCGCTAAAGTCAGCACAAACATATGCGAAAATTACGTGAAAAATTATGAATGATTACATGAAATCAATTGAATTTACAAATCATAATTATGTATGGGCGTAATAGCAAAAATGTACGCAAAATGTAATCGTCATCAGCTGATTACGATAATTACTAATGCTGTTACGACGCCTCTTTAATCCCCTGCGGCACTATTTTAAACAAAATATTTATGTATATATATATATGTCTATTAAAAAAAACGTAGGTGAGCTTAGAAAGTACGGATTTTGTTTCCAAGTGTAGACAAAAAAAAACTAACCACACTGTAAGAAAGGAAATTGCCACTACAATACAAACATAGCACTTATTAAACATCATATTACTTACTGTAATTTAACTTTATGAACTGAGCGAGTGTGGTCATTCGCTTAAATTAGCTGTGTGGGAATTGTAATTACACTGACGATATAGCAGTCCCCAGAAGTAGCAACGGGAATTTAACTCCCAGTATTTTCTTATTTTTTCTTCGCTGGCTGCCTGTTAGCTGGCTCTGCTCTGTCCTTCTGCAGTCCACCAGCTCCGCCGACGCATGCGACCAGCTAACACCGATAGGCGGCGGCTGGTTGTTTGTGGTTTTACATGGAAACGGCCGCTCGTTCGAGTGGCCGTTCCATGTCAGTTAACGGAGGGTGTCTCCGTGAATAGTTTGCGAGCCTCCAATCGCGGCTCGCAAGCGAAATGTAAACACGCGGGGAAGAAATCCTGCTGCTGAAGCCTATCAGAGGCGGTGCAGGACGAATGAGGTAGGGAGGGAAGGGGAGGGAGGAAGTATTTGCGCTACGGAGGGGGGCTTTGAGAAGCCCCTCCACCCGCTCGGCCACGCGGAGCGGCGGCGATCAGACCCCCCCAGAAGGTCATCCCCCTAGTGGGGAAAAAAGGGGGGGAAGTCTAATCGCCCTGCCTTTCACACGATCTGTGCTGCGGGCTGGAGAGCCCACACAGCAAAGATCTGAGCGAAACAGCCTGTTCCTTAAGTGGTTAAATAATACATAATATCTCTGCTTCTGGTGTGCCTTACATCCGACAATGCCAGGGAGACCGCATCAAAGGTGCCCACAGATTTTAATTTTTTCGCTAACGCAGGTCCTGCAGCATTTCTGCTGATTTCTGAGGCGATTGAGCCTCAATGTTAACTATCGGAAAATGGAAAATCACTCTGAAAAGCTTTGTTTCATGGATGGAAAGTGAACTGTTGCTGTATTGATTTCTGGCGATGGTCACTATGGTATGCTACTTTTGAGCACTTTGGTAATACTACAGGTGCTAAACTGATTACCGAGCGCTGTGGATTTGTCTTTAGAAACATCTGATCGGCATTCTTGTTCAGGGTCTATGGCTAAATGTATTGAGGTAGCCACTAACGATCCAATTTCTAGCGAAAAATCGTTCGAGCGATCAGAAATTCTGATCGGATTGGTTGAAAATAATCTCGGTTGATGGGCACAATCGATTATGAACGATTATAAAAAATTGTCGTTCGATTGGATTTTTGTCGAAGCAAAATTTGGATTTTCTGGTTGGTTGTGATAGATGGGAAGCAAAGATTGGTCTGTTGTTGGTATAGTGAACAATTTCACTTCCGATCAGAATTTCTGATCGCTCGAACGATTTTTTGCTAGAATATGGATCGTTAGTGGCCACCATTAGAGTCCGTGAATGAGCAGTAGAGCGTGGCAATAATCATTGCTTAAAGGATACCCGAACTGACATGTGACATGATGAGATAGACATGTGTATGTACAGTGCCTAGCACACAAATAACTATGCTGTGTTCCTTTTTTTTCTTTCTCTGCCTGAAAGAGTTAAATATCACGTATGTAAGTAGTTGACTCAGTCCACAATGTGACCCACACTGATAAGAAAATTCCTCTTTTTATCCCTTTCTGGCTCTCAGTAGCCATTTTCTGCCAGGAAAGTGTTTTATAGTTGGAATTTCTTATCAGGGAGGGTCACACTGTAGTCAGGACTGAGTCAGCCACTTACATACCTGATATTTAACTCTTTCAGGCAGAGAAACAAAAAAAGGAACACAGCATAGTTATTTGTGTGCTAAGCACTGTTCATACACATGTCTATCTCATCATGTCACATGTCATCTCGGGTATCCTTTAAAAGGAAATAAACATGGCAGCCTCCATGCCCCTGTCTCTTCAGGTTTGCTGTAAATACCAGTTAACAGAATATAGAAGTACTCAAAATAATATTAAGCAGACATAGCCTTATTCTGTGAATTCCTTTATTTATTGTGTAAAAATCATATTTTACTTTCGCTTGAATTTTTCTAAGTGCTCCTTTTAGCTAACGAGTATTTTTACACCAACTATATAAAAAAAAAAAAAAACGCTGATTTTTTTTTCTTTAATAGATATAAAGGTGAGATATAAAGGGCACGTATACATTTTACAGCTACGAGCCGCTGTGTGACGTTTGCTATTTCCGAGAGGTTTCGGGGGTCTCCCCTGCAGCCGTTTAAATGCCTGTGTGCTGACTTTATTACATCGCTATCAAAAGCAGCTCCATATTGTTTGTGAGCCTTGTAAATGCGCGGCGCTCTCAGGAGGGTCGGGGAATGGGAAATATAATTTTCTGTAATCACTCAAAGAGGGGGTCACATTAGTCGCTGGGAGTAATAATAGGGTGAGCGGTGCTGAGATAATAAAGTTTTACCTTGCCGTTACTCTTGACAATGGTGGGCTTTGTCTTTAGCGCATGATTTATGGCTTTTGGATTACAACATAAATGTAGTTTCAGCTCCCCCCCCCCCCACTCTTCTTTAATATGTGCGAGCCACAATCGCCCAGAGCTATGTGGACCCAACTAGAAAGATATTCTAAAAGAAAAGGGGGGCAAAAATCTAATTACTTTTGTGTTTCTGCAACTAGTTTACTGTTGCGTTTATTCGAAGACTCATTGTGCGGTGGAAAAAAAAAAGCATGGTGCGACAAATGATGGATGGCTGTGGTTATTGAATAATCATCCCACGTTGGATGGCATGGATAGAACTGGTGCTTTGTATTGTGATTGCATGATACTGAACACTAAGATCAGCCACATCTCATAAATTAAACACACACACACACACAAACATATATTTATGGACAACTATCACAAAAAAATTATACATTTGCATACATACAGTACATGCATATAAATGCCCCACCCCGCTCATAGCCCTGCCTCCTGCGGATGGTTGTTTATCCGCTTTTGTGTGCTGCAGCAGCATCGCCAATTCCTGGAGAGAAGATGTTACAACGCCCGGATAGTGTGAGTTGAATACAGCCTTCACTGTGTCCCTCTGTGACACCTCCCCCCCCCGTGCATCCTTCTGTCCCCTTGTGCATCCTTCTGTTCCCCTTTGTGCTTCCTTCTGTTCCCCTATGTGCCTCCTTCAGTCCCCTTGTGCCACCTCTGTCCCACTGTGTGTCTCTCTGTCCCCTTGTGCATCCTTCTGTTCCCCTTTAGGCTTCCTTCATTTCCCCTTTGTGATTCCTTCGGTTCCCCTTTGTGCTTCCTTCTGTTCCCCTTTGTGCTTCCTTCAGTCCCCTTGTGCCACCTCTTTCCCACTGTGTGTCTCTCTGTCCCCTTGTGCCTCCTTCTGTTCCCCTTTTTGCTTCCTTCAGTTCCCCATGGTGCTTCCTTCTGTCCCCTTGTGCTTCCTTCTGTTCCCCTTTTTGCTTCATTCAGTTCCCCTTTGTGCTTCCTTCTGTCCCCTTGTGCTTCCTTCTGTTCCCCTTTGTGCTACCTTCTGTTCCCCTATGTGTAGCCTTCAGTCCCCTTGTGCCACCTCTTTCCCACTGTGTGTCTCTCTGTCCCCTTGTGCCTCCTTCTGTTCCCCTTTTTGCTTCCTTCAGTTCCCCTTTGTGCTTCCTTCTGTCCCCTTGTGCTTCCTTCTGTTCCCCTTTTTGCTTCATTCAGTTCCCCTTTGTGCTTCCTTCTGTCCCCTTGTGCCTCCTTCTGTCCCCTTGTGCTTCCTTCTGTCCCCCTTTGTGCCTCCATCTGTCTCCCTGTGCTTCCATCTGTCCCTCTAATGCTGCTCTATAAAAATGATATGTAACAGCAGCAGATATCTCTTCCTGCCCTATATTTATTTTTCAATGTTAATTTGTGTTGGTATTTAATATAATGTGCTCCTCCACTCCCCCTCTTGACATTAATTGACATTAAACCTATCCGCCCACTCTATCTCCACCACCCACCTCTTCCCAGATTGGGCCCAAAAAATAGGTCACTGTACCCTAGCGTCAGTATCGGAAAGCTTGCCATGAACTACCAGCGCAAAGCACCTAGTGATGGCTGGCCGGAAGAGCTGATTTATGATTCAGCGGAAATTCTGATTTCCGGCAATGCTAAATCTGATTATCAATTGTGCAGATTTCAGATTTAGCATTCTCTAATTGGCCAAATACTTCCAACTTAGTTAACTAATTTATTAAGAAAAACAAAAGTTTGCTTTCCTAAAACAGAAAGAATTTGCGATAATTCAGGTTGGAGTGAGCTCGAGATATCTCCCAGGCACCACTGCTGAATATATGCAAATTAACCATTGTACCCTTAGAAGCTAAACACACCTCCAGAACCGCTGGAATGCAATGATGTGTCAGCTTGTTAATAAGTACAGAGCCATAATAATCCAACATGCATACAGACTGTTTCGGATTGTTTGATCCTCATCAGTACATGGCATGGATTAATTTGGCTCTATGGAGTAGGGCTTGTAAATCCGAGAGGCACAGACTAACCAGCAAGCTCATGGTGACCCAGAACTCATTGGGGTGTGTAAGGGACTACAATGGTCCTAAAAGCCCCCTTACTAAGATGTTAAGAAAAACAAAAGTTTGCTTTCCTAAAACAGAAAGAATTTGCGATAATTCAGGTTGGAGTGAGCTCGAGATATCTCCCAGGCACCACTGCTGAATATATGCAAATTAACCATTGTACAATTAATCCATGCCATGTACTGATGAGGATCAAACAATCCGAAACAGTCTGTATGCATGTTGGATTATTATGGCTCTGTACTTATTAACAAGCTGACACATCATTGCATTCCAGCGGTTCTGGAGGTGTGTTTAGCTTCTAAGGGTACAATGGTTAATTTGCATATATTCAGCAGTGGTGCCTGGGAGATATCTCGAGCTCACTCCAACCTGAATTATCGCAAATACTTTCTGTTTTAGGAAAGCAAACTTTTGTTTTTCTTAACATCTTAGTAAGGGGGCTTTTAGGACCATTGTAGTCCCTTACACACCCCAATGAGTTCTGGGTCACCATGAGCTTGCTGGTTAGTCTGTGCCTCTCTACTTTATTAAGAAATATTGGACCACTCAGAGAATGCAGAATATTAGTGCGGTGATCGGAACACCATGGACATTTTCCGGGTCGTATCTGGGTAATATAGTACCTATGGCAAACACTTAAATTGCACCCCCCCCCACACATACACACACACACAGTCAGAGCCCCCTACCCCTCTAAAAACAGCATCCTTTCTTGTGTACATTTGTTATGGTTGCCTGTGTTTTTGGTTTAGGATATTGCTGAAGTTACTTTTTGGGGAAATATCTCTTTCTATTCGCTCTCTGTAGCCATGTTCCAAAGATAACAGAATTAACCTGATCTGAGTTATGGCGAGGCACAGGAGCAGGCATGGGGTGAAGCTCAGGGGCAGGCATTGCGCCCATGGCATGAGCCATCCCTGCACCCCTCTGGATATGCCTCTGGACATTTTAGACCAATCACAAGACTGAGGATTTCTCACCATTCATGGATGCATGTTGGCGTCCTTGATATCGCTGTTGAATGAATACACTAGTCCTTTGACAGATCGCGGACTTATGTTTGAGGGTCCATTACTGATGTATATGTATACTGAGTGCATCTGAGGAAGCGGCCTTGTGCCGTGAAACACGTGTCAGGCAACCTTTGTGCGATTTGGGAATCCGAATATAACCCGCATGTCTGTCTTATATATGGAAGAAAACTCATACTGAGAGGAATTAAAGGACTATTTGTTCATATAAAGCCCCGTGATTGTTTTTGGATATTGTAAAATTTGACTAGGGGCGGAACAACACTATCTGGTTTTTACTAGTACTTGTATTGCTAAGACTGAGAAATACTTGGTAGTATTTGAGTCTAGTGATTGGTCTAAAATGACCGCAGCAATCCGTTTTTTTGTGGAAAAATTCTGCATTCTGTGATTGGGCCAGTGCTTCCGGGTTCTGTGATTTGGCTAAAATTACAGAGTTGGGGTAAATCAGATTTCCACAGAAACCCAATTTCCAATTGGAAATTTCAATTCTGCAGAATCCAAATGAGGATCCCTAATCTGAGTCCTGGAAGCCACTAGAGCGCTTATTTGAGCGTTTAGGGAGTGCTTTAAATTGTTAGCCATTTCCCTAAACTCTCTGCCAATGTAAATAAATGTAACAAATTCCACAGTAGCGATTGCGATTAGCAAAATCGCAATAATAGGACATGCAGCATTTTGGGAGCGTTTGCGCTTCAATGTAAAGTATATAAGCGCTGGCAAATTTCTCATGGAGATTTGTGTGTGATCTTAAATGACTGCAAACTGTAAAACAATTATAATAATTTGAAACAACCAATCAGAATTAAAATCGCTGATTGCAAATCGCTACACAATCGCTGGCAAAATGCTTACACTTTTTAAAATCGCTATCAAAATTGCTGGAAAATGCTGATGAAATCACTTACAAAACACTAATTAAAAATGCTAGCGATTGCACTAGCGATTTGCGCTTTGTACTGAGTTTCAGGCCTCACACAGCGTTTGTACATTTGGCTCAACTCATAACCACTCCCACACTGATGATGCATGGCGCCACGTGCTGCAGGGCTATCCAGAGAGGAGCACAAAAACTGCCTTTGTCCCCGGGTGCTGAAAACCCCCAGTTACGCCTCTGGGTGGAGTAGACCTTTAAGCCTGGAAGGTATTGCATACAAAACACAAAATGTTTCTACAAATAGCAGCTGCGCAGCTGTGAGACTGAGCTGTCTGCCAGGTAGCTGTCTGATACCATTAATATCAACAGAACTGCAATTTGCAGAAGCAGTTTATGTGTAATGCCAAAGAACTGTCAAAAACAAACATGACAGCAAAAAAACTGCTCCCGTGACAAACAGCAATAAAACTTAGTGACTGCACAGAACTTTTCTATAGAAGCAATTTGTTTTCTTTTTATTAAACTCAGGTAAAGGATGAGGATGAGTTGTTAGTGCGATACCTGCTTAAAGGGAATAGCCTGCTCAAATGATAAAACTGTCACGGATAAGGACTGGTACTGCACAAGTCTTCTGTATTTTTAAAAAGCACCTTAACTAATTGTAAAAAAAAAAATAAGTTGGCAACTAACCTCAGTAGTCGGAAGACTATGGATAGCATACATGAAAAAAAGTCACCTGGGAAAAAGGGCGCAGGAGATTGCCGCTAGTAAAATATCGCTGTAATTAACAACATTCTACTGCTGGATTCCGATAGTAAAATATGAGTAATGTTTTTGTTTACCTGTATTTTACTATGGCTAAATTTAGCCTTGGCTAACCCTATAACCCCCCCCCCCCCCAGTGGTGCCTAACCCAAAGACTCCCCTCCAGGTGGTGCTTGACCCTAAGACCCCCCTAGTGGTGCCTAACCCTAAGACCCCCCCCCCCCCCCCTGCTGGTGGCTAATAGGGATGGTCGTAGCCAGCCAACTTCGCTACGCTGGAACTACGCGTAGTTTTACGCAATTACACTTCGCCAAACTACGGCTTCAAAATCAAATGTTCACTTTGTATGCATTTTGTAGACTATGCGTTAAAATACGCAATTACGCGCAGTGCGTAGCGTAGTGAATGCGGATTTTTATGCCAGTATGCAGAAAATTTTACGCATTGATTCCTCTGTGAACTGCTTATACCGGGAACTCTTCTATGCTTACATTCCCCTTTCCAATGCGTAAATTTGTAAGCATACAATCGCACGCGGAAAATTAGACGCGAGTAACGCATTCGTAGTTTTCACTACGCAATACACATGTTAACTATGCATAGTGGGCGTAAGCTATGCGTAGCGGTATTTCTCTACGCGTAAATTCGTAAGCGTAGTTTTGAAACTTCACCTACGAACTACGATGCGTAGATGCGAACTACGATGCGTCAATTCGCACTGGCGTACTTTCTGCTCATCCCTGGTGGCTAACCCTGAGGCCCCTTTTACACTTAATCAGTTGGTGTGCGTTAGTATGCATTAGTACGCGTTAGTGCGCGTTGGTACGCGTTTTTTCCATAGCAGTGCATTGGGAGGAAGATTTCAGTTAAAACGCGTTAAGTGTAAAAGAGGCCATAGGAAAACATGGGCATTACTTTGAAAATCAGTTTTCTTTCCGTTTTAACTGAGAGCAACTGATTAAGTGTAAAAGGGCCCTAAGACTCCCACTGAAGGTACCTAAATCTTCCCCTGTTGGTGCCTAACTCTAAGACCCCTGCCAGTCACCCACATTTCTGTTCTTTGTCGGAAGTCTCGGCTTTTATAACAGGCACCTATACATAACGGCTCCTGCACCCTTTTTAGCTGATACAGGATGGCACAGAGGCATCGGACATCTTCATAAAGCAAAATTTTACAGCACAGGGTTCCTCTTCATTCCCAGGCCATGCTCCCGCTTGTGAAGATTGCATTCAGTTGAGCATGCACAAGTAAGGCCACCCACGCATGCACAGTACAGTAAAACAACGATGTTATGCGGATAACTGTGGCTGGGGGGGGTTGGGGTTTCCAGTGTTTTGCTGAGGTGCCCAGTGATTATCTTGTTATAACCTTGGTCATTACTACTCAGGGCCAACACTACCAATAAAGCATAGTGGTCAATTGCCCCAGGCTCATTGGGGTGCTGCAAGACCCTCCCCCAAGTCTCACCCGACTTGTTCTCCCCTGCACCATTTTTGGCAGGATTACAACTCATCTGCATGATTTGTTGTATTAATACCCATCTTCATCCCCACTGGCTGCCTTTTCTCAGTGACCCGGCACATGTTATGCGTAATGACATGCGATGGGTCTTGGAGAAGAGGCAGCCAGTGGGGATGAAGATCGGGAGCACAGATGGAGCAGCCAGCACCGGGACAGGTGAGTTATAATGGCCACAGATTCAGGGGCCCCTGGGTGCTGAATTAGCTGGGGGGCTCAGGTTATGTTTGCCCTGGGGCCCCATTGGAGCTTAAACTGGCCCTGTTACTACTAGTGATGAGCAGAAATTACGCCCAATGGTAATTATGCATCGTAATCGCAATGTATAATTTCAGGGAAACAATGTAAGCAATTTCGTAGTTAATTGTTCCCATTTGTAATTATGCATGCATTTACGCGTAATTTACACGTCATTTTGTGCCGATTTAGACGGTTAATAGCAAAGCCATTGCTACCAAAATTGCTACATATGTTAAGAAAAATAGTGAGTACAAGATACAAAAAGAATTGTTCAAAAAGACTTTGTAGTTTTTGAGAAAATCGATTTTAAAAATACCCCAAAAAAAAATGTTTTTTTTTAAACTGTCATTTTTCTTTGCATCCTTAAAATCCATTTTCTCAAAACCTACAAGGACTTTTTGAAAAAATATTTTTTTTGACTTGTGCCCAATATTCTCCGTAATATTTGTAGCAATTCTGGTAGCGATAGCATGTATGGGAGCTTTGCTATTCAACACCAAAGTCGGCAAGAAATTAATTTCATGTGTAATTACGAATGATTACACAAAATCAATTGAATTACAAATTTGTAATTACGTGTATGCGTAATTGCAAAAATGTACGCGTAATTTTGCGTAATCATAGTTAGCAGATTACCATCATCACTAGTTACTACTGAAGGAGGGCCCTTGTGGGACCTATGGTTCAGGGGCCCTTGTGCGTTCAGAACCGCTGCCTCCCCTGTGGTCAATGGCCATCCTTCCATGCACAAACTCCTTTCCCTTTAACGGCTTTTTAAACAATACAATTTACAGATTACGTTGACTGCTCAGATGTGCTTGATGAACACATCAGTCACTTGATCCATTATTAGAAACTGTGTCTCCGAAAGACTGGAGCCTCCAGAGGATCACTCTTAGCTGACTTCGGAATAATAAGCTGGCTTTGATATTTGTAAATGTGAGATAGCATGAGGAGGTGCTCACGTGTAGCATCTGACACCAAGTGCCAAGGACACCGCAAAATAAAAGTCAGTCTCCGGGCCCCCATCTAAAAATACCAGCTAGTAACTCAGCAAGCAGAGCGCCCAACTGTGGCTCTCAATGTGGCTTCTGTAGCTAATAGCCACATTTAAAAAAAATCCCCCCATGTGACCTGAACAGTCCTGCTGGAAGAGTTAAAGGTCAACCGAGGTGACGTGATATGATGAGATAGACATTTGTATGTACAGTGCCTAGCACACAAATAACTGTGCTGTGTTCCTTTTTTCTTTCTCTGCCTGAAAGAGTTAAACATCAGGTATGCAAGTGTCAGTTTCTATCTGGGTCGGGACTAGGTCAACTATAGCTTAACCCTCACTGATAAGGAATTACAGCCATAAAACATTTTCCTGACGGTAAATGGCTTCTGGGAACAAAAGAGATAAAACCCTTTTCAATTCAGTTCAATTCAATTCACTGTATTGTCATTGTGTTATTTGTGTAACACAACGAAATTACTTTTCATGACACGGTGCATATAGGGAACATAGTGATAGTAACATGGAAGAGAAGAAATTATACAAGTATGCCAGGTATTACAGATGTTTAAACAATTTGTACACAGTGTTACTTATTTCAGAGAGGGTTCAGAGTTTATCAAGTTTATGGCGGATGGGGAAAAAAAAAAAAAAAAAAAACCCTCAATAGTTCATAGATTTTAGCTCTGGCATACTTCATTGAAAGTGTCATTGAGCAGAGACAAAGAAACAGTAATAACTTAAAGAGAACCTGGATTGAAAATGAAAAGTCAAACTAGCCACACACATGTCATACTTA
Source organism: Hyperolius riggenbachi (assembly GCF_040937935.1). Taxonomy (NCBI): domain Eukaryota; kingdom Metazoa; phylum Chordata; class Amphibia; order Anura; family Hyperoliidae; genus Hyperolius; species Hyperolius riggenbachi. The sequence continues at coordinate 37,612,532 of NC_090651.1, read as the reverse complement.
CCTAGTCTACTCCTCAGTCTCTTTCTCTTTAGCAAGCCTGTGAAAAAGCCCTTAGTACGCCTAAAGAGCTTTAGGTCGCGCTAAGCTTCGCGCGCTAAGTTAGCACGCGCAAAGTTTAGCCCCGCTTGGTGCGCACAGAACGTTGCACTGGGTGCACCAAAAAACGTTGCACCGGGTGCGCCCGAATCGTCACACCGTGCAACGTTTCGGGCACACCCGGTGCGACGTTATAGGTGCACTCAGTGCATAGTTTTCGGCGCACCCGGTGTGACATTTAGCGCACCAAGCGGCGCTAAACTTTGCGTGCGATGAGTAAAAGCTGTGAACGTGCTAACTGCTTAGAACTGTAGTTAGCACGCCCAAAGCTTTTAAAGAGAACCAGAGATAAAGCACCCTCTTGTATTTTACCTTATAAATCAGTGGGAACATGACAGTAAACACCTAATCTGCTCTTTGTTTCATTGTTCTCTGTTTAATCTGACTGTTATCACCTCTGATAAGAATCCCTGACTGAGCACTCAGTCTAGCTTTGCTACGGAAAGATTATAGCTGAGTCTGTCCTCTCTGGTGTCTTTTCAAGCCCAAGCCTGCCCCCTTGTGGCTCTGCTATAATGACTCAGCTATAATTATTCCCTGCAAAGCCAGACTGAATGCTCAGTCCGGGATTCTTATCACAGCTGGTAAGACACTTTTAGCAGTGAGGATGAAACAGAGAGCATGGTAAGTGTTTTCTCTAATGTTCTTACTGATATATATGGTAAAATACACAAGGGTGCTTCATCTCTGGTTCCCTTTAAGCTTTTGTGAATCGAGCCCCTTGTAGTTTTTGGAGAAAACTCAATTTTAAAAATGCAAATAGAAAAATGTATTCATTTGGCATTTTTAAAATCTATTTCTGATAAAACTCCAAGGACTTTTTTTGTTTTTGTAGGATTCGTTTTTTTCTTATTCTTACTATTCCAGTAAACATACCTAGCAAGCAGGGATGCTCATCACAACCTCGGAATCATGGGTAACCCTTGGTTACGGGCCAATTTGAGTAATTACTGGTTCGAAATCGTAATTCGCGTTCAGCTGCAATCACAGATGATGTTTTCGGATGCATCTATAATTTCATCCGCATTCGACCCATAATCCCAGTTTACGCCCATAATCATTAGTCGGAATCTGTGACTACTTTAATGGTCAATAGCAGGGCTGCCCAATAGGTCGATCGCGATCTACCGGTAGATCGCGACCGCCTGTTTAGTAGATCGCGGCCGCTTGGCCGCGTCGTCAAATTTTACTGCCCTGCAGTCATGTCTGCACAACCGCAGCTGTCAGATTGTGCTGCTACTAGCATCGGGGAGGAAAGGGAGAGGCGTGGCTGAAGGGGAGGCGCGGCTAAAGCAAAGAGCAGCAAATTAGGAGACAGCGTCTCCTCCCCTCAATGCTGTGACCACTGGGGGCGGGAGCAGGAAGTATATGGAGGCTGCTTAGGCTGATGGAAGACGGCAGGCACGGTGAAATATACAGTAGCTTACAACTGAAATAGATTACTGCAGTAGATACAGTAATAGATTTACTGCGGCCAGCCAGCCAGCCGGGGGAAGTGTCTGTTGCCAAAGGGGGAAGCCACACTATCAGCTCTGCTCTAGCTGACAAGCACTGGCCCATCACTCGTGACAAGTGTACAGCAATATGGGCAAATAGATTCAGAAGAATTTGAGGCTATTTGCTATGTATGAAGGGGCTATGTAACTGTTTGTGCTGGGATAGGAAGCCCCCCTCCCTATCCCAGCACAGACAGTCAGTCACATAGTCCCTTCATACATAGCAAATAGCCTCAGAATTCTTCTGAATCTATTTGCCCATATTGCTGTACACTTGTCACGAGTGATGGGTCAGTGCTTGTTCATGGGGATCCATGACATTGTATGGGAGAGAGAGGTTCTGCAGCTATTTGCTAGGCTTTGAGGGGGGGAGAAGAATTCTGGATTGTGGTGTGGTGGGGATAGGGGGGGGGGCGATGGGGGTGTTTGTTACACTGTACAGAACGGGTGGTAGATCTCATGGACCCGATGGTTTCTAAAGTAGCTCGCGAGCCGAAAAAGTGTGGGCACCCCTGGTCAATAGCACAGCATAGGTTATGTTAAGAAGAAGAACAGTGGGAACAAGAGGAAGAAAACATTTCGAAAAGACCTCATAGTTTTGGAGAAATGGATTTTAAAGTTAGAGGGAAAAAAATAGCAAAGTCACTGTGGTAAAATGACAAATAATGTATTATCATGTATATAAATGTATTTTTGTTTTTAATGTTCAGGGTGTGGGGAATAAAAAAAAAAAATGACACGGGGTCCCCCCTCCTGAGCCTCTTAAAGCGGAATATAACCCTGCATTTCAACTTTGCTCTAAAATATTATTTACAGCATATTATATGCAAAAAGCATTTTTTTTTACTAGATCAGCATTGGAAGGGTTACAAACAGAGGTTTAAAGTTCAGTGGAGAGATATGCAGAAGTTCAGATTGTTACATTCTATTTAGTTATATGTATCTATTGATAAATGTTACACACTCTTTGGCTGTCCTCCAAGCTCCTTCTCAGTCAGAGAGATGAGTCACATGCCACACTTAGATACATTTATGTAAACAAAATGTATCTATTTCAGCTTCGGATGCATCTGCAGAAATCTCCAGGAACTTTAAAGCCCTGTGTAACCCTTCCAATGCTGGTCTAGTAAAAAAAAAATGCTGGTTGCATATAATATACTGTAAATAATGTTTTAGAGCAAAGTTGAAATGCAGGGTTATATTCCGCTTTAAACCCCATGTCGGCGGCCAGGGAAACATTTCCCACACTCTGCAGGAAATTGATTATCTCAAAAACTGTACAGTCTTTTTGAAAACAAAATGTTTTCCTCTTGTTCCCACTGCTTTTCTTAACATACTGTACTCAGCAAATTTGGTGTTTCTAGCACATACGGGGACTTTGCTATTAAATGCTAGTCGTGGGTTTCAACTCGTGATGTAATTCCGGATGTAATGCATAATTTCGACTCGTTGTGACCGCATTCGAATTGGGAACTCCGTTTCCATCTGTAATTGCGATCACGGCTGATCCGGAAGTGGGTGGAGCCGAGATCGAAACCACTCAAATCTGGGATGGGGTGCATCCGAGCATCACTGCTAGCAAGTTTGGCGACAATAGCATGTATGGAGACTTTGCTATTAACAGCCAGAGCCGCGGACTCCGTGGTACTGCACATGAGCGGGTGGGGTCGTGCGGCTACTGTGCAGCCCCACTTCAGGAAGACAAGCTGTGCGGCCCCGATGTGAAGGGGGGGGGCACGGTCTGCAATGGGGGTTTCGGATTAGCGAGGGAAGCCTCAATAGGATCATACGGCTTCCCTCTCTTTTAAGTATCCATCTGATTTTGATCCCAAGATTTGGCTCGGGATCACTTTAACCCACAGTGTTTAATAAAAGGGTAGACTGCCATGGCAGAGCTTCTCTGCAGTCTGTTCACAGCTGCTCATAAAAGCTAATTAGACAATTTAATCTGACTAAAGAAAACACAGAATACAGAGCAGTGAATTTCTTCAGCAACTATGGGTCTGATCCAGTAAACTACATTAAAATTGCTGTGCGCAGGTAGCGTGCTGCAATTTTACTATTACTACCCCTAGTGGAGCACTGTCATTGAACCCTTAGTGGCAAGTGCGTTACCGGGGTCAGCACATTCCGAGCATTGCCATAGCAACAGACGTTAACCCAGCAATGCGCAGGGCGCTAAGGGTTAACGGAGGTTAATGGGCGGTCCTAGTAGTAATGGTAAAATTGCAGTGCACTGCCTGCCAGAATGTAATTGGGTTATCCTACCTCCCCTCAACCCCCTCCATATAACTCCCTCCTCATATACTCACTGGAACCCTGAATAACTCTGACAGCTCCTATTCCGGATGCCAGCTGCAGATTTCTCTAGCAGTGACTTTCTCAGACCTGTAGCGTTTGTATCCTGCGTACATTAAGCTAATCAGCTAATCAGCTCATCCCATCATTAGCTTAGCTCATACATTAGACGTTATCATTGTCAATACGAGGGATCAATTGTGATTAAGATTAAAGATTGTATCGACCGGAAGCCTAAATTGCAGCAGCTTCGAATTCTCCAGTAAACGTAATCACCAGGCTGCTAAGGGAGAGCTTTAGCAAAGAGAGACCGAAGGAATAATTTGTCTTCTTCTTCATATTCTTCTTATTTTTCTTTTCATTATTATTGTCTATGTATATAGCGTTAAGATCTCTGCAACACTTTACAGAGTACAGAGCCATGTCACCAGGGCAGTTTCTAGGCTAAATTGCACCAAGGGCAAAGCACTAGGCAGTAAAAATTGCGCCCCCTTCCCACCCACCCCCGTGGACTCACAAACCCTTCCTCTTCAGGGACAGTCACACAGACACAGGTCACAAGTAGATCTGCCTTCTGACCAGCCGCTCATCCAGGAGTAGGCAGGGACCGGGAAAACACACAGGTGAAGAGAGCCCGGAAAGCCGACTCCTCTATGGGCGGCGTGCACTGACAGCCTGCAGTACCGCTACAGGACATCATGGGGTCATCATGCGGTGGTGACATGATGATGACTTGATGCAGGCAGCCCAGGAGGAGTCAAGAAAGGTGATCGCGCTGGTAATCTTTTTTCTTCTTCCATTTGGCTGCACCGTGCGTCACCAGCTCCCTAGTGGTTATGTCCCTCTGCCTGCACCCCCTTTCTTCAACTTGCCGGTCTGCACCCAGGGTGGTCGCCCTGCCCGCACTGCCCAAGAAACAGTGTCCTCAGAGGAGCGCATGATCTAATCCCTATAATAGTCATAGTCTGATATCATACTACCATGTTATAATTTTGTATCTACAGTATATAATGCTTACCGTATTTTTCGGACCATAAGACGCACTTTTTCTCCCCCAAACATGGGGGGAAAATGTGCCTGCGTCTTATGGTCCAAATGCTACCCAGCACCAGGTGTCCTTCCACTTGAAATCCCCGCGGTAATGTGCCCTTCCGCATCCCGTCCCCCTTGTCCTCCTCTATTCTGTACCTGTGATTGTCCCATCCCTCTATCCTCATCTATTTTGTCTCTATGCCCTGTGTGGAGTGTGCAAGTGGCTTACCGCTACAGCCTAGTGATGGTCAGCGGTGAGCCTCCAGGGAAAAGCCGCGTGGTTATCCGGGCACGCTGAAGACATATCCATCACTTCTGCTGACGTAAAAGATCCGGGCTTACCGCTGCAGGCTAGGGATGATCAGCGGTAAGCCTATGGGGAAAAGCCGCGTGGTTGTCCGGGCACGCTGAAGACATATCCATCCCTTCTGCTGACGTAAAAGATCCGGGCTTACCGCTGCAGGCTAAGGATGATCAGCGGTAAGCCTATGGGGAAAAGCCGGGTGGGTGTCCGTGCACGCTGCCTAATGTTTTCTACCGTCACTTCCGCTTACATCATCAAGGCGGAAGTGACAGTAAAAAAACATTAGGCAGCGTGCACGGACACCCACGCGGCTTTTCCCCATAGGCTTACCGCTGATCATCCTTAGCCTGCAGCGGTAAGCCCGGATCTTTTACGTCAGCAGAAGGGATGGATATGTCTTCAGCGTGCCCGGACACCCAGGCGGCTTTTTCCCATAGGCTTACCGCTGATCATCCCTAGCCTGCAGCGGTAAGCCTGGATCTTTTACGTCAGCAGAAGGGATGGATATGTCTTCAGCGTGCCCGGACAACCACATGGCTTTTCCCTGGAGGCTCACCACTGACCATCACTAGGCTGTAGCAGTAAGCCACTTGCACACTCCACACAGGGCATAGAGTCAGAGGGGGTCGGGACAGCCGCAGGGAAAAAATAGATGAGGATAGAGGGATGGGACACAAGGGACAAGATAGATGAGGACAGGGGGAAATGGGGACAGAATAGAGGAGGTCAGGACAGCAGCAGGATACATGGGGTCAAGATAGAAGAGGACAGGGGGGCAGGACAAGGATGACACAAGGAAGGCCCTAAAGGTACAAATGGGGCACAGGAACACAAGAGGTATATTGGGGAACATAATAATTGGGGAGGGGAAAAGATCCACAAGACGCCCCTGTACCATGGATGCACCATGTTTAGTATTTTTTTTCCCCCTGGTTTTTGTTCTCTAAACCTAAGTGCGTCTTTTGGTCCGGAGCGTCTTATGGTCCGAAAAATACGGTACATCTTTAGCAGCACTTTACAGAGTACATAGTTGTGTCCCTGACTGACCATAGCTGCAGTCTAGTGCACCATAGTCATAGTCCAGCTTCCCTATCAAAGTCGAAGGACTTTTTTTTGGGGGGGGGGGCAGTTAACTGTTTGTGAGATGTAGGAGGAAACTGAGGAAACCCACACAAACATGGGTCAGCATACAAACTCTTTTCAATTAGTGTCTGGGTCCAGATTTGAACTAGGGGGCCCAGTTTTTTTCAGGTGGGAGATTTATACTGTATAATGCTGACATCTTCTGCAGCACTTTGCAGAGTACATAGTCATGTCGCTGACTGTCCTCCGAGGAGCTCACAATGTAATTGCTACTGTAGCTTCAGTCTGATATCCCTATCACATTTTAGGGCCATATAGGTTAGTCTGAGGACAGTTTAGTGTAAGAGTGGAGTTACTGTAAAGGCAGAGCCTAATTATCCATCTGGCAACCTAGGCAGGTACTTGAGGCCCAGTGGGCATCAAGGGGTCCACCAGCCACCTCCTTCGATCTCTCTCCACTTCAGCTTACTAAAAGAACCACAAAGGAGCCTTACATCTACTACCTTGTTTAGCACCCTATTATATCTTAATCTATCTCTGTGTAAAGGCAATTGTGCGAGTTCAGTTAGCACAATTGTGAGAATAGTGTGGGGGGGAATTTCAATCGTGGCAAAAATGTAAAATGCTAATGATGATTATTTAGAATATAAATTACAAATACAAAAGATAAGAGACTGACATCGAGCAAAGAGTACATACGGAGACCCCGTGCCATCAGAAATGACGTCTTATTATTTCCTGACAAGGCTCGGTATTTAAGATGAAACTTTGACTCTAAATCGAGTGGCATTTCATGATATAATCTACACTGTTAATTATCAAGCATAGCAAAACCATGAATCTTACATGAAGAGACTCTTTCTTATCTACAGTCCGAACCATCATGAATGTCAGGGTCTTCTAGAGGCAAGATGTGTCTTCAACCACAGTATATCAGGAGGATGGAACACTGTGATCACTGTGCCTGGAACGTTCCCTGAAATCTGCACTGGAGAATAGAGACGTTGTCAGGGTCTTCTAGAGGCAAGATGTGTCTTCAGCCACAGTATATCAGAATGGAATACTGTGATCACTGTGCCTGGAACGTTCCCTAAAATCTGCACTGGAGAATAGAGACGTTGTCAGGGTCTTCTAGAGGCAAGATGTGTCTTCAGCCACAGTATATCAGAATGGAATACTGTGATCACTGTGCCTGGAACGTTCCCTAAAATCTGCACTGGAGAATAGAGACGTTGTCAGGGTCTTCTAGAGGCAAGATGTGTCTTCAGCCACAGTATATCAGAATGGAATACTGTGATCACTGTGCCTGGAACGTTCCCTAAAATCTGCACTGGAGAATAGAGATGTTGTCAAGGTCTTCTAGAGGCAAGATGTGTCTTCAGCCACAGTATATCAGAATGGAATACTGTGATCACTGTGCCTGGAATGTTCCCTAAAATCTGCACTGGAGAATAGAGATGTTGTCAAGGTCTTCTAGAGCCAAGTAGAGATGTCGCGAACTTCGCAAAAGGTTCGGTTCGCCGAAAAGTTCGCGAACCGCAATAGACTTCAATGGGGATGCGAACTTTGAAAAATAGAAAAAATTATGCTGGCCACAAAAGTGATGTAAAAGATGTTTCAAGGGGTCTAACACCTGGAGGGAGGCATGGCAGAGTGGGATACATGCCCAAAGTCCCAGGGAAAATCTGGATGTGACGCAAAGCAACATGTTAAGGGCAGAAATTACATTGAATGCTAAATTGCAGGCCTAAAGTGCTTAAAAACATCTTGCATGTGTATACATCAATCAGGGAGTGTAATTAGAGTTCTGCTTCACACTGATGCACCAAACTCACTGTGTAGCGCACCGCAAACATCTGATTGCATAGTGACGGCCATGCTGGACTGGTGCGCACCATGGGGAGAGTGTAGGCCGTGGCGGTTTTCAAGCCCATATGGTCGCCGAGCTGTGGTAGCTCAATGATAGAACAGCAGTGACTGTCTAGCTGATCAAATTTGGTCTGTCCCCAATGAAGCAACGACCTTATTATCTTCTTGTATGTAGGTAGACATAGGTAGGTGTCCCAGTAGTGAGCTAGGCATAGGTAGGAGTCCCAGTATAGGTAGGTAGGCATAGGTAGGAGTCCCAGTATAGGTAGGTAGGCAAAGGTAGGTGTCCCAGTAGTTAGCTAGGCATAGGTAGGAGGCCCAGTATAGGTAGGTAGGCATAGGTAGGTGTCCCAGTAGTTAGCTAGGCATAGGTAGGAGACCCAGTATAGGTAGGTAGGCATAAGTAGGAGTCCCAGTATAGGTAGGTAGGCATAGGTAGGTGCCTCAGTAGTTAGCTAGACATAGGTAGGAGACCCAGTAGTTAGCTAGGCATAGGTAGGAGACCCAGTATAGGTAGGTAGGCATAGGTAGGTCCCCTAGTATAGGTAGGTAGGTAGGTGTCCCCGTATAGGTAAGTGGGTGCCCCAGTAATTATGTAGGCATAGGTAGGTGTCCCAGTATAGATAGTTAGGAAGGGCCTGGCTGGCACAGTAATAACAATTACCAAGGTCCAGCTGCAACAGATAGGGCTGTATAATTCAGTGAGCAACACACACACACACAAAAAAACACATCAGGAAAACATTAGAGCTCTCAAAAGAGCTGTTGAGGGGTGCGATTTTAGCAATAACAATCAGCCAGGAGCAAGCCAAGAGCCTAACTAATCTTTCCCTAGGAGAACAAGTCTGCAGCAGCTGTCCCTAGTCTGTCTCTAGCAGGCACACGAGTGGGTGTAATGGCCGGCAAACCTGCCTTATGTAAGGGGGGGTGGGGCTCCAGGGCTTAGTGTAGCCTGAATGGCTACAATGTGCCTGCTGACTGATGCAGAGGGTCAAAGTTGACCCTCATAGTGCATTATGGGGCGAATCGAACTTCCGCAAAAGTTCGCTTGGTCCAGGCGAACGCGAACCCCCAAAGTTGGAACCGTTCGCTACATCTCTAGAGGCAAGATGTGTCTTCAACCACAGTATATCAGGATGAAACACTGTGATCACTGTGCCTGGAACGTTCCCTGAAATCTGCACTGGAGAATAGGGCCTTTCAGAAAATTTCCACAAAATACCAATTTCCGATTGGAAATGGGCTTACCGCAGTGGTAATCGGAAATCAGTAGGGGAAATCAAAATTCCCCATAAATGCACAACTCAGAAATTGTTGTCCAATCACAGAACACAGAAGCATTGGACCAACCAATGCAAAAAATTTTCAGTAGAAATCGGATTACCGCGGTAATTTTAGACCAATCACTGGACATTTATATTATAGAGTTTTACCGAATCTTCTGATTGCCTTTAAATTACCGATTTCCATGGCAAAATTCTGCATTCTTTGTTTGGTATTTTTGTATTTCTGAGTTCAAGTCTTGTGATTGTCTTAAAATTAGAAATTGTAGGCCACTCATAGGACTTGGAAATACCACACAGCAGCATTGGACCATATTGTAGTCAAGGCTGATTTATACTTTTTCTGCCCCTAGCCAAACTTTTCTCTACCCCCCTTCCTCCATGAGTTTGGATCAATTCCCTGCATCCTGCAGCCACATCGTCTCAAAGGGAGGGCAGGGGATGGGCCATACCGTACCAAATGTTTAATAGTCAATAAAAACACACCATAAACAGTCGGTGACAGTGGATCCAATGGCATTGTCCATGGTAGGAATCCGTTCTGGAGCAACCCTAGCCTTAGGCCCGGTTCACACTTGCGGTTCTCTGCCAAACGGACTGGATGACCTGACCGGATCTGGACCGGATCCGGATCGGAACCGTACGGTTCTGATCCGGATCCGATCCGGATCCGGTCAGTTTGCATCAGGTGTTCATCAGGATGCGATCCGGATCCGTTTGGCAAAAGATAGTAGAAAAGGAATAAAAATGTTGGGGTCTGGGAGGTCAGCAGAAGGTGGACCTGTGGAATCAGGCCCTCCGCTGTTTAGCACTCACCTCCACCTCCGACATACTGCCAACATCTCCAGCACGTTTAAAATCACTGCTGCTCCACTCCAAAATGCTTGCCCATGTGTCCCCATCCAAAATCGCCGCTTCAATACGCATAGGAAGTGGGGTAGAACATCCGGATTTTTAGCCAGTGTGTTGTGCGCTCTCCGGTTCTCATAGCTTTGTATTGGCCGGATGGTGCAGTCCGGCTCCGCCCCGGATACGGCTGCCGGAGGAGCCGGACCAAAAAATAGCGCATGTTGGAACGGATGCCGGAGTCCGGATCCGGTCCGGATCCGGTCCGGCTCCGATCCGGCAGAACGGACGCATGTGAACGGACGCATAGGCTTTCATTGCTATGCCGTGCGTCCGTTCCATCCGTTCTGCAAGTGGTCCGGCTCCGGCACGGCGATTCCGGACGGCCACCGCTAATGTGAACCGGGCCTTAGAAGGTGCCTCTGAAGCAAGGACTATAGTTTTAGCTACAACCTCTGCAAATTCTATTACTACACCATTGATCACATCACATCCTCTAAAGTGGACCTGTCAGCAACCCAGCATCAGCAGTCTCTACAACCAATTAATCTGGCACTGATACGCCGATCAAACTTTTACGCACTGAGAACCTAAGCAGCGCTTAACGTATTTTGCTGGCATCCTGCTTTGAAATATCTGCTTGTTTTCAGCCTTTTTCTACCAGTTGTGCCACAGAAGCAGTTTTTTTAGTGAAGCACACCGAAATATTATGTAAAAGTGTTCTACGCATATGTAAATATTAATATCACAACAACCTGAATCCATTTCTGCTGTCTCTGGGTACATCTGCTTCGACACCTGCAGAATTATTGCAAGTTGGCATTTGTGCTTCTGCAAAAAAAAAAAAGTTATGTAAGTGTTAGAGACGGCATCTGCCAGAGTGATGGGACTGAGTCAGGAATTATTCCAGCCAATCAGGAAATTAGTAGAAGACATCCTGCTTTTTTCGTTCTGTCAGGGCCAACTGTTTAATCATGTCTGCTCTTGCGCTATGCATTTTAGTCTGCGTGGTGTGTGGTGTTTCATACTCTTGCACATTATTTAAAGCCAAATTCCAGGCAAAAACATAATTTTACATTTCAAATGTGGATAGTAGAAAAAGTTTTGACCCTTGATGGTTACCTGTAGCCTCCAAGGTTCTGTGAATGAGAGAGACTAGGAGCCCAATGGTGCAGTATGGTTTGACAAAGCGATGCAAGGACACGCATAAGTACTATACTCACAAGTGTGGGTTGCAAAACTTGCAACCACTGTCTGAGCCTGCGGGAATATAACCATCCCTGCTTGTTGTCCCAGGTCTGTCAGTGCAGATGCTGTTTGATCACTCTCCTGCATTAGTTGTTAGGACTAAAGGTCTTCGTGCCTATGGGGTGTGGACTATACTAAAAAATACAGGTGGAGGCGCCCTTGATGATATGATACTGCTAGATGTTGTATGAGTGAGAAGTGTAATTTTTTACCTTCTCAGAAGGACAAACCCTTATTTAATGGAAAAAGGTAATTTTTATACATGCACGTTAGACAACGCGTTTCACAGATCTTGGCCCACTTCCTCAGGTCAATACAAATGCCTGTAGAACTTTTGGTCATGAACATGAGTGCCTAAAACCGAGTGCTGGCTATTATATTGCTAAAATATAGCCAAGGACTGGATATCAGTTTTACAGAGCGTTCTGCTCTCCCCCATTATATAGCCTGAGACTGGCTGCAGGTTTCACCAATTGGTAGAGTGATTATCCTGGGGGTTGTACTTGGCGTGGTTCATTGCAAGCTTTTGAAACCTTAAGTTTCTTCTTCAGGCATGATACAGAACTGGTTCAGAACAATAACTGGCCCCCTGTGAAACAGTCATTAAAGGTATTACCTGAATTAACATTTGTTGGTTTAAAGTCAGCATATCAGCTTCACAACTAACACCGGACCATACTTGTAAATAATATTCCTTTAAATTATAACCACCCATTGTAATAACAATATTGCACCATTGGGGCTCTCGTTTTCTCTCTTCTTGTTTTTACATGCACAGTATCGGTCATACATCTATCAAGACACATTTTGCTGAATTGTTGTCGTAGAAGTCATTCTAGGTCTTAACTGGATGTGGGATAGTTGGGAGGAATTAGCAGGATGAGAGTGTAAAAGTTCCAGAAGTCCTGATAGCTAGCATGGCCTACTGGGGTAGAAAACAATAATATGAATGGGCTCATTTATCAGAACGCAAGGTGAAAACCAACCATAAACAACACTGTAAACTAATGTGATCTACAAAGGGATCACAATGATGCATCTCCAATAATTGTGAAATTGTTACGTTCTATATTGCTTCCTGAGCAGTTTTTCTTGTTCTCATTACTGTCGGGAAAAGCCCAACTGCTTCAGATTTCTAATGAAAGTCTTTAGGGGTTGGAAGTCCTCAGTACCAAATGCGATAGATCTCAGAAAAATCGTATATATTTCCTCCAAAGGTTTCTGACATTCCAACACTTCTACTCTGCCAATGCTAGGGATGCTCATTTGGATTTCGTGGACATTACATTTCAGCATTTCTGAAATAGGCATTTTCAATCGGAACTCTATTTCTGTGGAAATACCTCATGATGACCACAATGCTGTAATTTTAGCTCAATCGCAGAACTCAGAAGCTTTGGCCCGATCAGAGAATGCAGAGTCAACTCGGAAGTATTTGGCCAATCAAAAATTACCAAAAAAAAAGACTCCTTGGAAGTCAGAATCGGAAAACGGAAATCCACGGAATCGGTAATAGGCAGTGATGGAAATCGGAATTTCCGCGGAATCAGACATTGGCATTTTTGACCATCCCTTGCCAATACCTCGATGAGGCCTGTGATGGCTGAGGGATGCCTAGAAGAAAAAAATATTCTGTTGGCTATAATGACTATGCATTAAAATCTGTCATGCTTTATGCTATATGGAAACCACAAGAATAAATATGGCTGCAGATAGCATGATTCTTGTTAATTAAGGTGACCAATCAGTTCTTTTATTCCCTCGTGATGACTCTGCCTTTAAATAAGACTGCAAACAATCCCATGCCAGTTGACAACAGCAATATCTTTCATAAGACACCTCTAGCCGTGAGGCCTAATAAAAGGCAGAATCAAAATGGTCGCTCCAGGCAACAAGAGCATGTCCGCCGCCGGACACTTTTGATGGTGAGTCCTAATTTGACCGGACGACGGTGTTCCCCTTTGAAACTGACAAGTGAAAAGCAGATCTCTGCCAGAGCTTGTTTTCCTCCTCTAATCAAGGTCATACTCTCTTTTTTCTTTTAAGACCTGAGACTAGGCCCTGATCTTGTCTTGTGCAGCTTCTCATATCTTCTCCCCCCGTGTTGCAAGCTTGGAAATCCAGGCATCGGAGGGAAAAAAAATGTTATTGAAATTCTCTCTCCCCTCATAGGCCAGTTTTGACAGGAAATCTTTGAGAAGCGGGAACGCTGATGTGTCCTGAGATTTCATCTGTCTTCTTTTGCTCCAGGAAATGCTGAGCTTGGTTTTCCTATTAGGCAAAATACATGAGCTTCCAAATCCTTCTAACAATCATCTTTTTGGTCTTCTCCTCGGATGACAGCTATCTGTCCGCTCTTCCATCACACAGGCGCAGAGCGAGACTTATGCCGCTGATCCGGACTGAGCAGCCTTGACAGCTGCAGAGGAATCTATATTAGGGGAATGGCCAGTTTCCTGCTTTCTCAGCTCTTAGAGAACCTGAACTCTCAGCGGTCACCGTCCGTTCTCTAGCACCATTAGTGAGGAAGATGAGAAGTCGTGCATTTGAATATTTAAAACAGGTCAAGAGACCATTGATATTAAAAATGTGTCTTTTTTTAGGGCTAGTTCACAGTGTTCAGTTGCTTTGCAAAATAATTCTGCATGCCAACTCACTGCTCATACAATTCTATGGGTCTGTTCACAGTACTAGATGCTCCTTTGGATTTTGCGGAGTTGAAATTTCCGCATTTCCGATCAGAAATCTGCATTCGGAAAACAGAAATCAGAATTCCGTGAAGATCCAATTTCCCGCAACTCGGTAATTTTAGCCCAATCGGATTACCGTTTTAGACCATCACCAGATTAAATTTTTTCGTTTTTCTGATTTTTGAATTTTTTTTTTTTTTTTAATTTTTGCATTCTCTGATGCAAGAAATGATAAATACAATACTCCTCGGAAAAATGGAAATTGTCATTGACTGAAATCGGAATTTCCACGGACTCTGAAATGGGCATATCCAACCATCCCGACTGTTTTGTAATGGATATCATTATTTTAGCTCGCCAGATGCAAGCTTTGTATTAAAGGCTATTATTATTATTATTATTTAGGATTCATATAGCACTGACATCTCCAGCAGCACTGCACAAAGTATATGTCTTGTCACCTAACTGTCCCTCAGAGGGGCTCACAATCTAATCCCTACAACAGTCATATTTCTATGTATGTATTGTGTATTGTATGTATCGTAGTCTGGGGCTAATTTAGGGTGAAGCCAATTAACTTATTTGTATGTTTTTGGGATGTGGGAGGAAACCGGAGTGCCTGGAGGAACCCCATGCAGACACGGGGAGAACATACAAACTCCAAGCAAATAGTGTCCTGGCTGAGAATTGAACTGGGTACCTGACCCAGTGCTGCAAGACAAGTGTGCTAACCGCTACACCACTGTGCTGCTTAGTCTATGTGTAAGATCCATTGCAGTTCACAGTCTTTACACTATGGCCTCAATTCTGGTAGGGTTATCAAACAAATGACCTCATGTGAGGTGATTTACCTCATGAGGTAATGACATTTAGCAATTCTGGTAGGTTTTAGTCATGTTTTACCGCATGAGGTAAATTATGAGGTAATTCATGAGGTAATTTACCGAAAATAGCTATTCTCATGAAAATTAGGTGGCATGTTAGCACATAATTTACCGATCAGTTTAAGAACTACCTGTACCTGGAGGTAAAGCCAATTTGTATGCATTTTGCAGTTTTTAGTGGAGTTCCTATTGCTGTGTTAGTGTCGTTTCTATTCAGGTTGTGTAATAGAAAAGAATAGTAGAAATTAAACTCCAAATATTTACTGATTTTATTTTTTTAATAAGGGATGCCTATAAATATATTTTTCATAGGTTGCTACATAATCAAATACACCCCCCCCCCCCCTCAAAAAAAACCCATCTTCCAAAGACTATCCTAACTTATGGAAGACAATTAAAGAAAGACTACTATTTACTGCATGCTTACTCTGAAATACCTCATGTTTTACCTCACTTTATGCATTTTCCTCATGTTTTACCTCATGTTCTGAAATGGAGAAAAATCTTTCAGAATTGCTATATAAAGAGGTACATACCTCATGAGGTATTTTACCTACAAAAAAATATTTACCTCACATAGCTACCAGAATTGAGGCCATATGTGTGTTACGCCCAGAGCCGGGACAAGGTCCTCCAGCACCCAAGGCTGAGACACCAAAGTGCGCCCCTCCATCCCTGCCTCCCCAGCCGTCACACACTGATTGCTATTAGACTAAGATGCGCCACAGGTCCCACAACCTCCCCAACACCTTAATATCTAGTTATCTGGCTTGCAGTCACTGCCATGTATCCCCTTTTCTTATTTCTTTCTGCTTCAAATACAATTAGGAATAACAGCTGAATGAATTCTGCGCTCCCTCCTACACTGCGCCCTGAGGCTGGAGCCTCTCCAGCCTATGCCTCGGCCCGGCCCTGGTTACGCCACCGACCACTGTGAATCCAGCCTTAGAGTCCAGCACTAGTGATGAGCTAGAATTTCACATAAGAGTAATTTCACAGCAAAATTCATAATTATGAATGTAAACAAACCGCCCATGTGACTATAAAGCAAGCGGTGAGCACTGTACACTGTATATTGATTACTACTATGTCCTCTCCTGTTACTTTAAGCCATTGCTTACGTTGATACCTGAGTAATGCGGTGGGATTGGGGGTGGGCGCATCTCGCTCGCTGCTCGCTTGACAGTCATGTGGGCAGTTTGTTTACGTTCCGCCCACGTGTGCTGTCATAGGCCTCGTCGACTGGGTGGTGCGATGCGCCGCCCGGAGAACAGGAGTTTCCCATCCGGTCTGCCCCTTAGTGGGGTGTGACCGTTATGACATATTCCACCACTCCTCGTCCTCATTGGTCAGTGGCCTCCAGCGTGTGTGTGGGGCGGTGCGCACCGCCGTCCTGGCTCACCTTAGCCGTACTATATGGGGCTCCTATTGGCTGTACACATGTACGCATATAAAGTAGCAGTCCCCTATCAGGTCCGCTTGGCAGGACAGATGGGGATTGGTCGACATAGGCGACAGTTTATGGTGATTGGTTAGATTCCATGTTAGGATAGTATATAAAGCTGAGATTGTGAATGCATGAATTAGACACTGACATAAGCTTGAAAAAGGAAGGTCACCTCCGAAATGTCGCTATTGCTACCATCCTGTAGCTACATGTCTATGTGTCTTTTAGTAAAGAGCTAAATACTTACCCGATGGTGCCAGTCTCCACTCTTTCATATTGCAATTTGGACCCTAGTGCTGTGGGTTCTTCTTGACCTGGCACATCACAACTATTGACTACAAGTGTGCTGTCCACCTCCATCCTTTACTCTTGTTGGCAGCAACCTTTTCCTTTGTCTCCTGCCTATCTTATCTGAAAATCTGAAGAAGCTGACTCATGCTGCCAGCTCACATTTCTTGTCATGGAAGGAGATGTGATGAGTGGTTAGAAGTGTGAATTTGAAAATGCAAATTCAATGTTTATACTTAGAGTACAAGATGAGGGATTTTAATTTTTTCTTGGAAGACCTGCATCTGTTCAGGTTCCTACTACCATCAAGCCAACCAGCTACCCCTTCTCTTTCTGTTATGGCATTCATTATATGCTATAAGCAATTTATTGAAAGTTTAACACTGTAATATATATCTCCAGATCCCTGGTGGTCAAGCACAATATTCTGTTTATAGTCTATAGGTATTGACATTGAGCTTATTATTATTAGTGCTGAGTATTATTCAAGTTCAAAAAACATTGCCAAAATTTAGATTAAGGCCTCCTTTCCACTGTACAACATAGATAGCCATGCATTTTTACATCAACACACAGCACCTGCTCTCCATTGTAATGCTGATCCTATACAGTGACAGTGAAGGGGATCGCACTGCGCTGCATTCCTGGTACACATGCATCCCTGAATCTCTGCCTTTATTTGACCAGTGGCAGCTGACGCCCTTCCCTATGACAGTTTTGACAGGGGGAAGCTTTGGCATACGACCAATCAGGCAAGGGTGCTGGCCAGGGCAGTTTCTAGGCTAAATGACACCAGGGCGAGGGTGTAAAAATTGTTCTCCCTTCCCCCCACCCCGTGGACTCTTGAACCCTTACCCTTTAATAACAGTCACACAGCCACAGGTCACAAGTAGATCTGCCTACTTACTAGTGACCAGCTGCTCATCCAGGAGGAAGCAGGGACCAGGAAAACACACAGGCGAAGAGAGCCCGGAAAGCCAACTCTTCCATGGGCGCCGCGCACTGACAGCCTGCAGTACTGCTACAGGACATCAGGTGTCATCACGCAGTCGTGACTTGATGATGACTTGACTTTGTACAAAGGCAGCCTGGGAGGAGTCAAGGAAGGTGATCGCACTGGTAATCTTCTTTCTTCTTCCATTTAACTGCAATGCGCGTCACCAGCTCCCTAGTGGTTATGTCCTTCTACCACTTCTTCTACTTGCCGGTCTGCGCCCAGGGCGGTCGCCCTATCCGCACTGCCCAAGAAACGGCCCTGGTGCTGGCACCACACCGGCCAACCACAGCTGCCTGCTGCTCTTTTTGCTAAATGGTGCCGATGATCTCGTAGGCGGGACCATGGCACTGTCATTGGGCCAATCACTGCACTCAATCAGTAGCAGTGACATCTGTTTGGGCGGTCAAGTGCAAGCACCCTCGCCTACTTGGTTGCGTGCCAAACTTCCCCTCTGACTGGCATTGGTGATCTCTCTCCGGTGATGGGGTTTATATGGAGATATATATGATATGAGGTATATAATATGATGGGGTGTAATATATATATATATATACATATATATCAGGATTCCCCGGGTGGGAGGTTTACTTCAGGCAGAAGAAACTCTTGAACTGGCCCAGGGTCTATGGCTAGGAGTATTAGAGACAGAGGCTCAGCAGGAGAGCCAGGAAATCTACATCTAAAAGGAAATAAATATGTCAGCCTCCATTTCCCTCTCGGTTCAGGTGTGCTTTAAAATGATATTACACTCTTAATAATCATTTAGGGATCTTTCACACTAAGGCGTTGCGTTTGATGCGACGTTAAGGTCGCACAACATGCCCCTAACGCAGCACATGTAGGTTATAAAATTGGACGTTATTTTGTACTACGTGATGTGTCTCTTGGTGCGCCGTTTTCGTCGAATACTGATGGAACGAAAACAGTGCATGCGTTACAAAAAAAAAAAAACATTACTGAGCATGTGCAACACACATAATGCAATGTATTGCACAGCATGCAGCACTTTCTAAATATTGCTACACGTTACTAGTGTTGGGCGAACAGTGTTCACCACTGTTCGGGTTCTGCAGAACATCACCCTGTGCGGGTGATGTTCGAGTTCGGCCGAACACCTGGTGGTGTTCGGCCAAACTGTTCGGGTTCGCCCGAACGGCTCAATGCCTGGCCGAACAGGGCCCCCCTATGGGGTCGCAGGCATAAGGGGGGAGCATGCCCAGATCGCGCGGGGGGGGTCGGAAATTCCCCCCACCCCCTCCGCTAGCGCTCCCCCCTCTGCCCGCTTCCCCATACAAAAGTTTAAGGAAAGTAAAATAGTACCGGTGGTAGTGGCTGGCAGTGGCACTGTGAAGTGAGTGAGGAGGAGGAGTCTGGAGAGTGACGCGTTGAGGGAGGCCGGGCAGCGGGCGGTTCAGCGGTAGTACCCTTGTGGTACTTCCGCCCTTTCTCTGACCTCACGTCCTCTGCGTGATGACGCATACGAGGGTACGCGTGACGCGTACCCTCGTATGCAGAGGTCGTGAGGTCAGAGAAAGGGCGGAAGTACCACAAGGGTACTACCGCTGAACCGCCCGCTGCCCGGCCTCCCTCAACGCGTCACTCTCCGGACTCCTCCTCCTCACTCACTTCACCACCGGTACTATTTTACTTTCCTTAAACTTTTGTATGGGGAAGTGGGCAGAGGGGGGAGCGCTAGCGGAGGGGGTGGGGGGAATTCCCCCCCCCCGCAATCGGGGCATGCTCCCCCCCTTATGCCTGCAACCCCATAGGGCCCCCAAAAGCGGGATGTTCGGGGAGTTCGGGGTTCGGGCCGAACATGCCGAACATCGCGGCCATGTTCAGCGAACGTTCCCGAACATCCAGATGTTTGCCCAACACAACACGTTACACACAACGCAATGTGTGCACTGTGAATATCGTACAAACTTTGTATTGCTGTGCGTTAGTCTGCGCTGGAACATTTTCTAACTTGCGACTTTAACGTCGCACTGTGAAGGAGGCCTAAAAAAAGAGTGAGTATTGGGTGTGTTAGTTTTCCGATTACTGCAGGTAAGGACTTGCAGTGCATTCTGCATGGTGCAGCTAACTGCACATACAGGAAGTGGACACTTACTGGCCTGCCTCCATTTTATAAACAGCACTAAAAGTACAGATTTTATTCTTGAAAAAAATTGACTATTTGAGCATTCAGGCCCTTTAAAAACCCCACAACAAGCTGCAAACTGAAATAAGAAGACAATTTTTCCTCACACTGAATCTCGAGTCAGAATGCCTTGTGTGCAGCACTCACATGTGATAGCGATTTTTTTATAATGAAAGGTGGAAATTCACTTGAAGTATATTTAGTCGCTAAGTGATTTAATGAATGGCTTGCCGTGATCCTGCGATTGTCTTCAATTTCTTTTCTTCCCGATTTTCGCTGGAATGATTGAAAAGAGGCAAATATGAAATTACAATGCAGTCTAAAGAGTCCATTCAATTATTTTCACTCTCTCCACTCATATTTTCTTTGATTCAGCTAAAAGAGGACTGATTTAAAATACCCAGATGTCCTATGATTTTCTCAGCTTCAAAAGGAACACGATCTTGCGGTCGCATGCAAACAGCGGGGTTCCTCTGTCTTCTCATTATCTCATTATGGGTGCGCAATCGATATATTTGCATGATTGATCAGAAGCTCGTTTTAAAGCAATTTTGAAGTGAAAATAAACTTATGAGATAATAAATGTGTGTAGTACAGCTAAGGAATAGAACATGAGTATTGAGAGACATATTGTTTCCAGTACTAGGAGAGTTAAAAGAAAAACTTAAAGAGAATCTGTACTCTAAAATTCTTACAATAAAAACCATACCATTAATACAAACACAAATAAAATGAGTCTCCCGGCTCACCCTTCGGGATTAGTGTTGTGTTTCTTTTCTAAGAAGTAACAGATGCATGATATAAACCTCCCGGTCTTGCGTCTAATCTTTGTATCACCTGTTATCCCATGCTGTGCAACCCACCCCACCATACTGTGCACCCCCTCCCCCACTCAACAGCAAAGGGTTAATTATCCATATGATAAATATTGTAACTATCCATTTGCATCTCCCCATTAAAGTGTTAACTCAGCTGCACCACGTATCCCACTAGCTACAAAAATGTTAATTACCCCACTACAAATAGTAGCTGTAAAATTATTAATTAGCTCATTGGTAGCAGAAAATAGTAATTAGCCTTAAACTGCGAGATTCTGTAGCAGCGAATTGGGACCGCGCTGTTCTACTTATTAAAGCGCCGTTCTTTAATGAATATTTCAGATGTCAGGACTGATCTTATAATAAGCCAGCCAGACAGTCTTTGGTCTGCAGATCTGTAAGCCCGCCGCTCGCATCTGGTGGCCGATACGACTGTCATGGCTTCCCTTCAGGAAATGTGACGCTCGTGCGCTGACAGGCTTAAAGGGTAATGTCGCTTTTACAACTTCTCTTTGCAGCGTACTTTAAGAGAAACCCCTGATCAATAATGCAAATAGAGGATGTGATTGATTTTGTGTCCGTCATGGGTTTTGACAGAGGAGCAGTTTGGTTTTACCAAATACAGCCTTTGGTGACAGCAGGAAATCACAGTGCGGTGCCCTCTGATGTGCCCACATTTACCAACTCCAGTGTGAACAGTGTCCAGGCTTTTCATCATTACTGGGTTAAAGCCATGATTTATCTTGATGCAGAATAATCAGTTTTAAGGGTGAGGAATGAGATGTTTGTAAAGTGTAGCTAATGCAAATTCTAATTCTAATTAGGTGCCAATTTACTCAGCTTAAAGGATACCCGAAGTGACATGTGACATGATGAGATAGACATGTGTTTGCACAGTGCCTATGTCACGATCTGTGCCTCTGTTGTCCTGCTGGTGGCATTACTTATGAACTGTGCTGTGAACTTCCATTGTCAACCAGCAGGTGTCTCCCCTGTTGCTGAGAACTGTGCAGTTCCCTGGATCACCAGCAGGTGGAACTATGTGAACTTCCTGATAGATCACCTGATCAATGGGCTGCTATTTAAGGCCGGACTTCCTAGCAGCACATTGCTAGGTCATTGTGTCTTGTTCCTGCAGTGTTGTGACTCTGGCCATCAGTCCTGTATCCTGAGCTCCTGGTATTTTGACTCCTGCTTGTTCGACTAATCTCTTGCCTTCTGATTCTGTACTTTTGATCCATTCTGATTTCCTGGTATTTGATCCTTGCTAGTCTGACGATTCTTCTGTGTGCTGATTGTGTTGAGACATGTCAGTATATATTGTATTATTGTATATATTCTCATATTGTGTGTGTTGCTGTATATATTTGTATAGATAGATAGATAGTTAGGGTTCTGGTATTTGTGGTGCACCACACGTTGTTTGATTGTATATTGTATGTGTATGGTGATCTGCATTTGTACACTTGCATTATTGTAAATAAAACACATTTATTATTCTACTCTGTTGTGCAGACGTCAGTATTTCCATTGTGATCTTCTGGTTTTATTGGAACCAAAACGATTGCCATGCAGAGATCGTGGATCTGCCAGTCTGGTTCCAGTCACGACCACGATCTGCATGGCCAATCGTTACAGCCTAGCACATAAATCACTAGTCTGTGTTTCTTTTTTTCTTTCTCTGCCTGAAAGAGTTAAATATCAGGTATGTAAGTGGCTGACTCAGTCCTGACTCAGACAGGAAGTGACTACAGTGTGACCCTCACTGGCAAGAAATTCCCCTCTTTCTTGCTCTCAGAAGTCATTTTCTGCTAGGAAAGTGTTGTACAGTTGGAATTTCTTATCAGTGAGGGTCACACCGTTGTCACTTCCTGTCATCAGCAGGCACATTGTCACCAATCAGACTGCACTCACTCTTGGAGCCCCCCCCCCTTATAAAAGGCAAGGTTCTCCTGTCGTTTTACTCACTCCTGTCGTTTTACTCACTCATCTGCCTTCAGTAATTAGTTAAGTGACAGCTGCTGACAGACTCTGCTATGGAGACAGACTCTGCTATGGAGAGTTTAGTTAGGATCTTGTAGATTTGTTCCTAGTTGATTATTATTACTCATCCTCTCTCCCTCCTCCCGGAGGGAGGAGGATCTCATCTTCCAGGGAATTGTAGTATTTCAAAAGCTAGCTTACATTCCGTGGCTGGGAATTGAACCCAGGTCTCAGTGTGCGGTAGGTAACTCATTTAACCACTACACCACCAACAACACTACATGCTGAAGCCAGCCTAGCATGTACCATTATGATCAATCCAAGAGAAAAATTAGCTTGCTTAATCCACGGAATTGTACTATATCAAAAGCCAGCTTACATACCGTGGCTGGGCAGGGAATTAAACCCAGGTCTCAGTGTGCAGTAGGTAACTCATTTAACCACTACACCACCAACAACACTACATGCTGAAGCCAGCCTAGCATGTACCATTATGATCAATCCAAGAGAAAAATTAGCTTGCTTAATCCACGGAATTGTACTATATCAAAAGCCAGCTTACATACCGTGGCTGGGCAGGGAATTGAACCCAGGTCTCAGTGTGCAGTAGGTAACTCATTTAACCACGGTATGTAAGCTGGCTTTTGATATAGTACAATTCCGTTGATTAAGCAAGCTAATTTTTCTCTTGGATTGACCATAATGGTACATGCTAGGCTGGCTTCAGCATGTAGTGTTGTTGGTGGTATAGTGGTTAAATGAGTTACCTACCGCACACTGAGACCTGGGTTCAATTCCCAGCCTGGGTTTAATTCGCACGTATCGCCAAGGAAATGGCATCATCGACGGACTTGGGTTCTGGGTGTCCTAACATCAATTCAGAGACTGCGTCTGATACGCCTGAGAGGAAGCAGTCTAATAAGGCATAGGACCCCCACCTAGACGACACAGCCCACCTTCTGAATTCGGCCGCATAAACTTCCACCGAATCTCGACCCTGCTTGAGAGTTTTGAGCTTCCTCTCCGCAGTGATCGAAGCATCCGGATCATCATAAATTATAGCCATTGCTTTAAAGAACTCCTCAACTGACTTCAGTGCTGTATCCTCGGGCGAAAGACCATATGCCCAGGTTTGTGAGTCCCCTGACAATAAGGTCTTAATAAAGGTCACCCTTTGCTGCTCAGTACCTGACAAAGTTGGTCGTAGCTCAAAATAAGACAAAACCCAGTTGCGAAAGTTCTGGAAGTCGGATCTTTGCCCTGAAAACTTTTCGGGCACTGATATATGGAGATCCGTGACCGGAGGGGATTGCACAGTGGCCAGGATTGCACAGTGGCTACAGTCGTCTGCAAGACCCGTACAGACCCAGCCAATTGGTTGATCTGAGTCTGTTGCGAATTAACCACCTCAATGAGGTTATTAAGTGAGGTGGTTAGAGTCTCGATCTGACTGCATAGTGCTTCCATACTAGTGGTCTGCTGTTCTGTAACGATCGGTGTCAGCACGCAGAGAGAATCTGATTATTGGCGATCTGCAGTATCACCAAGAATGCAGATATATACCCGATTATTGATGATCTGCAGTATCACCGATAATCAGATATATTGCTCACCTCTGGACACCCAGCAAAAGAACACAATAAAGACAGTAATATATCACGGAAGTGTGGAAATATCCACCACACAGCAATTCCTCAGAGGTGTGGTTACCTCTGAATGGGAACCCCGTGAGTGAGATCCTCTAACCAGGCAGAGTGAGGAATCTCGACCCCTAGCAGTAATCGTCTGCTTGGGGCAGGCGTCTCGGAGAGGCAAGCCTCAGAGATAACCCTCCAGTGGGAGACGTTCCACTGAAGGGAGAAAGGTCAGACAGGCAAGGGTTCAGCAACAGAGATGACGGCAGCGGTACAGGAGCGGAAGGCAGAAGAGTAATCGGTAATCAGGCAGAGGTTGGCAACAACAATCAGATAGGCAAAAGTACAATAGCGTAGAGAGAGAGAGTAGTCAAGGATAGCCGAAGTCAAAACACAGATACAATATCAAAGTACAATCCTAACTAAGGTGTGAAATCCTTAGTATCAACAACAGGGCACTGAGCTAAGGTCTGGGCGCTAACACAGCAATGTATTCACGACAGCAGACAACCTGCTACTGACACACAAGCCCTATATGTAGTCAGAGAGCTGCCCAGCGCCGCCCCAGAGTCCCAACCAATCAGGACACCTCCTGAGGTCAGCTGACTGGAGAGTCAGCTGAGCCTCCTACGTAGGAGGTAAAAGTCCTGCCTCCTTGCGCGCGCGTGTGACCCTCTGCATCTGTGTAATGGAGAGGCCAGGCCCCGGGTCCGTGTCCGCCCGCAGACTGAAGTCCGCTTGCCGCCATGTGAGACCTGCCACCGTGTCGACAGTCGTGGCGGCGGTGTCCCTGCCAGCCTGTGCCGGCCGCTCCGCATGAGCGACGGAGTCCGCCGGCTGGGAAGCGGAGACCGCCGCCATGCTGCCCCGCATGGCGGCGTTGTCTCCGCTATCCCTTACACTATGCCTCTATCTGCATGAAACTGCCACGACATAGCCATATTGGCACACATGCCACTCCATGGGAGTCTGCAATGTATCTAATCATCGTATCTGAATCTGCTCACAGACAGAGTATGAGATAAATATGGCAGAGGAATGACAGCCTCCATAAAATACTTAAGTACTCAAATGAGCCAGACATACATTCCCACACTTACAACTCAATTAAGGGGTCCTGAACTCCTAATGGTGCGTTTGAAAGTCGTGTCGCTTGGAGAAGAGGTGTTTCCTGTCCTCTGCCAAACACTTAAGCAACTATTATATCTTCTGTAGAATGGCATTAACCTATCCATGCTCTTTTGTACGCCAGATACAGTTCCCATTAAAAGTTCACTCATTTTCCAGCTAGGACAAACAGCGCGGACCCTTTTCTCAATGGAAATTGCCGACAATGTCATCTCTTCATTTGTGCAGGAAGCTGTAATTAACATACTCTTGTCTAAACTAACACTCTAATGCCTAAACTGTTTAAATATAGGAATATAACCTCTTAACAATGTGCATTCTGATAGCTGCTGATGTGCAGACTGGCTGATCTAAAGCAGGCCCTGAAAATCTCCAAATAATGAGTTGTCCATGCTCTAAAAAGAATATACACTTCCTATTTGTTTTTCCTGTTATGTTTTGCACTATTTATTTTTTCTTTTAAATAAAATAGTTTACTCTATCTATCTCTGTCTATCTATCTATCTATCTATCTATCTATCTATCTATCTATCTATCTATCTATCTATATTTTATTTATTTTTTTAAACCATAGCACCCTATTTTTTTTATGTGTTGTTTTGACTTTCAAGCTTTGTATTTAGAAAATGTTTGTTTACTACAGTGGAGTATAAAATAATGCAAGTGAACAATGTGACTTAAGGCTCATACACACGGGGCACAACTGTCGCCACAAAAACGTGGCACGCGCATGTTGCACCGACAGTTGCCCCATGTGTATAATGGCCCGTACTCACGGGCTGCAGAAGTGGCCTGTCGCCAGCACACGTGAGCGTGCTAGCGACAGGCCGGCGACAGCTTCTCTCCAGGTCCCTCCGCATACACACGCGGAAGAGGGACCAGCGGCGAGACGGAAGCTGTCGCCGACGTTCCTCCTCCCCCGCCGGAAGCTCCATTTACCTCTATGGAGGTTGCTGTCGCTAGTCCGCGTACTCACGCGGACTAGCGACAGTTGCGGCGGAGGTGCGGCGGCGACTGTTGCCATGCGATTGAAACTTTCAATCGCATGGCGACAAGAGCCACGGGCGACATGTTCGGGGTGCGCGCGCGTGCAACGGCCCATACTCACGGGCGACCTGTCGCCGCAACACGCGCGCGCCGCGTGTTGAGGCGACAAAAGTCCCTCGTGAGTATGGGCCATAAGGCGCGCACCTCGAACTGTCGCCGGAGACAGCAGTTGCCGTGCGATTGAAAAGTTCAATCGCCGGCAACTTCTGTCGCCGCAACTGTCGCTAGTCCACCAAGCGTACTGCGTGTGTATGTCCGGACTAGCGACAGCTACTCACAGCCAGAAGGGAGCTTCCGGCAGGGGGACGAAACTTTCGGCTACAGCTTCCGCCACGTCTCTACCTATTGGGCGGAGACGTGTAGACAGCTGTCGCTCAGGCGGAGCTGTCGCCGAGCTGTTGCGCACACGTCTCCTGTGTGCTAGCAACAGCAACAACGGTGCCCGTGTGTATGAGGCTTTAGTTATTTCCAGATGTTAGCATCTCAAGTCCTAAAGCGCATTCTTACTAAGGGGATTTCCCTTAAAACCAGAGCAACTTTCACATTTCACACTCCTCCCATTCATTTGCCAATAAATGTATCACTACTTATCACAGCTAAATGATCTACAATTTTATTTTTCACCACAAATTAGGCTTTCTTTGAGTGGTTCTTTTCACTAAAAGTCAATTTATTTTATATGCATTTTAAAGAAAAAGTATAAGAAAACAGTACAAATTTAATAATTTCTTACTTTTCAGCTATTATAATATTTCAGTAAAACCTGCTAGAGGGATGAAGCATAACTTTGCACATGATCTCATCCCTCTGCTGAGGCTGCACGGACTGTTCTTTCCTTCCTTGTGTCACCCAACACTATATTGCACTAGATAACTTAAAGGGGCACTATGGCGAAAAATTGTAAAATTTAAAATATGTGCAAACATGGACAATTAAGAAGTATGTTTTTTTCCAGAGTAAAATGAGCCATAAATTACTTTTCTCCTATGTTGCTGTCACTTACAGTAGGTAGTAGAAATCTGACATAAGCGACAGGTTTTGGACTAGTCCATCTCTTCATGGGGGGATTCACAGGGATTTAATTATTTTCAAAAGCACTTAGTGAATGGCAGTAGCTCTGTCCAGCTGCCAAAAAACTGTGTAGCGAGCAGGGAAGCTGGCCAGTATCATTGTTCAAATCCTTTTTACGGAATTTCTTTATAAAGAATAAAAGCCTTGCTAAGAATTCCCCATGAAGAGATGAACTAGTCCAAAACCTGTCACTTCTGTCAGATTTCTACTACATACTGTAAGTAACAGCAACATAGGAGAAAAGTAATATATGGCTCATTTTACTCTGGAAAAAATGTACTTCCTATTTGTTCATGTTTGCACATATTTTAAATTTTTTTTTGCCATAGTGCCCCTTTAAGTTATTATTATTAATATTATTTATTGTATTTATAAAGCTCCAATCTAGTGCAATCTGGTGTTGGGTGACACAGGGAAGGAGAGAACAGTCCGTGCAGGCTCAGCAGAGGGATGAGATCATGTGCAAAGGTATGCTTCATCCCTGCTGTGCCCTGCATTTCACTGACATTGTGATGTGGTAGCAGTGAAAACACACACACACACGCACGCACGCACGCACGCACGCACGCACGCACGCACACACACACACACACACACACACACACACACACACTCTCTCTCTCTCTCTCTCTCTCTCTCTCTCTCTCTCTCTCTCTCTATCTCTCTTATTCACTGTCCCTCTCTCTCTGTCTCTTCCTCCCCCCTTACACTTAACCCTGACCTCTATGCCCCTTTATCACTTCCTAATATACATTCAAAAATATTGCAGGTGGGGCAATGATTTCTACTTACACCCCTGCTCAAAACAACTATACATAACTATGGGAAGAGGAGAGGGGGGGGGAGAGGGGAAAGAGGAATCAGTGATCGGGCCATAGCCCGATTCATTGACTCCTGGGCTAACGATCCGCGGCCGGGAGCGCGCGTGCACGCGCGCGATTGGCCGCGGGAAAGCACAGGAGCGCGCATGTCCTCCTTGACATAGTTCTACGTCAAGGAGGACAAAGTGGTTAAAGTGACACTGAAGCGAAACAAAAACTTATGATATAATAAATTGTATGTGTAGCATGGATAATTAATAGAAAATTAGTAGCAAAGAAAACGCAGCATTTTTTTATTTTCAGTTATATAGCTTTTTTTGTGATCATTCTCTATTATTTGCAGTTTAAAAATTAACTCTATATTTTAAATGATGAAACAGAGCAGAGCTAATGACCCTTTGAGCTGTCCTGGCAGTAAAACCTTAAACAAAAAAGAAACAGTGAGAGATTGGTTGAGATAAGTGCTTCAGAAAACAGCACTGTAGCCGACCCAAGCCGGAGAGCTCAAATAAGCTCTTTTGCATAGATAACAGCTGAAGTTTCTTAACTCTTCTTGTACTGGAAAAAATATAAGACTCATATCTGTGTTACTAATATTCTATTTCTTAGCAAGACTAATCATACAAATCATTGTATCATAAGTTTATTTTCACTTCAGATACCCTTTAAATGAAATCCATCTGAGGGAGTGGCTGGATAGTGTACTGGTTAAGGGCTCTGCCTCTGACATAGGAGACCTGGGTTCGAATCTGGGCTCTGCCTGTTCAGTAAGCCAGCACCTACTAAGTAGGAGACCTTGGGCAAGTCTCCCTAACACTTCTACTGCCTATAGAGCGCATCCTAGTGGCTGCAGCTCTGGCGCTTTGAGTCCGCCAGGAGAAAAGCATGATATAAATGTTCTGTGTCTTGTAACAGTATTTTTCTTTCTCTGTAGTAGCAGCCCTATATATCAAGTTACTCTGGATTTTGTCAGCAGTCGCAGATCGCAGATTGCTGGACAGGGGAGGATAAGAAGTGAAGCTTGCGAGTTTGTTGCCTTGTGCATCAAATATTTCCTTATGCCTGATTTCTTCACACTAGCAGCTGCTGCATAAATCAGCTTATCAGGGGAGGAGGAGTTTTTCCTTGTACAAGAACATAGCTTATCTGTCCTGTTAGTGTGTGCTGAGTGTAGCTCCGCCTTATCTGTGCTCGTAAATCATTTGGATTTTACTCTTCCTAATATAGTGACCCTGCCTGTGCAGAAAGAATGAGCTGTCCTCATCACACTTTCCTATCCTCACCTGCAGAACACTTGCCTCACACAGAAGGTTTTTCTCTCTGCAGTTGCATTCCCCCTTTCCTGGTTGCATTCTCTCCACCTTGAGTATCCCACTCTCTCCTTGCTGTCTGTAAACAGGTAAAAAGGATGACGCCGTAGGCGCAATGGTAAGAGTCAAAGGGCTGGTGCACACCAGGAGCGGTTCTGAGCATTTGTTAAAACGCTTGCTTCGCTAATGTATTGCAGTGGGCTGGTGCACACCAGGGCCGCTCGTTTCCCCCCCAAACGCAAATTTGGGTCCTGCAGCATCTTTGAGATTTCTGTGGCGTTTCTGCCTCAATGTAAAGTATAGGAAAGTGAAAAACCGCTCTGAAAAATGCTAGATTAGAGTGGTTTTCCAAGCATTTTTGTTACAGTAGCTGTTCAGTCACAGCTGTACAGTAACAAAATATAAAAAAACGCTTCAAAAAATGCTAGACATGTTTATAAAATGTATCTAAACATGCTTAGAATCGCTCTGAAAAACCTCTTCAAAAACCGCTAGCGTTTGTGGATCTGCTAGCAGTTTTCGGTGTGCACCAGCCCCAAATCAGCTGTGATTTGGGTGCCAGAGGCAAACACCGCTATGGCCTCTGCTACAGTGGCTGCAGCAAACATTTTTTATTTCAAAATACATTAACTAAATTTTTGTATGTAGTGTATATTATTATTATTATTATTATGTATTTATATAGCGCCGACATATTACGCAGCGCTGTACAGTGTATATATATATATATATATATATATATCTTGTCACTAACTGTCCCTCAAAGGAGCTCACAATCTAATCCCTACTATTGCCATATGTCTATATTATGTAGTGTAAGTACTGTTGTTCTAGTGCCAATTTTTTAAGGGGGAGCCAATTAACTTATCCGTATGTTTTTGGAATGTGGGAGGAAACCGGAGTGCCCGGAGGAAACCCACGCAGACACGGAGAGAACATACAAACTCTTTGCAGATAGTGCCCTGTCTGGGATTCGAACCAGGGACCCAGCGCTGCAAGGCGAGAGAGCTAACCACTACGCCACCGTGCTGCCCGCCAAATATATGCCATGCCAAAATCGTTCTAGCATCTGCTGAAGCGGTTGCAACATTTTTTTTTTTTCAAAAACAGATAAAAATGTTCTGGCCTCTGCTGCTGCGGCTTCAACAATTTTTTTTTTAAAAAATAGGTAAACTAAAGCTCTTTGCAGTTGTTTGCGGTGTTATAAACGCGGCGGTTGGTCTGTCAGTGTGAACCTTGTTTAACCCTTACACTACCTGATGGACATGTAAACACGTCAGACGTTTTAAAGCACTTTATTCCACAAATTTAGAAATGTAATGTGATTTCTGCCCTTTAGAAATTAAAACACAACTTTGCGTCAACTACGTAATTTTTGGTGGGACTTTTGCCATGGATCCCCCTCCGGCATTCCACGGTCCAGGCGTTAGGCCCTTTGAAACAACTTTTTCATCATGTTTGTGGCCAAAAACTTTCCCTATAGGTTTTAGAATTTGCTTGCCTATTGAAGTCTATGGAAGTTTACGCAGTTCGCGAACCGCTGCAACAAGTGCGAACAGAAAATTTAAAAAAGTGATGAGGGGGGGGGGGGGGCTCATTAAGGTCCCCTGGCCCTGCACCCCCCAACTGTATCCCATGGAGCATTGTGTGCCTGCGCACTTCATTAAAACTGTAACTGCGTGCATGCGCAAGAGTGCTCCCGGCCACAGGAGCACAGACAGTTCATGCAGTGGCCCACAACCGGCTAGGACTGTGAATTTCACAGCGGCGGAAGGGGGGTGGTGGGGTGGTGACAGACTGACACAGAGTGAGCTAATCGACTAGCGGTGGATGGAGAAAGCCCAGGTAAGTATAAATCCTTGTGCTATCTTTGTCTCCGGTTTACTTTTACATATTATTTTTGCTGCAGTACCTAGAGAAGACTAAAATAAAAAGCAAATGTTTCTCATAAACCAACAGCAAAGCTTTCCTACTTCCTCCTTTTATTATTTTTTTTTTTTTTGCTGTGGCGTTGTACACGGTGTGTAATGTTTGTGTGCTGTTTGTGCCGGGTCCATTAATTCCGTTGGGTTGCGAGCATCTCCTCTGGCAATCTGCTTTTCCTGTGTTGCTGAGGACTTAATGAAGATAATTAATCTAAGTGCATGGGATGGTAGGAAACATGTTATTTGTTGTGTGGGGGGAAGTCTGTTTCATCCTGGTACTGTAATCTGCTGCTCTGTACTCCTTACATCTGTGACCTCTTCGCCCCCCTCTTCTCTCCTAGGACGGTCCATTGAAGAACTGAACTTCAGCACATCGATCACACGGAGTAATTGTGGGGTAAGGAAACGCGATTAGGAGAAGCGGTCGCACAGGGGGCCACCTCAACCTGCACCTGTGATAGGATATTATTGTATACATCCTGACCGGGGGAAGCAATATAGCGGGGGAAAAAATGACTTTGTCCATTGGCCGTAGGCCGTAGGCTGATTAGGACAAGGAAATGTACTGTACAATGGAAAATAACTCATGTAGCTTGAGGATCAGCAAGTTTCTTGACAAAGAAAGGTTTAAAGCAAAAATAGACTGAAGAAACTGAAGCTGGGATCAGATATATTGTTTAAAGAGGAACTGTAACTAAAGATTGAACTTCATCCCAATCAGTAGCTGATACCCCCTTTCCCATGTGAAATCTTTACCTTTTCTCAGATAGATCATCAGGGGAGTCTGTATTGCTGATATTGTGGTAAAACCCCTCCCACAGTGTGATGTCAGGACTTTGGTCGTAACAGTTTCCTGCCTGTGAGCCTTGTTGCATTGTGGGAAATAACAGCTGTTTATAACTGCCAAGCAACCAGTCCCTCTGTGCATACAGTATGTACAGTATATCTATAAATAAAACAACCTTTTAGCCTATCGTATTGTTAGGGGGTGTGGTTATAGATAATGGCAGTTGATGCTGTCTGTTCTTTTTCATGTTTGCCAGTAGTAAAGATGATTAGGTGCAGGCTGCTTGTGGATCAAACAACATGAGCAAATTACATGGCAAATATCAATCATTTCTTGGTCTCTCTTCTATTTTATAACTTCTCCCTTTACAATGTATTCAGTGATTTTTTCCCCCCTTTTTGCTAAAGTTCCTCTTTTTTACAGAATGACATCATCATGGTACGGCTTGAAGGCGGCCAGTCAAAGCTATACCAGGGCCAAGTCATAAACGAGAAAATGTTCCACCCTCCCAGTATTTACCACTGATGACTCGGAGTCCGCCAAGTGAGGTTTCATTGAATAGGAATACATTTGTAATTTATTCCATTTTCATTCTTTGTTGTCCATCAAAAGTTTTTGCAGAAATATGTAACGTTCTCTGGCCTCAGAGTGCTTGGCTGATCTTTCAATGTTGATATGTAATTGATTGTGGAGACACCGCCGCGCGGTCTGACAGCGGGGCGGCTGTTTCCGCGTTCAGACCGGCGGTTTCCGCACAGCAGCATGCGTCTGGTTTGTCTGAGCCTAGTAGTGCACACAGATGGAGAGCTACCCGCGCGCGCGCTAGGAGGCAGGACCTTTATGCCAATAGGAGAGGGATCAGCTGATCAGGACGATCAGCTGATCCCTGTGCAGTGGGTGATTGGCTGAGTGGGACTGGGCGGCGCTGAGGAGCGCTGTGCTATATATACTTCTTGCCTGTCAGTTGCTGGTTGTCTGCCGTTGCGAATACTAACGTGTGAGCACTCAGACCAGTCAGATCTTACAGTGTGTTAGAACCAGGAGGACCTGAGAATTCACACTTAGCCAGATTACGTTTTTGTTATATGTTAGACCAGTTCCAGGGTGTTGTGAACACGGACCTCACACCCAAGCTTAGGGGTACCGTGTCATTGCTGTGTTATACCTTAGACCAGTTCCAGGGTGTTGTGACCACGGACCTCACACCTAAGCTTAGGGATACTGTGTCATTGCTGTGTTATACCTTAGACCAGTTCCAGGGTGTTGTGACCATAGACTTCACA
Source organism: Hyperolius riggenbachi (assembly GCF_040937935.1). Lineage (NCBI taxonomy): Eukaryota > Metazoa > Chordata > Amphibia > Anura > Hyperoliidae > Hyperolius > Hyperolius riggenbachi. Next base: position 37,578,721 of record NC_090651.1, on the reverse strand, counting down.
CCCAAGCTTAGGGACACTGTCTCATTGCTGTTATACTTTAGACCAGTTCCAGGGTGTTGTGACCACGGACCTCACACCCAAGCTTAGGGATACTGTGTCATTGCTGTGTTATCATTTAGACCAGTTCTAGGGTGTTGTGACCAAGGACCACACACTCAAGCTTAGGAACACTGTGCTATTACTGTGTTATACTCTAGACTAGTTCTAGGGTGTCGAGACCAAGGAACTCACACCCCAGTCTAGGATTTTGTTATACTTATATGTTATGACCATTTGCTCTGTCGACCTTTCTCTTGCTTTCTGATTCGGTACCTCTGCATATCTGCCTACCTGTTGCCAGACCCTGCCTGTTCCCGGTTACCGAATCAGTCTCTCTCTCTCTGTACCTGATCTGCTCGTGTGTTGCTGACCTAGCCTGCCCGACCACCCAAGCTGTCACTCTCCCTGAGTGCTCAGTCTAACTGTGCTAGCAGTAACACCATTCCACCAGGTTCTCACTATCTAGGAGATAGTTTCTGCACTGCCCAGGGCCACCTGCCCCTCAGGTGGCTCTTGGCTGAGCCGTTTACATCTCCCGCTCCTCGGGAGATAGCCTTCAGTTCATCTAGCACTTTACTCATTAGGTGTCCAGAGGTTAGTCATACTTGTATTATTGGTGATTCTGCAGATCATCCATAATCAAGTATACATCTGTATTGTTGATCATTCTGCAGATCATCAACAATCAGATTCTCTCTGTGTGCTGACACCAAGCGTTACATGATATTAGTACACCAATGGCCAGGTCATCAGATCCCTTCTTACTATACCCACTCCCAATCGGGAAGATTGCCAAGATATGATGTACAATATATCTCTTAGCCTCATAGATATACAGCCTAATAATGCTGGGTACACACAATGCAATTTCCCATCCTCGGAAGCACTGGACCAATCAGAGAATGCAGAATTTTTCTGCAAAAATCGGATCAACGTAATAATTTTAGATCAATCACAAGACTAATTTTCCATTTTTCTGATTTACGTTCTCCCAATTTCTGTTATTCCGATTTATTTTTTCATTTTTTTAATTCCCCGATGTGTAAAATGATTAATACTGTAAAATTGCCCTCTAAAATCGGAAAAATGGAAAACTGTAAGAACGGAAATTGGCACTGGTAGAAATGGAAATTTCCACAGAATTTGAAATTGGCATTTCGGACCATCCCTAATTGGAATGTCAAAAAAGACAGACATAGTAGCTGACGTGTTTCAGCTTTGCAAAAATGAAACGCGTCAGCTACTGTTTTTATTTTTTGGATGTGCTAATAAAAGTATCTGGATTTTACCATCCTATGGGTGTGCTGCTGCTGCAGGCTCTTGTACATGTTTCTCTGCCTCGTGGAGGATTGGCCTTACACTGATGTGTTATGGAGGTACGAGCATCTTACTTTCTGCTCTTCATGTGTAGCCACTAGTTTGCATTGCTGTGTAAAGAAGTCAACTGCTAAGAGCTTGTACACATGCACTACTGAGGTCACCCTTTGTATTGATGATCGTAATGAGCAAACTACGATTACTTTTAATTACGCGTAATTTTCTGCAATTACACGTAGCGGAATTACTTATTTGAGGCCAGCTTTCACCTGCGGTTGTCAAGCGTAATTACGCACTAATTTACAAAATTACGCTATGTCCGTATGAGGAGAAATTTCGAAGGCATTATCCGTTTCTATGCGTACATTGCCCTGGACAATGCCTAAATTTGTATGCGTATATCCAGTAATATCATCTGTACACGTAAATATGTACGCGTATAGCAGATTTGTAAGTGACTTCGCAATATATATGTGAACCACGCGTAACAGCCGTAGTTACACATAGCAGTAGATTTCTACGCATACACTCGTAAGCGTAATTTACAAACTTCACAGTACAATTACACTGCATAATTATGAATTACGAAGCGTAATTACGTTTAGGCCTAGTTTCTGCTCACCCCTGTTCGGGATCAGAAGCTGATCCCCTTGGGCGAAATTACTGTCTTCATCCCTCTTCTCCATGACCAGTCATTACGCAAAAACAAGCACAGACATGCGTGTCAGCTGTGTAGGTAACGACATGCTGGCCCATATGCAATTACCTTTTTCTCTATCAGTTTTCTCCGAGGTGGTCATTTTTCATCTTCTATTTTAAATAACTTTTCAGCACTTTGCAAATGAAGAAGAACCACAAAGTAGATGAAAAAGTACTCTCAAAATTATGTTGAGTATATTCTTGCTTGCTGGTGGTTTAACAGGCATTTTATTGACAAGTTTCAAAGTATCAACTAGGAGAAAACTCAGGAGAAAAAGTTAATTGCTTATGGGCCTCTGTGTTGCTATATGGGCGGGGGGTTGGGATGGCGAGTGGTGCATGCCCGACACCATACGGCAGGCAGGGAAGCAGCACAAACAATGGGACTGGCGGGGGATCGGCTTCATTTGGGTTGACTAGATCCGTCCAGCGGAATGATAATGGGTTGGGCTTCAGGGGTCGACGTGTGTCATCGCCTGACTGTCGTGTACAAGGTTTTACTTGGCACCCAAATCAACCTCTTCATCTTCTTAATTTTGTTTAGCCTGTTGTAGGTAAAAGAAAAAACAAAACAAGATTATATAAAAATAAATTCTTTTTTATAACAATCAGGGCCGGTGCTACAATAGAGGCAAAGGGGGCAATTGCCCCGGGGCCCCTGAGTAATGAAGGATCACCAGATCTCCCCCTGACTTTTGCCCTTTGACCAAATTGTAAGAATAGCAACTCACCTATCCTGATGCACTGCTGCCTTCATCCCAGCTGGTGCCTTTTCTTTATGGCCAGTCATTACGCAATAACAAGCAGAGTCATAGAGAAGAGGCAGCCAGCGGGCATGAAGAAAGGGAGCATGGATGGAACAGCATGCTGGGATAGGTGAGTTCCTATTCTGACAAAAACAGTCCAGGTTTGCCTGGGGGACCCAGTAAAGTTGAAAGGAGAGATCTGGGTGGGCACAGCAGCTTCATAAGGGGCCCCTGGGGGGTGAATATGCTGGAGGAGGGGGCAGGGGGCTTCTCAGATTCATTTCTCCCTAGGGCCCCATTTTGCTGTGAACCGGCCCTGACAATCTGAAAAAAGTTCCACAATGCCAGCTTTCAGGGAACTAGGCTCCTTTTTCTGGCTTATTTTCCGATGTCGGGAATAGTTCTCGGAATACTTACATAACCTTCTTTTCAGCAAACCATTAAAAGGTAGCATTTCTGCAAAATCCTCTTATACCTTTCTACACAAAAACAAAACAAAAACAACTCTGCAGAAATATATTTTTTAATGCTATTTAGCTTCTTTAAATTTTCATCCACGGTAAAAAATAATTTTGCTCTTAGTGAATAAAAGAGAATGTCCCTGACTGTAGCTAATGCATACCTCTACGTAAAATAAATAAATAAAAATCTGCCTTTTATATTATGAGTATCTATTTGATCCTCGCTCTACTTTTTTTTCCCATTATTTGTATCATTATTTTCTCTTTCCTGAAATCATTTATTTCTTTTATGCATTTATATTTTTACACAAAGGCTCGGGACGTAAAATAACATCCAGAGCCAGGTACGGGAGCTGGCCTTTAATAAATACAAGTTTGGAGGCCCTTGAAATATCTACCGTACGGATAAAAAAAAAGCCAACGTAAAAATGAAATGCTGCATAAAATGCAATTCTCGTACTTCCCTGTGGCTTCGTTTTGCGATAGGTATTTTGCATTCTATAAGGAGAAAAGGTAGTCTCAGCATCATACACTGATCTAATTGGAGTACAGGAAGGGGGGGGGGGTAGGGACAACAGACAAGGATGGCATTGTGCCAGCATGTGTTTTGTGTCACTGCTTTTTCCAGAAATACAATAGACAAGATAATCCAGAGTTTCATGGAGAATCAATTACTCTTTAGCTGTGCATTCCCAGTCACTGGTGCTGATACAGTTTATATCTCACATAATATGCACTTTTAGTTCCCTAGGAAACGGGAGCATGAAGCTATGAGAGCGCTAGTTCCGTATGCCGAGGCTGCACTCCGTTCGGTGATTATTGGTAGTTAGGCCACGTACGTGTCGATGGTAGAGAAGAACTTCTTTGTGCATTACAGGAAATTTCTAAATTGATGCAGCCCGCACGAGCCATTTCGTAATAGAGCGTTATTAAAAATGACATTTACTTTTCATTCTGCAGCCAGCTATTATTTTCTAGATGCGCCAAGGGATTCGCATTATGTGCCCTTTGAAACCATGGTAGCAAGACATCATTCGGTGCATGGAAAGCTCCCAAGTTCCCACTACTCTGCTTATAAGGATTGAAATACTTTTTTCTTTAAATTGGTTAATTGGTTTCCTTCTGAAAATTGTCCCTAAACTACGGAAACGGCATTAGATTTTCAGCATTAATCAGCAATCCCAAAGCTAAAATTTCACTAACTACTCTTAGAGCGTACATTTTCGTAATTTCATGTTTCCTTAATTATAGACGCGAATTTTGCCACTACAACGCGAATTTGTAATTTTGTAATTGCTATACAAACCGTAATTTGGAATTCCGTAAGTAAAATTTTGGTTTTGTAATTTCGCATTCCAGCGCAAATTCGTGTTTAACTAGAAATTTCGTAATTTCATGTTTTCTATAAAAACACAGTTATTCTAGTTACGAAAATGGATGTAATTTCGTTTCTGATAGTAATTATGCACATTTAGTTAATGACTAAACTCAGGAAAGTCATTCATTGATTGCAATTTGCAATTACTGATTGCAATTACTGATAATGCAAAGGCCCCTGCACATGCTTTCGCTTTAAATGTATCAGGAGGCTATTTCTGCAGCCACTTCTAAAACAGGTGCTCTTTGCCATGGTGCACTTAGCGGTCATGTTGAGACACTTGCTTTTGAGCCTTGCAATATCTGATAATACCTGCAAGTGCTGTCACTTTAAATGTATTACGCAACATATGAATTACGCAACATTTCACGTAATTGTAATTAGGTCATTACGCTCATCATTACGTACATTGAAAAGGGCCGCAGGCAAATTTCGGCGCAGGGCGAAGATGAAATACAGCTCACCCTGCTGTAGCCAAACTCCTGGGTGGGGTCAATGCTGTTCTAACACCAAGTTGTCAATACTCAGTGTAACATGTAATTTGGGCACAGGATATGGCCGTTCGACACATAACCTTTTTTTTTTTTTTATTTGTGCTCCGGCTATTGCTGATGCCCAAATTAGTCACTGAGAGCTGCTATAGTTGTAATTCTAATTACAGTCAATGGGAGGGTCTAAATGATTGGCCCAAATGATAGCTGATAGCTGATTCAGCAAAACAGAACATTTGAAAGCATTCCCAAGCATTTCCTGTGTGTAAAATCATGTGCTTTAACTGCAGAAAGCAATAAAGGATTGCTTATTGCTGGCTAATCTGCAAATCTGCTTTGTTTTATTTTTAAATTCTAATTTCACTTCACATTTGCTGTAAAGCAGCAGCGACAGCCATACTATCTCAGGGAAAATAAAACACATATATAAAAAGATAAAGCCTTGATCTACTTACGTAACATTTGTATTGTACTTTCCGTATTGTTTAGATTTCTGTTAATTTTATATAGTAAATAAAGAGAAAATTGTTCCAGGCATTTTCCATCTTAACTGCTTCTGACTGAAGCCAATCCTGATGTAATTTCCTCCCTTGCTCTTTTTTCTTCTTCTTGAAACTGCACTGTTATATCTAGCTTGCTTTGTAAACACATGTGAGCACAGCATAGATTGTATTTCAGCAGCTTCTGCAGAGAGGCCGCGTGTCACACTGAACTGCCCTCAGACAATCACTGAGGAGCAGAAGTGTGGGAGGGGAGATAACAAGCTTCCTTCTCCTCGGCAATGTACCAAATAGAGCAAGGCTGACTAAGATAAGGCTCATTACAGCAGAAACATTTATGATTTAATTTGGGATGCGTGCAGTGCAGGGTCAGGTTTCAGAGTGCATAATAAACGCAGAGCAGTGCGTAAATGAAATTTGATTTTATGGCTGACAACCCCATTTTTAGGCAAGGCATACCTGGATGGATAACAACAGTCCAATTTTACAAACTAATTTAATTGTTTCCTACAATACACGTCAAACTAGTGATGGTCGTAATCAGCTAATTACAATTATGCAAATTTTCACGTACATTTTCGCAATTTTGCCTATACGTAATTAAAGGGATACTGTAGGGGGGTCGGGGGTAAATGAGCTGAACTTACCCGGGGCTACTAATGGTCCCCCGCAGACATCCTGTGTTGGCGCAGCCACTCACCGATGCTCCGGCCCCGCCTCCAGTTCACTTCTGGAATTTCTGACTTTAAAGTCAGAAAACCACTGCGCCTGCACGCCCATGTCCTCGCTCCCGCTGATGTCACCAGGAGTGTACTGCGCAGACACAGACCATACTGGGCCTGCGCTGTGCGCTCTTGATGACATCAGCGGGATCGAGGACACGGCAACGCAGGCGCAGTGGTTTTCAGACTTTAAAGTCTGAAATTCCAGAAGTGAACCGGAGGCGGGGCCGGAGCATCGGTGAGTTGCTGCGCCAACACAGGATGTCTGCGGGGGACCGTTAGAAGCCCCGGGTAAGTTCAAGTCATTTTCCCCTGACCCCCCTACAGTATCCCTTTAAGATTTGTACTTATTACTAATTGATTTCGTATAGTCATTCATAAAATTTTGCATAATTTGTGCGTAATTTCGTGCCAACTTTGGCAGTGAATAGCAAAGCCCCCATACATGCCATTGACACCAAAATTGCTATACAGGTAGTCCTCGGTTAACCAAGGCGATAGGGACTGTCAGCTCGTTCTTAACCTGAATCTGTCCTTAAGTCGGGACTACCTGTTCTGCTGCCATTTTTAATGCATAGTTGGTGCAGCGGAAGGTAAATAGAGGACATCTCACCTGTTCCATGACTGTAGAAGGTCCCAGCGTGCTGCCTGGAAGCTGCGCGGCCCGTCTTCTCACTCCGTCCACTGTCCTCCCGGCGGCTTCACATGCGTCGCATAATGACGCAATCAGGAGAAGCCCCCTAGTGGCGGCACCTGCTAATGCGTCATTATGCGGACGGAATGAGAGGACAGTGGACAGAATGAGAGGACAGGCCGCCCAGCTTCCGGGCAGCACGCTGGGACCTTCTACAGCCATGGAACAGGTGAGATGTCCTCTATTTACCTTCCGCTGCACCAACTATGCAGTAAAAATGGCAGCAGAACAGGTAGTCCCCGGCGGCGTGACGTCATTGCGGAGGGTCGGCAGGCGTTCGTATCGGTGGGACGTTCGTAAGTCGTGCATTCGTAAACCGGGGACTACCTGTATATGTTAAGGAGAATAGTGGGCAGAAGCCAAAAAAATGAATAATTCCCCAAAATACCTTGTAGTTTTTAAGAAAACCATTTTTTTGCATTTTTACAAGGTCTTTTTGAAAAATTATTTTTTTTGACTTGTCCCCACGATTCTCCTTAACATATTTTGCAATTTTGGTGTCAATAGCACGTGTGGTGGCTTTGCTATTAACCTTTAAACCACTCGGCACAAAATGATGCGAAATGTTGCAAAAATTACGTGAAAAATTAAACAAAATTATGAAATATTACTATTACATTAGAAATGAATTATGATTTTCCCTGAAATTTTGCATTACGATTACGATGCGCAATTGCAAATTTCAATGCGAAATTTCGCATATGCAACATTTCAGCCCACCACTGCGTTATACGTTGACTAAATACTTTATGAATGAATATTGTAAAACAATAAGCAATTTCCGTTCATTATGTTGTCTCGGTTACAGTTCCTCTTTAATATCGGAACACTGGATGGCTCCACCGTTTTCATACTAATCCTTACAATGGACCCATCAGGGCTGATTATTGTTAATGCTGATCTTACAGCCCGGTATTGGCTTGTACACATGTGATTATTCATTTACTGGCACAGGACAAGCAGGGCTCCAGAAAGGAAATGAAACGTGTATCTGGAGGCACATAAATGCATTGGACTTGAGCAGGAAAAGTTGCTGTCACAGATAGCTCACAATTACATTATGGCTATATTTTAGAAGGGATGATTCAGCCAGATGTGGAGGCAGAGAGAACGCACCCTTCATGTGCCGCCATCAAAGTCATCTCCCATCAGGAGTTTTATGGGAAAGTCTATCTGTTTAGCAGCAGACTGTCAGGAAGAGATATCCTGTGATTAATGGGAGCGGAGGCGATGAATGGAAACGTGCTGCTCTTCTTCAGGGCTGAGATGATATAGTTAGGAGGACACACAATGCACAGCGTTCCGTAATGGGTTTCTGCAGGTAGGAAGAGTCACGAGAATATGAACGTTTTCTCTGTTGTAGTCGATGCAGTCCTTCTGCTGCCATGCCACCAGCAATTCATCAGTGCTTTGCGGCAATGACATCATGGTTGCCGACACATGCTACCTGTGGAAGGAGGAAGGAAGGAAGGAAGAGAGGGGAGGAGGGAGGAAGAAAGATTGAAAGAGAGAGTTGGAGGGAGGAAATGATACAATGCAATACAATTCAATAACATTTCTATTGCACTTTTCTCCCATAGGACTCAAAGTGCTTAGGCTCTCTCAGTCAGATTCAGTAGGATGAAGTATTCACACAACAAAAGTTGGGTGGGTTTTCAGTCTGGATTTAAACACGTCCAGTGATGGAGCTGTCCTGATTTGCTGAGGCAAGGAGTTCCAAAACGTAGGAGCAGCATGACAGAAGGCTCTGGGACCAAAAAGTTTCCAAGCAGACTCTGGGTATGGCTAGATTATTAGAACCTGTTGATCTGAGATTGCAGGGATGTCTACGCAGCTGTAACATTTCTTTCATGTATCCAGGGCCCAGATTATTTAGTGATTTAAATGTCAGTAGGCCGATCTTGAATAGGACCCTCCATTTTATTATTATTATCATTTAGTATGTATATGGTGCCGACATCTTCCACACCACTGTACAGGTTATATTGTCTTGTCACTTACCTGTGCCTCGGAGGGACTCACAATCATCTAATCCCTGCCGTAGCCATATGTCTGTGCATGTATTGTGCCTTATGTGTCTCGTAATCTAGGGCCAATTTATTGGGAAGCAGTTAACTTATCTGTATGTTTTTGGGATGTGGGAGGAACCTAGAGTGTCCGGAGGAAACCCATACAGACATGGGGAGAACATACAAACTCCTTGCAGATAGTGCCCTGACTGGGATTTGAACCAGGGACCCAGCTATGCGAGAGAGCTAACCATTCCGCCACTGTACTTCCCAAAGAAAGAAGGAAGTAGGAATGGACACATTAAAAAATATGAAGGCGGAAAAGAAGGAAACAGGTAAGAGGGAAGGTAAGAAGAAAGAAGAAAAGAAGAGAGGGAAGAAAAGAGGGAGGAAAGAAAGAAAACAGTGTAAGGCAATACTAGAGGGATAAAGGAAGCAGGGATGGTAAGAAGTGAAAGGGAGGATGAGAAGAAGGAAGGGAGGGTGGAATAAAGTAAGGGATGATGATGTAAAGGAGGATGTAATGAGAATATGAATGTACGGGAATGAAGAGAAAATAAAAGGAAGTCTGGAATGAAGGTTTAGAGAAATGAGAGGAAAGAAGACTCCGTGACCTGCTCCGTGACCCCGTATGAATGCTCCATCCCTTAAAGGGATACTTAAGCCTTAAATGAAAAAAAAATCAGTTTTATTCACATGGGGCTTCTACCAGCCCCCTGCAGCTGTCCGCAGCCCTGCCTCTAGTCGCGTCTATCAGCGGCGCATCGCCGCCTCCCCCCCGCCCCTCTCAGTGAAGGAAGACTGAGAGGGGCGGGGGAGAGGCGGAGATACGTGCTGACAGACGCACGTGGGGCAGGGCTGCGGTGGTTAGCCCTGCCCCGATGCGGAAGCGCTCCCCCGCTGTACGGAGGGGATTTTGAAGGTAAGGGACCCCCGTTTAGCCGCGGGATAGCGGCGGTTTAGCAGGGGCACACATGCCCCTGCTAACTATGAGCTCTGAAGCAAGATTTATTCTCGCTTCAGAGTCTCTTTAAGGAAGAGAGGGAGAGAATATAAATGTAAGGGATTGAAGAGAAAATGGAAGTATGAATAAAGGCTTAGGGAAGAGAGGAAGGGAAGAAGAAAGGATGTAAGGAAGAAAAGAAGGAAGACAGGGAAGAAGAAAGGAAGGAAGGAAGGATTCCAAAAGAGTAGCTAAAGGAAGGAAGAATGTAAGGAAGGATGGGATGGTGGTTTAGGGAAGGGAGAGAGAAGAGAAAGGAAGTGAGGATACATTGAAGGAAGGAAGGATGAACGGATGGAGGGATGAATAGATAGATAGATAGATAGATAGATGGATGGATAGATAGATAGATAGAAGTAAGGCAGGGAAGGATGCTTGGAGGATTAGAGGAACACAGAATGGAAGGAATAATGGTATTGAGGGAGGGGGGTATAAAGAAGTATAAAATGAAGGTAAGTGGGTGGGGTGGAAAGGAAGAATGGGGCCAAGGGAGCAAGAATAAAAAGAAGGAAGGAAGGGGAAGGGAGGGTAGAAGGAAGCATGAGCATAGGGCCTGTGGTCGCAGGGGTCGCCGTGGCGACTGGGCCCGCCTCCTAAAGAGGCGGAGGAGGGGCCCGGGGGACTGGACCCGCCAGGTGTTGAAATCCCCGCAGCTCACTGCGGGGACTGGCTTCCGGAGGCAGAGCAGGGCTACGGCAAGATGGCTGCCGAAGCCCTGCACTAGAGACTATTTGTGTCTCCAGTACAGGGCTTCGGGCGCCATCTTCCTATAGCCCTGCACTCTGCCTGTCAGCGCGGGAGAAACTGGCTGCAGGAGAGGATTGTCGCTGAGGAGCTGCACGGGGGAGGCTGGCTGCATGTCGGGGAGCTCACGTCAGAGGCTGGCCAGGTGAGTAAATTTTTTTTTTACTTGTATAGGTTTTTTTCTGGTGAATGCTCCCCACATAGCGTTTTTTTTCTGGTGACTGCTCCCCACATAGCGTTTTTTTTTGGTGACTGCTCCCCACATAGCGTTTTTTTTCCGGTGACTGCTCCCCACATAGCGTTTTTTTTCTGGTGACTGCTCCCCACGTAGCGTTTTTTTTCTGGTGACTGCTCCCCACATAGCGTTTTTTTTCTGGTGACTGCTCCCCACATAGCGTTTTTTTTCTGGTGACTGCTCCCCACATAGCGTTTTTTTTCTGGTGACTGCTCCCCACATAGCGTTTTTTTTCTGGTGACTGCTCCCCAGATAGCGTTTATTTTCTGGTGACTGCTCCCCACATAGCGTTTATTTTCTGGTGACTGTCCCCACATAACGATTATTTTCTGGTGACTGTCCCCACATAGCATTTATTTTCTGGTGACTGTCCCCACATAGCGTTTTTTTTCTGGTGACCGCTCCCCACATAGCATTTATTTTCTGGTGACCACTCCCCACACAGCGTTTATTTTCTGGTGACCGCTCCCCACGTAGCGTTTATTTTCTGGTGACTGCTCCCCACCTAATGATTATTTTCTGGTGACTGCTCCCCACATAACGATTATTTTCTGGTGACTGCCCCCACATAACTATTATTTTCTGGTGACTGCCCCCACATAATGATTATTTTCTGGTGACTGCCCCCACATAACGATTATTTTCTGGTGAATGCCCCCACATTGCGTTTATTTTCTGGTGAAAGCTCCCACATTGTGTTTATTTTCTGGTGAAAGCTCCCACATTGCGATTATTTTCTGGTGAATGCTCCCACATTGCGATTATTTTCTGGTGAATGCTGCGCACATAACGATTATTTTCTGGTGAGTGCTGCGCACATAACTATTTTCTGGTGAATGCTGCGCACATAACAATTATTATCTGGTGAATGCTGCGCACATAACGATTATTTTCTGGTGAATGCTGCGCACATAATAATTATTATCGGGTGAATGTTGCGCACATAACGATTATTTTCCTTCAGACTGGCATCTTGCTACTAATTGCGCTATTTCCTCTGGGTGCTGCGTATGTTTGCAAATTGAACGTGGCAGCCATGCTGCTGCAAAGCGGAATTGATATAGCCATGCCATGCACAGCTATGGGGATTTGGATATGTGTGTGCTTCGGGTGTTGCGAGGGGGGGGGGCTGTTGTTGCCGGGAGGGGGGGCCCACATCCAGATTCCGCATCGGGGCCCAGAGGTTTCTAGCTACGCCACTGGAAGGAAGGGAGCAAGGATTGAAGGAAAGAAAGAAAGTTGGATGAAAATAGGGAGGGAAAGAGGAAAAACATAAAGAGAGAAGAAACAATGTGAGGAAGGATAGAATTGAAAATTGAGAAAGATTGGAAGGAAGGAAAAAATTAAGGAAGGATGGAATAAGGGATTAGAGACGTAAAAGACAAAAAAGGAAGAAAAGGAATACTCTGTAATTTATCCACAGAAATACTATTTTTCCCAGTTTAATTAGGTCTTTCTTATGAAACAAAAAATATCTCATTAAAACAGATATTCTCATGATTTTAATAAGTGCTGGTAAAAATAGTAACCCTCCTATAGGGAATCACCCCGAGCTCATCAGGAAACTCCCCGAATGAAGCAATAAATATTGAAGAACACCAACCCTGCCCGTGCACAGCGATAGAAACCAGCACTGGCCAAATAACAAACAATTCACTGAAGACTTCAGTAAAATGATTCATGTATATCTTGCTCTATATATATATATATATCTGCCTTCATGAACACTTTTACGCTTTTTTGCATTACATCGAATAGACTAAATACGAGATAGATTTTAATAATTATATGCAATTTTTATTCTACTTTACATATACTAAATATTTTTTCTGTAAAGCTGCAGAGAGAGCCATACTATCCCACGGGAAAAAGCTACTTGGGTGGGTGTCAAAGGGGCTGAAGCCTATGACAGCCGATTGCCGTCATTGGCTTGGGGGAGTGAGGGATTTGAGTAAAAAAATAAAAAAATAAAAAAAAATAAATAGTACATTTTACTAAAAACAATAACAAATATTTATATAAAAAAATAAACACGGGGGGAGCGATCAGACTTCACCAACAGAAATCCCTGTTTGTGGGGAGAAAAGGTGGGTGGAATCACTTGTGTGCTGAGTTGTGCGGCCCTGCAGCGAGGTCTTAAAGCTGCAGTGGCCCATTTAGCAAAAAATGACTTGGTCTTTAGTGGGCTTTAACACTGCGGACCTCAAGAGGTTAAACCACCAGCAAGTAAGAAAATACTCAAAATAATATTGGTACTGTTTTGTTTTTTTCTTTTTTCTTCATCTATCTTTTGGTACTTCTTCATTTGCAGAGTGCCACAAGGTTATTTTTATGGAGATTAAACATTTTCTCCTAGAAGAAAATTAAAGAGAAAAAGTGAATTACATATGGGTCACGGCCCCTGATTCAATTCACTTTTTCACCTAAGCTTTCTCTGAGGTGGCATTTTCACACCTATCAATGAATTGCCGTGAAGCCACCAGCAAGCAAGAAAATATAAAGAAAATAGTAGAAAGAATATGTTGACATCATCTTTGCACTTACTATTTTTTTTTTTTACTTTTTCAATTGCAGAAAGATATTTTAAACAGAAGATGAAAACGTATCTAGTAGAACACTTAACCTCTTGAGGACTGCAGGGCTAAACCCCCCTAGCGACCAGGCCATTTTTTAGTAAAATTGGCCACTGCAGCTTTAAGGCCAAGCTGCAGGGCCGCACAACACAGCACACAACAAATATTATTGTTGGTGCTTTAAAAAAAAAAAAAAATGTTTCTTTAATTACCTTCCCTCCCTCCCTCCCTCCCCACAGCCAGCCAGTTACGGCGATCGGCTGTCATAGGCTTCTGCCTATGAGAGCCGATCGCTCTCTTGTCCCCCAGGGGGACAGCCGCGTGACACGGCTGTCCCCAGTACAGCACTGTACATAGAAATAGACGGCGATCACGCCGTCTAACAGTCTCCCGAGCGGCAATAGCCACTCAGAGACTGAAGGCGGAGCGGAGCTCCGCCCCCAAGCAGGAGATGCGCGCGCATCCTGCGCGCGATCTCCTGCAAAACAGAGCCCCAGGACTTTACGCCAATCGGCGTTAGGCGGTCCTGGGGCTGCCGCCGTGGCCACGCCCATCGGCGTGACACAGTCGGAAAGTGGTTAAAGGACTTCCAAGGCAACCATTTTTCATCTATTTTTACTCACCTGGGGATTCTTCCAGCCCCTAAAAGCCATTTAAGTCCCTCACCACAGCTCTGGTCCTCCTCGGTGTCCCACTGGACACCTAAAGATTACCGATCCAACAGCTGGTCAGCGCTCCTGCGCATTATTTACCAAAAAGTGCTTTTGAAGGGTTAATAGATTTAGTTATATTTTCTCTTCTATCCCCATCAGTATCGGAGTAGAGATGATAATTCTACATTTACTCAACATCTTACTTACCCTCCTTATCACTGAGCTCTCCCAACTGCCAGATTGTTCTTTCATCTCTGAATGCAGGCGATAACTCTTGAGAGAGCTTCTCTATGTAAGCTACAAAAATGGCAGACAGTATTAAAATGTCATTGTGGAGCTTGTAAATTGAACTGGGTATTACATTATTAAGCAAGAGGGCAGCTTCCATTTCAGCTGAGTATGACTGAGGGGGAGTTCTTACTTTCACACAGATAACATTACTATGGACCTAAGGCAGATAAGATAACTGTATAGAAAATTCAATGTTGAGAGTTTTTCACTTATTTGAATTAGTCTGGAAATAACAGGCGAATTACATTTTTCTGCCAGTAGCTTGTAACTTTGCTGCAATTGGTACTTGTTGCCATGCCAAAATAAAGAAGTCTAACTTATTTGGAGTGGCTAAACCCACTGGACTTTCTTCTCACAATGTTTTTACATTACAGTTGCAAGTGCAAAATGTTATTTCTTATGACAACAGGATGCCAAAGAGAGGTGCCTTATTCATGTTAACACAACAGAAGGTGTAAAATAAGTCCATTTACCTCACTCCGAAATAACACAGTGCTTTTATTAGCAAAAATGCTGCTTTCTCCAGTCCTTCAAAACACATCCTAAACCAGAGGAAGCAGTACTCAAAGACGGATGTCTCGGGTTCACCTTTTATCAAGGACTCTCTTTTTGAAAGCTTTTTTTCCTCCGTTTTCAAAATACAACACGTAAATATTGTGGGTAAAAAAAAAAATAAGAAGAGGAAACTCATGAGAAAGATTTGCTAAGTGAGGGCCATATCTGGAGAACTGTCTGAGCTAAGTAATTGTAACTGTATCAACCTCTATTTCTTTATTATCAGATTAAAAAAAAACACATTATTTATAATACAGTACTTTACAGAATACATTGAACAGTTCCAGGGATGAGCAGAAACTACGCCAGTGCGAATTTAAGAATTGTAGCTCACATCTACGCATCGTAGTTCGTAGGTGAAGTTTGAAAACTACGCATACGAATTCCCGCGTGGCGAGGTACCGCTACGCGTAGCTTACGCCCACTATGCGTAGTTAACATGTGTATCTCGTAGTGAACTATGAATGCGTTAATCGCGTCTATTTTTTCGCGTGCGATTGTATGCTTACAAGTTTATGCATTGTAAAGGGGAATGTATGCATAGAAGAGTTCCAGGTATAACCTTTTACAGAGGAATTAATGCGTAAAATGTTCTGCATACGGGCATAAGCATCCGCATACAATACGCTTTGCACTACACGTAATTGCATATTTTAACGCGTAGTCTACGAAATGCATACGAAGCGAATATTTGGTTCCGAACCCGTAGTTTGACGAAGCGTAATTGCGTAAAACTACGCATAGTTCCAGCGTAGCGAAGTTGGCTGACTACGACCATCCCTTACAGTTCATGTCACCAACTGTTCTTTTTTGTTTGTTTGTTTGTGTTTTTGTTTACATCTGACAAATTGAAAGGTGACAGTTATATGAATACAATGTGCTCAGGCAGTAGATAAAGACACCTCTAAACATTACAGGATGCTCCAGCCCTGATTTATTAAGGTTGGAAAATGCTGAAAAGTGGGTGGTCCTGGATTTATCACAAACATTGTGCTGCACGCCATTGCAGTCTCATCCCATCTATTTCATTAACTTTTAACCTCCTTGGCGGTATGAAAAATACCGCCAGGAGGGAGCGCAGCAGTTTTTAAAAAAAAAATTTTTTTTTTAATCATGTAGCGAGCCGAGGGCTCGCTACATGATAGCCGCTGCTGAGCGGCATCCCCCCGCCCGCTTCGATCGCCTTCGGCGATCTCCGATCAGGAAATCCCGTTCATAGAACGGGATTTCCTGGAGGGCTTCCCCCGTCGCCATGGCGACGGGGCGGGATGACGTCACCGACGTCACTGACGTCGGGACGTCATTGGGTGTCCCGGGCCACCCCTCGGCGCTGCCTGGCACTGATTGGCCAGGCAGCGCTGGGGTCTGGGGGGGGGGGGGGCCGCGCGCTGCAGCAAATAGCGGCGATCGGGCGGGGGCCGGTGGCGATCAGAGTGCTGGCGCAGCTAGCAAAGTGCTAGCTGCGTCCAGCAAAAAAAAATTATGAAAATCGGCCCAGCAGGGCCTGAGCGGCACCCTCCGGCGGCTTACCCCGTGTCCAGCACGGGGTTACCGCTAAGGAGGTTAAACAAAACGTGCTACACTCTGAGGGTACGTTTCCATTGGTGCGGTGCGATTCCAGTGCGGAAAACACATGTGCGATTTTGCATGCGGATGCGTTTTTTCATGCATTTTTCTATGCAATTTCGCATGCGTTTTGTGGCCAAGCGTTTTTGACCATGTCAATTCTGGTGTGCTTTTTACTTTGTTTTTACACAAAAACGCATAGGAAAACGCATGGCAAAAAACGCATGCGTTTTTTCCTATTAAATACATTGTATGCAAATCGCATAGCGGTATGCGAATTCTGATGGCTCTGCCGTGCAGACTTTTTCTGCACAGAAAAATGCGAAGAAATCCTGACAAGTGGAAACAGTCCCATCCACTTGTATTGGTTATGCAAATCTGCATGCAGATTCGCTCTAGTGGAAACGGACCCTGATGGGGCATAGATCAAGGTTGCAATATTTTCACACCTAACAGTAAAAAAAAAAAATCTATTCCAGGTTTCCTGGATCACACAGGCTCTCCAGTGCTCTCTAGTGTTCTCCAAGTTCATTATATCAGGTTTGAGTTTCTTGATACTCTGCCCTAATTGCCATGTTGTTGAGATGTTTTAAAGAACATGCGACACCCATGCTAACCTGGAAATGAAAAACGCATATATAAGTAGATAAATACTACTTTTACTTACATAACAGATGTATTGTGCTATCCACGTAATGATTCCTGTGAATTTTATAAAGGAAATGGCAGTGGCCATCTTGCCAAGCTAATGCTGACATCATATCCTCCCTGACTCTTGTTTCCCCCCTCCCTTCTCTTGCTCATTGTGTATTCATTAGCTGCCCTCCTCCCAGAGTCTTTTCTTTATTTACACATCCAATCACTGAGTCACCTCAGCCTTGCTTGTAAACACAAGTGATCAGCTAAGCAGGGAAATAAATGGAAGAGGAGGAATATATTATAGATAAAAAGAACTCCCAGCATTCAAAAGAACTCCCAGCATTCAACTCTTTGGCACTGTTTGGCACTAGGGCCAGTGCTCCTAAAGTATGTGATAACTCCAAACCATAACAGCAAAAAAGTTTTGAATGCAGGATTAGCATCTTTATCACTTAATACACTCTCAGACCAGATGCTGTTGAAATTTGATTTTTATGGTGACAATACCGCTTTAAAGGACCCCGGAAGTGAAAATAAACTGATGAGATAAACAATTGTATCTATCCTCCTACTCCTAAAAATGCCTTTTGAAGATATCTCACAGTTTTATTTTATATTTAAATCTACTTTTTAAGTTTTTACTGTTCCATTGTCCCTACTCAATGACACATTCATTGAAGTATGCTAGAGCTAAAATGTATTAACTATTGATCTTTTTTATTTCTTTCCTGCCCTCAGAAGACCTTTTCTGACAGAAAAGTGTTTTATGGTTGTAATTCCTTATCAGTGAGGATTACACTATAGTTTGACACAGTCCCGACCCAGACAGAAACTGTCACTTACATACCTAATGTTAATCTTTTTCAGGCAGCGAAAGAATAAAAAAGGAACACAGCATAGTTATTTGTGTGCTAGGCACTGTACATACACATGTCTATCTCATCATGTCACATGTCACCTTGGGTGTCCTTTAAGCATTATTAAAATACATAAAAAATAAAAAAACTTACAGAACTGAGGTGTAATTGACTTTGAAAACTCAACTCAGGCAGTATGGCAGACAGCTTGACTGTGGTCCTTCTGAGATCTGTTGACTGGGATACAATGACTGGTGAGCAGCAGAACAGGCTGTATAGTTTTTCTGTTGGACCAGTTTAAATAGTTGAAATTTAAATGGATAGAAAAGCATATGTGTGACTGACATTTTATAGTGTGTGTGTGTGTGTTGTTGTTTTTTTAATTATTATTATTATTCATTTATTTGTCTTAGCATTTAGTTTAGTACTTTTTAGGTAAAAGTATAAATGTTGTACGTGAATACAAAATTTCACTTTGTAGAGCGCCACCTGCTGGTTCGACAAGGAAGCTTTGTATGTTCAAGAAGGGTCTTGCTTTAATGCTGTGCAGCAAAGGGAAGGCAGCACTGTAAAAATCAGGCGGGCATTGGTTACACTGGCCACGTAGGATGTCATATGTTCCTAATAATAAAATAAAACAAATATTATTAAAAAATACATAATTTCCTTTAAAGGACCACTATTGCAATAAAATTTAAAATACATGTAAACCTATACAAATGAGAAGTATGTTTCTTCCAGAGTAAAATGAGCCATACATTACTTTTCTCCTATGTTGCTGTCACTTACAGTAGGTAGTAGAAATCTGACAAAACTGACAGGTTTTGGACTAGTCCATCTCCTCTTGGGAAATTTTTAGTATTTTGTTAATTTTTTGCAAAAGCAATCCCTGTAAGTGATCTATACAAAGATGCCGGCTGCCCATTTTTCCTGTTTGCACACCATTTTGGCAGTTAGACTGAGCAACTGCCATTCACTTAGTGCTTTTGAAATAAAGAATATCCTGAGAATCCCTCATGAGAAGATGGGCAAGTCCAAAACCCGTCAGTTCTTTCAGATTTCTACTACCTACTGTAAGTGACAGAAATACAGGAGAAAAGTAATTTATGTCTCATGTTGCTCTGGGAGAGACATACTTCTTATTTGAATGTGTTTACATGTATTTTACATTTTACAATTTTCACGATAGTGGTCCTTTAAGGACTATTTTCTTTTTTTTTTTTTCTTGTTCAGGAAGGAAAAGGAATGATTATATTAAATGCATATTTCTCAAGGCAAATTATAATTTTGCTCCTCCTCACAGTAAAACCAGGAGGAGGATTAAGCATTACAGTACGGCGCCGTAAACTGTATCAATGCCTAATCCCAGAAATTACACAATAGCGTCAGCCGAGATCCGATTTGCCGAAGAAATTCCTTATTTGTTCTTTTTCATTTACCGTCTAGTCTCCAAGGGAGCCGCCGGGTGCTTTCCCCCGCTCCCAGCACAAAGCCCTGCATGTTCTACCGCTGTGTCATTATCCCGTGTCTATTATGTTATACATTTTTCAAAAATCTTTAAGTTAGATCTTTTGACATCCTAGCGCCTCGACAGATATACACCACCTGATGGGAGGCTTTGATGTGCATTTTCAGGATTAAATAATCTGTATGGAAGAAAAAAAAAAGCAACGGATATCCAGCTAAGAATGAAACTGCCGAGGAAATTTTGCCTCCCGCCGTGCGAGACGCCACCAGCCACTACCTTTTAGCTCACCCACTAAATTTAATTTCATACATATTTACCGACTTTTTTTTTTTCCTCCCCACTGCTAATTCTTTCGAGACCAAATTAAGAACAAAGATGGCTCAGGCCGGCTTCATCAAATAAAAATGTAAATATTCCGCATCTCATTACCGGTTCAAAAATGTTATTTAAATATTTTGCAAAATGTAATAGCTTTCGCCGAACAAGCGCTGGAAAAGGAGGAGGAAAGGAGCTTCCATGTTGGAATGGCCCGTCGAGGGTTCAAGCTGTTTATTCGCAGTGTGAGAATGTCGAACATTCTAACGAGTTAGAAATAGGGAAAAAAAAAATGTAGATCTCTGACAAGTAATGAATTCTTATTAGGCCATAATGACCTCGCGGAGAGTCGGAGGAAAGGAGAAAAAATACAGTTATAACATTTTTCATTTACCCAGTTCATTGCTGCCACAAGAACCCAGTGAGGTCTTCGCAAGCATAATTTGTTTTATGAAAAGGTTACCGCAACCTCTAATAAACGGGCCTGATCTGCCGCGTGTGGGCGCCGTTTGAGTGCCGCTCGGTAACCTTTTTCTTTGTCGTAGAGGCATTTGTTAATTTAGGAAAGGCAAAGTGGTTGTTCTGCTCTAGTAATGTCCTTGCAGATGGATGCAAAAGACAAAGTTTAAAGAGACTCTGTCATGAACGGGCATTTACAGGAACTGTACCGTAGGATAGTAGTGGGGGGGGGGGGAGGGATAAATTAATGGATTGCAAAGTGAGAAGTTACAAAATAGAAAATAGATCAATAAATGATTGATTGATACTCAGTATGTAAAAAATCCTTCATGTTGTTTGATCCATCGTGAGCCTGCAGGTCATCATCGTTACTGCTGACTGATGTGAAAAAAACAAAAAGAGAGCATCAACTGCCATTATCTATAAACAAACTCACCAACAATGTGACAGTACTGAAAGGTTAATATATATATATATATATATATTCTTAGAGGGAGATAATGGTTGTTTGGCAGTTGGAAGCAGATAGACAGATGTTAAGGTGGCCATACACTGGTCGATTTGCCATCAGATTCGACCAACAGATAGATCCCTCTCTGATCGAATCTGATCAGAGAGGGATCGTATGGCTGCCTTTACTGCAGACAGATTGTGAATCAATTTCAGCATGAAACCGATCACAATCTGTGGAGCTGCCGCCCGCTCCCCCCCCCCATTAGGAGTTCCCATAATGCAACAAGGTTCACAGGCCGGCCCTGACATCACACTGTGGGAGGGCTTCCACCACAATATCCGCCAAACAAACATCCCTAATTACATATACGAGAGAGGTGACACATTTCTCATGGAGAGGGGGTATCTTCTACTGGTTGCTATTGAATTCAATTCTGGATTAAAGTTTTATTTTACCTACTATTTACCACCGAGAGCCATTTTCCCCTGTTATTAATCCTCCCATTCATTTTGCAAGATCTTTATTACTGCTTATCACACCTAAATTATCTATATCTTGTTTTTTTTTTTTTTTTTTTTTTTACACAAATCAGGCTTTTTGTGGGTGATTCTTGTTTTAAAGAGAACCTTAACTGTAAAAAAATGAGTTTTACTTACCTGGGGCATCTACCAGCCCTCTGCAGTAACACATAAAAATGTACTTGTTGATGTCTGCAATAGCTTCCTGCACCAGCAGGGATGCGTAAAAACGTACGCATGGTGGCCAGACGACTCCCAGTCGGCAAAAACGAAACTAGCTGGCAGTGGGGGACCAGAGGAGCCATGAGTGACTGCGAGGGCACTGGATGGCTGCAGGGGGCTGGTAGATGCCCCAGGTAAGTAAAACTCATTTTTTTTTTTTACAATTAAGGTTCCCTTTAAGTAATTATTTTATTTTCTATGCATTTTGTAAAAAAAAAAAAAAAAACTATTTCTCCAACTCCACCCCCTATAGTTATAAAATAAACAGCGCTTCTGTAAATAAAATCCACACATTTTATTTGCACATTTGTTACAACATTTAAATGATGTCCCTAGTACAATGTGTGGTGACAGTTAATTATTTGGAAATAACGGTGTATTTTTTCTGTCTTGAGTTTTTTTTGTACCCATCAATAATTGCAAGTCCTTAGTTGCTAAAATAACAGTATATACCCTCTTTACATATATATTTAAAAAGCTCAGACCCTAAGGTAACTATTTTTGTTTTCTTTGACATTTTTTGGTGGTGGTGGTGGTAGTCATTAAGGTTTTAATTATAATTAAATGTATTTTTTTTACTTTAACTTTAATTATACTTTTTGGTCACTAAATGGCTCTCCTGGAAGTTACCAGGAAGTGTTACTTTTTTTTTTTTTTTTTTTTACGATTTTTACTTTTACTTTGATGAATGAACATGCCTCATGATACAAGACATGTTCATTCATTTTTGGCACTTTAATTGGCTCAGGGGAACACTTGTTCCCCTTCAACAATCCCCCCTCTCACACGGCCGCCGGGATTAAGCGGCGTGTGCATGCAAGTGTTTTTCACTGCCTATATTACCTGAAGGAAGGGACTCATGCTTGCAACTCATGTTTTTGACCACTGAAGGCATCATGAGAGGGGTGCAAATGCAAATGAAGTAGGAATAATGCCTCATCCTATAGGAGATTATCATTTAACAAAGCTCACCAGCAGAGGGCCTGGATTAGGAGCTGATATAAGCCCATTGGGTAAAGTAGCAATCCTTCTTTCTATGACCTTGACAGCTCCTCACAGTTACACAGCCGACTGGAAATGTGAACTGGCAGCATGAGCCACTTGCTTCAGACTGTCAAATAAGATGGAAACACAAAGGGAAACTGGAATGGTTTTGATGATGAATTACACTGAGGGGTTTTACATTGTATCTAACATTATCATTATTTTTAAAAAAAGGAAACATAGTATTAGTATTTTATATTTTTAGTAGGTTTAATATTGAAAAAATAACAAGTGCCCCCCCCAGCCTACCCACCACACATGTGAAATGGATATGGGGTACTGAAGTACCCCTTAGTCTTTTACACAAAGAGTTAAAAAAAAAGAAACAAAGACACAGCCACAAGAAAAGTGGAGAAGAATTCCCATTGGTCTGTTAGAGGACCAATGGGGAGCCCTGGCGACAAGATGCTTTGTCGGGGCTTGCTGTACTTAAGTTATCACTAATCATCACCCCTAACGCCGGCAAGCAGTCAATTTCGTTGGCTCTTGACCCTGTTAATACGATGAGCCTACCACTGTTTTCACAGTGTAAAAATAGGAAAAGAATGGCACTGGTCCTTAACAGGCCAAAACCTGGTCACGAAAAACTAGGGTTTGTTAAGTTTTACTGCTCTTGATCCACTTCAGGTACACTTTTACACTGGATGAAAGATACACCGAGTTTTTTTTTTTTTTAATAAGGGTGTGTTTTTAGCAATTTTTCAAAGCATATTAAAGTATAAGGAAAATAAATATAGCATAAAACGATTGATTGTAAAAGCCGATTTAAAGTGTACCTGAGCCAAAGCTCGGGTACAAAATAAGATACTTACCTAAAGAAAGGGAAGAATCAGAATTCTAATGAGCCTTCCCATGGTGTTCTGTTGTCCCCCACAGCTGAGAGTGGCTCCGCCCCCCCCCCCCCGGAAGGTTAAGGAAGCAAGGCATTGTTGCTAATCCTATTGGGGCTGCACAGCTCCTGTCCCTGCATCATGGACGCGCAGTAGCCGCGTGAGCCTGTGCGCATGCGCAGTAGCACGAAGCCATCGGCTCCGGCTTACTGCGCATGTGCAGATGAGAGACTGGAGCTGCGTGGCCCCAATGTGGAGGGGGCTGCGCTCAGCACCGGGGGGATTTCGAGCACTGAGGGAGGCCTCAATAAGATCCAGAGGCTTCCCTCTATAAAGTGGCATAAAACCCAGCCTTTCTTTTTTTGGTCTAAAAGATTAATTACAGCTTATAAAATACCACCATAGCACCAATACCTCAAAGAGGCACAACAAAGATTAGCACCACTGACCGGCACTTGGCTTCTTTGAAAGCGGTGTTGTTGCCGCGACACGTCGGGCTGCTCGGTGGTTCTACCCCTGCTCCTGCGGACACTCCTCAGCTTTGCCAGTGACTCTCATACCACTCAGGGCTAAGTGTCTTGCTCAGTACTAGTGCTGGTGCATTTTGCACCTTACACTAGATGCACACTGGTTCACGTATGCTGTTCCATCCCATGATACACTAGTTTTTGTTCATTTTTGTTAATCATTAGTTATGTTTATACGTTTCCCGTTCATTTATTTTCACTGCCTTTTCTGGGCCACTTAGGCACCGTTTACACTTAATCAGTTGGTATGCGTTAGTATGCATTAGTACGCGTTAGTATGCATTAGTACGCGTTGGTACGCGTTGGTACGCGTTTTTTCCATAGCAGTGCATTGGGAAGAAGATTTCAGTTAAAACACGTTAAATGTAAAAAAGGCCATAGGAAAACATGTGCATTACTTTGAAAATCAGTTTCTTTCCGTTTTAACTGAGAGCAACTGATTAAGTGTAAAAGGGGCCTTGCCTTTATATAGAGAAGCACTCTAATATCATATCACAGTGTTTACCTTGCAATTTCTTATGAACCCGGGTTCTATGGTCAGTGCAGGGTCCTATTGGAACTGCATGACCAGATTTATTATTACGTAGCATATGATTGTTCGGTGTCCTTGATTTTTGCAGCATGCACTTTATACATGCAAATATATGTCATTATGCAGGCAGGTGGTTACAATACGCTTTTTTAAGTGTTTTTAACTTATTGTGTATATTATTGATATTTCTGGATATGTAATAAAGCGTTTTTGGCTTTTTCGACTTACATTCAGTGCTGCTAATCTTTTCTGTGCCTCTTTGGGGTACTGGTGCTATGCATATATTGTTTAAGCCATTATCATTACACTGATTTAGCACAGGTGGTGCAGATCCATTGCTTTCTTATATAAAATACCACCACAATTTTTGTTTTTCAGCAGAACAGCATTCAATCGGTTAAACACAGGACTTACTTTTTCAATAGAAAGCTCCCTGCTGTGAGAGCCACATCTGAACTGGTGAAAACATTATCTTGTGCTTACTTAATTGTAGCAAGAGAAGAATGTATCATTCCCTGGCAGGAGTTTGTGTCCACACCAGAGACAGCAGCTCAGAACTCATTACTGGGTACATTACAATATAAATACACCAGTTTTTAATGAAATGCAATTGCAGCTTTCAGAGAAAATAAACTATACTTTGGGAACTTGTAATGTCTAAGTGAATAATAATACTTGTGCACAAAAACAAATATAATAACTCTATGGGTGCTAAAAGTAGTTTTCATAGAATACTATCTCAGAGTTTAATACCACTTTAAAAGATAATCAGTTATTTAAACCCAGAGTTTCGGTTAGGGTT
Organism: Hyperolius riggenbachi; assembly: GCF_040937935.1. Taxonomy (NCBI): domain Eukaryota; kingdom Metazoa; phylum Chordata; class Amphibia; order Anura; family Hyperoliidae; genus Hyperolius; species Hyperolius riggenbachi. Next base: position 37,553,378 of record NC_090651.1, on the reverse strand, counting down.
AGCTTTAACACTAGAGTTCTTATTTAAATAGTTGCCAGAAGCATGTGCAGGAAATGCAACTGAATCCAACAATTCTTCAATGTTCCAGACAGATTTTTTTAGAAACTACCAGTCCAAAACCAACTTAAATCCCCAGCCACAAACAAGCGGAAGGTCGCATAGCCAATCGATATTCATATTTATTTCTTAAAAAAGAAATGTGATTATTGATTGGCTGTGTGACCTTCCAGCTGTTTTGGGTGGGGATTTAAGTTGGTTTTGGATTGGTAATTTCTGATTATATTTTCCTCAGTGTCAGCACTGTCATACATTATAGCTTATGATGTTTCCCCTGTTCTTGTTTATATTCACAGATTTGCATTTTATTCTACATTTGCAGTCAACCTGTGTATAAATTACACTTTTAGAGCATCTAACAATTTTAATGTTCAAGACTTTCTTTCTGGTGCCCACCTCTTTTGCCCACATCTAAGTCCATGTTTACTTCCTCCCTTTCTTCCTTCATTGGAAACCAGAGTCCCCTTGAAATGCCGTAAAGTCACATGGTCCATACAATGATGCAGTACGCATAGGAACTAGAAGATGTGTGATGGCTTTTCCTGTTTAAACCATGCCTCCTAGAGGTCGACAGCCTCTGCACATAAACCCACAGCTTTTCACAGCACTCAGTACCCTTTCTCATTCATGCTTAAAGGGATTCCGAGCTCTAACTAAAATAAAAATCTGAACTTACCAGGGGCTTACTCCAGCCCACCGTAGGTTGGGAGGTTCCTCAATGTCCATCTGGCTCTTCTCCCAGGGCCTGGTCAGAAATGGCTTCCCGTTGGCTCCCGGCGACACTGGGCCCGAGTGTCGTGCTCCTTCTTCCTGAAAGATGACGTCTGTCATCACCACACCGACCGCCTCGCCTCATCACGGTGGCCGGTGTGACAGTACGGCGCATGCACGATTAAACCGCGTATGCGCAGTACCGTCAGCCGGCGTGATGACGCAAGGCGGCCGGCGTGGTGACGACAGATGTCATCTTTCAGGAAGAAGGAGCGCGACACTCGGGCCCAGTGTCGCCGGGAGCCGCCGGGGAGCTATTTCTGACCAAGTCCTGGGAGAAGAGCCAGATGGACACCATGGAACCTCCCGACCTACGGTGGGCTGGAGAAAGCCCCAGGTAAGTTCAGATTTTGATACTAAGTTAGTCAATGAAATATATCACATACATACTATAAATATTATTCATTCTTCTACTATCATTGTTTAAAGGTCCACTATTGCAAAAAAGTGTAAAATGTAAAATACATGTAAACGAATACAAATAAGAAGTATGTTTCTTCCAGAGTTCTAGAGTAAACTCAGCTATAAATTACTTTTCACCTATAATGCTGTCACTTTTCAGAAGTTAGCTGAAAGCCGACAGAACTGAAAGGTTTTTGACAAGTCTATCTCATGGGGTATTTTCGTTATTTTTTTACTCTTCAAAAAAGCACTTCCTGGAAGCCATCTATACAAAGATGCAGGCTGCCCCCGGTTACTGCTTGCACACTATTATGGCAGTTGGACTGAACAACTGCCATATCAAGTGTTGTTGAAAAAAAAAAAACCCTGAGAATCCCCACGGAGGAGATGGGCTAGTCCAAAAAAAAACATCAGTTCTGTCAGATTTCTACGACCTACTGTAAGTGGCAGCAACATAAGAGAAAAATAACTCATTCGCCAATCTGGGAGAAATGTACTTTTTATTTATGTGTTTTCGTGTATTTTTTAAAAAATTTCTTTTTGTGATAGTGGTCCTTTAAAATAATACTCCAATTTATTACGATATCTCACACTACATGTAGCTATTTTTTCCTCTCTCTCATGCAATCTTTAATTTTTCTTCTCAAATATGTATGTACTGCATGAAATCCTTTCCTGCATATGTTCAACTTTATAGTATTTTTAAATTCCTTCAGAAATCCTGAGATGTAGAGAGCAAGGTTTTAATTTAGCTCCTAAACTCTAGCCTGTAGCAAGGAGCGTTAATGGACAAAACATCAAATCCATCTATTTTAATTTATGAAAATGAAATGCTCTGTAACTGAACGAAGCAGCCATCTTCCCCCTGGTCTCAGGCGGTGTTTAATATTTGAAACCGCATGCACTGTCATCTCTCTGTCACCCCCCCCCCAAAAAAAAATATATATATATATTATATATATATATATAATTTTTTTATGTTACATTATAGGAAGACCATTTGGTTGGCAAAAAACCTCCACCACTTTTAGTTATTATGCTAAGGGTTTGTTGAGAGTGGACACGCTGGCCGAGATTTCGTGTTGCCACTTGGACATCAACTCAAAACCATCTCTCCCAGCGTGGTCATAAAGAAAGAACAAAAAAATAAATACAAATAAAATAAAAATGCTTTTTTGGAAGAGAGTTAGACCTGTGGTAAATTGGCAGATTAAATGCAGATGCAGTAACAGTGGCCTGCTAAAGTCTTGAAGACATGTATAATACAATAATGAAATTAGTGGGCTGTGCGCATACCCAAGTTTCTCGTCTGCCAACTAATAAGAACGCCGGGAATTTAGGCCACAGAAGGACCATTCTGAGTCCGTTTGGCAGCTGTGGCACTAAGTCTGTCGCTCCTGGGAACATCCATCCCCCCAATAACATTCGTAGCTCTAGATTGAAATGAAAAGGGCCATATGTTAGTGGTTTTCTTGTGACGCTTCCTTGTGCAATGGAAAACAAATGGGACTTGTCATTTTTGTTAGGGAGTTAGTCAAGAAAAATTGTATGTGCATTTCAAGTGGTTTTCAACTTTTTCCCCCTCTGTTTTTTAATGACCCGAATAAAGTTCTCCATTTGTAAAAAGTGAAAGACGAAAAAAGTTTCCAATGAAGTTGTGAGAGGTCTTCTGTACACAAGTCAATAAAATATTATATTTCTCATCCAGTGGTAATGATTTCCAACAGCCTCATTTAGAATGTAATGGATTAGTGTTTTCCTGACCGGAGCTTCGTCGTGTCATAGTAAGGCCTGCAGGCTGTTTTTTCTATTCCCTCACTGGGCCCAACGTTTAATTGATGACCTCACATTTTTCCTTGACAGCACTTATTGGCGTGGTCATTCTGGGAATCCTCCTAAATGGTATTTCCATTCACTGGGGTTAGACGAGACAAATAAACTTTTCAAATGCGACAGGAATATTGTTTGAAAGAAAGAAAAAAAATTCTATGCAGCTTAACTTTTCATGGAATGTTTAGCAGCGGATTCGAGAGGGTCATTAAATTTCATGTGCAAATTGCTTTAAGGTGCCCATTCACAAAGCAAAAAGGTGATTGAAAGTACAGTGATCCAGCCTAATGTTTGTGACATTTCAGCTAGGTCTGCGCCAGCATCACATGTGTGGTCATCTTTGCTCTGAAATACCACCAGCCATATTTTTTTTTAGGTGCAGTTAGTTAACCACTTAAATACCAGCGGTCTCTGCCCCCTTAAGGACCAGAGACCGCAGGGACAATACCGACGGAAAACCGAAGAATCGCCGCACATACCCGCCGCAACCGCCGTCACTGTCGCACGCCGGAATCCCCAGGACATAGACTCTGTCGTCTCTATGACGGCAGTCATGTGAGCCGGTCAGGAGCCGCTTTCATTGGCTCCTGACCGTGTCTATCAATGTAAACCAATGGGAGCGGCTTACGTTGATAGACACGGCCAGGAACCAATGAAATTGGCTCCTGACCAGCTCACATGGCTCTGCCGTCATAGAGACAGGCAGAGCCTGCGAGCTGTGGCGAGAAACGTCGGATTTGAGCAGCTCGATCTGCAGGGAGCGACGGAAACGGTGAATGCACGCTGCGGACGGTGATTGAAATCTACGCCTTGCCAGCCAGGAGCCCACCAAAACAGGGCGTAGATTTCAATCACCGCAATCCTAAAGTAGTTAAAGAGAACCTGAACTGAAAATTAAAAGTCAAAATAAACATAAACACGTCATACTTACCTTCTGTGTAGTCTACTCATCAATCTCTTTCTCCTCTCCTGAGTCCTGTTTGTCCACTGTGATCAAGGGAATTCTCTGTCCTCCATTTTGAAAATGGCCATTACTCCATAACATCTTCCTGGTAAGCACACTGTTAAACTGTAATATCAACCAATTGAGCCATAGGGAAACATGGACATTACCTTGCACATTCAGTTGTAACTGACAGCAGCTGACATATAACTGACAGCAACTGGTATATTTCAGTTCTGACAAAATATTGTCAGAACTGTAAAGGATCACTGTAAGAAGAAAATGGTGAGCTTCTGAGAGGGACTGACGGTGAGGTAAGTATGTAATATTCATTTGCAGCTACATCATGTGTTTGTTTTAAATAATTTTACTCAGTTCAGGTTCCCTTAAATCAAATTGCTAAGACACTTAAAGCAAATATAAAGCAAACTTGAAAAAAGTTAGCTATTTACCTAAGAAGTGGGAGGCTCTTGATCTCAAAGAGCCTTCTCAATCCTCTTTCCATGCCATTGGTCCACCCCTGTGCTGCCCCCACCCCCATCTATGAAAGTCTGTGATGTTGGGAGTCCTTGGAAGACTTCAGAAGCACTTGCATCCTCCATGCCTCCAATAAGGGTCACATCCACCATACTGTGAGGTAGGGCCACCAAACAACCTAAAAAAGAAGAGCACAGAGACAACGGGAGCAAAAATGATGCAGTATGTCGCAAGAGGAGTGATGGAAATCAAAAAGGATTATGGTACTCACAAAGGAAGGTTACACAAGGGGCAACCAACCACTGAGAGCAGGTGGAGATCTATAAACCTGACTCCACTCAGGTGTCCAGCTGGAGCTGGATGTGGTCACACTCTTGGGAAAAACAACAGAGGTCCTGTCGATGACAAAGCCACTAAGTATCAATGTACACACCTACAAAAGGGGGGTGAAAAGCACAAAGGGGATAAGAGGCGCCCAGAAGTAGATAATAATAATAATAATCTGAACATTTATATAGCGCTTTTCTCCTGTCGGACTCAAAGCGCTCAAGAGCTGCAGCCACTGGGACGCGCTCAAGAGGCCACCCTGCAGTGTTAGGGAGTCTTGCCTTGAACTCCTTACTGAATAGGTACTTGACCTAGCCAGGATTCAAACCCATTTCAAAGGCAGAGCCCTTAACCAGTACACTATCCAGCCACTGCTATAAAACTGGGTATTCACAAAGGAAGGTTGCACAAGGGGCAACCAACCGCTGAAAGCAGATGCTTGGAGGCAATGCATCAGAATGTGGAAATTGGTAGCGGAAAGCGGAATTAGTAACAGTAATCGGCAATGGCGGAATGCGGATTTTCTCCACTCCATACCAAAATGGTTCAGAGTTGTTTTGGCAGCCCAAAGGGGGTCTACAAGGTGTTAGGCAAATATTTTTAATGTCTAGACTGATCAGTGTTATGTCCTCCTCATTATTTCATCCGGCAAGACGTAAACTTTATATTTAGAATTCTAAATTTCCTTGTTTCTTACGACCCTGGTTTTTTTCTCGCCTTACCACTAAAAGACGTCTTTATTTTTCAGTCTCAGACGTACAAGGTGCAGGTAGGCCGGTGTGAATCGGCCTCTTTCAAGAAACTGTTGAAGTGGGAAATTAAATGTACAGGGTGTGTACCTCGTCCAGATGGGATAATTAAAGGCCACGGGCCCGGCGTGATTTACGGACTGCGCTTTCTGACAAGTTCTGACTTTCTTACGGCTAAAATATTCTAAAAATTAAATAACAAAAAAAAAAGACCCTCGACAACATTTATCATAAGCTAGGCTGGAAAGTCATTTCCTAGGCTCTCCAGATCTATTAATATAATAATTACGTCCCCAGCGCTAGGCCAAACCATTAATTTATTTAGCCTGTGGCAGAACGTATCTGAGAGTATTTCCGCAGTGATGTATTATACAAATATTCCATTCCGTTTCGTGGGTCTACCTGGCTGCGAAGGGCCCAGGGAACGGCAGGAACACGCCAGGTGGTGACATGGAAGAAAAGCACATATTATTTTTAGAATTGTTTAACCTATAATTTTTAAATTCATAAAATTCTGAATAAACACTATAAAAAAAAAATTGTCCACGGTCTACCTGACCTGAGAACAACATTACATTCACTCTGCAGATGTGGAGGGAGGTTTCTTTAAAGTGTTACAGTCCCAAACCAGGTGCACGTGTCCTCTAAGTCCTTCTAGTCATTTTCTAATTTGTGCATAATAAGCTCAAGACTAGCTGAAGTCAAATAAATTACTTTCAAAAATTAACTGATCTGGGCGAAGCATTTAAATTGGGTGTGAAGCCCATCTGATGAATTGGGTGCTGCCTGCCATAGGACGCAATGCAGTTTGCAGCTGCATCTGCATAGACTCTGTAATTTGGGTTCAAAATGCACCAGATTTGGCAGTTCTACATCCAAACTCCACCTAGCGGCAATGACTCCAGGGATGAGCAGAAACTACACCAGTGCGAATTTACGCATCGTAGTTTGCATCTACGCATTGTAGTTCGTAGGTGAAGTTGCAGAACTACGCTTATGAATTTACGCGTAGCGAAGTACCGCTACGCGTATCTTACGCTTACTATTCGTAGTTAACATGTGTATTGCGTAGTGAACTACGTATGCATTACTCGCGTCTATTTTTCCGCGTACGATTGTATGCGTACAAATTTACGCATTGCAAAGGGGAATGTACGCATAGAAGAGTTTCCGGGAAAAGCATCTATAGAGGAATTAATGCGTAAATTTTTCTGCATACAGGCATAAGCATCCGCATATACTACGCTTCTCACTACGCGTAATTGCGTATTTTAACGCGTATTCTACGAAATACATACGAAGCGAATATTAGATTTCGAAGCCGTAGTTTGGCGAAGCGTAATTGCGTAAAACTACGCGTATTTCCAGCGTAGCGAAGTTGGCTGACTACGACCATCCCTGAATGACTCTTACTAACGGTTAGTGCTTTTGCAAAGGACGCTCTGATATAGTATAGCTAGGTGCCATTTGGCTCCAGCAGTACTCCTGTGGGGGCTGGCAGTTTCATTTTAGTGATAGGCACTCAGCTATAGTGTAATTGACTGCCGGGGGGGCGGGGGAGGGGGTAAGTTTGGGCATCTGGAGCTCAGCTAAAGCAGGCGCTGAAGGTTCTTGTGGTTCGGCAAAGGGCGCTCGGTAGTAATGAGCGAAAATGCAGATAATCTTCTTGCATTTATTTATGTACAAAACGAATGTAAAAGTCGACTTTCAAGCAAAAATGCCATTGGAAAACTTTTTGTAATAAGTTTGTTGTTTTTTTTGCTTTTGGTGAAATTTCACGCTAAAAAATAACTTTCTGCGGTAGAAATAATGTATATATACAGTATATATGAGGGGCAAGAATGGCAATATTCTTTTCGCATTAATTTTTTCGTAAAAAATAATGTAAAATTTGACTTTCGAACAAGAATGCCATTGGAAATCATTTTGTAATAAATGTGTGATTTTTTGCATATTTGCTAAAATTGAAAAAATGTTGTGCTTTTTGCGATTTTTTACAGTTAAAAGAACAATTTTTTTTACCTTTTTCGCAATTTTTTCATTGGAAAACTTTTCTATGATCATATTGTGACAACAATACAACGTATTTCCGCTAATATTTTCACAAAATCGACAATAGCATGTTTAATGTGAAATTGGCTTTGGTGAAAACTCCCTAGCATCACTGGTGTTCGGCTGAAATATAACCAAGCTCCATTCAGCTTGGTGGTTCAACTGTGAGCAGCAAAGGTTCACTTTTGGTTAGGAGTACTCAGCTATACTATATAGTTTGAACACTGGGGGTGCTGAGGGTTAGGTAACAGTGGATGCCAAGGAGTTAGTGGTTAGTGTTAGCTGTAAACCACCCGTAATGGGTTAGAATAAAGTTATTGATCAGCGAGTAGCTCAAGATTGATTTAAATTTCCAAGTAATAAGTTCAGTTATTCTTTAAATCAATAAATACCTTCACTATAGCTAGATTATACTAAGGCACTCCATCTTTACCATGGCTAACAGAACGCTCTCTGTTCAAAAGCGAGGCACCGCGTCATAAGGGAAAGTGATCACTTCCACAAACCATTAGACATTTTATCCTTCGCTACTTCTATGGAATATGTGTGATCATACGGCCTGAATCATTTATTTTCATATTCTTGACTACAAGTCATTTACATTTTTGTTCTAAGCCCAGTGGATACAAAAAAAAAAAAAGAAAAAAGGAAAGAAAAAAAACATAAAATAAAAACACTGCAAGTAGAGAGAGCTTATTATAGCCCAGTGAATATGTAAAAAACGTAAAAATGTCAATTTATTTTGACTCTTGCGAAAGTGGGTCAATACAGTTTACTTAAAACGCGAATTTATATTTTTATAGATTTCAAGAAAGATAAAAAAAAAGAGGTGGGAAGTGAGAAGTGGTAGGAAAATGGGTCTCTCTTAATTGGTAGCACTTTGTTCTATATCATTAATCTCTGTCCGGGAAACTCTTACCTGCTCATCCGTGTAGGCAGGCAATTTAACGAGAGCTCAATTTAAATGTGTACATAAAACTAGGTCCTATTTCGAGCGACATATCATTACTCCATTTATGTAACACGTTCTTTGGGTTAAGCACTAAACAAAATAATTCTCTCTCTCTCTCTCTCGCTCTCTCTCTGCTCAAACATCGACTTCCTCCGAAACGCACCTGCAAACCATTTTTCACTCAAAGTGCAGATAAACACAAGCAAATCACAGATCAACAATCAGCATGAATCTTAATTTAGTTGTTATGAAAATTAAAACTCTCCGTGAGTGTGTTCGGTGCACGTCTGCCCAACGTCTACAGCATCGGCGTTATTTATATAGGTACGTCGAGATGTTGGGATAAGCCAAACACATGCGGCCGGGCTGATTTTGTTAAATGCAGAAATAATTCCTGTCAAATGATTATTTTGGCCTCGGGCAAACACGTGTTTTGGAAATCCGAGTGCAGAGAAAAAGTTTTATTTTAATTTCTGATCCCGTGGAAAGGGAATCTGAACTTTTTAAAAAAGGTTTTTAGCCCTGTTCATCATTAAGGAGAATTTCCTCTGCTTCTTGTCCTCATGTTCTAAAAGTGTCACCAGTGGAGATAAAGACACCAATAAATAATTCCTTTTTTTGTAGCATGGGGAGGCATTATTATTGCTGTACTCAGGGCCGGCCCGCTCATGAGGCGGGGTGAAACATTTGCCTCAGGCAGCACATCTGGGGGGGGGCGGCGCCCGCCTGTCCGTGGGTGGGGGGCCGCCCGCCGAGCTGGAGGAGTAGCGGGCAGAAAGGGGGTATTGGGCCTAGCGGTGGGGAGGGGAGTCGGACCCCCCCCCTCCCTCGTCTGGGTGACCCCTTGATCTGCGCTCCCCTCCAGCTGTAAATAGTTAAGAACCAGCGGCAGCGTATAGATTAAGAGGCAACCGGCAGGGATCACTCACCTTTTCCGTGTTCCAGCGAGCGCTCCACTGACGTCACTTCCTGCAACGCTGCCCAGTAAGTGGGCGGCATTGCAGGGAGTGACGTCAGTGGAGCGCTCGCTGGAACGCGGAAAAGGTGAGTGATCCGCTGCCGCTGGTACGTAACTATTTACAGCTGGAGGGGAGCGCAGATCGGGGGACCCAGGTGAGGGAGGGGGGGGTCCGGCCCTCCTCCCCACCGCTAGGCCCATTACCCCCTTCCTGCCCGCTACCCTTCCAGTTCAGTGCCCTCCCCCACCCGTGGGGGGGAGGCGATTTTTTTAAATTTTGCCTCAGGCAGCAAGAAGTCTAGGGGCGGCCCTGGCTGTACTTCATTTCCTGTTTGTGTGACCACCCGGAATCCGAAGCAAGCTTTTTTTTTTTTTTTTTTTTGGTGCACTGGGCACTTGTCGGGCTTTGGCTACTCATAAAGATTAAAATATAAGTTTGTGGCTATGGGTTGTTGGGGGCCTGAATTTTGGTACCTAATAGCAGCAGCTTCAGATTTTTGGCTGGGCTTGTTGGAGGCTCAATGGTTAGCTGGTGGGGCTCACAGGGGCATGTGACAGAGATAAAATATACCCAGTACGGATATTCAAAAATGTCAATTTCTGATTCCGACTGAATTCCATATTCCGATAAGTATCTTTCCGATTTTCAACTTCCCGATTTCCGCTGAATTTTTTTTTTTTTTGGTCAATACTACATTAAGTTAATTGTTAAAAAAAAATGTTTTTGAGGCATCTGCAGTTTTTTGATAATATACTCTATTATGCATAATCTGCAACTCCGATTGGCAACACCGGTATACTTCCGCATTCTCTGATCGGCCTAATACTTCTTAGTCTTGTGACTGGCCTAAAAATTCCACGGTATTCTGATTTCCACAATACAATACTGCTTCTCTGATTGGCCCAATACTCCCGGGGTCTTGTAATGTAATGTTCTGAGGAATTCAGTTTTCTGATCTGAATTCTTGGAAATTCAGAAAGTATTCAGAAGCTGATCACTAATACCCAGCAGTAATATGTTTTAGCAAGTAAAGTGTATTCAACAGATATTACTAGTGTTCCAATCAAATTTCTTTTTTCTTTAAAGGACCTCTGTCGCGAAAATCTTGAAATGTAAAATATATGTAAACATATACAATTAAGAAGTACATTTCTTCTTGAGTAAAATGAGCCATAAATTACTTTTCTCCTATGTTGATGTCACTTACAGTAGGTAGTATAAATCGGACAGAACCGACAGGTTTTGACTAGCCCATCTCCTCATGGGGGTTCACAGGGATTTCTTTATTTTCAAAATGCACTTAGTGAATGGCATTTGCTCTGTCCAACTGTCAAAAAAGTGTATAGTGAGCAGAAAGGCTAGCCAGCATCTTTGTATAAATCTTTTTCAGGTAGTGTCTTTAAAGGGAACCAGAGCTGAAAAAATAAAGATTTTATACATACCTGGGGCTTCCTCCAGCCCCATACGCGCTGATCGATCCCATGCCGCCGTCCTCCTCTGCCCACAGCTACGAGAACCGGCTCCCCGCTGTAATGTCAGTCGGAGCCAGTCTAGCGTAGGAGAAGTGCGCTCTTTGCTTATCTCTGCAGCAGTGTATGGAGACATACGTAGAGGGCGCACTTCTCCTGCGTAGCCTGGCTCCGATGACGTCAGCGACGGGAACCCGTTCTCGTAGATTGCGGGCAGCGATAGATGGCGGCGTGGGATCGATTAGCGCGTTGGGGTTTGAGGAAGCCCCAGGTATGTATAACTTCTTTTTCATTTTTTCAGCTAGGGTACATCTCTGGTACCCTTTAAAAAGAATAAAAGCCTTGTTGAGAATCCCCTATAGAGAGATGGACTAGCACAAAACCTGTTGGTAATGTCAGATTTCTGCTACTTACTGTAAATGCCAGCAACATAGGAGAGAAGTAATTTATGGCTGATTTTACTCAGGAAGAAACGTAATTCTTATTTGTATGTTTTAAATTTTAAGATTTTCACGACAGTTCCTCTTAAGTAAGACTTGCTACATTCAGCAAAGACCATTTGAAGAAGTATAAGCTCTTATTTAGCAGGGAAAAAAAATCTGCCACTGTATGAATAGTATTGCAGCATATTAATCACTTATGCTGCCGGGACATAGCTCCTACATCCATAAAGCGGTCGCTCATGCCACATGAACTTAGGAGCTATGTCCAAGAGAAACCACCTCACTGTGGACGATATTACACGCGTGCCCACAGCAGCACAGATCAGTGTAAGGGACCCTGTGGTCCCTCTACCCGATCAGTGCCCAGTTAAGCCACAATGATCATTGTTATAAGTAACAGTGATCATTGTAAACTGTGCGCAGGAAGTATATTACTATGTGTATTGCTCATGAGCAAGTGTGCATGTGACGCACGTATTGCACCACTGATTGGTCAAAGGGATCATGTGATCACTTGACCCATGTGGCTACAGTGATTGGCCCACGGGATATGTGGGTGTGGTAGTAACAGTTTTCATTGAAAAATGTTTGAAAATATTGTGAAAAAAAGGGTTTATATCTCCCCAAGGCACACGTGTCAAAAAACAAGGCCCGCGGGATGACTGCGGCCCTCCTTGTAAATTTATTTGACCCTTCAGAGCTTCAAATGTGAACCATTGTAAGTAGTAAAAGAACAGCAGCACATCACTTTCCCACCCATAAGAGCACAGCAGTGACAGTGTTTCTGGTTGAAACATTGTCAGCCTGAGGTGTAGTGCAGCAACAACCCATGGGACCCCTCAGCAAAATTACCATGGGGCCCCCTCTTGGCATCCAAACCCCCTTGTATGGTAACTTACCAAAAAGACTATGGGGAAGGAGTCTCTTGGCATCCTGCATCGGGCCACATTTCATCTTGATGCTTATCTGCCAAAGCAGCACCGGGGGAGGTGAATATGAAACTGCTCCACTGCGATGCTCTGCAGAAGACGAGGAGCGAGCCTCCAATGTTCGCTATCGTTACACCACTTAGCTTGAGATTGTTCAATAAATGTTAAAATCTTAATAAACAATTTGGCCTAAGACTTAGACTAGGTTTTAGATGATTGAATTTGTCACCCCTGCCTTAGAATGTATGCCTATTTTCCAGGGCTCTCTTCCCAATCCCTGTGTGCTCTTCTCTACCACATCATGGACTGAATGACTTGCCTTCTATATTTATCCCTTTTTTTGCAATCAGTACACCACTGTTTATTGTTGTATCACTAATCTGTGTACCGTTGTTTAATGTTTTGATGTCTCTCCTAGGAGCCCTGGCCAATAGTCCAGGTGGCTATGGTGGTCACCAAGCAGGTAGCAGAAAGGCAGTGTGAACGTAGATTGGCCCCATGAAAGTTTCGCAGGGGATCCATGATTTGTAGTTCCAACTTTCTCTGGCTGAGAAGAAGAAGAAGAAGTTTATAAACAGTACACAGTAAAGAGCTCCTTGGGGGTCCAAAGGCAAACATAACATAACACTGCCGTGACAGCTGCAAAACGAACATCTTTGGGCACACTAGAAAGTAACGATTATGTATTTCGGTCAATTCCCAGGAAGGGTGAGGTTCCAAAGGTGCCCTAAAAAGAATCAGCTATTTTGTTTCTTGTCTCATTAGTAAGTAATGAATTATTTAGCAAAATGTGTTCCCTGAACATACAGAGTTCTGATCCCTCGCCTGGGTTTAGCATATCTCACCAGTGATCTGCACTGATTATATTTTGCATACCATACCTTGAAGAACGGCAGTCACCCTGCCTGACCTCCGTTTTCCCCACTTTACTCGACTCTCCATGTGCCACAGATCTCAGTGGGGCATAAGAACAGACCTTCCTGGAACTAACGTCATGCGTTTTATCTCACCGAGAGGCGAAATAAAAGAGGAGGCGCTTTAATGACAGGAAGACTGCCAGAGAAAGCAGACTGAAAAGCCCTGACATCAAACACTTGCTTATTTTAATTGTTCCTGCTACAATATATGATATGACACTTTCTATAATCTGCATCTGTGTTGTAGGAAATTGTGGGAAAAAAACCTGATGCTATCTATTAGAGTCTTTGTAGTCTTGACCAACTTTTGGTAATGGGGCATGAACAAGAAAAATCGGACTCCAATGTAAAATTGTTAAAGGGGAACTACTCCAATTATTTTTTTTTTTAAAGGAACCTTAACAGAGCCCGAAAATGGAATGCTGAACTCACCTGGGGTTTCCGCCAACCTCCCATTTCCAGTGAGATCCCTCGGCTTCTTCCAGGTCCCCTCCGTTCTCCTGCTGGTAGCTACATAAGCTGTGCGACTTTGCCAACTGCGCACCCATCGCCACCATGCGCACATTTCCAATAGCATTCTGAGCATGCGCAGTTCATTCTATCAAGAACTGTGCATGCCCAGAATGCTCATGGCGACGGGCGCATGGTCGGGATGGGCATGTACATGATTGCGCATGATTTCCACGCAGCTTACAGAGCTGCTAGTGGGAGAACAAAAGGGGACCTAGAAGTCGCCGATGGACCTCATGGGATACGGGGGGTTTGGGCTTTGTTCAAAGTCCGTTTAATCTAAGGCACTAAATGGTGGTGGGTTCAGGGGGTCAGAGCTGTAAGGATGCCCTAATTACTGCTTCACTGCCTTCGATAAATAGCTTTTTCCTTCAGATCAGGTTTTTTTGAGGCTACACTTGTTATGAACGTGAAGATCATGATGTCCACACTTGACCTTTGCAAAATGGACCCCAAGGCAAGGAATAGGCAAGGGGAAGGGTGTGAACATGGGGGGGGGGGGGGTCCATTCACAGCTTTGCTGGGGGGGGGGCATGATTTTTAGTTAGGCCCCTGGGGTTACATATCTTCTATGAGTTTGTGGGCCTCTCTTAAAGAGAAACAATAACCAAGAATTGAACTTCATCCAAATCAGTAGTTGATACCCCCTTTTCCACGAGAAATATTTTCCTTTTTCCAAAGAGATCATCAGGGGGCTCTGTATGGCTGATCTTGTGGTGAAACCCCTCCCCCAGTGTGATGTCAGGACCATGGTCCTGAAATCACACGGTGGGGCCTTGTTGCATTGTGGGAAATAACAGCTGTTTCCAACTGTCAAAAAAGAAAGCAGCTTCTCCGTCCAGTGACATCACCTGCCAGCAGTAAAAATGTCACCATGTGATAAATGTCGGAATGTAAATCAGGGAGAGGAAAGATTTTACAACGGGCAAACAAACACCGACTAAATCATTTATACATAATTATTGTAAAAATGAAGCACTTTTTTATTACATTATTTTAACTGAAGTTCCACTTTAAAGGCGCACTAAAGCGTACAATTGTAAAATATAAAATTAACACCTAGAAGATATACAGTATATCTGTAACAAAAAATGCACCATGAATTAATTTTCTCCTCTCCTTACTGAGGTCTCATAATGATGATTTTATCCAATAAAGATCATTTATTTTCATTCTCATTATTTTCATCACATACATGCTCTGTTTACCTTACGTAGGAATCTTGCACAGGTTTAAAAAATACGAGAACCTTTAAAACAGCATACATGGTACACAAGTTAGGATTTAGCCTTTTACATAGCTCCCAACTGCCCCTCTTTTAGAGGGACAGTCCCTCTTTGGGAGCCCTGCCCCTCTGTCCCTCTTTCCTCCTCATTTGTCCCTCTTTCAGGACTTTGTACCTCTTTCTATGTAAATATATATATTTCTGTACTAAAAATGTGTGTTAATTGACTCTAAACTTTATTCCCATCCTTTAAATTGATAGATTACTAATTGTAAAATGTTAATATGAAGGAAAATAAACCAGGATAGAAAGAAACAGTGTGGTTTGAATGATAAAACAACATATTTTTCTTATGAATTCTTTATGGTATGTGTGGCTAGGGGTGTGATGGGGGCTTGATCAGGGATGTGGCAAGGGCGTGGCTTAAGTGTTCCTTTTTCTCATCTCAAAAAGTTTGGAGGTATGCTTTTAAAGAGACACTAAAGCGAAAAAAATATGATATAGTGAATTGGTTGTGTACTATGAATAATTACTAGAAGATTAGCAGCAAAGAAAATATTCTCATACTTTTATTTTCAGGTATATAGTGTTTTTTCTAACATTGCATCATTCTATAATATGTGCAGATTACACAACACTCAGCATTCAAAATGAGTCTTTCAGAGCAGTCTGTGAAGTAATGACCTCTCCTCTAGCAGAGAAAAAGTAAACAGTTCACTTACAGTTGAGATAATAAAAGTCAGATAACAGCCCTCTCCACGACTAACTTAGTCGGAGAGCTTAATGGCTTGTTTGCATAGAGATAACAACTGGAGTTTCTCAACTCTTCCTGTACTGGAAACAATTAGACTGATCTATCTGATCTTAATGTTTTATTTCTTAGCTGTACTACACATACAAATCATAATGTCATCATTTTTTTTTCGCTTCAGTGTCTCTTTAAAGAACAGCCAGGCCTGCTCTCAGTGGTCCACCTCTCTGTTCTGATTCTTGATTGCTGGGCAACTGGGAATGCTATTGTTTGTTGTTGGTTGCTAGGCAGATGCCTGCACAGTCGCAGGTTCAGGGATCGCAGTAAACTCAGCCCAACGACCACTGAATTTCAGAATGGTTCATGCTCTTCCCTTACATCCACACACGTATAATGGACAGGAGCGCTCACACACAAACATGCTGCTGAAAAAATAACAAGAGAAAGACATATTCTTTCCAGGAGACGCTAAGGATGCCTCGGAGAAATACCAACAGATAAAGCCACAGGCAGGAAAAAATAATGCACCACAGGGGAAGACTATCATAAAACAGAAAAAAGACGGGAATGTCACCTGAAATTCTCCTCACAAAGGCAGCGTAATGCCCGCAAATGGAAAAGACGCATCTTGCTTGATGTTATTAAAGGAACGGGTAGCCCGGAGATGCCTGAGAGGTACGGTTCTTACAAGGAGGAGCCGGGTGGCATAACATTAATTAGTAAACAAAAGCCGCCACAAGTGATGGCAAGAACGCCTCAGAGAAACACTATAAGGTCAAACAGTACAGCTGAAAACATTAAAACATATGCGGCTTGTGCTAGCAGAATTCGAGGGAGAAACAGATGGAGGATTAATCTGGGATGTTGCCGATTCTAATCAACTTCAACCAAAGTCATTACTGTACAGAATCTATGTCATTCTGGCTGCAGGCATGCACACACAGCACAAAAACACAATCATACTCAAAAACACCAACATACGCACACGTACACTCACACTCCTACATCTAGATATACACAGACACACACACAATCCTTCACACAGACGCACACACGCACGCACACACACACACACACACACACACACACACACACACACACAAATATGCACGCACACACATTGGTCACTTTGTTATGTACACGACACGTACATACAATAAAGGCGCCTACAAAAAAAGCGCCGCCTGATATCGTCGCTAGTAGAATATTGATAAAATTACCAATATTCTGCCATTTGATTCCAATAGTAAAATATTAATCTTTACAAAAATGTTGCTATGACCTAATATAGCCGTACTCTCACACAGGACCCTCCCTATATCGATGCCCAACGCTTAACCACCCCCCTACCAATGCCTAACCCTTTACCCTCCCTCTACCGATGCCTAACTCTTAACACACACCCCAGAGGTGCCTAACCCCTCCCCTGTTGGTGCCTAACCCTTAACCACTCCCCCCTTGGAGCCAAACAATGCCTTCTGTTGCTATGGAGGGGGTGCAGGGACGACAACTGGGGCACAATTAAGTGCTCCCCGCAAGCAGGGTGGGCAAATCAAACAATGTGATCAGTGCTGCTCGAGTGTTGTTAATACAAACCTGGAAGGAAATGGATACTTACCTCAGGGAAGCATCAGGATCCTGGCGAGGCTTCCCCGTCCTCCTCTACTGGCTCATTCCAGTGTTGGTATCCCTGGCCTGAAGCACAGCCACACAACGTCAAATAGGGTCCGTGCTGCTGCGCAGGTGCAGACGGCTCGCGCATGCCCAGTAGCATGGTCCGACCATGCTTGGCTTTTACCACGCTAGTGCACATGTGCGAGCTGTTGAACACGTGTCGACAAGTGATTTTTCAGGGGTCCCAACACTGCAATGGGCCGGTAGAGGAGGATGAGGGAAGCCTCTCCAGGATCCAGAGGCTTCCTCTTCCTGAGATGAGTACCCTGTTTGGGCACTTTTTTACTTCCAGGTACACTTTAAGGATCCAGCATGTCTGATCCTTAAGTGATGTTGGGTGGACCATGAGCACACACTAGACAAGCAGCAAATCAATGGTCAATGAAGTAGTTATCGGCCACTTCAGCTGACTTTTATTTAATGTGTGTATGTACCACTAGGGATCTAGACGTGGTGCACAAGTTGCAGACAGCATCAGAATGGGGAAGAATTAGGACTTAAGTGACTTTGAACGTGGCATGGTTGCAGGTGCCAAAACGGCTGGTCTGAGTATTTCAGAAACTTCTCATCTATGGGGACTTTCATGCACAACCATCTCTAGGGTTTACAGAGAATGGTCCAAAAATATCCAGCGAGAGCAGTCGAGTGGAGGAAAATGCCAATGACAATTGTTGATGTCATGACATGAGCAAGGGCTTTAGAAGAAGCGGTAGACTTTGCCACCTCTCTCTTGCATAGCCCTACTTCATGAACCATAAGGGCTGGTATAGCTGAGGGCATAGAGCCCCTTGCAGTCTGGGCATGGGTGACAGGGGTTAAAGTAACTAGGTGGGGAGAGATGGGTAACACTTTCTTTTTTTTTTTTTTTTTTTTTTAATGTAGAATATTAGGTAAGAACGCACAAAATTATTTTTTATTTAGCCACATTTAGAAAGCAGTTTTCAAATTGTATCTTAACCACTTTACCCCCACCCGTACGGATTTTTCAGTCCCTTTTTCCATCCTTTAACCCCCAGGGACGGAGAAATCCGTACTTTGCGCACTCACGCCGCTGTCCGCGCTCCCGCTCGTAAACACGCCGCCCGCCGCTAGTAAACACGCCGCCGCCCGCTCGCCCGGAGATCAATGAACGGGAAAATCCATTCCCGTTCGTTGATCTTAGCCCCGCAATGATCCGCTGCTCTCCGATGGGCAGCGAGATCATTGTGAAACGATACAAACTTACCCAGCCTCCAAGTACTTCCTCCAAGCTTCCGGAAGGACGCTTGGAGGTCGCATTAAAGCAAAAAGTTACTGTGGCCATCTTGTGGCCAAATAGTAAACTACACCCTACACATTTTTTACATACAAATAAATTACTTTTACACAAAAAATTAACTCATTACCTCCCACACTCCCAATTTTTTTTTTTTGTAATAAAAAAAATTTAAAAAATGTACAATAAAAAAATACATAAATAGTTACCTTAGGGACTGAACTTTTTAAATATTTATGTCAGGAGGGTACAACACTGTTACTTTATAAACTATGGGCTTGTAATTAGGGATGGACGCAAAACTGAAAAAAATGCACCTTTATTTCCAAATAAAATATTGGCGCCAAACATTGTGATAGGGACATAATTTAAATGGTTTTATAACCGGGAAAAAAGGGCAAATACATTTCATGGGTTTTAATTACAGTAGCATGCATTATTTAAAAACTATAATGGCCGAAAACTGAAAAATAATTATTTTTTTACCCACATTTTTCCTATTTTCCCATTAAAACACATTTAGAATAAAATAATTCTTGGCATAATGTCCCACCTAAAGAAAGCCTAATTGGTGGTGGAAAAAACAAGATATAGATCGTTTAATTGTGATAAGTAATGATAAAGTTATAGACGAATGAATGGAAGGAGCGCTGAAAGGTGAAAATTGCTCTGGTGGTCAAGGGGTAAAACCCCTCAGTGTTGAAGTGGTTAAAATTGATTTTCTCGAAAGGTGTTTTTTTTTTGTTTTTTTTTCCATTTTATTACTTGTTCTCGCTACTCTTACTCACATACCTAGCAAATTTGGTAATGATAGCATGCCTTGGGGGTTTTACAATTAACCAAAGAATTTGGCAGCACGATGCCACTGACTTTAATGCAAATTTAACGCGAAACTGGTTTTCATCCATAGAAATGGGTAAGGGGTACTAATGTACACCTGCACGCTTTCCCTTAGGAGGAGGCTTTTAGACCAGTTAGTTAGAAGAGAGTGAGTGTGTGGTGGGGAATTGGTGACACCACAATTTTTCCATATCACTAAATTGTCCATAAGTAACCAGATTTGAAATGTACTAATTGATTCATATGTGCTTTTTAGCAGTAAAAAATATCCTCAATCACGCATTCATGTAAAAAAGGCACCTGGAAAAAAGGGGCACAGAGGATTGCCGCTGGAAGAATATCAGTAAAATTACAGATATTCTACTACTTAATTCCAATAGTAAAATATAAGTATTTTTAACTGATATTTTACTATGTCTTAACCTAACCCTACTCTCACACAGAACCCTCCCTCTACCGATGCCAAACCCTAAGACCTACCTCTACCGATGTCAAACTCTAAGACTCCCCTCTACCAATGCCAAACCCTAAGACCTCCCTCTCCCAATGGCATACCCTAGGACCTCCCTCTACCGATGCCTAACTCTAAGACCTCCCTCTACCGATGTCTAACCCTAAGACCTCCCTCTACTGATGCCCAACCCTAATATCTCCATCTACCAATGCCTAACCTTAAGACCTCCCTCTACCAGTGCCTAACTCTTAACCCCCATTAACCTATGCCCAACCCTAAACAACTGACCCGGTGGTACCTAACCCCTCCCCCCTTGCACTGAACACTTAACCTCCCCCTCCTAACCTTAACCCACTCCCTGCCACAAAGCCACAATTACAGCAAAGAAGGGAAATTTGGACACCCAGAGGCATCCAATAAAATCGCGGTTGACAAGGCTTGCCAATCTGCAAATTGCGGCATCACATAGCAGGTGCGGAGCCGTGATTTTATTGGGCACCTCTGTGCACCCAAAAATCCCTACTTCTCGCAAATCATGGCACTTATAGTGGATGCCTATGGCAGGGTCCTTTTTACCACAAGGGCTCCTGTGCCTTTTTTTTCCTGTTACACTCCACCACGTCTTTCTCTACAGCTTTTAACATTTCAGCTCAACGCTGCCAAGATTTGTTGAGCAAGGAGGTATCAAAAAACTTCAGCGTAGATGTTTGGAAATTTATTTTTTGCTCCTAACTGTACCATTTAATATATATGATCTGGAATAATAAAACATATATATATATATATATATATATATATATATATAGAGAGAGAGAGAGAGAGAGAGAGCGAGAGAGAGAGAGAGAGAGAGAGAGAGAGAGAGCTTTATTTAGGTTACCTAGTATGTAGACTGTTACTTGTGCTAGCCCATGAATAATGGATGGCTGCTACCACGGAGGAGTAATATCGTGTCATGTCTAACCTTTGCATCGGGAACTCCTGAAACCTTTTAATATTGGAATTAGACAGCACATGTCTCGTGCCATGCTGGAAGAGTTATGGCTGTTTTCCATCAAGAATAATGAAGTCTGGGGAAAGGAAGAGCGGACAGATTATTGGGATTGTTCTAGCTAGGACCACGAGAGACTCAAATAAATGGATTTGCTGGATACTAAGTCATCGCTGTTATTGACATTTGCTCTTAAAGAGAATGACCTATTGGGCGGACAGGTCACATGATACCTTGATGTCATGAAAAAAAATTGTGAGAGTTCTGAGACAAATTCTCATGTATGAAGCAAGAACAGTACTGGAGAACACTAAGGGGTTTATTCACTAAGCTTACTTACATGACATAAACAAATAAGTAGAGATAATTAATGAGATAAACAGACGAGGGACCTTATTCAATACACCTTTTTTTCCTAAGTTTTCTCCCAGGACGTATTTTTACACCTAATCAACAAAATGCTTTTTAAGCCCCTAGATAGAAAGAATACAATACTCAGAATAAATTTGACAGTGCTTGCTTACCAGTGATGAGCAAAAATGCCAATATTATTTTCTTTTTCGTGAAAATAATGTTAAATTTGATTTTCAAGCCAAAATGCCATCGAAAATAAGTTTTGTTATTTTTTGTGTTTTTCACAAATTTTTGCAGTAAAACTATAGATTTATTTGTATTTTCAAAGAAATCGCAAAAACACGAAAATACAATCTATGTTTCGCAAAAAATGTATCTAAAATGAAAATAGCATCTTTGATGCAAAAATGACTTTGTCAAAAGATTTGAAAGCAACACTGTTGCCACACCTCGTTAGAAGAATGCTGCCTCTGTGTCCTGTGACCGAGTGCTGTGATTGGCCCCAATGACGAGCTCTGATCCCACTCTGGAGACCGTCAGCTTCAATGAAGTGAAGGGAGCAGTGGACTGATAGAATGCAGCCTGCATTAGAGAGGGAACCATGGAGACAGCATTCTTTTAATGAAGTGCAGCAGCAGAGGGACAGTGGAGTGGACAGAGCAGGACCCAGAAGAGGGCACAGAAAATGGAGGCAGCATTCTTCTCAAGAGGTGCGGCAGCGGGGTGGACAGAGCAGGACCCGGAAGACGGCACGGGGACACATTTACACAGACATACTATGCCTAATGCTGCTCTGCATTCATGTTGGCGCCGGTCCGAACTGTATTTATTCTCCCCACTTTTGCAGGAGAAAACGTGCATCTTGTAGACTGATAAATACGATAAGTCATTTAAGGAGAGATACATTTTGAGTTAATAGGAAAGGTGGGATGATTCAACAGAAACGTTTTGTGAATCAGCTCCTATTTCTCAACAGTATATTAGAAAGTATTTCCTAATGAAAGACAAGTGTAACCCCAATTATTGGTAACATCTGGGAATGAGGGAATAAAATGTACACATTCAGTCTTGCAGCAAATCAGTCCCAGTCTCGCTTAGACAGTGTCTTGTGAAATGGCGTTCAAGTTCATCATGTAAAGTTTTTCATTTATGATGGGTGAAAAAAAAGTAAAAATAAAATTGGCTAGTTTTACTCTGCAGTGTATTAGATGTAGCTCTGTTATTTTGTCTTATTTTATTTTTTTCTAACTCGGGAGTTAAACTCATGACCTCGTGCTTCACAGGAAGAGGCAGTATCTCTGTCTGCACATGAGGTGAAGCCAATCTATGAAATGTGTGAAAGCATTAGTAAGCTCTTCAACTTCCCATTTGTTGCCAGTATAAATGTTTTTATAATAAATTGCAGGCCCGGAAGTGCATCACAGGAGCCTATAGGCACAGATGTCCTGGCACCCTAGACTCCACCCTCCACCAAACTTCACTGGAAATGTGCTGGCTGTCCCAGCTCTCACTTCTCCCTTACTTCCTTACTTCCCTTACTCCCTTATGTCCCTTGGCCATCATAGGTAACTAAGTATTAGGTAGCAAGGGGTGCTCTCAGTATTAGGTAGCTAGAAGTATCCTCAATATTAAGTAGCTAGAGGTGCCACCAAGAATTAGGTAGCCAAAAGTACTCTCAATAATGATTAGCTAGAGGTGCCCCTGACCAAAGGGAGAGTGGAATGCCGAGAGGTGGGTGAGTAACCTCTCATTTACACTCTCATCAGGACTGCATAGGTAAGGAGAGAAGGAGGCGCTTGGGGAGGGGAGTGAGCCACATTTCCATCATCAGGCGCCTGTAGGCATGTGCCTGCAGTGGCTTATGGTAAATACGGCCCTGATTAATTGCCCACAGCCATGTGCACATGCAGGTTGCATGCCTAAATTCATTAACTGCACATGCCCAGTGAAAGGAGCTGCTCATTCAGGAAAGTAAAATAGACATGCACAAGCAATTCATTTTGCTGGGCATGCCAGATTGCCGAACTCACACATGCCTGTTGAGTAATGTTTGTTCATAGCTGTTAGTATCCCTGGAGGAGAGAATTTGGCTGCCCAGTACACGAATTACAGAATTGTAATAAGAGCTAACTGTTAGCACGCTTGTGAAAGGCCCCTCTTCGTGCCTAAAGACACTTTATGCGCGCTAACTAGCGCTCGCGTGCAAAGTCCCGCTGCGCGCGGGATGTTGCACCGCGGTTCAACGAAAACGGCGCACCCAATGCGCCTATAGGGTCGCATTGGAGGCAACCTTAACGGCGTATAGGTGTGATGTTAAGGTCGCATCTAATGCGACCTTATAGGCGCATCGGGAGCACCGTTTTCGTCGCACCATCCTTTGCGTGCGGGACTTTTCGCACAAACTGATTCACGGTTTTTGGTGCTAATTACTTAGCACCTGAGTAAGCACGCCCAAAGCCTTTGGACATGCTAACTAGGTTAGCACCGAACAGTGAATCAGGCCCAGAAAGTCCAATAATTTACTCATTACAAATGTAACAGGCTACAGTACTACAAGGAGGAGAGAGGTACAAGCAGTGGGGGTCGACAACCGTTTCGTGCCAAAGGGGCGTGGCTTTTCATCATGACTGACGAAGCTCCACGCCATTTTGGCGGAAAATGGCTGTCGACCCCCACTGCTTGTGCCTTGCTCCTCTTTGAGGTACTGTAGCCTGTAACATTTTAAAGATTTTGGGATAAAGATAAAGATTTTAGCTTGATGTGCACCTCCGTTCTACTATTCTACTTAATACTCATCTAATAAGAGAGAAGGCTCTGGATCTCATAGAGCCTTCCCATTCCTCTCGTTCCAGTGCTGTCCTCCTGGTGAAATTATTCAACCTGCAGTTCCCCGTCCTCTGGACCCTGAGTACTTCTGTAGTGGGCATGCCCGACTTAGCACTTGTGCATGTGCAGTATGGATGCACCCATCTTCAGAAGCTCTCGGGGTCACAAGTCTTTTGAGGAGTCCCGAAGGCATCAATTTTAAATGGGGGACAATGGGAGACCAAGGGACCAGCAAGGCCCTTGGGATATGGGATTCAGACCCTTCCCTTCTCATGTAGTGATCTTAAAAAAAAAAAAAAAAAAAAAAGATATGGTACTTACCTAAGGAGAGGGAAGCCTTCGGGTCCTATTGAGCCTTCCTGTTCCTCTCATGATCCCCCCATTCCAGTGCTGTCTCTCCTGTTTAAATCTCCCACAGCAGAAGGCTTCAAAAGTCTTCAGGAGTGCTCCCAAAGACAGGCTGAACATGGGTGAGTGCATGAGAGAGCAGGCTTGTGCATGCGCACTACAAAGCTGCCCACCTTCCGGTGCATTCCTGAAGACTTCCGAAGCCTCCAGCAGCAGAAAAGAGTAGTCTTCCACCCATCAGTCAGAGACTGCTAATGTGGGTGACAGTGTTGGAACGAGGGGACCATGAGAGGAATGGGAAGGCTCTATAGGATCCAGAGCCTTCCCTCTCCTTAGGTAAGTATCTGTTTTTTTATTTAAAATTTGTTTCATTCTCACTTTAAATTTAGTAAATAGAAATCCTGAGGTCCTGTTTGTCCAAAGCCAGCACTCGCCATCAAAACAGCACTATCCTAAAGCAACACCAATCAGGATTGGGAATTCAGACATAAACAGCTCCAACCTTGTGCGCAGCCTTGGTGTACTAATCGATGGGGAATTGAGTTTCATAAACCAAATTTCATTTGTAGTTAAATCTTCCTACTTTCATCTGAAGAACATTGCCAAGATTAAACATCTGATTCCCCCAGAGGATCTTCCAACCCTAGTTCACGCCTTCATCACATCACGGCTGGACTACTGCAATGCCCTTTATGCTGGCCTCCCCCAAAAAGGCCTGCGTCGTTTGCAATTAGTGCAGAATGCTGCTGCCAGATTGCTAACAAACCAGCCTCGCCACTGTCACATTACACCGATCCTTCGCTCACTGCACTGGCTACCAGTAGAATGGAGAATACTCTTCATGATTGGACTGCTGACATTCAAATCCCTGCACAATCTGGGCTCTGGATACATGAAGGACTTGCTGAAGCTGCACCACACCTCTCACAACCTCAGATCTATAAACTTGGTCACTCCCAGAGTGCACCTCAAAAAAATCTGGAGATAGAGCCTTCTGTCATGCTACCCCTACTCTTTGGAACTCCCTGTCACACCCAGTAAAGACAGCACCATCCCTGGAACTATTTAAATCCAGACTGAAAAGCCACCTGTTTAGCCTGGCATTTCCAGACTTATAAAATTCTTCCTCTGTACCACGATGGTCGGAGCCATGCTTATGCGCTTTGAGTCCCACGGGAGAAAAGCGCTTTACAAATGTTATTTGTTGTTGTTGTTGTTGTTGTAAATAAAAGTCTCAAGTTTCAGAACATTTCATCATCAAATGCCAGCTAATTGGTTGGCTTTGATTGGTTGAAATTCTCTCCCTTCCTGGGACAGTTGAAATGTGCATGTTGGGAGACATTTTTGCTCTTTATCATTCTTTAGATGCAGAGTGGAGCCTTGCACTGTCACAATGGAATATTCGTGACAGATTCTGTTTAAAAACTTTGGATTAGTTTGCAAAGTCACAGCCAATTCTGTGAGTATCGTAATGTTATTTTGATTTGAATTGTTTTTTAACACCCAGCAATAAAAGTTCAGAAGAAGGTTGTATAAATCTGCCAGACATAAATATTCATGGCACTCCTCATATTTATGTCTGCTGAATATAGGAAAATGTACATAAAGGAAACTGTCATTTGTATGAAAACAACATTCGCTTATTGGTGACCTTTTACAATTTATAGCTGTATGTGAAAATTAGCATAAGAATGGGTAAGTCAGCCATTAGAAATTGTAAACTTTAAATATACTTTGAATTTTATTCTCTGAATCTCAAAATAACATAAAAAAAGATTAAAGCTTAACTGGTTTTATTTTCATTGGACAGTAAAAAAAGCCTTTAAAGGGAACCTGAAGTGAGATGGGTATGGAGGCTGCCATATTTATTTCCATTTAAACAATACCAGTTGCCTGATGTTCTGCTGATCTTTCAGGCATCAGTAATGGCTGAGTCACACAGACTTCAAACAATTAAAGGATACCCGAAGTGACATGTGACATGATGAGATAGACATGGGTATGTACAGTGGCAAGCACACAAATAACTATGCTCTGTTCCTTTTTTTTCTCTGCCTGAAAGAGTTAAATATCAGGTATGTAAGTGGCTGACTCAGTCCTGACTAAGACAGGAAGTGACTACAGTGTGACCCTCACTGATAAGAATTTCTCCTTTTTATCTCTGACTTGCTCTCAGAAGCCATTTTCTGCTAGGAAAGTGTTTTATAGTTGGAAGTGTGGGTCACAGTGTAGTCACTTCCTGTCTGAGTCAGGACTGAGTCATCCACTTACATACCTGATATTTAGCTCTTTCAGGCAGAGAAAGAAAAAAAGGAACACAGCATAGTTATTTGTGTGCTAGGCACTGTAAATTCCAATGTCTATCTCATCATGTCACATGTCACTTTGGGTATCCTTTAATATAAAAAGGAACAGCAGCATCTTCACTCATCACTGGCCTCAAAACATTAGGGCCTATGCCAGTGCCAATTTTACCAGGAGAGCATCCCATTTCAAATTTACCTGACCCCCTTTCCCCCCGACCTCCCTTACCTTTTCCAAAAAGCAAAAAAAAAAAGAAAAAGAGAAAAAAGGTTCTTATTATCCTTTTCCCCACACTATCCAAAACCTTTGTTTGCCTGAAGTTGGGATTCAATGCACCGAAATGTTTTTGTTTTTTTATATACGCTTAAAAAATGATCTTACAAAATTGGCAAGAATGCAAAAAGGAACTCTGACTCTATCAAGGCACGTTGTAAAAGCAGATTCAAAAGAACCTGTTCTTGTTGAATTGTTCTATATTATATTGTTGTGGATTGGGTTTCTTTTTTATTGACATGTAAGCCTTTACATTTAATTTGTGTAAGTCCTATGCCTGCCCCCCTCCCCACCCCACTCCTTATCCCCTTTAAAAAAAAAATAGTAAGAAAAAAAATTGTTGTGGGCTTTGCCTCAATTTAGAAAAGATTTCGGTGGGATTTGAAAACTAGGCACCTTAAATGCATCATTTCCATCGGAACTCAGGTTTGAGTAATCCCACTCCTTCACTTCTTTTTTTTTGCGTCAATAAGTGAAAGGGTTTATAAAGTTCCTTATATTTACTACACGTTGTTCCGTAAAGGAGATTCAATTTCTCCTTCTACCTAGCGTAACCTTTATGTGCCTTTGGGGACGTTGTAAAGTCGTACTCTGCTTTTATGAATTAAGAAATAATTGTAGAAGAATGAGGCCCTTCTACCCACTTTAGCAAGTTTCTGTTGGTTTTGGCAGGTGAGTGGCGCAGCTGTGGTGCATTTTATTATATATACATGAAAATTTAACATTAATATCCAATGCCAACTTTTTTTTTTCCTAAGACTTCCTTATTCAGGACAAACACAGCTGCTAAAACTCTAAGTGAAGCGATACTGTTGTGTTTGAACAGCACCATATTTCTTGGGAACGGGAGGGAGGAAAAAAAAAACGATGGTCAAGATTTCTTTGACTCCTTGTATAAAATTAAATTTTATTGAATTTTACATGGGCAATCGTGGTAAAAGACCCCCATTTTCACATCACAGATTTGTTTTATTACTGTGTTTTCACTCACTGTCGGGTAGAGGGTTTCATTTAAAATATATTTGCTTTTATTGCAGAGGCCAGTGGAGAACTTTATCCGCGCTTCGGGAGTTGGTTAAAAATAAACATCATTCTTGTCATTTTCGTTATTTTACAGGCCGAGAGGAGTAGTATCCTTATCTTGTATGCAGTGCCTCCAGATGGATTCCTTCCGCTAGAGATTGTCAATGATAGGCAGATAACTTCCATGCAAATTTAATGCAAGTTAAAGGCAGTCTGAAGTAATTGTTAAAATAAAAAACACATAATCACCTAAGGAAAGGGAAGGCTTTAGGTCCTATAGAGCCTTCAATTCTCCTCCCAGTCCCAGCGTTTCCAGCAGGCTCCCCCATTAGCAGTCTATGACCGTTCGGTTGTAGACTGCTCTCTTCCGGGTTGGGCTGGCATTGGCAGTCTTCAGAAGCACTCGAGCCTCCAAAGATGGGCCGCTCAGAACTGCACAGTTTGTAATTAGTACTGCTGTAATCTATATTTACGGCCACTTGTCACTATTGGCAAAGTGAGACAATAATAGAGCACTTATGCTTTTAGTTTCTAAATTTTTTACTAACAGAGAGAGAGAGAGGTCAAAGCATTCCAAGAATTTACAGCACATCAAACGAGATAACTCTATTGAAGCTGCTACTGGGTTAATGAGATAAGGGGAATCGAAGATGCAATGTATGAGACAAAAAAGATATGAAGAGATGATTTGCAAGTTGAGGCACAATCTTGACTGATGACATCCAATGGGGATGGGGACCTGATCCCTCGGGCAATATCACTGAGCCGGGACTGTACAGATGTCCTCTATTTCAATGTGGGGAGGCAGAGGATTGATGGAGCCGTGCAGACATAATGTCACGAGGGGCAGCGGTGAGTTGAAAGCAATCGGCCGTCTCTCAGCTTAGCTGATCTACTGGTCGAGGCAGCTGTACACACGATGGATTATCAGCTAAGGCAGTTGTTATCGGCCGCCTCAGGCAAAATTGATCTAGAATGTGCATGGGGCTTAAGAAAAAAATATTCCCAAAATAAAAGAGACTAGGGGAGATAGTTTGTAGGATAGGATTTGTGAATCAACCCCAATATTTTCCTCCTCCTAATTCATTTAGACAACCCTGATTCTTTGTGACTGTATATACTTTTGCTCATCAGGTGTGTCCGTCAATCACTGCTTCTTTCAGCTGTTGCATAGGCATGTTCTTCCATCTTAGTCTCTGTCTTCCTCTTCTTCTTTTGCACTGAATTTTTCCAAGTATCAAGGATTTCAAAGATTCCAATCTTCTCATTGTGTGACAAAGTCAACTTGGAGGCATTGGACCAATCAGAGTGTGCAGAATTGTTCTGTGAAAAACAGATTACCACTGTCATTTTGGAACAATCACAAGACTTTGATACTACTGAGTATTCCTGAGTCTTGTGATTGGGCTAAAATTTCCGTGGTATTCCAATGACCACTGTAAAATTCTGCATTTTCTGATTGGTCCAGTACTTCCTAGTCAACTCAGGTGTATTTGGCCAATCAAAGGAAGCAAAAAAAACTCCTCAGTACTTGGCATTCGTAGAATTGGAAATTGCAGCATTGGTAAACAGCATTGGCGAAAATCAGAATTTCCATGGAATCGGAAATCAGCCTTTTTGACCATCTGTACCAGGGAGCTCTGAGTAGCTTTCTCCACACCCACAGGTCAAAAGCATCAAGCCCTATTTAACTGTTGCCAAAACTGAAGGTGATTGTTTTAGATGACACACTGCTAATGATCATTCTGTACATCTTTTGCTTGACTCCCCGGGGGGCAGCATGTTTTGTCCTATGAGGTGAAGGAGAGTAAACCTCAACACAAGAACATTTGAAGGGAGAAGTTTGTGTTAAGGACCACCGAGGTGACATGTGACATGAAGAGATAGACATGTGTATGTACAGTCCAAGCACACAAATAACTAGGCTGTGTTCTTTTTTCTCTGCCTGCAAGAATTAAACATCAGCTATGCAAGTGACAGTTTCTGTCCAGGTTGGAACCGGGTCGGACTGGGTCAGACTATAGCATAACCCTCACTTATCAGTAATTACATCCATAAAACGCAAAAAGATAAAAAGGGTCTATAATTCATAGCTTTGAGCTCTGGCATACTTCAATGAAGGTGTCATTAAGCAGAGAAAGACAATGAAACAGTCAAAACTTAAAAACTAGATTTAAATATAAAATAAAACTGTGGGATGTCTAAAAAAAAGGTCATTTTTAGGAGAAGGGGCACAGATACAATTGTTTTTTTCATTGTTTATTTTCACCTCGGATGTCCTTTAAGGGCTGCCAGTGCACATGGTAGACAGTCCTTTAAAATAATCATAAATGAGTGTACATCGTGGTGGGCCAGTTTTAAGTAAAGTTAAATCTGAACATACGGTACTAGAAGTAGAGTTCCATTTCAAAAATAAGTAGCTTCAAACACATCTGGAATGGTTCCTTGTGAAGTATTAAAACACACAAACAAAAAAAGATTCAAACAAACAGCTTTGAATTCCATTTTAAATTTCACTTTAAACTCAGGTCCTCGATAGATGCCACATTCCAAATCAAACTCCCTTTATTCTGACAAACAAACAAAAACTTTCACTGAAAATAAATAAACATTAAAAGCTGCTGAAAGCTAAACAAAAGCCACTGCATGAGTCCCAAATAACAAGTTGTAGCCGCCATTATGTCTATCGTATAAGAAGTGCAAACATTATTTCCACCATATAACAAGTACAGGCATCCAGTATACAGTATAACAAGTGTACCCATAGCATTCTCATATAACAAGTGCAACCTTAACCACTTCCGGATTCTCGGAGCGTATATACACGCCCCTGAATCCAGAAGTGTATACCATGTCAGTTCCCGGAGGGTGTCTCCGTGAACACCCTGCGAGCCGATCGGCGGCTCGCAGGGTAAATGTAAACACACGGGGAAGATCTTCCCCGGTGTTTACATGTATACGGCGCTGCTGCGCAGCAGCGCCGTAGAGGAGATCGGTGATCCCCGGCCTCTGATTGGCCGGGGATCACCGGCATCTGATAGGCTAAAGCCTATCCCATCAGGCGCAGGACGGAAATCCGTCCTGCGCCGCTCACAGGGGGAGGGAGAGGGAGGGAAGGGGAAGGAGGCCAGGAAGCGCTGCGGAGGGGGGCTTTGAAGAGCCCCCCCCGCAAGCGCAAGCAGCCGGCGGCGATCAGACCCCCCCAGCAGGACATCCCCCTAGTGGGGAAAAAAGGGGGGAAGTCTGATCGGCCTGGCTGCTAGCTGATCGGTGCTGCGGGCTGGAGAGCCCACGCAGCACCGATCAGCAAAACATAGCGTGGTAGGGAAGTGGTTAATGTCACCATATACAACAAGATAACACTGTATAATAATTGTTGTTGTTATGCTTCCCAAAGAACAAGTGGTGATTCCCATGTGCACCATACAAGGGCGGTAATCATATTCCTCAAATGCCAAGTGTGACTAGCATGCCCCTTGTATAACTGGATAAACAGCTGATTTTATAAATCAAGTGTGGCCATCGTGTACATCAGAAAATAAGTGCAACCAATATATCCTCATATATGAAGGGTAACCACCATGTCCTCATATACCAAGTGTGGCCACCATGTCCATCAGAGACAAAGTACCGTACTTTTTGGATTATAAGACGCTCCTGATCATAAGATGCACCAAGGTTTAGAGGGCAAAGCCAGGAGGAAAATATATATACTGTATATACTGAACCTGGTGCATCCATGGTGAAGGGGCATCTTGTGGATTGAGCCCCATTTGTACCTCATATCCCCGTGTACCTCTTGTGTCTCCCTCTGTCCACCTTGTGTCCTTCTTTGTACCCCATGTGTCTGCCTCTGTGTCCTCCTCTATGCCCCTTTGTGTCCTCCTCTATACCCCTTTGTGTCCCCCTGCATCCTCCATTTGTCCCCTGTGTCCTCCTCTGCATGGGCACAGTACAGGGAGTCCCCAACATTGCGGTGGGTTGTAGGTTGGTATTGGCAGGTGTTCACAAGACAGGGACTTCTTGCATTTGGACTATAAGACACAGTGATTTTTCCCCCACTTTTGGGGGAGAAAAAGTGAGTCTTATAGTACAAAAAATACAGTAAGTGCAACTAATCAATATGTCCTCATATAACAATAGTAACCACAATGTCTCATATTCCAAGTATGGCCACCATATCCATCAGAAACTAAATGCAACCAACCAATATGTCCTCATGTAAGAAGATTAACCGCCATGTCCTCATATATCTTAGGATACCTGTAAATAGTTTGAAGGTATCCTAAGGGATGCTGTACAAAATTATTTAGCACAGAATAATTTTATTTTAGTGCGACAGCATGGTTTTACTAAAAACAGGTCCTGTCTCACCAACATGCTCAGCTTTTATGAAGTGGTGGTGAATGAAAATGTAGATTTTGGGAAAGCTATAGATGTAGCGTACTTGGACTTTGCAAAGGCTTTTGAATGTGTTCCCCGCAGTAGCATGGTGCAAAAGCTGATAATACAGGGACTAGGATAAAATGTTTGTATGTGGATATAAAACTGGTTAAGGGATAGAAGGCAAACGGAGTAACCACCACGTCCCTATATACCAAGTGTGGCCACCGTGTCCATTCAAAGCCCCCTGATTCACCTTTCAAGCATCTCCCTCTCCACATTGCAGTACTCTAACGTCCTTACCTTTCTTACACAACTTGTTTGGATTGTTCCTGTTGCCGCAGTAATTACTCTTCTGCTCACTTCCAAATAGAAGCCCCCTGAGAACTTGGATGCCCTCAAACAATTGCCTAGCTCAAATATCAGTTATGTGCAAGTCTGCTGTAAGTCACAAAGGTGCTTTCTAATCAGTTCAGTGTTAGCAAAGAGAAGATAAACTTCTGTCCTTTGAGAAGAGGTTGAAATTGTTCTATAGTGAAAGTGACTTGCATCTCCTTAAAGAGAACCCGAGGTGGGTTCTAAGAATGCTAACAGCACACAGAGGCTGGGTCTGCATATCCTGCCCAGCCTCTGTTGCTATCCGGATCCCCCCTAAGCCTCCCCTGCGCTCTGCTGTCCCCCATAAATCACCCAGCCGTGCTGTCGACACACGGCGTGTCGCAGCCGGCTGTTAACTTATGTAAGTGTCAGTCTCGCCGCTCCCCCGCCTCCTCCATAGCTCCAGTCCCTGCCTGCGTCCCTTCCCTCCCCGCTGATTGGAGGAAAGGAATGCGGGCGGGGACCGGAGCTATGGAGGAGGCGGGGGAGCAGCGAGACTGACACTTACAGAAGTAAACAGCCGGCTGCGACACCTATGTGTCAACAGCACGGCTGGGTGATTTATGGGGGCATAGCAGAGCGTGGGGGGGGGGGCTTAGAGGGGATCGGGATAGCAACAGAGTCTGGGCAGTATATGCAGACCCAGCCTCTGTGTGCTGTTAGCATTCTTAGAACCCACCTTGGGTTCTCTTTAATCAGCTAAACAGGATACCCAAGCAGCGTGTAGTGACCCAAAACCACTTGGAAAGTATAGGGGACTAAAAAAGACTGAGAAGCCCTCCTACTAAAAAGAAACGCTCAGCGTAAGTTGGCTTCTTAAAATAGAAGATATTTGCGATAATTCAGCCTTAAAGGACACCCGAGGTGAAATGTGACATGATAGGATAGATATGTGTATCTACAATGCCAAGCACACAATTAACTATATTGGGCCTTATGCAATTCACTTTTTCATCTGAGTTTTCTCCTAGGAGATAATTTTCAACTTGTCAATGAAATACCTTTCAAGCCTCCAGAAAGCAAGAAAATACTCAAAATAATTTTGCTAGTACTTTTTCACCTACTTTTTGGTACTTTTTTAGTTGAAAAATACTAGAAAATTATTTTAAACCGAAAATAAAAAAATGATCTCCTAGGAGAAAACTCATGTGAAAAAGTAAATTGCATATGGCCCATTGTGTGCCTTTTTTTTCCCACCCTCTGCCTGAAAGGTTAAACATCAGGGCCCATATGCAATTCACGTTTTCTCCTGAGTTTTCTCCTACGTGATATTTTTAAATGTGTGAATAAAATGCCTTTTGTAATGATCTGCTCAGCTGTCTGCACAGGCAGACAGCTGTTTGACCATTCTTTAGGTCTGAGTGCTGCAGGTCTCTGGAAAAGAGACCTGTCTTCACTTTGCAAGTTTCAGAGTTGCTCTGCTGGTGAGGAATTTGCATATACTTGTCATGCAAATTGCTTAGCTGCTTCCTTTGATGGTTTGCAGTATAAATACCATTCTCTCCCAGAATTCCTTGCTGGTCATGATGGTTTGTTCCTGCTAACTCACCTAGAGTCTCAGCCTTTGCTAACTGTTTGCTAAGATTATCTTAGAGTAATTCCTTGGGAGTGCTCTAGGCAGTCCTTCTAGCGTAGTCAGGTTGTACTTATCTGTTTTGCCTTGTACTGTCTATCTGTTGCGATTGTCTTGTTGCCAGCGGCGGTCGATAGGAAATCGTGCAGTCTGTTGGGATCGCTTTCGCCCTAGCGGTGGTTCCTTCTGTCTGGGAGTGTGTTGCGATTGTCTTGTTGCCATCGGTGGTCGACAGGAAATCGTGTTGTCTGTTGGGATCACATTCACCCTAGCGGTAGTGTCGGTGGTTCCTTCTGTCTGGGAGTGTAGGCCAGAGCTGCGGTTGCTACTGGCTACTCCTTCTGTCTGTCTTGTCTGGAGCGAACGCTTGCTGTAGTCTCGGTGAGGCAACCGTTTAGCAAGCGTTCGTGTTCTCTTTTCATTTTTGTGTTACATTGGTTAGTTAGGGTTGGCGTGCTTTGTCTCTGTTGCGCTTGTCATGCGGAGATCGCACCATTAGCGTGCTTTGTCGCTGTTGCGCTTTTCGCGCGGCGACCGCGCTTAGCGAGTGTGTTTGTTATTTTCCTTGGCGTTCTGATCATTGTTATTTGCTGTGTCTTTCTTGCTACACTTGTGCTCTGTCTTACTCGGTCTTGTGTCACTATTGGCAATCGCCACTCTTGCGATTGCGTTCCCACTTTGTTTCCGCTGTTGTGTGTTCACCGTTGCCGGGTGGTGACTAGATTGGTGGACACACATACATTCTGTCTCTGTGCTCACTTTCTCTCTACAGGTGCATTGCACCACAGCTGGGTTCTGTTGTTCTATACGCTTGTGGAGGATTTCCGCAGTGTCAGCGCGCATATTGTGCGCTGACCACGGAAATAATTCCGCAATCGTTACACCTTTTAAGCCACCAGAAAGCAAGAAGATACTAAAAATAATTTTGATAGTACTTTTTCATTTACTTTTCGTAATTTTTTTTAGTTGAAAAGTGCTGGAAAGTTATTTTAAGTAGAAGATGAACAATTATCTCTTAGGAGAAAACTAAGGTGAAAAGGTGAATTGCTTATGGCCCCGGGTTTGCAAGGGACAGTTTCTGTCCAGGTTGGGACTGTGTCGGACTATAGCGTAACCCTCACTGATAAGGAATTACAGCCATAAAACACTTCTCTGGCAGAACATGGATTCTGAGAGGAGGAAAGAGATAAAAAGGGTCTATAGTTCATAAATGATAGCTCTTGTTTACTTCAATGAATGTGTCATTGAGCAGAGACAATGGAACAGTAAACACTTAAAAAGTAGATTTAAATATAAAATAAAACTGTGGAACATCTAAAAAAGGAATTTTTAGGAGAAGTTCATTTTCTCCTCTGGTGTCCTTTAAGTGAGTGATTGTAGTCTTAATCAGCTATTGACTTCAGCATGGTGTTTTCAGGACTGGTATCTAGTGGTACGTATGCAACATTTGCAAACAATTTCACAGTGAATCTGGCAAATTTTGACCCTGTGAAAATATTGCAAATTTGCAAACAAGCTTTACCATTTTTTAGCATTTGCATTGAAGTCAATGAGGCCACAGTTGGATCATCCACAAGGCAAATCTAGGCAGGTGTCTGGGGCCTAGTGGGTTCAAGGGGCCTACTTGCCACCTTCTCTGATCCTCTCTCTTACCGCAGATTACCAAAAGGACTATAAGAGGAATTCAAAGCTACTACCTTGCCTAGGGTCGCATTTCATCTTAATTCATCTCTGTATGGGGCCGATTTTTCACGGGTGATTGCAAAGCCCCCCATACATGATATTAACTCCCAGTTTCACTTCAAAGCATGTTTGCGAAATTGCAACATTTTTGCAAAAACAATTCATCAATTTGCAATACTGGTTTGGGCAAATCTGTTCATCTTTACTGGTAACCTTGAAATCTCTCCATTCAATCTGTTATCCTATATTTAAAGAAAAAAAAAGTTTTGTTCTAATGAAACGGCACTTTCACAATAGTTTGATTTAAAATGAAACTATCGGGCATAAAATCAAAATTCAATTTTTTATTTTTATCTGGTAAACAAGTAATAAGGATGCTAATCAGGCAATCCAAAAGTTAAAATCACTATTACTTTTCTTGTTAGTAAATGATCATTCCCCGGTTTACCTGATGCTTATTTGGTACACACAAGTTGCATGGCATGCTGGGTTGTCTTTTTTTGCTTCTCTACTTCCCCTCAGACTTAACTAATGTAGCCTGATTGGCTGAGGCCTCTGTCCCCTCTGCTTTCCCCTCCCACACCTCTGTTCCTCTCTGATTGGCCAATATTTTTCATGCTGAGACAATGCATTTTCTATAGTGAAGGGCAGGCATAAGGGAGGAAATGCCATCAGGATTGGCTTCAAAATAGCCACAGGTAAAATGGGGAATGCTAAGTAGGATTTTCTCTTTTTTAACTGTAGAAAAATTACTAAAATCAAAACGTGGACAGTACAATACATATGCTATGTAAGTAGAGCAAGTATTTATCTATTTATATATGTGTGTTTTTTTCTGAGATAGTATGGCAGACAGCTCCTCTTTAACATCTTATTTTCTATCACATACAAAGATCAGTAAAGATTTTTAAAATATGTCTGAAGACTCATTTCTACTTTGCTTAACTTAAAGCCAGACAAGGGGAGGTCTAATTGATTGCGCTGGATATTAATATATTTTTTTGCCTACGCTACCTCTCAGCAGGTGACTCATAAATGCTTAAGCCTTCCACAGATTAAAAGGGGGAAAAAATGGTTCGCTGGTAGTCGAGGTCAAACGGAGGAACATTCATCTCTGAAACAGGCCTAAGTGCGGGTGTCACACGGGCAGATCTCCTTAATGAAAGTGGACACAAATAGTTTGCCACCCGCTGCTAGGGTGACGGAGGTCAGGGCTGCTTGTCATTACCGAGAAGTGCCAGCTCCTCGATCACGTTACAGGCATTTGCATATCCACAGGTAGCTAGATAAGTGACCATTACAATTTGTACGGAAAGGACAAACAGATGGCTGGACGCTCGCGCATATTTCCGTCCTGCATACAAATTATAAATGTATCTTTCTGATTACAGGACGAAGCTCCACAATCATAAAATCCCAGAGGATGAACTCATCACTTTTTATTTTAAAGAGTAAAATTCATTACTTTTTTTTTTAAAATATTCATTTATAAATAATTTAGTCAGTGTTTGCCCTTATCCGATTTACATTCTTAAGTTTATCACATCTTTAGTCCTGTCAGGTGATCTCTGCGGGATTTTTTTTTAAGGAGAGTTCTACAGCCAGTAGAAAATATACCTGGTCTCCAAGAATGCTCTTCTATTGACTTTAACGGCAGGAGAATGTCTAAAAATTTTAGTGGTTGACCACTTGTCAGCAACGTCACGCTGATGGGTGTGGCCGCAGCGGCAGCCCCAGGACCACCTTACGCCGGTTGGCATAAAGTCCTGGGGCAGTGGTTTGCAGGGGATTGCGCACCGATCAGTGTTTATTCTTAAATAGAGCTCTATCTACTGCCATGATTTCCGTCGGTTTCTGCCGCCGATCGTTAAATGTATGAATGGGAACAAAGTTCCCATTCAATAATGTCCCCGCCGGCACTGTGATCACAGGCTTCCAATGGAATCCTGTGTCACTTCCCTAGTTACAATGTAGCAATACATTGTTTCCTAAGTAGCGTAATTTGTATGCTAATAGGATTTTGCTCAGCGGGGACTTCTTGTGGCCAAATAGTAAAATTACACCTACACCTTTAGGGAATAAAAAAAATACATATATATCTTTCTCAAGATGGCATATTATTATTAACAACTTTCCCCACTGCTACAGTATATCTACGTCAGCTGTGGCACCCTCCAAGCCACAGCCACGTAGATATACTGACCTGGTTGCAGCCCTGCTGTGAACGGTCGGGTGCGCTGCAGAGCGCACCCTCCGGCACTGTCAGCTGCATTACTAATTGGTGGAAGGGAACATGTTCCCTTTTGGCCAATTAGTCCACCCCCCTCCCATGAACGATCGCCGCAGTAGTGAACTGCAGCGATCGTTCATCTGTCCCCCTCGGTTTGATGACGTCATCAAGCCGGGACCCGTGTTACCGGCAATATGCGGCTGGCTGCAGAGCGGTAATCGGAGGATCAGGCTTCAGGACAGTCGCAGGACAGAGGTAAGGTGAGTGAGGCTGCTTGGTTGTGCATTTTTTTTAACTATTTCTGCATGGAGGGGGCTGCCTGGGGGGGGGGCATCTGGCTATGGATTCTTGGGGGGAGGGGTTATGCAAAGGGGGGTATACAAAGTTACTGGGGGACATCTTAGTAACAAAGGGGAGAGGGGCTACAAATTTTGCACATCTGGGCACCTGGGAGGGGCCCATAACGTAATACTGGGGGCACATTTGGCTATAATGGGCGGCAGCACTAATCTTGGGGGTACATCTGGCTATAATGGGGTAATCCTGATCCCGGGGACACATCTGGCTATAAAGAGGGGCACTATTCCTGGGGGTGCATCTGTCGATCTATTCTGGGGGTGGCAATCACAGGGGACACATCTGGCTATGCTAGGGGGCTGATATTGGGGACACATCTGGCTATACTGGGGGGGTGATACTGGGAACACATCTGGATATCTATACTGAGGCGACTTTAACTGGTGGCACAGTTTTTATGTCAATCGCAATTTTTATTTTTAAACAGAAATTGATCAAAATTGAGAAATGATGCATTTTTTTATTTTTCCCCCTTTTTCCCTTTAAAATGCATAGAGAGGAACATTTTATTTGGGACCAAATACCCCCCAATGAAAGCTTAGTTTGTCTTGAAAAAAACGATATATAGATCATTTAAGTGGCACGAGTACAGGTGAAGTTATTGGTGATTAAACAGAGACACCGCTAAAGCGTAAGAACTGCTCTGGTCAATAAGGGGAAAACAAGGTCTGGATGCGAAGTGGTTAAATAATGGGCTAAAAATTTGTGATGGATGTAAAACTGAAAAAATGCACCTTTATTTCCAAATAAAATATTGTCACCATACTATATACTAGGGATATAATTTTAACGTTGCAATAACTGGGACAAATTGTCAAATAAAATGTGTGAATTTTAATTATGGTAGCATGAATTATTTTCATTAAAACTACAAATGGCTGAAAATTGAGAAATAATAATTTTTTTTTAATTTTTTCCATTATAATGCATTTAGAATAAAATAATTCATAGCATAATGTACCACCCAAAGAAAGCCTAATTGATGCTGGAAAAAAACAAGGTATAGATCATTTTGTTGTGACAAGTACTGATAAAGTTATTGGGAAATGAATGGGAGGAGCGCTGAAATGTGAAAATTCCTCTCGTCCATAAGGTGAAAAGTACCAGCGGGCTGAAATGGTTAATTAACCACAAATACTTACCGTATTTTTCGGACTATAAGACGCACTTTTTCTCCCCCAAAAGTGGGGGGGAAAAGTTACTGCGTCTTATAGTCCAAATGTAACAATTTACCTGTCTGGGCGGGCACTGTGTCAGCAGCAGCAGAGTTATCCGGAGGTGTTCCAGCATAGCAGCAGCTGCTGCAATCTGTATGCCGGTGTCCATCGTCTTGTCGCCCGAGTGGCGGCAGTGGGATCAGCTGTACATCTCCCTGGGTGGCATAGCAGCAGCCGCTGCAATCATCTGCAATGCCTATGTGTATCTGCGGCTTGTCCCCCGAGCGGCTCCAGCAGCAGCGTAATCCGCGATAACTCCCCGGGTGGCATGGCTGTAGGTGCTAAGATTGCTTATGCATGCGTCTCTTCTGCCCCGCATCAGCCGCGTGTCATTGTAATACAGGCACAGCGGGACATCGTCAGCCACGTTACTATCAGCGTCCGGCAGAGACCTCTGAACTGCTTCCTTATTGGTTCGCCACATGACCCCGGCGCACGTGCGATGCAGGTCATCAGAGGGCACCAATAAGGAAGCAGTTCAGAGGTCTCTGCCGGACGCTGATAGTAACGTGGCTGAAGATGTCCCGCTGTGCCTGTATTACAATGACACGCGGCTGATGCGGGGCAGAAGAGACGCATGCATAAGCAATCTTAGCACCTACAGCCATGCCACCCGGGGAGTTATCGCGGATTACGCTGCTGCTGGAGCCGCTCGGGGGACAAGCCGCAGATACACATAGGCATTGCAGATGATTGCATCGGCTGCTGCTACGCCACCCAGGGAGATGTACAGCTGATCCCACTGCCGCCACTCGGGCGACAAGACGATGGACACCGGCATACAGATTGCAGCAGCAGCTGCTATGCTGGAACACCTCCGGATAACTCTGCTGCCACGAACCTCCTCATTATGGGTGAGCTTTTAGTTTAATAGTAATGGTCAATTAGTGTAGCTAGGTTCGGGGGGGGGGGGGGGAGGTGACAGGGCTTTGTGAAGTGTAGTATACTGTAGCTGGGTGGGGGGGATGCATCAGTGGTTAGTGAAGTATAGTGTAGCTGGGTGGGGGGATACATCAGTGGTTAGTGAAGTATAGTGTAGCTGGGTGGGGGGGATATACATTAGTGGTTAGTGAAGTATAGTGTAGCTGGGTGGGGGGATACATCAGTGGTTAGTGAAGTATAGTGTAACTGGGTGGGGGGATACATTAGTGGTTAGTGAAGTATAGTGTAGCTGGGTGGGGGGATACATCAGTGGTTAGTGAAGTATAGTGTAGCTGGGTGGGGGGATACATCAGTGGTTAGTGAAGTATAGTGTAGCTGGGGGTGAGGTATCAGTTGTTAGTGTAGTTGGTGGGGCAGAAGTGGTTAGTGTAGCTGGGCAGTATAACTTAGAAACATCTTAGGGGGAGGTTAAAGGTCTATAGGAGACTCCTGGACCATGGAGGCACCTAGATTTAGTATTTTTTAATTTTTTCCTGGTTTTTGCCCTCTAAATCTAGGTGCGTCTTATAGTCCGGAGCGTCTTATAGTCCGAAAAATACGGTACTTTTTTGTTACTCATATGACTGTATCCTTGGAAATGATCCAGCACTATATCCTTTTGATACCTGACAAATGATGGAGAGCATCACACGCGTTGATCTCTACCCCAACGACCAGCCCTGCACACGTTGATCCCATTCCCAGCCCTGGATTTAGCCCCAGAGCATTAAAAGGACCCCGAGCAGTGCCCGAATTTAAAAGAATACACTTACCTGGGGCTTCTTCCAACTCACCGTAGGCGGCGAGGTCCTGTGGCGTCCTCCTGGCTCGTCTCCTTCAGCCTCCGCCGGCCCCCCGTTATCGGCGTCGCGGGAAAACCCACGCATGCGCAGACCTGTCACGCCGGCCGGCGTGATGACGTGAAGCGGCCGGCGTGATGACGCATTGCATCATTAACCAGGAAGAGCCGGACAACACCAGGCCCGGGTGTCGCTGTGTGACTCCGATAACGGAGGGCTGGCGGAGGCTGAACGAGACGAGCCAGGAGGACGCCGCGGGACCTCGCCGCCTACGGTGAGCTGGAAGAAGCCCCAGGTAAGTGTATTCTTTTAAATTCGGGCACTCCTCGGAGTCCCTTTAACATTCTGAATTCTAATACAGATTGTCATTTTGCTGGCTTTAAAATAACATTTTTGTTTGAGGTATTCAAAATTGATTTTCTCAAAAGCTACATGGTCTGTTTGAAAACATTTTTGTTCAAACAAAGAAAATTGTAAAATGGTTTATGTGCAATGCAATAAAACATTTTTGTATTGAAAATATTCTGCATTTATGATCGGAATTCAGAAATCGGAAAACGGAAATTGGATTTCTACAGGAATACCACATTATCTTAATTTTAGCCCAATCACAGAACTTGAAAGCACTGGACCAATCAGAGAATGCAAAGTTCACTTGAAAGCCGGGGCATAGCAATAGGGGTGCAGAGGTTGCAACTGCATTGGGGCACTTGGGCCAGAGGGGCCCCAAGGGGCCCACCCTCAACCACAGTATTAGCTCTTTATAGGTCCTGTGCAGATAATATTCACTTCTATAGATGCTTTGAACAGCAGTAATCATTAACACACTGTTTCCTATCCCCTTCTTGCACCTCTGACACTGTAGTTGTCCTTGTTAAGTTTTGGTGCGGCATATCAATTATTATGTATTTAATGCTTGGGGGGCCCCAATGTAAAACTTGTACCAAGGCCCACAGCTTCGTAGCTACGCC
The DNA here is from genome assembly GCF_040937935.1 of Hyperolius riggenbachi. Classification (NCBI taxonomy): domain Eukaryota; kingdom Metazoa; phylum Chordata; class Amphibia; order Anura; family Hyperoliidae; genus Hyperolius; species Hyperolius riggenbachi. Next base: position 37,510,763 of record NC_090651.1, on the reverse strand, counting down.
ACTGCTTGAAAGTATTTGGCCAATCAAAGAATGCAGAGTCTACTTGGAAGTATTTTGGAAAATCAGGGAATGCAGAGCCCACTTGGAAGTATTTGGCCAATCAGAAAATGCAGAGTCCACTTGGAAGTATTTGGCCAATCAGAAAATGCAGAGTCCACTTGGAAGTATTTGACCAATCAGAAAATGCAGAGTCCACGTGGAAGTATTTGGCCAATCAGAGAATACAGAGTCCACTTGGAAGTATTGGGAAAATCAGATAATGCAGAGCCCATTTGGAAGTATTTGGCCAATCAGAGAATGCAGAGTCCACTTTGAAGTATTTGGCCAATCAGAGAATGCAGAGTCCACTTGGAAATATTTGATCATACAGTGAATGCAAAAAAATGATCAAAAAAAGGCCAATCAGAAAATGCAGAGTCCACTTGGAAGTACTTGGCCAATCAGAAAATGCAGAGTCCACTTGGAAGTATTTGGCCAATCAGAAAATGCAGAGTCCACTTGGAAGTATTTGGCCAATCGGAGAATGCAGAGTCAACTTTGAAGTATTTGGCCAATCAGAGAATGCAGAGTCCACTTGGAAATATTTGATCATACAGTGAATGCAAAAAAAATGATCAAAAAAAGACTTATTGGAAGTTGGATTTCAGCGGAAATACTAAATTACTGAAACTCTGTAAATTTTAACCCAATCATAGAACTCGGATGCATGCAGAGTGAACTTAGAAGTATTTGGCAAACCTGAGAATGGAAAAAATGGCCGAAAAAAAAGACTCCTCAGTAATCGGGAATCAGAAAACAGAACCCAGAAAACACCAGAATCGGTAATGAGCATTAGCAGAAATTGGAATATCCGACCATCCCTAAAAATGATCTCCTAGGAGAAATTTCAGGAGAATAAGTAAATTGGATTGAAAAATGGAAGCCTGAACCAGGGCTATAAATCACAGTAACTAATGTCTGTTGTTATTACAAAACAGGAGCTGCAGCCACCTTGATTTTTTTTTTGTTAGCATCGTCAAAGTTATTGTTTAACCATGTGCATAAATGGGTATGACACGTCTACTTTTCTTCTCTAATTAATTTTGTTCGGAGTGCCTCCTTAAGGGAACTCAGTGGGGCCATATTTATTGAGAAGGGTTCTTAGATTCTGCACAAGGGCCCCTGGATTACAGCTACACACCTCTGCTGTGCTGCCTCATGCTTCCTGGTCATTGTTTTCTGCCTTTGTACATAAATTCATTAGGGGACCTCCTCTCCTTTTCCTGGTTGACTCCACTGGAACAAAGATATTGATGAAACAGCACTTGGCTCGCTCCCATCTCAGCAGTGGCTGAACTTTTTGTATTCAGCCTTTTGCTTTAAACAAGAACGTTTTATTTGAAATGCAGATGAGAGATCTGGGACTTCCCTACTGTGTTACAGATTGTCGGCTTGTGTTTTTTTCTTTCCTCCTCTCCCTCCTTCTTTAAGCTGTTGAATAACTACATGTAGAATTAGAGGAACGGAATGGCGTGTCGATAGCAATCATTGCTGAAAGTTTAGGATGTTGAATGTGATGCATGGCCATCGATCGGCAAAATCTATGGAAGGAAAAACGCCAGAGATGTAGCTGGATACTCAACACAAATACATACACTGATCAACAAAAGCATTAACCCTTTCCAGTCAATTTTCACGATCACCCGCATCCCTCAGCACTTAATTTTTGTTCGGTGGGTTGGGGGTTTAAACTCAGAAAAAATTTAAATAAAAAAAAAATAAAAAAAACATTTTTCCTTTGCATATTTAAAATTTATTTTCTCAAAAACAAAAGGTTTTTTTGGAATTTTTTTGGGACTTTTTCCCATTATTCTCCTTAAAGGGACCCTGAGCAGATCCTTGGGTATGCATATAAGCATACGCACGGCTATTTAGTAGAGAGGGGACACTCGGCAGCCCCTATAGTAAGCACTCTCGCTGCCCGGGTGGCCACTATAAATTACATTTAAAGAACCGACACTGAACCAAAGTCGGGCTGTCCTACGGAACAGGAAGCCTACGTGTCGTCCAGGCTTATTACTCCCCCCCCCCCCCCCCACGCAGCACATCGTTATGCGGTTCACGAGCGGAGGAAGAAGCCAGAAAGCCTGCACATGCGCAGAGACGACGTGAAGGCTTCCTGTTCTGGAGGACAGCGCGACTTTGGTTCAGTATCGCTTCTTTCAATGTAATTTATAGCAGCCACCCAGCCAGGAGCTCTTACTGAAGGGGCTGGTGAGCACTCCCTCTTTACTAAATAGCCATGGGTATGCGTATATGCATGACCCACGGCTTCTGCTCATAGTCCTTTTAAGATAAGTAGCAATTTTGGTGACAATAGCATGTACAGTGGTTTTCAAAAGTATTCGGTCCCCTTGAAGTTTTCCACATACTGCCAAACCTGAATCAATTTTATTGGAATTCCACATGAAAGACCAATACAAAGTGGTGTACATGTGAGAAGTAGAACGAAAATCACACATGATTCCAATTTTTTTTTTACAAATAAATAACTGCAAAGTGGGGTGTGCGTAATTATTCAGCCCCCTTTGGTCTGAGTGCAGTCAGTTGCCCATTAACATTGCCTGATGACTGCTAATGACTAAATAGAGTGCACCAGTGAGTAATCTAATGTCAGTACAAATACACCTACTCTGTGACCGCATCAGGGGTTGTCTAAGAGAATATTGGGAGCAACAACACCATGCAGTCCTAAGAACACACCAGACAGGTCAGGGATAAAGTTATTGAGAAATTTAAGGCAGGCTTAGGCTACAAAAAGATTTCCAAAGCCTTGAACATCCCACGGAGTACTGTTCAAGCGATTATTCAGAATTGGAAGCAGTATAGCACAACTGTAAACCTACCAAGACAAGGCCGTCCACCTAAACTCACAGGCCAAACAAGGAGATGTAACGATTTGTGTCAGCAAGAGGCAGAATTCGGATTATTAGGTGATCTGCAGTATCACCAATAATGCAGATATATATCTGATTATAAGATGATCTGCAGAATCACCTATAATGCTGGTATATCAGAAACTGCCGTGACAACAAATACAAAGGTGTAACAGGTGTAACGTGCTTGGTGCAACAGTAATACTGATAAGTTTAGCAGAACCTCACCAGAGAAGCTGGTGGGTACTATCAGTAATGAACCTCACCAGTGAAAAGGGCTCACTGGTGAGTAGAGAGCAGAACCTCACCAGAGGAGCTGGTGGGAACTATCAGTAATGAACCTCACCAGTGACAAGGGCTCACTGGTGAGTAGAGTGGTCAGACAGATCGGATTGGCAACAGACAGGAAGGTACAGTACAAAATCGGCAGGCAAAAGGATAGAGATATATCAGGCAGAGCAGGATCAGATGGGCTAAAGTACTAAATCGTAAGGTGAGAGCGAAGTCAGAAGAGAGCCAGAGTCATACACAGGATATCAAGCAATATATATCAATAACAGTAATAAATCCTAGTCTTGTGTGAAATCCCCGGTTTCCTCCCGGATCAAAGCACACCAGATCTATCTAAGGTCTGAGTGCTAACACGTAGAATTCGCAACAGCAGACAGTTTGCAAGTGACTCCAAGCGGCTTAAGAAGTGGAGGAGACTCCTCGGCCACGCCCCCACTCTTCAGCCAATCGGAGACACCGAGAGTCTCCGCTGATGTCAGCCAACCGGCCGGTCAGCTGACGCGCCTCCTTCCCGCATAAAGGTCCCGTCTGTGCACGCGTGCGCGTGACAAAGCTACTCTGTTCTGTGAGCCACTGACAGTCCCCTCCTCGGCGTGCTAGACGCCGGAGGAACGGGAGAAACGCCCGACAGGGAAACCGAAGCAGCTGCGGAGGCATCCTGACTGCCCGCAGCCTTCTCCAGGGATTGGTACAGGAGAGCGCTGATCAGAAATGCAGTCAAGAGGCCCATGTTGACTCTGGACGAGCTGCAGAGATCCACAGCTAAGGTGGGGGAATCTGTCTATAGGACAACTATTAGTTGTGCACTGCGCAAAGTTGGCCTTTATGGAAGAGTGACAAGAAGAAAGCCATTGTTAACAGAAAAGCATAAGAAATCCCGTTTGCAGTTAGCCACAAGCCATGTGGGGGACACAGCAAACATGTGGAAGAAGGTGCTCTGGTCAGATGAGACCAAAATGGAACTTTTTGGCCAAAATGCAAAACGCACCATCCCCACTGTCAAATATGGTGGTGGCAGCATCATGCTCGGGGGGTACATCTCTTCAGCAAGGACAGGGAAGCTGGTCAGAGTTGATGGGAAGATGGATGGAGCCAAATACAGGGCAATCTTGGAAGAAAATCTCCTGGAGTCTGCAAAAGACTTGAGACTGGGGCTGAGGTTCACCTTCCAGCAGGACAACGACACTAAACATAAAGCCAGGGCAACAATGGAATGGTTTAAAACAAAATATTTCCATGTGTTAGAATGGCCCAGTCAAAGTCCAGATCTAAATCCAATCAAGAATCTGTGGCAAGATCTGAAAACTGCTGTTCACAAACGCTGTCCATCTAATCTGACTGAGCTGGAGCTGTTTTGCAAAGAAGAATGGGCGAGGATTTCAGTCTCTAGATGTGCAAAGCTGGTAGAGACATACCCTAAAAGACTGGCAGCTGTAATTGCAGCAAAAGGTGGTTATACAAAGTATTGACTCAGGGGCTGAATAATTACGCACACCCCACTTGTGCACCACTCTGTATTGGTCTTTCACGTGGAATTCCAATACAATTGATTCATGTTTGTGGCAGTAATGTGACAAAATGTGGAAAACTTCAAGGGGGCCGAATACTTTTGCAAACCACTGTATGTAGGGGGGCTTTGCTATTAACCACTAAAGTCAGCACAAAATGATGGAAAAATTATGTGAAATGACAAATGGATTACATGATATCAACTGAATGTCCAAATCATAATTACGTATGGCAGTATTTGTAAAGATTGACATGACATTTTGCATAATCGTAATTAGCATATTACAATCATCATTACTACTTGTATTGTTGTTACTATTACTATACTGGCTACTACTTTTTTCTCTTTGTAGTCCTGCTGCTGCTAGTACTAGTGGTGAGAGTAGTAGGACATTTCCTATGATTACCATTTCTCCTCTTGCTACTATTATTGCTGCTTCAACTGTTACAACTACTGCTAAATACTACTGCTGCTGCTGCTATTACTAATATTGCTGTTACAACTCCTTTGCTGCTACAGTTTCTACTTATAGTACTGCTGCGGGTACAAATACTACTACCACCACTATGATTTTTGCTAATACTGTTGCTAGTATTGCTGTAATTGCTGCTACTACTACTACTATTTTGTCACCACTATTACTGTTATTATGAACACCACTAGGTAAACTGCTACTACTGCTGCTACTGCTACTACTACTACTACTACTACTACTACTACTACTACTACTACTACTACTACTGCGGCTGCTGCTGCTGCAACTACTACTGCTGCTGCGGCTGCTGCTACTACTACTACTACTACTACTACTACTACTACTACTACTACTACTACTACTACTACTACTACTACTACTACTACTGTGGCTGCTGCTGCTGCAACTACTACTGCTGCTACTGCTACTACTACTGCTGTGGCTACTACTACTACTACTACTACTACTTCTACTGCTACTACTCTGCCACAGTTTCTACATGTAGTACTGCTGCTGCTAGCACTAGTAATGGTGCTCGTACTAGTAGTACTACTATCTCTATTACTTCTATTACTTCTACTTCTATTGCAGCTACTAGAGTTGCTGTATTTTTTGCAAATACTACCTTTCCTGCTTCTGCTACTACTATTCTACCACCACTGCTACTGTTATAACTTACACCACTAGGGAATGGATACTAGTCTGTTACTACTACTACTACTACTACTACTACTACTACTACTACTACTACTACTACTACTACTACTACTACTACCAACACTTACTACTACTACTTTTCCCCCCCTACTATTGACATTACTCTCAGTAGAAGTTACTCTACAGAGCAGTGTAACTATGACGGAATGTGATTTATTGGCGCTCGTCCAGCCCATGTGGAGTAATAACAATAATAATAGGAATAATAATAATCTTGGCACTTCCAGCCGTGAAGCCGGAGACAGTCCACTAAATCTGTAAATAAACTTGTAACGATGAACATCGGAGCGCCGGGAACAAAGGTTGATTATCCCGCCGCCGCCGCCGCCGCCCTCCCTTGTGATTAATCCAATATCAACCACCATGAAAAACGATTTACATTTCCCAGCGAAGTAAAGCAGGGCCCCGCCATTCCTAACTCTTAATTTGCGACGTGCCGGCCGCGGCTAGGAGGGAAATAACAGTCCCGCGTTCCGTATAAATCAATGGATTCAAATACGCCCGTCCGTGATTTATTTTGCTTCGACTGTTTTCAAGTGGCGCTTGTAAATCATATTTTGAGTTCAGTTACCTTAGCGTTCTCTTTGAGCCACCGGTGGCGGGGCTGACGAATGGGAAAGCGATGGAGTGCGCCTGAACCACGCCGCTTCAGGGCTCTCCTCTCGCCGCGTTCCGGGGAGTGATTAATCTTGGTAATACATCAGGCTTCTTATTTTTCCCTGGTTTATTTTATTTAGTGTTGTCACAAATAATATCACTTACCCATCCAGTAGAATCGCTAAGCAGTAGTAAATTAATGACGCGGACTATGGCTACAGAGCTCATCTGTCTGAGATTTGATTACGGCTGAGCAGAGACATTTACAATAGATGAACTTTTATTTATCGCGGCTCCTTCCCCGGGATTGTCAACCGCTCTGTGTGCGGAGTCCTCCGAGCATCTGCTTCCTATCTGCCGAGGATTAAACGTCGTTATCTGAAGTGATGTGTGACAGGGTGCGGGGGGGGGGGGGGGGTGGAAGGGTTAACACAGATTTATACTATTTAAAGGACCTCTGTCGCTAAAATCTTAAAATTTTAAATACATGTAAACACATACAAATAAGAAGTACGTTTCTTCCAGAGAAAAATGAGCCATAAATTACTTTTCTCCCATGTTGCTGTCACTTACAGTAAGTAATAGAAATCTGACATTACCGACAGGTCTTGGGCTAGCCCATCTTCTCATGGGGGGAGGGGGGTGTTCTCAGGGTTTTCTTTATTTTTAAAAGCACTTAGTGAATGGAAGTTGCTCTGTCCAACTGCCAAAATACTGTGCAGCGAGCAGGGAGGCTGGCCAGCATCTTTGTATAAATCTTTTTCAGGGAATGTCTATATAAAGAATAAAGGTCATGCTAAGAATACCCCATGAAGAGATGGACTAACCCAAAACCTGTCGGTAATGGCAGATTTCTACTATGTGACACCAACATAATAGAAAAGTAACGTATGGCTCATTTTACTCTGGAAGAAATATACTTCTAATTTGTATGTGTTTTTAAATTTTAAGATTTTCACGACAGTTCCTCTTTAAAGTGTACTTGTGAGAAGGAAAAAAAATATACATACCTGAAAGGCCTCCGCCTGGGGCGTTCTGTGCATGTGCAGCCCTTTGTGCATGCGCCCTGCTGAGCTCCCGCTGCCGGGAATGTTCTGCACTTGCGCAGTCGCAGAATGCTCCCAGCGGCGGAAGTACAACTGGGGAGCGCACACAGCCAGACTGCCTGTCAACTGGCCCCGGAGGAGTTTCTGGGGTGAATTGTGGACGATCCAGGTGGCAGAGGAGGACAGCGAGGGATCAATCAGCATGGAGAGGGCTGGAGGAAGCCCCAGCCAAGTACATTTTTTTTTACCATTACAGGTACACACAAAGTAGGCCTGCATGTAAAAAATGTGATACCATCCCTCCTGAATATGCTTATTAGCTGTGGAAGTGTACATCTACACCAGTATCTGTCTACCTGTGACACTGCGTGATCCTGAGCATTCTTATCATTTTCCTGAAAAAGATCCAGGAGGGGGGCTACAGGGGAGAATGTGACTACCAATGTGAGCTGTGCAATGTGGCGTGCAAGCGCAGACCGATGGGAATCCCGGTGACTAACTTCCTTTCTAGTAGGGATCATTGGCAAATGCAGGGGGGGATTACAGCTGTCCAGAATCCCCCCTCAGACCAGGGCCGGTGCAGTGTCTTGGGACAGGCACAAGTTGAGACACCAGAATATCTGCAGGTATCCTGCAGCTCTCAGCACTTTGGATGGAGCAGCAGTGTGTGTACAGACCATGGAGAAGCTCTGGGGAACTTAACAGAGTCAGGTATGAGCACAGCCCTGTGCCCTGCTGTGTGAATGCTTCACTTTCCCCTTCATTACCAATGTCAGCTGTCCTCAGTATTATCTGTATGCAAACCTGATCTTCCTGATCGATCATGTTGTCGGTCGGCCGGACAGGAAATCGTGTGTACCCAGCTAGATGTCCTACCATACTATTATACTGTATTGTGTGGGCTGAGAGAGACCTTTCAGGAACCCCCCACCCACCCTTAAAAATCCTGGAATTTTCCCCTAGGGATTATGGCACTAAGCAAGGGTGGTGCTATGCAAGGCTGGTTTCTGTGGTGCGATTCGGTGCTTGCACCACTACTATTAAGTGTAAAACGGCCCTAAAAAAATCTGCAGTGAGGGGAACATGGGCATTGACATTCCTGACTTTAAAAAAGGCTACTTACCTGGCTGTTGAGCAAAGCCTATGCCTTGAAGTCCCAATAAAGCTCTGTAAAGAGAAACTTTGTAACCCCAAAATCCTTATTCATTATTGTTTAAAGCAAACCTGAACCAAAAATAAACTTACAAGACAATTAATTGTAATGAAGTAGCAAGTGTAGCATATAGAACCACCCTTCAGTCTCACATTCCTATTTTCAATTTAAAGAGACTCTGTAACAATTTTTTCAGCCTTAGTTCTTCTATCCTATAATTTCCTATGCCTGTTCTAATCTGCTCTGGCTTACTGCAGTCTTTCCTAACTGCACTGTCTCTGTAATAAATCAATGTATCTTTCCTCTGTCCTGTTTGTCGGGCTAAAGCTTGATTGTGTGGAATGTGCAGGGCTGCTTGTGATTGGTAGAAGCAATACACACCCTCTGCAGGCCCCCTGCATACTCTGAATGACTCATACACTATGCTTAGCTGAGCCTATTAGAAGCTGGTTAGTTTGTTTGTAAACACTGCCTAAAACTGTTAATTACAGGCCAGGATTGCAGCAGAGAGTGGCAGAAACAGCACAGAGGGGCACAGGAGAAAATAATGAATAGAATGGTATGCTTTTTATTGTAAGAATATTAGAGTACAGATTCTCTTTAAGGGATTACATTTTAACTCTTAAATCTACCATGTCAGATTGACGTACAATCTGGTTCATTCAGCTGCCAACAAAATTAATTAGTAAAAGTATTCGGCCCCCTAGAAGTTTTCCACATTTTGTCACATTACTGCCACAAACATGCAACAATTTTATTGGAATTTCACGTGAAAGACCAATACAAAGTGGTGTACACGTAAGAAGTGGATCGAAAATCATACATCATTCCAAACATTTTTTACAAATAAATAACTGCAAAGTGGGGTGTGCATAATTATTCAGCCCCCTGAGTCAATACTTTGTAGAACCACCTTTTGCTGCAATTACAGCTGCCAGCCTTTTAGGGTATGTCTCTACCAGCTTTGCACATCTAGAGACTGAAATATTTGCCCATTCTTCTTTGCAAAACAGCTCCAGCTCAGTCAGATTAGATGGACAGCGTTTGTGAACAGCAGTTTTCAGATCTTGCCACAGATTCTCGATTGGATTTAGATCTGGACTTTGACTGGGCCATTCTAACACATAGATATGTTTTGTTTTAAACCATTCCATTGTTGCCCTGGCTTTATGTTTAGGGTCATTGTCCTGCTGGAAGGTGAACCTCCGCCCCAGTCTCAAGTCTTTTGCAGTCTCCAAGAGGTTTTCTTCCAAGATTGCCCTGTATTTGGCTCCATCCATCTTCCCATCAACTCTGACCAGCTTACCTGTCCCTGCTGAAGAGATGTACCCCCCGAGCATGATGCTGCCACCACCATATTTGACAGTGGGGATGGTGTGTTCAGAGTGATGTACAGTGTTAGTTTTCCGCCACACATAGCGTTTTGCATTTTGGCCAAAAAATTCCTTTTTGGTTTCAGCTGACCAGAGCACCTTCTTCCACATGGTTGCTGTGTCCCCCATGTGGCTTGTGGCAAACTGTAAATGGGACTTCTTATGCTTTCTGTTAACAATGCCTTTCTTCTTGCCACTCTTCCATAAAGGCCAACTTTGTACAGTGCATGACTAATAGTTGTCCTATGGACAGAGTCTCCCACCTGAGCTGTAGATCTCTGCAGCTCGTCCAGAGTCACCATGGGCCTCTAGACTGCATTTCTGATCGGCGCTCTCCTTGTTCGGCCTGTGAGTTTAGGTGGATGGCCTTGTCTTGGTAGGTTTACAGTTGTGCCATACTCCTTCCATTTCTGAATGATCGCTTGAACAGTGCTCCGTGGGATGTTCAAGGCTTTGGAAATCTTTTTGTAGCCTAAGCCTGCTTTAAACTTCTCAATAACTTGAACCCTGACCTGTCTTGTGTGTTCTTTGGACTTCATGGTGTTGTTGCTCCCAATATTCTCTTAGAAAACCTCTGAGGCCCTCACAGAGCAGCTGTATTTGTACTGACATTAGATTACACACAGGTGCACTTTATTTAGTCATTAGCACTCAACAGGCAATGTCTATAGGCAACTGACTGCACTCAGATCAAAGGGGGCCGAATAATTATGCACACACCACTTTGCAGTTATTTATTTGTAAAAAATGTTTGTAATCATGTATGATTTTCGTTCCACTTCTCACATGTACACCACTTTGTGTTGGTCTTTCATGTGGAATTCCAATAAAATTGATTCATGTTTGTGGCAGTAATATGACAAAATGTGGAAAACTTCAAGGGGGCCGAATACTTTTGCAACCCACTGTATTTACAGCATACAGACATGAAGCTATTATTCTAAATAGGAAGCGTAGAGAGCAGGATAGTATGCAGAAGATGAAGTAGAAGTAGCCTCTCTGCCATCCCATCTCTTACTTTTATATGAACATCAAAGAGTTAAATTCTGACACCACCCGAGCCATACCCCCAAACCTACAATTGGCGGGCATGGGCATGTGACCCACATCATCATCATCTAATGCGCCAGTGCTTTATGCCCTAGATGCACGGAATGCCATGTTTTCCAAACATCGACAGTTTCGTAGACTTAATGTCGGGACATTCAGACCTGAAAACATATTATGTGTCCTTCTAGAGGAACATGCTTCTTGTAAATGACTGCATAATTTCTCTCAGAGAAACTCTGCTTAAAGAAACCCTGCATCTCAAGTCTTTACTAGACTTTAGTACCTGAGGCCTAGAATTCAAGTATACTTACATTCTAACAACTAACACTAACCATACAGGCATAAGCCTATGTATGGAATTTGATTGTGGGACAATTCAGGGACAGGTCTGTCCCCTGTACAGTGCTGCGCTAGATTGCAGTGCTGTACACATAAATATTTGCCTTTTTTGTTATTTCAGCCTGCCAGCTTCGATCGCGGCTTTTAGGCTGTTCGCGGAGGCCTCCAGTATCCCCCTGCAGGGAACGCGCGTGAGTGGTCATCCCCTGCTACTCTTGCGAGGACCGCGATGACGCCAATTGACTTTAGGCGGTCATGGATGTCCATTTAGATCCCAAGGACAAGAAGTAATTTAAAATCCCAACAATGTTAATACAGACAAGGCTCTAATTCTGACTATTATAAAATTATTCCCCCGGGGTTAAGGTTAAAGTAGCAGACTTTTTTATACACTAAACTGCCATCATTGTAAAACCTAATAGGTTTGTGGTACACTTTATTGTACCCAATTTTTATTCCAAGTTGGTAATTGACCCCTCTCCTGCCTCCTGTAGAATAATAGCTGTACCTCTGTTTATACTCACTTTAAATGGGGCCATTTGCGATGTTGCAGAGTTTCGCTTGGTGGTAAAGGTTGCCGTAATGATGGAAGATTACAGTGCTTTGTAAAAATATAGCAAAACATTTGCATTCCTTGGCGGAGAGAAGCCTTCTGCTCAGAGGAGCGCACAGCATGGAGCCAAAAACATCTTGTAATATATATTTATTTCTAAAAAAATAAATCTCAGTGAGTTGTCCATAAATAATTCAAGTGCTTCTACTTTTTCAAGGAAATCCAGAAAGTGGAGGTGAAAATAAAGGTTTGAGTTAGGTTCTTGGGAAAAGATTCAGAAAGTAGACTGCCTTCGAAGGTATCCAGTCACTGACCAACACTTCCGGTCCTGAATTATTGAGGTACTAACTCCAGGCAGGGGCGTAACTAGAAATCACTGGGCCCCTTTGTAAAACTTTGGATGGGGCCCCCTCCTCCTCACCCTCGCTTTCTGCCCAGGTAAACTGTGGCTGTGGATGAATATTGGAATGGTTAAGGGCTCTGCCTCTGACACAGGAGACCTGGGTTTGAATCTCGGCTCTGCCTGTTCAGTAAGCCAGCACCTATTCAGTAGGAGACCTTGGGCAAGTCTCCCTAACACTGCTACTGCCTATAGAGCGTGCTCTAGTGGCTGCAGCTCTGGTGCTTTGAGTCCGGCAGGAGAAAAGCACGATATAAATGTTCTGTGTCTGTAAATCGAGTACCAATGTTATTCCGTTGGCTAGTGCACGCTTGAATGTGTTTTTCTCATTCAGATAAAATCAGACATCAGTGAAGCTTTGTGAAATCTTTGTCTGCAAAACTTTGTATGATTCCTTATCAGTGACTAAGCACATGCAGTCATTAGAATAATTGTGCAGAGAGCAAAACGTTTTCTCCCTCTCCGTGCCCTTAGTTGTCAGTCTCTCAGGACAGGGAAAAGCAACTTCTCCCCCTATGGGTGCCACCCTGTGGCTGCATCCCTTGCAGGGTCTTGCATTGTTGCACCCCTGAGTCTCCAGGGCTGGACATTATTAAAGACCACAAGTGATGTTGCAGACCTGGCCGGGCCTCCTTGTCTGCCATTAGTTGGCATAACTTCAAAACTTTCACCTGAGTCACACTGGATTATATAAAAGGCTGCTGAAACGTTGGTGTATTAGCGGTTGAGCAATTGCAATCACATACTGTAAGTAGCACAGGATCAGTATACAGTCACAGTCACCAGTGGAGCAATGCCTTCTGTGAGGGAGGACATAAGAGAAGAAGGTCAAACTCAGCTGCCCTTCTGTTAGAGTAGGTAGACAGTAGTAGTGACATTTGCACTGCAGGGGGTGGATTGACCTAGCTGCATGCTCTAGTGCTCTGGAGTGGATTGAGCACCATGTCCCTTTTGAGAAGATGCCTTTGACTTCCTGACATCTAACATGACAAAGGTCTTAGCCATTTATTTAAGAAAGGGTTCTTTACAGTAAGAGTGATTAAAATGTGGAATGTATTACCACATTAAGTAGTTAGAGCAAATTATATAACTGCGTTTAAGGGGGACCTAGAAGCTTTCCTTCTCTTGAAAGACAACCATGGCTATCATTACTAGGTAATTGCCAGTGGCGTTGATCCAGGGATTTTATCTGAATGCTGTCTGGAGTCTGGAAGGAGTTTTTTTTCCCTTTTTGTGCTAATTGGACCATGCCTTGTAAGGGTTTTTACCTTCCTCTGGATCAACAGGGATATGCAAGGGTGCAGGCTAGTGTTTTACCTTATTTTCTGGTTGAACTCTATGGACATATGTCTTTTTGAAACCCAAATAACTGTAATTATGACAAGAGGAAGTGATTGGAAATACACTAAGGTGACAAGGCGTCCTCTTTTGCCCGGACAGGTCCACTTTTTCCAACCTGTCCGGAGCGTCCTGGCGGGTTTTAGAAATGTCCGGGTAGTGAAAAGCCATTTGGGAGCCGAATGAGCTGGCTCTTTAAAGGGAGCCGAGTGGCCAAGCCAGAAGAGCCGATGCTTTCTAAAGAGCCGGAATTCCCATCACTAGACTGAGTCTCAGGCTACTAGACTGAGACTCAGTCTAGTGATTTGAATTCCGTCTCTTTAAGCATCGGCTCTTCTGGCTCGGCCGCTCGACTCCCAAAGAGCAGGCTCGTTCCAAACGGCTCTTCTGCAATCTATCCCTGCTTTTCTGCTCCGCCCCCATCCACTGAGAGCAAATTGCGGAGCAGAGGGGCGGCGGCGAGGGTGGAGTTTAGGCTAGGGCCTGAGTTCAGTGAAGTAAAGTCATGCTGGTGCTGTGTGGCCTTTGGGAGCAGTAATTATTGCTGGGACACAGATGCAGTAGTGCAGAGAGAGTGCAGACTGCAGAGGGCCAGAGGCCAGGGATCAGAGCAGAGAAAGAGCGACACAGAGCAGACAGGGAGCAGCAGTGGCAGTGCAGACTAGTGCAGACAGGCCAGGGATCAGAGCAAAGAGCGACACAGACAGGGAGCAGTGCAGACTGCAGACAGACAGGCCAGGGATCAGAGCAGAGAGCGATACAGACAGGGAGCAGTGCAGACTGCAGACAGACAGGCCAGGGATCAGAGCAAAGAGCGACACAGACAGGGAGCAGTGCAGACTGAAGAGCAGACAGACAGGCCAGGGATCAGAGCAGAGAGCGACACAGACAGGGAGCAGTGCAGACTGCAGACAGACAGGCCAGGGATCAGAGCAGAGAGCGACACAGACAGGGAACAGTGCAGACTGCAGACAGACAGGCCAGGGATCAGAGCAGAGAGCAACACAGACAGGAAGCAGTGGAGACTGCAGACAGACAGGCCATGGATCAGAGCAGATAGCGACACAGACAGGAAGCAGTGCAGACTGCAGACAGACAGGCCAGGGATCAGAGCAGAGAGCGACACAGACAGGGAGCAGTGCAGACTGCAGACAGACAGGCCAGGGATCAGAGCAGAGAGCGACACAGACAGGGAGCAGTGCAGACTGCACACAAACAGGCCAGGGATCAGAGCAAATAGCGACACAGACAGGAAGCAGTGCAGACTGCAGACAGACAGGCCAGGGATCAGAGCAGAGAGCGGCACAGACAGGGAGCAGTGCAGACTGCAGAGCAGACAGACAGGCCAGGGATCAGAGCAAATAGCGACACAGACAGGAAGCAATGCAGACTGCAGACATACAGGCCAGGGATCAGAGCAAATAGCGACACAGACAGGAAGCAGTGCAGACTGCAGACAGACAGGCCAGGGATCAGAGCAGAGAGCGGAGCAGACAGGGAGCAGTGCAGACTGTAGTCAGACAGACCAGAGATCAGAGCAGAGAGCAGAGCAGTATAGCAGGAAAAATGCCGAAGTGCAGCTTCACCGATGAACTGCAAAGAAAATTTCCCACATACCGGCCGGGTAGTCCTCTTTTTTGGAAATCAAAATACGGTCACCCTAAAATACGCTCATCGATAACACAAATGAAAATTAAAACCCAATGGATCTTCCTGTCTGTATTCAGTCTATAAAAACTAAAAATACTCTAGAGTTCCACTTTGCAAATCACAAATGAACAAGGTAGGAGGTGGGTTGTAAACCTAGCTGCAGGCCCTGGAGGAATATCCAAAGAAGTCTGCCAGTCTTTGGGTTAAAGATAAATTTGCAGGAATGGTCACTTGACAACTCTGCACAAGCTAAAAACAATGCATTTCAAGATGTATTTGTTTTAAACATGTATTCGAATCACAAATGACTAGTGAACATGGAAGAGAAAGGCATATTTATTGTACTGTAAAAAAAATAAGGGGCGTAACCCTTGCAGTCGCAGGGAGGCCCAAGGCTATGAGGGACCTCAACTTCTTATCCCCTCCCCCTCCATGAATGCAGACTCCGGCAGCCATTTTCTTGTAGCCCTGCTCTAACAACAACCACAGCCGAGCAGGAGGCCGAGCAGCAACTAATCAGCAGGGAGAGAGCCAGAGGGACATGGCGACACTTACCCGAGGCTGTCATGACACATGAATGTGTCGCGGCACACAGGTTGGGAGCCACTGGGCTAAGATATGGCTGAGGGCTAGACTTTCACTCTTACAAATGTCCCTGTTGAGAAAATGCCTTTCACTTCCTGTCATCTAACATGAAAACAGGAAGTGATTCGAAATACTCTAATCCGTAACACAAATGAGCAGAGCCGGCACAAGGTCCTCCAGCACCCAAGGCTGAGACACCAAAGTACGCCCTTCCATTCCTCCCACCCCAGCCGTCACACACTGATTGCTATTAGACTAAGAGGCTCCCCAGGGCTCCCAACACCTTCATCTCTATTTATCTGGCTTGCAGTCCCTGCCATGCATCCCCTTTTCTTATTTTTCTCTGCTTCAAACACAATAGGGGAATGATAGCAATGGGAGAACAGAGGCGCCAGCAGGATAAAAGTGGATAAAAACTTTAAAATTTTCTGGGAGGAAGCGGTGGACTTACCTCCATAAAGCAGACACGAAAGACTGTCTGAATAGTAGTCACATTTATTAATTAGTACCCCAAAACAGTGCAATGCGTTTCGCAGGCCCAGCCCGCTTCATCAGGCAATAAAAATGGGGACAAGACAGAATTTCAGCAATAGCAGGTGTAGCGCCTCAGCTACACCTGCTATTGCTGAAATTCTGTCTTGTCCCCATTTTTATTGCCTGATGAAGCGGGCTGGGCCTGCGAAACGCATTGCACTGTTTTGGGGTACTAATTAATAAATGTGACTACTATTCAGACAGTCTTTCGTGTCTGCTTTATGGAGGTAAGTCCACCGCTTCCTCCCAGCAAATTTTAAAGTTTTTATCCACTTTTATCCTGCTGGCGCCTCTGTTCTCCCACTGCTATACCGTGTCCACCCCTGGTGGAGGGGTGATCTACCCCCTTTTGCATCTACAGAGAGCGACTTCTTATCCCTGAGTGAGGACAGGTCTAATCTCCTCACCTGCCTGTACAGTGGTTGCCTGTGTGGTAACCCATGTTTGTGAGTATAATTTTCTCACGATAACCTTTACTTCATTTATGCTTAACATACTACACTATATTGGGCTCTTGGTTTCTCTACACTAGTGGTGCTCAAATACCCCTTTTCAAAATTCGAGTTAGGTCGAATTCGAATAGTAAATTATTCGAGATCAGTCGAATATTCGAGTCGAATAATTTTTACTATTCGATTCGACCTCGGAATTCGAGCTCACTATTCGAGTCGGTATTCGAGCTCATTATTCGAGCTGACTATTCGAAATGGCCTTAAATAGCTTCCAACACTTGTTTTGAGGGTGAATGATGCAAGAAACCTCTTTTTTTTCAAGTAACAACAGCAAGTGATTATGTGGGGATGTTCCTTTAAAAAAAAAAAGTTGAAAAGAGAAGTTGTGTCCAGAAATTTGTTCAGTACTGTATATACTTCTTCTTCTTCTTTATCTTCTATATCTTCTTCTTCTTCTTCTTCTTCTTCTATATCTTCTTCTTCTATATCTTCTTCTTCTATATCTTCTTCTTCTTTTATATTGTCTTCTTCTTCTTCTTCTTCATCTTCTTCATCATCATCTTCTTCTTCTTCATCTTCTTCTTCATCTTCTTCTTCTTCATCTTCATCTTCTTCATCTTCTTCATCTTCTTCTTCTTCTTCATCTTCAACTTCTTCATCTTCTTCTTCTTCTTCTTCATCATCTTCTTCTTCTTCTTCTTCATCTTCTTCATCTTCTTCTTCTTCATCATCTTCATCTTCTTCATCTTCTTCATCTTCTTCATCTTCTTCATCTTCATCTTCTTCTTCTTCATCTTCTTCATCTTCTTCATCTTCATCTTCTTCTTCTTCTTCATCTTCATCTTCTTCATCTTCATCATCTTCATCTTCTTCATCTTCTTCATCTTCTTCTTCATCTTCATCTTCTTCATCTTCTTCATCTTCTTCTTCTTCTTCTTCTTCATCTTCTTCTTCTTCTTCTTCATCTTCTTCTTCTTCATCTTCTTCATCTTCTTCTTCATCTTCTTCTTCTTCTTCTTCATCTTCTTCATCTTCTTCTTCTTCATCATCTTCATCTTCTTCATCTTCTTCATCTTCTTCATCTTCATCTTCTTCTTCTTCATCTTCTTCATCTTCTTCATCTTCATCTTCTTCTTCTTCTTCATCTTCATCTTCATCTTCTTCATCTTCATCTTCTTCATCTTCATCTTCTTCTCCATCTTCTATATCGTCTTCTTCTTCACTTATTTCTCTTTTCAATTTTTTTTTTTTAAAGAAATGCAGCTATTTTTGAGCGTAACAAATAGCTGGTGGCGCACGCATGTTGGAAGCGCCATTGTATGTGCTCCCTGGCAGTGGAAACACACAGACAGTAGTGTTGGGCGAACAGTGTTCGCCACTGTTCGGGTTCTGCAGAACATCACCCTGTTCGGGTGATGTTCGAGTTCGGCCGAACACCTCATGGTGTTCGGCCTTTTAAGTTCGGGTTCGCCCCGAACTTCTGTATGCCCCCGAACAGGCCGCAATACGGCCCCCCTATGGGGTCGCAGGCATAAGGGGGGAGCATGCCCCGATCGCGGGGGGGGGTCGGAAATTCCCCCCACCCCCTCCGCTAGCGCTCCCCCCTCTGCCCGCTTCCCCATTCAAAAGTTTCAAGAAGTACCTGTATAGCGGATGGCCTGGCAGTGGCACTGTGGAGTGAGGAGGAGGAGGAGTCCGGAGAGTGACGAGTTGAGGGAGGCCGGGCAGCGGGCGTGAGGTCAGAGAAAGGGCGAGTTCCGCCCTTTCTCTGACCTCACGCCCGCTGCCCGGCCTCCCTCAACTCGTCACTCTCCGGACTCCTCCTCCTCCTCCTCACTCCACAGTGCCACTGCCAGGCCATCCGCTATACAGGTACTTCTTGAAACTTTTGAATGGGGAAGCGGGCAGAGGGGGGAGCGCTAGCGGAGGGGGTGGGGGGAATTTCCGACCCCCCCCGCGATCGGGGCATGCTCCCCCCTTATGCCTGCGACCCCATAGGGCCCCCAAAATAGGGATGTTCGGGAAGTTCGGGGTTCGGCCCGAACATGCCGAACATCTCGGCCATGTTCGGCGAACTTTCCCGAACCCGAACATCCAGGTGTTCGCCCATCACTAACAGACAGCAGGAGGTAAATTCAGCAGCAGGAGGAGGAGGATGAGTGTGTGGCAGCAGGCAGTCAATGAGGCAGGCAGCGTGACATAATAGCCCTGGTACCTAGCGGTGATACCAGGGCTGTAAATAAACACAGCAGGCAGGAGGTCCCAGACAGCGGTCGTGTAGCCCACATTGTGTCCAATACACAACTGAGACAACACAGTTTTCAACCCGGGCACCTCAGAAAAATTAAACCTTTTTTTTTTTTTTTATGGTTTTGTAGTTTTGGTTTTACAACCAATTACACAGATATAGCTATTTTTTGACGTAATAGCTGGTGGCAGAGTGGCAGCAGAAGGTAAATCTGTGTACCCTGGCGTTGGGAAACACAGACAGACAGACAGCAGCATCAGCAGGAGGAATGGAGGAGTAGTGTGAGTGTGGCAGCAGGCAGGCAGCGTGACATAATAGCCCTGGTACCTAGCGGTGATACCAGGGCTGTAAATAAACACAGCAGGCAGGAGGTCCCAGACAGCGGTCGTGTAGCCCACATTGTGTCCAATACACAACTGGGACAACACAGTTTTCAACCCGGGCACCTCAGAAAAATTAAACCTTTTTTTTTTTTTTTAATGGTTTTGTAGTTTTGGTTTTACAACCAATTACACAGATATAGCTATTTTTTGACGTAATAGCTGGTGGCAGAGTGGCAGCAGAAGGTAAATCTGTGTACCCTGGCGTTGGGAAACACAGACAGACAGACAGCAGCATCAGCAGGAGGAATGGAGGAGTAGTGTGAGTGTGGCAGCAGGCAGGCAGCGTGACATAATAGCCCTGGTACCTAGCGGTGATACCAGGGCTGTAAATAAACACAGCAGGCAGGAGGTCCCAGACAGCGGTCGTGTAGCCCACATTGTGTCCAATACACAACTGGGACAACACAGTTTTCAACCCGGGCACCTCAGAAAAATTAAACCTTTTTTTTTTTTTTTTATGGTTTTGTAGTTTTGGTTTTACAACCAATTACACAGATATAGCTATTTTTTGACGTAATAGCTGGTGGCAGAGTGGCAGCAGAAGGTAAATCTGTGTATCCTGGCGTTGGGAAACACAGACAGACAGCAGCATCAGCAGGAGGAATGGAGGAGTAGTGTGAGTGTGGCAGCAGGCAGGCAGCGTGACATAATAGCCCTGGTACCTAGCGGTGATACCAGGCCGTAAATGAACACAACAGGAGGTCCCAGACAGCGGTCGTGCAGCCCACATCGTGTCCAATACACAACTGGGACAACACAGTTTTCAACCCGGGCACCTCAGAAAAATTAAACCTTTTTTTTTTTTTTTATGGTTTTTTGGTTTTGTTTGTAAAACAAATTACACAGATATATAGCTATTGTTTGACGTAATAGCTGGTGGCAGAGTGGCAGCAGAAGGTAAATCTGTGTACCCTGGCAGTGGGAAACACAGACAGACAGCAGAAGGGCAGTACGCAGCCCACTGTAGGTGTAAAATGTGTGGCTGCAGGCGACTTAATAGTCAAAGTGAACCAGGCTGGCTTAGTGAGCAGGAGCCAGGAGGTGGTAAAGGGTGGTAAGGCACATTAACGATGGTTCTTAGCCAGTTCATGTCCCCCTCTCGCCGACAACAGGGGCCAGGAACTCGCCTTCCACCCACGCCTGGTTCATCTTGAGAAACGTCAGTCTGTCCACAGACTTGTGAGACAGACGTGAGCGTTTCTCGGTGACCACACCACCAGCTGCACTGAAGCAGCGCTCGGACAGCACGCTGGAAGGGGGGCAGGACAGCACTTCCAGGGCGTACTGCGCCAGCTCGCTCCAGATCTCCAGGCGCTTGACCCAATACTCCATGGGATCAACAGGGGCATCGCTGTCAAGCCCGCTGTAGGACCCCATGTAGTCAGCCACCATGCGGGTCAGGCGCTGGCTGTGACCGGTGGAGGATGCTGCTGCATGCACCTCCTCTCTAGTCACTGCTGCCGGAGCCTCTACAGTCCTGTAGAGCTCGTGGCTGAGAGACAGCAGGTCTGTGGGGCGCTTGCTGCTGGATGCAGGCACCTGCTGCTGCCTCTGTGCTGGCTGCTGGACAGTGGGGGTGGAAGGCTGGGGGAAGGCTTCCTCCAAGCGCTCAGCAAGGGCCTGCTGCAAGCTCCTTATTTGTTGCGCTGGGTCTCCTCCTGCAGGCGGCAGGAACTGGCTCAACTTCCCCTTGAGGCGTGGGTCCAACATCATGCTGATCCAGATGTCCTCCCTCTGCTTCATCTGGATCACCCTGGGGTCTCTGCGCAGGCACGTCAGCATGTGCGCTGCCATTGGGAAGAGGCGGGCCACGTCTGCTGGCACATCGACGGCAGTGCTGCTGTCCTCATCCTCCTCCTCTGCCTCGTCAGCCTCATCCTCTCTCCACCCCCGCACCAACTCAGCTTCACTGTGCTGCTCCCCCTCATCAGCAGCAAGGTCAGGGACCTCCACCAAGTCCTCCTCCTCCTCCCCCTCAGAGGTGGACTGTGCAGCTGCTTGCCGCTCCTGCTGGTCCAAGGCTGCCGCTTCCTGTTCCAGCAAAGCATCGAGGGCCCTGTTCAGCAGACAAACCAGGGGCACCCACTCGCAGACCATAGCATGGTCCCTGCTCACCATGTTAGTGGCCTGCAGAAAGGGAGCCAGCACTAAGCACACCTGCTGCATGTGCCTCCAGTCATCATCGGGGACGATGGACGGGATGTTGCTGGTCTTGTCCCTTCTCTGAGCGGCGGAAACAGTGGCCAGGGCAAGGTACTGTTTGACAGCGCGCTTCTGTTCAACCAGACGCTCCAACATCGCCAGGGTGGAGTTCCAGCGAGTCGGAACGTCAAGGATCAGCCGATGGCGTGGCAGATCCAGCTCCTTTTGCACGTCTTCCAGGCTCGCACAGGCTGCAGCCGAGCGCCGGAAGTGACGCACAACATTCCTTGCCGTTTCCAGCAGTTCGCCCATCCCCTGGTAGGTGCGCAAGAACTTCTGCACTACCAGGTTCAGCACGTGGGCAAGACAAGGGATGTGGGTCAGGTTTCCCCTGTCTATTGCGGCAACCAGATTGGCCCCATTGTCGGCCACCACCTCTCCGACTCTGAGGCCTCTGGGGGTCAGCCAAATCCTCTCCTGCTCCTGGAGTTTGGCCAACACATGGGTTGCCGTCAGCTTGGTCTTCCCAAGGCTGACCAAGTGCAGCAGCGCTTGGCAGTGGCGGGCCTTCACGCTGCTGCTGAGGCGGGGGGTTTGGCCAGGTGTGCCGGAGGATGGCAGAGGATCGGAGGAACCTGCTGCAGTTCCCCTGACCCTGCGGGGTGGCACCACCCACTGTGTTGCTGCTGCTGCTGTGCCCGCTGCTGCTCTCCCATCCTCACCCCCTTCCACCAAGCTGACCCAGTGGACAGTGAAGGACAGGTAGCGGCCTGTCCCGAAGCGGCTGCTCCAGGAGTCCATGGTGACGTGGACCCTTTCACCAACCGCGTGCTCCAGCCCTCGCTCCACATTGACCATCACAAAGCGGTGCAGTGCAGGAATGGCCTTGCGGGAGAAAAAGTGTCTGCTGGGGAGCTGCCAGTCTGGGGCTGCGCAAGCAAGCAGCGCACGAATGTCGCTCCCCTCCTGCACGAGCGTGTACGGCAGGAGTTGGGAGCACATGGCCCGTGCCAGCAAGCCGTTCAGCTGCCGCACGCGACGGCTGCTGGGAGGCAGAGCCCTAACCACCCCCTGGAAGGACTCGCTCAAAAGGCTCTGGCGTGGCCTTTTGCTGGCACGGGAATCAGCAGACACAGCGGAGGAGGCCACTGAGGACTGGCTGCCAGAACAGGCCTCAGTGTCGGCGGCAGGAGTTGCAGAGGGGGGAGGAGCAGTGCGTTTCCGCACTCCTGCTGGTGCTGCTGGAGGAGCAGGAGGGCGGGTGGCTGCTGTTGCTGCTGCTGCTGAAGGCTGTGCAGTGATGGGTGTGGTGCCACTGCCAGCACCAGATGCCTTCAGCCTCTGGAACTCCTGATGCTGGTGGAAATGTTTCGCAGCAAATTGGTTGATGAGCGAGCTGGTGCAGAACTTTAAGGGGTCTGCACCTCTGCTCAACTTCCGCTGACAGTGGTTGCAAGTGGCGTACTTGCTGTACACTGTGGGCATGGTGAAAACGCGCCAGATTGGTGACAGAAACATCCCCCTACGGCATGGAAGCGCTGCTGCCTGTCTCCCTGTGGTGGTTGGGGGTGGGGCTTGGGGGGCTTGGGTGCGGCTGGTGGTGGTACTGGCAGATGCTGCTGCTGCTGCTGCTGAGCCTGAGACACCAGCAGGCTGTGGAACCTGCCTACTGCTGCTGCCAATGCTTGCAATGATGCGCCTCCTTGCAAGGCCCACAAGAGCATCCGCCTCCTCCTCCTCAGAGCTGCTGAGGACGACATCCCCTGGAGGTGGTGGCACCCAGTCTCTGTCTGTCACCGGGTCATCAACATCCTCCCCCTCCTGAAACATGTCCTGCTGGGATGAGGACCCCCCAAACTCCTCTCCTGATGCATGGATGGGCTGCTTGACAGTGTCGCCACAGTCTTGCTGTCCAATCCCTCATCCCCCAAAGTGCCCATCAGCATCTCCTCCTCAAGATCGCCAACAACAGCAGACAATTTACTCATGATGCCTGGGGTCAAAAGACTGCTGAATGACAGGTCGGCGAGTGACGGTGAACTGGCCTCCTCCCCAGACCCTGCTGGGCGGCTGCTGCGAACAGGGGTGGTGGTGGTGGTGAGGGTGGAGGCCTCAGATGCAGAGCTGATGGCGGGCTGCTCATCCTCCGTCATGAGTTGCACCACAGTGTCTGCATGCTTTTCCTCAATGGGACGTTTCCGACCCGGCTGGAGGAAAATCGGAGCAGGTGCTACACGCTGCTGCTGCTGTGTCTCTGCAGCGTGAGTTGCAGATGCTCCTGCTGGGCGGCGCCCAAGGCGTCCACGGCCAGTGGCTATGGGAGGAATGTTAGCCACTGACGCTGCTGCTGCGGAACTGTGCATGGTGGCGCGCCCGCGCCCGCGGCTTGCCACAATGCTGCTCCCTCTCCTCCTGATTCCCTTGCTGCCCTTCCCCTTGCCCAAACCGCGCTGGCTGCCACTTCCAGACATCTTCAATGTTTTGGGCGTATAGACAAAAGTTTTTTAAAAGGGCGGGTGAAAAGTGGGGTACTTTAATGGAGTGGGTTGGTGGGTGAGGTGACTGAGTGAGTGTCCCTAGTACAGTAAGTAAGTAGTAACAGTCAGGAAGTACAACTAGCAGTTACAATAATCAGTAGTAATCACAAGTAAATTTAGTGTGTGTACACTACAGACAGTGAGTGCACGCACGCGCAAACACGCGCAGGAGCTAGCCTATGAACAGTGACTGAGTGAGTGTCCCTAGTACAGTAAGTAAGTAAGTAGTAACAGTCAGTAAGTACAACTAACTAATTACAATAATCAATCAGTTATCAGAAGGAAATAGAGTGTGTGTAGTGTGTACACAGACAGTGAGTGCACACACGCAGGAGCTAGTAGCCTATGAACAGTGACTGAGTCTCCTAGACTCCTAGTACAGTAAGTAGTAACAGTAAGTACAACTAACTAATTACAATAATCAATCAGTTATCAGAAGGAAATAGAGTGTGTGTAGTGTGTACACAGACAGTGAGTGCACACACGCAGGAGCTAGTAGCCTATGAACAGTGACTGAGTGTCCTAGACTCCTAGTACAGTAAGTAGTAACAGTGAGTACAACTAACTAATTACAATATTCAATTACAATAATCAATCAGTTATCAGAACTTGGAAATAGAGTGTGTGTAGTGTGTACACAGACAGTGAGTGCACACACGCAGGAGCAGCTAGTACCCTATGAACAGTGACAGTGAGTGTCCTAGTACAGTTACAGTATATAACTACAATACTAATACAATCAGTAGTAAAGGACAGCAGAAATACTGGTATAGAATAGAGAGAAATAAACAGAGGACAGGAGGACAGCTGCCCACACAGGCAGGCCCTGAGGCCTAAAGCTGTAAGCCTGCAGCAGCTGGCCTGTCTCTATGTAACACAAAAGCTACTAACTAAAATACAATGTCTAACTAACTAACAACAATATAGGTGTGTATAGGAGGTGTATGTGAGCAAAAACGCTAGGTAAATGACCACAATAAAGCTCTTGCTAAGCCAAAGCACAAAGGAGCAACTCTCTCTATGCAAGTCTCAGGCAAGGACGGAGAAACGTAACATGGCGGCCGCTATTTATAGGGTAGGGGCTGGCCAGGGTCCCCCTCTGTGATTGGCTGCCGTCAGAGGGCCTGGGAGCCCTCTGATTGGCTCTAAGGACATCAATCTGGGCTATGACGCTATTCGAGCTCGGTACCGAGCTCGAATAGCGCCGTTTGCTCGAATAGCTCGAATAGTGAATGGGCTATTCGAGTGTACGCGAATAGCCCATTCGAATAGCTACAGCTATTCGGAGCTCGAATACCGAGCTCGAATAGCTGGAAAAGAGCTCGAATATTCGAGCTACTCGAATATTCGAGCTCTGCTGAGCACCACTGTTCTACACTTTAATAGGGGAATGATAGCTGAGTGGGTTGTGTACCCCCTCCTACACTGCGCCCTGAGGCTGGGGCCTCTCTCGCCTCTACCTCGGCCTGGCCCTGCAAATGAAAAGAAAAATGGATATTCTCATCTGTATTCAATCAGTCTATAAAAACTAAAATTCCTCTAGAGTTCCCTTTTGAAAATCACAGATGAACAAGCTATTGCTATTTGCTAAGCCTATCATGCTTTAAGGGCAAAGCAAGAATCACATTTTTTTAATGTTATATTCGCAAGGCATTTATCACCGTCGCCTGAGCAAAACCCAATTTTTTACTTCTGCCAGACGAAGTAATTACTGAAATGAGACAATTAAAAGAAATATATCACCGTGCGGAACAACATCATTAAAGATTTACATATCGTTACCTGGCGAGGTGGCAGGAGACGGCGCATTCTATCGCACGCTTTCGTGGTGGTTTTTATTCAAATATCCAATATAGTCTTACGACAGACTGTAAAAGAAAAAAAAATGATTGTGCCATCTGAGCAAATCTCTGATTTAACGGGGCCATAATGTAAGCGCGCGGGAGCGTGCACGGGCGCTGCAAAAACAAGGGATAAATTCTTTATTTTTTTTATCAGTTCTTTTATAATGGCGCACTTGGCTTATTCCAGGAACGCCAGCGCCACGTCTCTTAATGTGGAGGAATATTTGCTTTTTGTTGAGCGGAGATGCGTTTTCCTTCCCCTTTATTGTGATAGAAAGAAGGTTTATCATTATGCTGAAAATAAAATGTAAATGAGGAAGATAATGGAACTACTAGAGCCCAATATACTTAGAATTCTTTTATCAGTTGTAGCTAGAGAGGGTCGGATCGCAGATAAGGAACTGAAAGGATTGTTTAATAACATGGTGTAATAACCCATAACTATAGATAAGAGGCAAAGCAGAACTCCAAGCAGAAAGGCAATAAGTCTTTTCATACATATGTTTACCTGTAAAATCTTTTAGATATTCAAAGTAGACTGTTTTTTATTCAGCCAGTATCTTCTTAAAGAGAACCTGTACTGAGTAAAAATATTTAAAATAAACACATGAGGTAACTTCAAATGAACATTACATAGTTACCTTGCCATTAGTTTCTTTTAGAAGCTCACCATTTTCTTCTGATAATAATCCCTTCCAGTGCTGACAATATTTTGTCAGATCTGAAATATATCAGTTGCTGTCAATAAAATATCAGTTGCTGTCAGTTACAGCTGAGAGGAAAACTGATGTACCAGGTAAATGTCCATGTCTCTCTATGGATTAAGTGGGCAATGTTACAGTTTAACTGTGTGCTGACCAGAAAGCGGTTATGGGTAACGGCCATTTTCAAAATGGAGGACGGAAAATTCCATTGATCACAGTGAACAAACAGGACGCGGGACAGGAGAAAGACACTGAGGAGTAGACTACATGGAAGGTAAGTATGACTTGTGTATGCTTATTTTGACTTTTAATTTTCAGTTCAGGTTTTCTTTAAAGAGGAACTCCAGTGAACATTTTACTGTTGGCAGGTGATGTAGCTGCTGCATGTTTTTTGGCAGTTGGAAACAGCTGTAAACAGCTATTTTCCACATTGCAACAAGGTTCACAGACAGGAAACTGACAAAAGTTCAAACTTTTCTTGTGGGAGGGGTTTCTTGTGGGAGGGGTTTCACCACAATATCAGTCATACAGTGCCCCCTGATGGTCTGTTTGTAAAAAAGGAATAGATTTCTCATGTAAAAGGGGGTATCAGCTACTGATTAAGATAAAGTTCAATTTTTGGTCAGAGTTTCTCTTTAAAGGACCACTACAATAAGTAGTAGAAATCTGACAGAACCGACAGGTTTTGGACCAGCTCATCTCCTGACGGGGGTTTCTCAGGGTTTTCTTTATTTTCAAAAGCACTTAGTGAATGGCAGTTGCTCCATCCAACTGCCAAAAACGTATGCAGCGATCAGGGAGGCTGGCCAGCATCTTTGTATAAATCCTTTTTGAGGGAGTGTCTTTATAAAGAATGAAGGCCATGCTGAAAATCCCCCAGGAGGAGATGGGCTAGTCCAAAACCTGCCATTTCTGTCAGATTTCTACCATCTACTGTAAGTGGCAGCAACATGGGATAAAAGTAATTTATGGCTCATTTTACTCTAGATGAAGAATACTTCTTATTGGTATGTGTTTACATGTACTTTACATCTTACACTTTTCCGCGATAGTGGTCTTTTAACGAAATATAGTCTTGACTTTTACCTGCAGTAATATATTACATACACAAAACAAACATGGACACTTCTTAGTACTGGTTAGGCAGGGGCGTAACTAGAGTGGAGCAGCCCAAGTGACTGCAGGGGGCCCAGAGCTGTGGGGCCCCAACTACTATCCATCCCTTCCTCCAATACAAGGGACTATACTTCAGATCACACGTTTTTGTGCTTACCCTGTGTGAAGGTCATGAGGGTCACACTTGTTTTATGACCCTTGTGAGATGGGCCCTAAGATCGTGAAGGGCACAGAGGGGAGGCAAAGGAAGGGGAGTGAACATTGAGGGGCCCCATGAGTTGGGGGCCCTATGAGTTGTATTTAACCACTGGGGTGTGTCTGCACCCCCCATTCACCAGCAGGTATGAAAATGCAAGGGATGGTCAATAAAATGCAAGAAATTCTGCAAATATTTCTGAAGTCATTCAAGTTCATGCTAAATGTATACATATATATTAAAAATGTGTCCATAGATGACACTGGGTATCCACACTAATCAGAAATCACTCCCCCTCCCCCACCTTAGATCTCACCCCATATGAAACTATCTGCCTCCTCCGCTCAAGCACTCGGGGACTAATTTCCATGTTACACTCATTACTCACATGCCCAAAACTTCCACTTCAACACATATGCTTCTAGATGGGAATCTGACCTATCCAGATCTAGAGATAGGGCAGACTGGATTGATATCTGCAACCTACATACAGTGGAAGCAGCATACAAAACTATGACTCTCTGGGATGCCGCTGTGGTTTCCAGGCAGTGAGAGAGCTTGCGGCCCCGCGGTCGCCCGGTTGTATGGGGGCATTGGGAAGCCTCCCCGTGGCGCTCCTGGATAGTGCTAATGTAGCATGAACTACTTCCCGCAGGGCAACCGCTTTGCGGTATTGGTTTTAACCCTGCAAACTTTGGCATGCGAAAGCAAATGCATATTTGCATAAGCTATGTCTCGTGAGTAGCCAATTAGGCCAAATTTGCAAAGCCAGAATTGTCAGGTGTTACTTGGTTTGATGCACACATAAATTCTCTATAAAATGCAAAATGATGACTCGCTGGTACTTAGTCCCGGCTAGAATGGCCAAAGTCTGCTTCAGAGGCTATAGGGTGATAGGAGATATGATACATACCTGGTGGACTTGCCCTAATCTTACTAGATTCTGGAGAGCCAGGACTACAAACCATTGTCCTCCCTCTTTCATAAAACAATTACCAAAGACCCTTGGCATGCATTATTGCATGAGAAAATAGAGACTTTTACGGCATCACCAAATAGACTAGCCTCAATGGTCTTTTCTGCAGCAACCATGACTATTGCAAGAAACTGGAAAAAAAACACACGGTCAACTTTGGGGAAGTCGAATCGCGGATGAACTCCTTTATTGGTTAACAAGAAATTGACTAGCATCCTTAAACACACCCACAAGACATTTGAAAAAGGACAAAAGAGGCACAGGGGAACAGAGGGGGACAAAAGAGGGGAACAGAGGTGCCACAGAGGGGGACAATAGATGCACGGGGGAACAGAGATTATACAGGGGGACATGCGGAGACACAAATGGGTACAAAACAGGCATGGGATACTGAAGTGACACAGAAGGGACAAAAGAGGCACAATGGGAACAGAGGGGGACAAAAGAAATTGGGTTCAGGTTAAGAACAGACCTACAGTAATTATCTCATTCATTAACCGGGGACTACCTGTATTTCGCTTTATTGGGTACGTCTTGCTAGTACTGAGTATGACTTTTTTTTGCCATCAGAACTGCCTTAATTCTTCATGGCATTCTTTAGAGATTTTTGGTCCATATTGACATGATAGCACCATGCAGTTGGCCCCAGCCACATCATTTCATGGCCACGCCCACTTTTCACAATGAGGCGTGAAGTGCACAGCTTTCTTTGGTGGCAAGACCACACCCAAGTGTGCCACTTCCTTTAGGGGGTGGAGGCACAAATTATGGAATGCTAGGGGCCACAAAAACTTTAGCTGCACCCGATCTGTGCTATGAAGTATCACACCCCGCTGCTCTGCATGTAAGCACAGGAGTCGGCGCCTTAGCCAATGATGGGGGTCGTGGGGGATATTGTTACACCACCATTTCTAACTATTTTTGAGAACACAAACCAGGGTGAAAAGGAGCTTTTACAACTGTAATGTCATAATGAATCTAACTTTTGTCTAATGCTTCATAGAGCTTTACTTAAATTCTCCCCCGCATATTGAACAGCTTATAGATTTTTGACAATCAGCCTGCCTCCACTAGACCTCTCCTCATACGTATGTCGGAGCATGCTACAGACCTAGCATTTCTTCATTACAGGGTAATTACACGACACATGTCATCATGTGCGATTATGCAGCCGGCCACTCTTCATTGGAGAGCTCATTCACTTAGAACGCACAAGGTGACTTTACAATATCGCTATGGACAAATTGAATTTAGTCTTTGAACAAAGTTGCCTGATGACAGGAAGCAGAATTTTTCTATTTTCTTTCACATCGTCGTGCTGGGGAGGGTCACATGATCCAGCGTTTCCTTTATTATTATGCGGCTGTGGTGTCCGTTGTGTTGGGGTTATGAGAGGTGTCACAGTCGGGAACAGTAAATTCGGGCGCCTGAGGCTAGTGGACAAATCGGGCGCCGCCATTCACTCCTATAATAAATATCGTTTAATGGGCGCCCGATAGGAAAAAAGGGCGCCGGAGAAAAATAACGTTTTAAAAGCGGCGCCCGGAGACTTAATGTTTTATTACTGTTTCTCATGATTACACATTATTTAATGATTTATACATTTTTAAATTTTATTTTTAAACGAAAAACAGCACAATATTTTTTTTTAAACATTATTTTTAAACGAAAAACAGTACATTTTTTTTTAACATTATTTTTAAACGAAAAAACTAACAGGGGGGTCTTAGGTTTAGGCACCAACAGGGGGGTCTTAGGTTTAGGCACCAACAGGGGGGTCTTAGGTTTAGGCACCAACAGGGGGGTCTTAGGTTTAGGCACCAACAGGGGGGTCTTAGGTTTAGGCACCAACAGGGTGTCTTAGGTAGAGATGAGCCGAAATTTTCGAAATTTCGAACTGCTTTTATTACGAATGCGAAATTTAACATTACGACCCAAATTCGTAATTTCGTAATTAATTTTCAAATCGTAATTTACAATTTCGTAATAGAAATTTCACTCCCGTAATGACGAATTTCATGTCTCCAACCGAAATTTTACTTTTTCAGGTTTGTAAGGGTTTCTATCCCTCTAGATGCCTAAAATGAATAGCACAGCCTCTCTCTCTCTCTCTCTCTCTCTCTCTCCAGAGATTTGTAGTATTTCAAAACCATACTCACATTCATGACATGTCCAGGGATCAAACCCAGGCCAACCACATGGAAGACAGCTATGCTCACCACCATACCACCAAACACACACTAAATAGACTGCTAACCTAAATCTTACTTGTAGACAGTCATATGAGACACATGCTGGGTGCAGGGCTTTGTGATTGGACCATGGACCATGCGATAGAGTGAGGTGCAAAAATGAAATCATGCCTAGCAGAGGATGGTTTCACAATGCTAAATGCTAGGCTGGCTGTGGTGCAATTGGTTAGTGCGTCTGGCTGGTAACAGTAAGGTTACAGGTTCGATTCCATCCAGGCATGTCTTTTCCTTTTGCGTTCAACAGTTGTCCAAACAGAGCCAACAGAGCCCCAGATAGCCATGTAGAGTTAGGTCACAGCTAGCCTGGCTGTGGTGCAATTGGTTAGTGTGTCTGGCTGGTAACAGCAAGGTTACAGGTTCGATTCCATCCAGGCATGTCTTTTCCTTTTGAGTTCAACAGTTGTCCAAACACCGAGCACAAAGTTTTGCATGCGTAAAGTTTTACGCACGCAAAATACCCCATGGGGTTCAATGGCGCAGCGCGCGCACGCAAAAGGAAAAGACATGCCTGGATGGAATCAAACCTGTAACCTTGCTGTTACCAGCCAGACACACTAACCAATTGCACCACAGCCAGGCTAGCTGTGACCTAACTCTACATGGCTATCTGGGGCTCTGTTGGCTCTGTTTGGACAACTGTTGAACGCAAAAGGAAAAGACATGCCTGGATGGAATCGAACCTGTAACCTTGCTGTTACCAGCCAGACACACTAACCAATTGCACCACAGCCAGGCTAGCTGTGACCAACCTCTACATGGCTATCTGGGGCTCTGTTGGCTCTGTTTGGACAACTGTTGAACGCAAAAGGAAAAGACATGCCTGGATGGAATCGAACCTGTAACCTTGCTGTTACCAGCCAGACACACTAACCAATTGCACCACAGCCAGGCTAGCTGTGACCTAACTCTACATGGCTATCTGGGGCTCTGTTGGCTCTGTTTGGACAACTGTTGAACGCAAAAGGAAAAGACATGCCTGGATGGAATTGAACCTGTAACCTTGCTGTTACCAGCCAGACACACTAACCAATTGCACCACAGCCAGCCTAGCATTTAGCACTGTGAAACCATCCTCTGCTAGGCATGATTTCATTTTTGCACCTCACTCTATCGCATGGTCCAATCACAAAGCCCTGCACCCAGCATGTGTCTCATATGACTGTCTACAAGTAAGATTTAGGTTAGCAGTCTATTTAGTGTGTGTTTGGTGGTATGGTGGTGAGCATAGCTGTCTTCCATGTGGTTGGCCTGGGTTTGATCCCTGGACATGTCATGAATGTGAGTATGGTTTTGAAATACTACAAATCTCTGGAGAGAGAGAGAGAGAGAGAGAGAGAGAGAGAGGGAGAGAGAGAGGGAGAGAGAGAGGGGGAGAGAGGGGGAGAGAGAGGGAGAGAGAGGGGGAGAGAGAGGGAGAGAGAGGAGGAGGGTTGGTTATTCATTTTAGGCATCTAGAGGGATAGAAACCTTTGCAAACTTTAAAATACTAAATTTCGTAATCGTAATTACGAAAATTTGCGTAATTTGCGAAAATTACGAAATTTCGATTACTGCTGAAATCGTAATTGTAGTAATTTCGCGAAATTTCGGAAATTCGTAATTAGGTCATTACGCTCATCCCTAGTCTTAGGTTTAGGCACCAACAGGGGGGTCTTAGGTTTAGGCACCAACAGGGGGTCTTAGGTTTAGGCACCAACAGGGGGGTCTTAGGTTTAGGCACTAACAGGGGGGTCTAGGGGTTAGGGGTAGGTACAGGGAGGGTTACTTAGGCACCAACAGGGGGGGTCTTAGGTTTAGGCATCAACAGGGGGTCTAGGGGTTAGGGGTAGGTACAGGGAGGGTTACTTAGTAATTTTTTTTTTAAACGTTTCACTATTTAAACGAAAGATTAACGTTTTTACAATTGCCGATTTAATGCACATTATTTAATGATTTATAACTTTATAAAAACATTAATTTTAAACGAAAATACAGTACAATACATTTTTAAACGTTATCCATGCTTATCGTTAAAAACCCGGCGCCCTTTTTTCCCAGCGCCCCTTTTTAACGTACGCGTCACAGTCATGATTAAAGAATAATTCTACTTCTATATCGACCTAAGATCATTTGCATTCATATATGAGTTTGTCTGTGCTCTACATATTGTTGCTCTGGGGCGTACGATACCTCATGAATACACATAGAATGTGAAGACAGCTTCAGACAAAATGCCAGTCACATCTGAACTGTAATGAACAGGGCCGGTGCTTTTATGGGGTATTCTGGGCTATTCCCCAGGGCTTTAAGCTCCTTAGGGGCTGCATGGTGGCATAGTGGTTAGCACTCTTGGATTCCTGGTTTGAATCCCAGCCAGGGTATTATCTTCATGCAGTTTGTATGTTCTCCCCGTGTCTGTGTGGGTTTCCTCCGGGCACTGGTGTAACAATAGGGTCTGCAGCCCCTGCACCTACGAGGGGGCCCAGGCCCCCCCTCAGGGCCCGCTCAGGACTGTTTTAGGGGGCGGAAGGGGTCGCTCGCAGCATGAGGGGAAAGCTGGCCGCACATCAGTGGGGACAGGGGACGGTTCCCCCCCTCCCTTACCTCGGGCTCTCCCCTCTGCGCTCCCCTCCAGCTTCAATAAGTGTCTCTGAGCAGCGGCGGGCAGCGGCAGATCCACACATACCTTCCTTGCGTTCCAGCGAGGATGCTTCTCTCTCTAGTGTCTGATGCTATCTCCTGTATAAAGAGGAACCAGGGTCAGAAGCTAGAGAGAGAAGCATCCTCACTGGAATGCAAGGAAGGTATGTGTGGATCTACCGCTGCCCGCCGCTGCTCAGAGACACTTATTGAACCTGGAGGGGAACGCAGAGGGGAAAGTCCGAGGTAAGGGAAGGGGGGACCGCCCCCCCCCCTCCCAAAAAATGTTGAGCATCATTGGGAGGGCGGGGCTAAATACTTTTATACAGCAATATATATATAGGAAGTATTTCTGATGCTCAAACCAGGAAAACATTCAGTAAGGCCTGGTGCACACCAAAACCCGCTAGCAGATCCGCAAAATGCTAGCAGATTTTTAAACGCTTTTTTTTATTTTTATGAGGCGTTTTGCTAGCGTTTTGCGGATTGCTGCTGCGGTTTTCAGTATAGTAGATTTCATATATTGTTACAGTAAAGCTGTTACTGAACAGCTTCTGTAACAAAAACGCCGGCAAAACCGCTCTGAACAGGCGTTTTTCAGAGCGGTTTGCGTTTTTCCTATACTTAACATTGAGGCAGAAACGCATCCGAAATCCAAAAAATGCCTCACCCCGGCATTTTTCGTTTCTGCAAAACGCCTCCCGCTCTGGTGTGCACCAGCCCAGAAAGTGGATATCCTGAATCATTCTCTGCATTCTACTACATGTCACTACAGGGCCTCTTTAAACTCTATGCTGATTATAGTGTCTATTGCATGCAATGATGCTCTAAGAGGGTAACTCACAATGTTCATTTCATGAAATATCTCTCAATACACAATTCTCATTTTAGAAATTTTGCAGCACTTTCTAAACATCCAAACGATTCAAATAGGACTCAAAATCAGAGCTGAATTTCTAAGACCAACACTCCAGGCTCGATCACAGTAGAGGCGTTTTTTGCTTTTTTAAGTGCCGGCCATTTTTCAAAATCGCCCTGAAAGTGCTTACACCATTATTTTCTATGAGACAGTTCACATCGGAGCAGTTCATTTCTGATCCGCTCTGAGAAGCGCTGCATGGGCCATTTTTGAGGCAATTTTGCCCCCAATGGAAGGTATAGGAAAAACGCAAACGCTCACAAAATTGCTTTGCCTAAGGGCTTGTTTACACATTGGGCTTGATTCACTATTCGGTGCTAACCCAGTTAGCACGCCCAAAGGCTTTGGGTGTGCTAACTAGGGTGCTAAGTAGTTAGCACCAAGAAAAGTGAATCAGCTGGCGCGCAATGTTTCACGCGCAAAGCTGCCCTTATAGGCGCATCGGGAGCGCCGTTTTCGTTGCACTGCGATGCGACGTTTCGCGCTTACCAGGCTTTGCGTGCACAAAGTTTTGCACATGGGACTTTGTGCGCGATGCGTTCGTGCACGATATAGCGAGCAAACAGCTGGTTTAGGTGTGAAGAGGCGAGCTAACTAGGTGTGCTAACACTTAGCAGCCTTTTGTGAATCAGGCCCATAGAGTGTCTTTCGGGGTTTTATAACGAGAACCCGAGGCGGGGTTCTGAGAATAAAATCCAAATACAGAGGCTGGGTCTGTCTATACAGCCTAAACTCTGTTGCTATCTAGATCACCCCTAAGCTCCCCCTGTGCTCCGCAATCCCCCCATAAATCACAGCCGCGCTGCTGACATGCAGCTTGTCAGAGCGGGCTGTGTTTTCCTTTGTAACATCAGTTTCGCCGCTCCCCCACCTCCTGCATCACTCCGGTCTCCGCCTGCGTCCCTTCCCTCCCCGCTGATTGGGAAATTGCGGGGTGCTTGAAAAAGCGCGTTGTATAGCAATTTCCCCAGCGCTTTCATGAATAAATACATTGTATTTATTCATTTCCGGGTGAAAGACTTCACTGACATCAGGAAGTGAAAAAACGAATCGCTTTGCAAAAGCGCTTAGAAAAGCGCTTTACAAAAAATCACTAATGCGCTGGTAAGCGCTGGGAGGCGCTAAAAAAATTGAGCACAAAATCGCAAAGCGCTGGCATCAGTGATTGTGATTTATGATGTGAACATGGCTAACTTAGGCTCATGTGGGCTACTGACTAAAGGGGCAGCTGTTCATTGAGGAAAAGTTGCTGCAAATAGAAGAGGGAGGCTGAAAACTGGGAGCAACACATGGAAGAGAGAGGGAAAAAAACTAAAAGGACAAAATAATCCTTTCCACGGAAATCGGTAATCGGTATCAGAAATTCAGATTTCCGTTGAAATCCATGTAATCGGTTATTGGCATTTTTGGTTATCGGGATTTCCGTGGAAAATGGAAATCTGCATTTCCCAATTCCCACCATCCCTAGTAGAGATGTCCATTGCTGATAGCCGTAAGCTTCTCAGACAGCCATGTCTGTGCTCCGCCCCTTGCATTTTAGCAGCATGATGATACTAAAAACAAGCAGCAGCTCCTCCCACATGTCCTACTGTTTGCACCTTCAACAAGGTTGTTTTAAGTCATAAACAAATTAAACATTTACAAGTAGATGTACAGAGGCGCCAAAAGGATAAAATATGCTAAAATGTTTAAAATATTCGGGTGGCGGCGGTGGACCGGCCACTCAGAAATAGACTCGATGCTGTCGCTTAAGATAAAGACAATTTATTCACATACTCCATGAACAGAACCGCAACGCGTTTCACGGGTAAATTCCCGCTTCCTCAGGCAATAAACAGACAGGAGTACACTGTAAAGACAGAGACAGATAGCGTGTCCTTAGACCAATGTATATGTGTGCTGATGATTTTTGGTGCATAGTTATGTTAACGTGAATAATGGGTAAACAATGCTGTGGTTAGAGGTATATTGGGAGAGGGGGTGAGGGGCTGTGCGGAGATTGTTATAAGAGTTAAAAATTGTAGTGAAAAAACGGGGGGAGGGGCACAGAAGGGGGGCGGGGAAGGGGGGGGGGGAAACTATTAAGGGAGGGGGGGGGTTAGGGAAAAATTAAGGGTGGCAAAACACAATGCAATCAGATGTAGTAAAATGCAGAAAAACAGACTCACCTGTACAGTCTCAAGGTCACGAATAGCGCCTCTGTACCAGTGAGTCTGGAGATCAAGGCTTATATACCTAAGAGTATATGGGTGGACCAATTGCATGGTTAATAAGGGGTGGGGGCTGTGTGATAGGCAGGTAATGTGTTTCTATGGGTGGGGAGGAGACAAGCTTGGGGGTGTGTTTGTGGGCCAATAGGAGCAGGGGACAGGTTATGTAACCTATGTTGGGCCAATAGGAGCAGGGGACAGGTTATGTAACCTAAGTTGGGCCAATAGCAAGAGGGGATGTGGTTGTGTAACTTCGGGGAACAGAAAATAAACAAATGTGTACAAAGTGTATCTGTTCAGAGGCTCAATAGAGTACTGGTCAAGGGCACAGCCTCTGGCACAGGAGACCAGGGTTCGAATCCTCGAAAATCGAAATTAAAAATTTATATTTTGCTGGAAAGCCTCATTTAAAAGTTATGTCTGAGGCCCTTATTAAGTTATCAGATGGTATGTTTAAAACTGCTGGGAGTTGACCTTTAAATATGGTAACTCTGGTGAAAGTGAAATTTGGTGGCCATAATTATTAGAATTCCTTCAATGCTTTTCACCAAGTTTTTAAACTTTTTTTTTTATTTTTTATTTTAAATATTCAAAATAGCATTTTTCTTTATCATCTTCCTTTTGGCTCTGCTTCAGTGATTGAAATCCAATTTGTCTTTTTATATCATTATCCTCGTGGCGTCTGTTTTGTTCCTCCGCAAAATAATGGGCTGTTGTATTTTTGAATGCACATTATGGGGATTTCTTTGTCAAAATATTGGAAGATGGTCCCCAGTCTGATCGTAAAGACGACCCTCTGGAGGCCTCCTCAAATGGCGGAGCTGCCTTCATCCCAGCCTGTTAATTAGACCCTATTTGACATGGAAGCCATGGTGAAGTTCATTAGGAGAATTAACAAGTGTTGGGTCACGTTGTTTTCTTTCTCGGTGACTCTCTGCCAGGCCAAATTCATCAGATTTATTCCTCTCTGCATGGTTGGAGGGTTAAGGAGAGTTTAGAACAATTTGTGCCGTGCTGAGATTTCACAAGAGATAATCAGGTCAGATATTCTCTCGGGATCTTGAGGGAGGGTGGAGAATTTTTTGAGGGACTGACGTCCTTTGTCATTGTGCAACCACAAACAAAATATAGAAAGCCATAGAAAGCAGAATATAGCATGTTTAGGATAAAATGTGTCTGTTTATCTATTATCAGGGGCGTAGCAATACTCCCTATGGTCCCTTAGTCGCAGGGTGAAGGGGGGGACTAAGAGGCCGATCCTGGGGTGCAAAGCAGCTGGCAAAGCATCTTCATATTCTGTCTCATCCTGGCAACGGATAGGTCCTCTTCACTCTGCAGGGGGGGGGGGGGGGGTGCAGAAAGGAAATGCACATATGGGGAAGGGGGGGTCAGCCTGCCAAATTTGGCAGGGGTGGCAGAATATGCTTAAAGTGTGCATGAGGCGGAGGAAAAAAAAAGTTTTATGCAAAACTGGGGCTTCCTCCAGCCCCCTTCGGCCTGATCACACCCTCGTTGCGTACCTCCACCACCTCACCACCTGAAACCTCTGCAATCCGGTCCAGTAAATTGGCAAGTTGGGGCCAGTCGGCGCAAATGCAGTGCGGCCAA
Organism: Hyperolius riggenbachi; assembly: GCF_040937935.1. Taxonomy (NCBI): domain Eukaryota; kingdom Metazoa; phylum Chordata; class Amphibia; order Anura; family Hyperoliidae; genus Hyperolius; species Hyperolius riggenbachi. The sequence goes on along the minus strand of NC_090651.1, from coordinate 37,472,031 downwards.
GTGTGCTACCCCATCTCACTGCGCAGGCGTAGAACTCTCAAGGCGACGGGAGCTCCATGGGGGAGCACTCACGGCCTGGTCATGCACGCACAGTAAGCCCCGACTCCTGCAGTTACCGGGCCCGATTGCGGAGGCTGCAGGCAGTGGAGGAGGAAGGCGATGGAGTAATCACCGTGAAGGGGGCTGGAGGAAGCCCCAGGTATATATAAAACTTTTTTATTTCTTCGTCTCAGGTTTCCTTTCAGTTATGCCCGTCTATTATGTATTTATTTAGTCAGTGGCATAGTTACGATTATGCACATTTTTTACGTAAATTTGCACAGTTACGGCCATACGGAATTACGATTTAAACATTCAAGATTTTGTGTAATCCATCCATATTTTCGTGTAATTTTGTGCTGACTTTAGTGGTTAATAGCAAAGCCCCCATACATGCTATCATCATAAAAAATTTAGATTTTTTGAGAAAATGGATTTTAAAAAAGCAAAGGAAAAATGGTTTTTAAACCATGACAGTGTAAAAACCATTTTTCCTTTGTATTTTCGAAATTGATCATCTCAAAAACGACAAGGTCTTTTTTGAAAAATTAGCTGCTAAAGTTGGCACACAATTACACAAAAATGACATGAAATTGTGAAATTACAGTTCCTGATTGTGATTACATATGAAATGACTGTATGTTTAGTACTATAAGACGCTCCTAACCATAAGATGCATCTAGGTTTAGAGGACAAAAACCGGGGGGAAAATATATGTACTAGACCTGTTGCATGCATGGTGAAGGGGTATCTTGTGGATTATGCCCCCTTTGTACCTCATACCCCCTTGACCTCTGGTGTCTCCGTGTTTCATCCTCTGTCCCCTTTGTATCCTCTTGTGTCTCCTATGTGTTCGCATCTGTCCCCTTGTGTCCTCCATGTGTCCATCTCTGTCCCCCTTGGGTCCGCCTCTGTCCTCCTCTATGCCTGTTTGTGTCCCCCTTATGTCCTCCTCTATGCCCCTTTGTGTTCCCATGTCCTCTGTTTGTCCCCCTGTTTCCTCCTCTGCATGGGCACAGTTTCTTCTTTCTTCTGGAAGCAGGTGGTGGATGACCATCTATAAGGGCTGTCTGCAGCCTTCTTCCCCATTGGGGTGTGGAGCTGTAGAGTCACCCTTAATCTTTATCAGGCTTGGGGCAGTGAGGGTGCTTGGAGTGCTCTGTTGGCCCCCCTTTTCCTGGGATCCTAGGGGGGGCCTCCACGTGGCGATCCTGGATAAGTGCTTAATGCTGCGCAAACTAATCCCCCGCAGGGCAAAAATTTTGCGGTGAATTAGTTGTCAAAGCCCTGCATATCCTGGCAAGCGAAACCGAATGCTGATTTGCTTGAGCTATGCCTCATGAATAAGCTAATTAGGCTTCATCTGCTAAGCCAGGTATATAAGGGTTCACTTGGTTGATGCACACACCCTTTTTGCAAAATACAGTACAGGGAGTCCCCAACATTGCGGTGGGTTGGAGGTTCGCATTGGCAAGCATTCACAAGTCAGGAACTCCTTGCATTTGGACTTAGTGACTTTCCCCCCCCCCCACACACACTTTTGGGGGAGAAAAAGCGAATGTTATAGTCCAAAAAATACAGTAAATATTATTTTTCCTGAAATTTCACTTTATGGTTTTGCTTTGTAATTGCAAATGACGATGCAAAATTACGATTATGCAAAATTTGTGCTCATCACTAGCAATAGGTAAAGCAAAGTTTGTGACCGCTCCAGGGCCTCTTGAACAGTCACTGCTGTATAATGGGTGCTGTAGTGGTAATGAGTATTAACCACCTCTATGCGTACTTTGAGTAGTCCCTAGCCGTCATGTAGACTGCATAATGTTTACCGCTTTGGGATATCGCCAGGGAAACCCTCTTTTGGAAACGAAATCCCTCTGTCCCTCTTCCTCATTTGTCCCTCTTTCAGGATTCATGTACAGATGTGGATATATAGGCGTTTTTCTACTGAAAAAAAATCTGTTTAACCTCCTTAGCGGTAACCCCGTGCTACATACGGGGTAGCCGCCATGGAGGATCACATGGCCCCAGGACTTAAAAAATAAAATAAAATGGTGCAATACAGTTTAGCTAGCGGTTCGCTAGCTAAGCGTATGCACAAAGTTGCTCCAGTCCCCCGTAATAGCCGCCGGTATACAACGCAGGCGCAGCCGCCCAATCAGCTCCAGGCTTCGCGATGACGGTGAATGGGATTGCGGCTGACGTCGATGACGTCATGATGTCATCTCCAATCGTCGCCATGGCAACGCCGGAAGCCGATCAGGAAACTGCGCTTTGCGTGGGATCGTGGCGAGGTATGTATAGCTGGCGGCAATCGGCGGGCATGGGGGGGGACCGGAGCAACCTAATACACACGCTTAGCTACCGAAATGCAAAAAAAAAATGGGGGGGGGGGGGCAAGAAAACTCCTGGCGGACGCAGCCTCAGAAACTGCGTACCGCCAAGGAGGTTAATTGGCTCTAATCTTTATTTCTATCCTTTAAATTATTATATTTCTTAATTTTATATGTTAACCTCTCAGCAGCCAATTTATTTGGAGGCTTGCAAGTTCTCCAGGCCAATTTATTTTAGCAAATGTTTTTATTTCTTATTTGTTACATTTCCCTGCTTTTAATTAGTACTGCTGTAATGTGTATTTATGACCACTTGCCACTAGGGGGCAGTGTGAGACAATAACAGAGGACTTCTGCTTTCAGTTTCTATATTGTCTGCTAGCAGAGAGAGATCAACGCATTCCAAGAATTTACAGCACGAGTTCTGCCAGCTGAGGTCAAAAGCAGTGCACTTATCACAAACGAGATAACTCTATTGAAGCTGCTAATGGATTAATATAAGGAAAAAAGGATAATTGAAAGGGCCAGTGTGGTTTAAATTCTAAAATTACATTGGCTTATGATTTTCGTGGTATGCGTGGCTAGGGGTGTGTCAGGTCGAGATTGGAGGTGTGGCAGTGGAGTGTCTTAAAGTGTCACTCTTTCTTATCTCAAAAAGTTGGGAGGTATGGAAACAGATTATTAATCGGTGATCATTGGAGGAATCCATCCACTAATTTCTTCCTATGCATTCTGTTCCTTTGCTATGTTATAAAAAAAAAAATATATATATCTTCTCCATTTTCCGCCTGGGTGACGCTCGGAGACTGGTGGTGGTGAAGGTTCCCTTTCAAGTATTTAACAATAATTGAGAAGATTTAATGAACACATCATAGTGACCCATACCTAGATGTGATTTCATTAGCGATCAGCTTAATTAATTGGATAGAGCGCTGCTTCTTCAGCAGATGTCGGAGCTGTTGCTCTACAGCTGTTAATCAATCAGGTGATTAAGGGATTCCATATAGCTCATCTCAATCTATAATCACAAACATGAATTAAACATCAGGAGAAAATGTAAAACGAGAGGAGCGTAAAAAAAAAAAGGATCAAAAGAAATATTCAAATATTCACGGCTGATCCGATATAGGAAAGAGCCGGCTTTATAATGTAATATAATGATGTGCTAAATTGTGTACATCTGTCAGGCATACCTTGGAATATCAGTGCCGGCTTGGAATATTAACGGGCGCCAGACAAATCTTATAGCTCAAATTTAGGTGTATTTCACCCAATAAACCTTAAAGCGGATCCGAGTTGAAAAACTAATTATAACAAGTAACTTGTCTATATATCTTATCTAAAGTTTAGATGGTTTACATAGCAAATCTAGCTGCAAACAGCTTTAATAGAAAATGATTATTTCTTTCTGTGATACAATGACAGCAGCCATGTTGTTTGTAAACATTACACAGAGGCAGGCTTATCTGTATCTTGAGCCACCAGCCTAATCCCCCCCTCTGCCTCTGAAATCAATGGATAGTAACACCTCCTCCTCCTGCCCAGACTGAGCTCCCATGAGCCCTTGCTACTGCCAAGGCTCTCTGAAAACCTGTGGGTGGGCCTTTTTTAGTTTATAGGGAATCAGAGTATTAAAACAAAAACAAAAAAGTATTTGGCTTGAAGAATGCCTTATAAACAATAGGAAAGGAACACAATTATGCAATGTGTAAAAGTTCACCTCGGATCCACTTTAAAGCTGATCTGAACTCATAAAAACCATAAACGACACTAACATGATTAAAATGCAAATTCCAAGCAGCTTCTTTGTTAGTCCCTGCAGTCAGAGGCGTGAGACTAGCCCCCACAACCTTGGCATCGCGGGTGGGGGCCCAGAAGCTAGGCGGCACAAGTGCAGAGCAGCAGTGTAGTGCTATACATTACCTGCTCCTGACGGGGATACAGGTCCTCTTCACTTCACTTCAAGTGCAGTGCAGCCAGATGATCACCATACGGCTTCCGTCCTTGTCATATGACATGGGACTGAAGCTGTGTAGTTATTGGCTGACTGCACAGCTCCGCCCACTTCCCCCAGCCAACAGATCTCTGCAGTGGGAGGGGCAGGCCAGTGTAGTTACGACCCTGTCTGCGGTGACCCATTCAATAGTTAGACTTTTTTGATTCACACGTCCTCCATCTTGAAAATAGCACTGACCTCCTAACTGCTTTTGATGCAGTGGGCTCCTCACTGAGCTATTTCCTCAATCTCGCTGCTATGGCATGATGAGCCTAAATAAAACCAGTACAGTGGACTGGCAATGGGAGGAGAAGGGGTGGTGCTGGGCTTCAAAAGGTAGGAAACGGATGGAGAAACTTGAACTCTTACCTTCTATGAATATTCAACAATATTGTTGAACATTTTACTGAGTGGATTCAGGGACCGTATCGACTCCAATTCTGGCACATCCCCTCACATTCAGTGTGAACTAAATCCCTTTAGAAAGGCGCTCCAAGAATGCAGCAGCAGTACTGACCTGCATATATACTGACCCGGTGAAGTGGCTTCAGGCTACAAAATGCATTGTCTGTCTATTCTATTCAATAAACTTTTTAAAAACAACTTTTAATAGTTTTATAATACTATGGGTGCCTCCAGTTAGTAGTTACCTATGCGCATGCTGCTGTCCTGTAACTAAGACAACGTACAAATAGGGTGAGTGTTCACATTACTTGAGGATCTATGTAGTTATTGGAAAGTTCACAGAATAGCCAGAGGACCGTTTATTTTTCATTATTCACTTCAATTAGTAAACACTGACGGTTGTCTGTTGGTGTGGGCAGCATTCACAGGGCGAGCCACCTGTTCGTGGAGTGGCTGAACAAGCAGCTCAGCCGTTCATGGAAAAGAGGCCTAAGATATGAAGTGTGTGAAATTATCCTAGATACTGGGCTGAGTTTCTTAAAAGGCCACAAAGGCCCTGGAGTTGGGCGGTTGCTGAAAAAGGGGGTGGCAGGACATAGAAGAGAGGTAGCTGAATATGAAAATGGAGGAGCCAAATGAGGAGCAACACAGAGGGGTGGTGCTGTGCAAGGGAGCTGTACACAAAAAAGAGGTGGTGCTGCACATGGAACAAAAGGGGAGCTATTCAGGGCCGCCGATAGGGTATTAGAACTAATAGTTCTGTATGGGGCCCTTAGATAGACAGGGACCCGGCAAGGCTGGCAGTGCAAGAGACATGGGACACCCATACATCCGACCCCTCTTGTCGATGCTTAAGCCTAAAACCCCCCTCGTGATGCCTAACCTTATTCCCTCCCTGCTGTCGTCTAATACTAAGGACCTTCCATCGGTGCCTAACCACCACCACCACTGCCTAATCCTATCTGCCGATATTTTGGGTGTCACCATAGGAGGCAATGGTAAAAACAGCTATTAGCACCAATTTTACACCCGATATTTGTAGCCACAGTTTGCATAGTAAACAGACCCTGGAGCTGATATTTATTGGGCCAAATTGGCGCTAGTCGCTGCTTTTAACATTATCACCAATGGGGGCACTCTTTTTACCTGTTTTAGTTAGGGGGGGGCTACTAGATTTACCAGTATGGGGCCCAGAAATCTCTGATTGCGGCCCTGGCTCTATTGCATGTGGATGGAGAGTAGTGATGCTCGGATACCCCCGATCACGGATTCGAGTAAATCTGGCCACGGCAGAATCGAAATCCAGATATGCCGTGATCGTGATCCAGATTTGAATTGGAACTCCGAACTCGACTCTGATTTTAGCTGTGATTGCATGTATAATCCGTGATCACCGCTGTGATCACGGATTAGACTTTAACGTTAATAGCAAAGCTCCCATACTTGCTACAATCACCAAAATTGCATGGATTATAAAGGTGATCAGTGGCTACAACTTAAAAATACTTATTTCAAAAAAACCTAATAGTTTTTGAGAAAATCGATTTTAAAATTTCAAATGAAAAAGTATTAGTGATTAAAAAACGTCAAAACCCGCCGACTTAAGCGGTTAATAGCAAAGCCCCCTTACTTGCTAGAAACATTTTTTTTTAAAAAAGACCTTGTCGTTTTTGAGAAAATCGATTTTAAAGTTGCAAAGGAAGTTTCAAAGTAAAAAAGTATACATGTAAATGCGGTAAATACATTAGGATGACCAAGCGTCCTCTTTTGCCCGGACATGTCCACTTTTTTACGTCCTGTCCGGGTAGAGTTGAGCTGAAATTTTCGTAATTTCGCATTACTATAATTACGCATGCGAAATTTGCGATTACGATGCGAAATTAGCGTAGCGAAATTGCCATTAAAATCGTAATTGAAAATACCGTAAGCGTAATTTTCAACGCGAAATTTCGCGTTTTGTTCATGCCGTAATTTCGCATTAAACGCTACCGTAATTTCGCGTTAAACCGTAACGCACCGTATAATATAAAAAAGCCGCCGACTTTAAGGGTTAATAACAAAGCCCCCTTAAATGCTAAGAGCCTCAAATTTGGAGAATATATTAAGGAGATCAGGAGGAATAAGAGGAAAATTTTTTTTTTCAAAAAGACCTTATAGTTTTTGAGAAAATCGATGTTAAAGTTTCAAAGTAAAAATGTATACATTTAAAAACCCGCCGACTTTAACGGTTAATAGCAAAGCCTGCTTAAAGTTTAGGAACACCAAATGGGTAAGGGGTACTACAAGTACCTCTATACTCATTTCTCCTGGGAGGGGGGGTGGGCATCTGGGGGACCCCTTTTTAAAGGGGACTCCCAGATTCCACCATGAACCTCCCCCCCAGGAAATCGCGGCCTCCACCTCCACCGCCCATCGGAGGTGGAGAAGAGCCCCTTGTCCTTGGATTGGACAAGGGCTCGGAGGGGGAGGGGAAAGCTTGGCTGCCCCTCCCCTTCCGAGACCCCCCAATCCATGGACCATGCGGGCTGGTATAGTCAGGGTGCGGAGCCCCACGCGGCCGGTGCTCCGTATTCTGGCTATCCCAGCCTGCATGGGGGACAAGGGGTTAAAGAGGTCTGGGAGGGGGGACCCCACGTCGTTTTTTTTTTATATTTCCCACACTCAGAACGAAGTAAGTAAAACTCTTCCCACTTGGGGGAATCTATGAAAATAATACACTATTGTTACCTGTGCAAAAAAACCGGACATTTTCCGCATTTAAAAGACATTTTCGCCCTTGAAACTTAAAAATCGATTTTCTCAAAAACTATAAGGTCTTTTTAAAAAAAATTTCTTCCTCTTATTCCCACTGATCCCCTTAATATACCCTGGGAATTTGGTGTTCCTAAACTTTAAGCAGGCTTTGCTATTAACCGTTAAAGTCGGCGGGTTTTTAAATGTTTACATTTTTCCTTTGAAACTTTAACATCGATTTTCTCAAAAACTATAAGGTCTTTTTAAAAAAAAAATTTTTCCTCTTATTCCTCCTGATCTCCTTAATATATTCTCCAAATTTGAGGCTCTTAGCATTTAAGGGGGCTTTGCTATTAACCCTTAAAGTCGGCGGCTTTTTTATATTATACGGAGCGTTACGGTTTAACGCGAAATTACGGTAGCGTTTAATGCGAAATTACGGCATGATACGACTGTAATGCGAAAATTACGCGAAAATTACGCTTACGCGAAATTTCGCGAAATCCTTCTTCATTACGATTATGTACTTACGGCCATAATCGTAATTACACTAATTACGCGAAATTTCGCAAAATCGTAATTAGGTCATTACGCTCATCTCTATGTCCGGGGCATCCTGGTTATAGAAATTCATGAAAATGTCCGATGTAGTGACAGAAGGAGCAGCCCGAGAGCAGCCCAGCACGCTTAAGTGAAACGTCATCACGTACACGTCATCAGAACTGGACAAATTACAGTGTATATATATATATATATATATATATATATATATATATATATATATATTCTCTGAAGGTGCGCTGGATATATGTAATAATGTGTTACCCCTGATTTATTATGAGTACACTAATTATGATATACAATTAAAATTTTGCAGTCAATAAATTGTTTTATTAAGAAAAGTTGCTTTCTTAGACACTATAAAATCTACATATGCTCACACCAATCCCATACACTCATATACACTCACTCTGGAGCATGCTGGTTCCCACATAAAAAAAAAATATATCATTTAAAAAAAAAAAAAAAAAAATTCTCCGTATGTCTCAAAAATAGACAAATAATAAATATATTTATATATGTAAAAAGATTTCCTGAAGGGTTCACAAGAAATGTCTTTCCATGGTCTATACCCCGACCTTCCTATTAATATGCATATATATGTGTCTAAATGATAGTTCCAAAGGATATGTATCATCCAAAAAAGTCCCCTGCAACTAGGGTCTTGTTAGAGCGTTTACTCTCACCATTCCAAGGGTCCAGGAGCTGTCCTACCTGGGGGGGGGGGGGGGGGGGTGGTACGTTCCTAGTGTAGATAGGTATCTTTACAACACCCTCGATGCCACGGGTGTTCTCCTGTCTGTGTCCGGCTGCAGCTTCCGCGCTCACTAGTACACCGCTGCTGCCCAGCTTGCCCGGCTCCGGATGGCTTCCGGAATTCCGATCCCTAGTGATGACGTCACTTCCCTTAGTGCGTCTCACTGTGCTGTAGTTTCCACTTCCTTGCGCTCTACTCCTATCTTTCGTGTGCCGACCGTGGCAATATCGATATCTCCGGTGGAGGGGGTAGCAACTATATTGTAGATAAGATGGGGCGCCCCTCTAGTGCTACAAAACAGCTTCAGATTAACATGTTTCAACGCCTATCGGCCGTCTTCATCAGAATCAATTTTTGTTTTAAAATTACAGTATATGCCCCACTTTCAGCTGTTGCGGTGTTTATGAATGTTTCTTTCTAGTATGTAAAAATGTGAAGTAATAAAAACAATAATTTAAATTGCGGAGCAGAGGGGCGGCGGTGAGGGGTGGAGTATAGCGAAGTCACGCTGGGATGTGGGAGCAGTAATGATTTATACGCTGCTGAGCGTATTGCAGAGGTTAATTCTGCACCATTGAAGTATAATAAATAATGTTCATCAACCACCAAGAAGCTTGTCTGAATTTGTCTGGAGGCCGTGCCGATCGTCCTCTTTTTTGGAAATCAAAATATGGTCACCCTAAAATACATTAACTGTCATTTACAACATTTAAATGTATACTACATTCCTTTGAAACTTTAAAATCAATTTTCTCAAAAACTATAAGGTCTTTTTAAAAAATATTCCTATATAACCACGTGTCAATGAAAAACAATGAAGTTCTAACTCCTTTTCACAGTCATCACATGTAAAATAAAACTTCATTTTTTTCCTTAGAGTTTTTTTTTTCTTTTTTTTAATTCTTTGTTTTCAGACTCTTCCAAAAAAAAAAAAGAAAAAGCCCATTTTGCTCCAGAGTAGCTCGATAATACTAAACTTCGTTTTGGACTGGCTGATTATGGAAGAAAAGAGACAAAACCCAGCACCACTTTTAATTAACATGATAATGAAGGCTTAGCACGGCTTTGCATTGTTTAATAGGCATTTCTACAAAGATACAGTGAGTGGGTCCAAGTCAGGGGTCCTAAGAAAATAGTCGATAATGAAAGGCGTGCAGCCATTTATGCCTGATCCCGCGCGCGACTCCAGCGGTTCTGTTCCTGGAGCAAATATTCCGCATTTCCATACTATTTTTTTTCGTTGTTGTTCGAAGGTTCTCAGTGTGAGGAAAGCACAATTAAACAGTTCGAGTGATTGGGGGGGAAATGACTTGAGATAATTTCGTACGAAAAAAAAGGGTTTTTAAACGCTCAGCGCTCTATAGCCAGAGACAGGAAAAAACGATTGAAAGGAACGCACATATATTTTATTAACGGCGCAGAACGTGGTGATGGAGCGGCGGAATCGTTTCACACCGCACTGGCTTTGAAGCGCTCGAAGACGGAACTTAGCGATCGTAATGAAAAGTACGCAAAGCCTCGACAAAAAACTTTGCAATAGTTATAATGAGTTTGTGTTTTGCATCTACAAGCAGAGTTTACCCTCATTATTAACAAAAAAAAATGCTCTCCCAAAAGCCAACTCTGTGCCAAAGCCTTTCTTCACCGCATAATGTAGATGGGGGCATTAAGGAATTTAACTGAAATCCTCTTCAAAGAGCAGCTTTTCTCAGTCAACTGGCCACAGAAATTCTCTCAACTCATTTTGCAATGCGGTAAATAACATGCACCGTTCCCATCAATAGTTAATTTCTTGAAAGGACACAAAGGCCCGGGCCTTGCCCAAGGGGGCGCAGGACACAGAAGGGAGGTAGTTGAATGAGGAAGAGGAGGAGCCAAATGAGGAGCTACACAGAAGGGTGCTGCTGTACAAGGGAGCTGTACAAAAAAAAGAAGTTGAATGAGAGGACTGCTACAATTAAACAGTTTGAGTAATGGGGGGGAGGGGAGGGGGGGCGACTTTAGATTTATTCGTACGCAAAGTTTATCAATGCTCTGTGCTCTATAGACACAAATCAGAAAACGATTGAAACAAAGGCACATGTATTTCAATAACTGCACATAACGCAGTGAAGGAGCGGTGGAAACATTTCATACCACGCTGGCCCTGAAGCGTTCGAAGACGGAACTTAGTGATCGTAGCTGGAGCAGCTACTGAAAAGTACGCGCAGCTTCGGCAAAAACCATGCAATAGTTATAATGAGTTTGTGTTTTGCTTCTTCAAACAGAGTTTACCCTCATTATTAAAGTGAATGGGAACCACATTTAAAAATAATGAGACAGATACCCAAGACGAGTGAAGGCTCTGGGTCCTATAGAGCCTTCCGGCTCCTCTCCCGGTCCCGTCGTTCCAGTGCTGGCTCGCCCGGTAGCAGTAATTGACTAAATTAGTCAAATACTGCTTTACCCGGCCGAAGGAGGCTTCAGAAGTCTTCAGGGAGCCCAAGTGCTCCTGAAGAAGGGCGGCCCTGTACTGCGCCTGCGCAAGCACGCTCTCTTGCATGCTCACGCCTGTGCAGTATGGAGCTGCACGTCTTTGGGAGGACAAGGCTCCCGAAGACTTCCAAATACCCTTTCGGTGGGGGATTGAAACGGGGCTCTATATGACCCAGAGCGGAAGGCTCTATACGACCCAGAGCCTTCCCTCTCCTTAGGTAAGTATTTGCTTCATTTTTTTTAAATGTGGTTCCCATTCACTTTAGAACCCGCCCCCCCCCCCCAAAAAAAAAGGCTACCCAAAAGCCAACTCTGCACCAAAGCCTTTCTTTGCTGCATTATGTAGATGGGGCATTAATGAATTTAACTGAAATCTGCTTCAAAGAGCAGTATTTGTCAGTCAGCGCCGAGCCACGGAAGTTCCCTTACCTCATTTTATGATGCGGTACATATCAATGCACTGTTGCCATAAATAGTGGGTTTCTTAACCTCTTGATGACCAGCTAACGCCGATTGGCGTAAACTGGTTGTCTGCGGGTTACCATGGAAACGGCCGCTCGATCAAGCGGCCTTTCCATGTCAGTTCACGGAGGTTGCCTCCGAGAACAGCAGAAGAGACGCCGATCGCGGCTCGCCGGCAAAATGTAAACAGGCGGGGAAGAAATCCCCGCTGTTTACATCATACGGCGCTGCTGCGCAGCAGCGCCGTAAGGCAGATCGGCGATCCCCGGCCTCTGATTGGCCGGGGATCGCCGGCATATGATAGGCTGAAGCCTATCCTTCAATGCGCAGGACGGAAATCCATCCTGCGCAGCTCACAGGGGGAGGGAGGGAGCGGTGAGACGGCGGAGAACGCTGCGGAGGGGGGCTTTGAAGAGCCCCCCCTGCTAAGCAAATGCAGCCGGCGGCAATCAGACCCCCCCAGCAGGACATCCCCCTAGTGGGGAAAAAAGGGGGGTAGTCTGATCGCCCTGCTGCACTCCTGATCGGTGCTGCGGGCTGTAGAGCCCACACAGCACCGATCATTGAAAAATCCCCTGATCGGCAAGTGGTTAAAAGGCCGCAAAGATCCGGGCCTTAGCACAAGGGGGCGGCAGGACACAGAAAAGAGGTAGATGAATGTGGAAGAGGAGGAGTCAAATGGGGAGCAACACAGAGAGATGCTGCTGTACAAAGGAGCTGTACACAAAAAAGAGGTGGTGGTGCACATGGAATGGGAGGGCCGCTACAATTAATCAGTTCAAGTGATGGGGGGTAGGGGGGGAGTGGCTTGAGATAATTTTGTACAAAAAAAAATGTCTGCGCTCTATAGCCATAGATGGGAAAAATGACTGAAATTAATGCACATATATTTCATTAACATTGCAGAAGGCTATGGAGTGGCGGAATCATTTCACACCACATTGGCTTTGACGCACTCGAAGACGGAACTTAGCGATTGTTGCTGGAGCCGCGACTAAAAAGTACGCGCAGCCTCGGCAAAAACTTTCCAATAGTTATAATGAGTTTGTGTTTTGCATCTACAAGCAGAGTTTACCCTCATTATTAACCAAAAAAAAAAAACGCTTTCCCAAAAGCCATCTCTGCGCCAAAGCCTTTCTTCGCCGCATTATGTAGATGGGGGCATTAAGGAATTTAACTGAAATCCGCTTCAAAGAGCAGCATTTGTCAGTCAACGGGCCACGGAAATTCCCTCAACTCATTTTGCGGTGCGGTAAATATCAATGCCCCATTCCTATAAATAGTGAATTTGTTGTCAGTGAGGTCCTGCTAGACAACATGTCAGCCCTACTCAGGCTGAAACCTCTGCGGAGGCGCAAACGATGTAACGTGAAAATAAATAAAGACCTTTATATCCCGTCTTGTCTCGCTCACACTATCCGAATGTAAAAAAGCATCGCATTGGCTTCAGCCCTCGTTACTCTTTATTGTGTGATGAAACGGAATACGGATCGCGCTTCCGAGCAGTCGGCAATCACATTGAGGATAAACGTAGAGGTTGTTGGTCAGTTTAATTTCATTTTTCTTTTTCTGTCTCTTTTCTTGTTTTTTTTTTTTTTTTTTTTTTTTGCAAGATGATAAATTAATATTTAATATTTTTTATTATTATTATTTCTGTTTAAAACTTTGTGAGTGAAATAAACGTTGAAGCTGACCTATAAGGAGACTCAGAACATTCTCTGAAAGAAGTTTCCAAAGTCAAAATAGAGGTCTTCTTCAAGTATTTAAAAGCATTGGCGCAAGGTTTTACCAATGTTTAAAATATCGGTAATAGCTATATGTTCTGCCTTCCTCACACTAACCTCCCTGTCCATGCCTAAGATAAACCTAACCCTCTCTGTGCCTAACACTAACCCCTCCTCTGCTTAACTCTAACACCCCTCTCCATGCCTAACACTAACCCTTCCTCTGCTTAACTCTTAACACCCCTCTCTATGCCTAACACTAACCCCTCCTCTGCTTAACTCTAACACCCCTCTCCATGCCTAACACTAACCCCTCCTCTGCTTAACTCTAACACCCCTCTCCATGCCTAACACTAACCCTTCCTCTGCTTAACTCTAACACCCCTCTCCATGCCTAACACTAACCCCTCCTCTGCTTAACTCTAACACCCCTCTCCATGCCTAACACTAACCCCTCCTCTGCTTAACTCTAACACCCCTCTCCATGCCTAACAGTAACCCCTCCTCTGCTTAACTCTAACACCCCTCTCCATGCCTAACAGTAACCCCTCCTCTGCTTAACTCTAACAACCATCTCCATGCCTAACACTAACCCCTCCTTTGATTAACTCTAACACCCCTCTCCATGCCTAACACTAACCCTTCCTCTGCTTAACTCTTAACACCCCTCTCCATGCCTAACACTAACCCCTCCTCTGCTTAACTCTAACACCCCTCTCCATGCCTAACACTAACCCTTCCTCTGCTTAACTCTAACACCCCTCTCCATGCCTAACACTAACCCTTCCTCTGCTTAACTCTAACACCCCTCTCCATGCCTAACACTAACCCCTCCTCTGCTTAACTCTAACACCCCTCTCCATGCCTAACACTAACCCCTCCTCTGCTTAACTCTAACACCCCTCTCCATGCCTAACAGTAACCCCTCCTCTGCTTAACTCTAACACCCCTCTCCATGCCTAACAGTAACCCCTCCTCTGCTTAACTCTAACAACCATTTCCATGCCTAACACTAACCTCTCCTCTGATTAACTCTAACACACCTCTCCATGCCTAACAGTAACCCCTCCTCTGCTTAACTCTAACACACCTCTCCATGCCGATGCCGAACACTAACCCCTCCTCTGCTTAACTCTATCACCCCTCTCCATGCCTAACAGTAACCCCTCCTCTGCTTAACTCTAACACCCATCTCCATGCCTAACACTAACCCCTCCTCTGATTAACTCTAACACCCCTCTCCATGCCTAACAGTAACCCCTCCTCTGCTTAACTCTAACACCCCTCTCCATGCCTAACACTAACCCCTCCTCTGATTAACTCTAACACCAATCTCCATGCCTAACACTAACCCCTCCTCTGCTTAACTCTAACACCGCTCTCCATGCCTAACAGTAACCCCTCCTCTGCTTAACTCTAACACCCATCTCCATGCCTAACACTAACCCCTCATCTGCTTAACTCTAACACCCCTCTCCATGCCTAACACTAACCCCTCCTCTGCTTAACTCTAACACCCCTCTCCATGCCTAACAGTAACCCCTCCTCTGCTTAACTCTAACACCCATCTCCATGCCTAACACTAACCCCTCCTCTGATTAACTCTAATACACCTCTTCATGCCTAACACTAACCTCTCCTCTGCTTAACTCTAACACACCTCTCCATACCTAACACTAACCTCTCCTCTGCTTATCTCTAACACCCCTCTCCATGCCTAACACTAACCCCTCCTTTGCTTATCTCTAACACCCCTCTCCATGCCTAACACTAGCCTCTCCTCTGCTTAAAGGGGAACTGAAGTGAGAGTGATATGGTGGCTGCCATATTTATCTCCTTTTAAACAATACCAGTTGCCCGGCTGTCCTGCTGATCTATTTGGCTACAATAGTGTCTGAATCACACCAGAAACAAGCATGCAGCTAATCTTGTCAGATCTGACAATATTGGGGTTGATTCACAAAGGTTACTTACTTTTCACCTTAACTGTAAAGAGTGCAAATTCAGGAGATAAACAAATAGGAATAGATAATTCATGAGATAAATAGATAAGGAGAGCTGAAACATGAGATATGTCAAATAAGGAGTGCACCCCGCTCCTACACTGCACCCTGAGGCTGGAGCCTATCCCTCCTCTTCCTAGGCCCGGCCCTGGCCAGCCCACACACCAGGGCCGGTTCTAGCTACAATGGGGCCTTGGGGCAAAAGTAACCTGCCCCCCTCTCCCCCCAGTGATAGCCTAATCCCCCCCCCCCTGCTATGGCTGCCTCTGGCCAGATCTACCCCCTCGATCACTTTTTCTGACCCCCCCCCCCCACACACACACACACACATGCGCACTGCCCCCTCCTCCCCCCGCAGTGTAGCAAAGGCAGTGGGAGATGCACACACTCACCTCCTGAGCGATGCAGCTTCTGTCTGTCTCCCCTGTAGTCACTCTGTCCCGCACTTCCTGCTGCTCCGTTTGAAGACAGACAGGAGCTGCATCGCCTGGATTGTTCGGGGGGACAGTGGGGGGTGGGACCGAGCGAGGGGTAGATCTGGTAGGCAGCCACAGCGAGGGAGCGCATGGGGTATCTGCCCAGCAGTCATCTGAGGTGACACGTGGGGGCCCCTATAGATGCAGGGGCCCTAGGGCAATTACCCCCTTTGCGTCTATGGAAGCATCAGCCCTGCCGCACCCACTTGCGGTGTGGTTTGATGAGTGTTTGTAGGTTCATGATGGCCGAAGTCTAGGGTGCCAGGATTCTGTGCCTACAGGCTCCTGTGTTGTAAATCCAGGCCTGAACCTCCCTCTCTCTGCCTAACACTAACCTCACTCTCCTTGTCTAACACTAACTTCTCTTTCTACACTCCTGGGCAGCAGTTCCCCTCTTCCACGTGTTTCTCCCTGTTTGCAGCCCCTTTTTTTCCATTTGTAGTCTATTCCTACATATGCAACAGCCCCTCTTTCATAGTTACTGTCCCCTTCGGCGGCAGCCACCCAAGGCCTGGGCCTTTATGGCCATTCCAGAAGTTCAGCCCTGGTAGTGGCATTAGCAAGTGAGAATTCAAAAGGGTAAAATGTGAAAAAAATTGTACATACTGTATATATACACTTCTTGGTCTGCCACTTCGAGCCTTTACTTGAACTGAGCCTGTGGTCTTCCATTTCCTCAATTTGTTTCTAGTTTCTGGAAACAGACAGCTGAAATCTCTGAGACAGCTTTCTGCATCCTTCCCCTAAAGCATGATGGTGAACAATCTTTGTCTTCAGGTCATTTGAGAGTTGTTTTGAGAGCCCTATGTTGCTACTCTTCAGAGAAAGTTAAAAGAGGAGGGAAACTTACAATTGAGCCCCTTAAATACTCTTTCTCATAATTGGATTCACCTGTGTGTGTAGGCCAGGGGTCACTGAGCTAACCAAGCCAATTTGAGTTCCAATAATTAGTTGTAAAGGTTTTTTAATAAAAAAACAACAACACATTTATGCACCTGCCTAATTTTGTTTAAACAATTACTGTGCACTTTATGTAAATCCAATAAACTTCATTTCACTTCTCAAATATCACTGTGTGTGCTTCCTATGTGATATATTTAACTGACATTTTTTACCGTAACAACCAACAATTTATATAGGAAAATGATGACGATTAACAAGGGTGCCCAAACTTTTGCATCCCACTGTGTGTGGATGTCATAAGTAATGAAAAACTAAGTGGTGAAACACCTAATCATGTCAGCAAATGCTGAGTATGAGAGTGCAAGATGCTAATGAGCATTTTTTGTGGACTAAGCACTGTCTATGGTAAGTGTGTACTTTAAAACTGAGGCAAAATCTCCAATAGTAATCTGTTACATAAATGATCACAGAACCTCATTCAAGTTATTTTCATCACACTTAGTACTTGCGTGACTGACTACATGCGCTTGTATGAAATGTTCTCCCATACCTCCTTGTATCACTTATCAACTGATCAGTCAGACGGGACGACACTGTATGATAAACCCCCTCAGGTGAAATCTCAGGCTACTGTTTAATAGCATCATATTAGAATATGTCGAGGTTTGAACCAGTCAACCCCTCTCCCCTCTCTCATTTTTTTTAGAAGCTGTGCTGAAAGCTGATCTTACCTACCTGTCCTGGGTGAGCGCCGTGCCTCGAATTCCTCGCTGTCAGTCTTCCGGCGGCTCCCGGTGCCTGTAAGATGTGCTGTAATCAGAGGACAAGGGGGTACGCTGAAAATGAGAGTATCAGTGAAACTCAAACCACAGCCTGCGGCTGCAGAGACTCTGAATACAAAAACAATACCAAACTCTGATGGCTCGAAAAAATCCCTTTCATGTCAGCTGTCAATCTGGAGGAGTCGAGCGCCTTGACGGAACACCGTTAAAAATGTGCAAAGCTAGAATATAATGGGCTCTGGGAATGTACTATTTTAGTAAGATACTCTGACCGTTGCAGTGTTCGTAGAACAATAAAGGGAAACTCTATCCATTAAAAAAAGTAAAAGAAACATTTTGTAACTTAGTGTTTTTGAGGCTGGTTTTATACCTGACCTCTGCGTTTTTGGTGCGATGCCCCGCCCCATCACATCACACTGCAACGCACAAAGTGTCAAACATACGTGCGCTGTCATATGTGCACTGACAGGTTCATATGCATACCCTCCCCCCCCAGAGGCGTATCTAGAGGGGTGCAGGCATGGCTCTTGCCATGGGTGCCACAGCAGCATGGGCGCCATGTCTGCCACTGGGCTGCGCCACCATACCTGCCCTTGTGCTGTATTGCCATGCATGCCCCATGCCTTCTCATCACTCAGACCTCAGATCATATTAATTCTGTTATCTGGGGAACATTGCTAATTACCTTATGTATGTAGGGTGCACTTGGCTTAAAGGGATACTGTAGGGGGGTCGGGGGAAAATGAGTTGAAGTTACCCGGAGCTTCTAATGGTCCCCCGCAGACATCCTGTGCCCGCGCAGCCACTCCCCAATGCTCCGGCCCCGCCTCTGGTTCACTTCTAAAATTTCAGACTTTAAAGTCTGAAAACCACTGTGCCTGCGTTGCCGTGTCCTCACTCCCGCTGATGTCACCAGGAGCATACGGCGCAGGCCCAGTATGGTCTGTGTCTGCGCCATACACTCCTGGTGACATCAGGGGGAGCGAGGACACGCCAATGCAAACACAGTGGTTTTCAGACTTTAAAGTCTGAAATTCCAGAAGTGAACCGGAGGCGGAGCCAGAGCATCGGGGAGTGGCTGCGCGGGCACAGGATGTCTGTGGGGGACCATTAGAAGCCCCGGGTAACTTCAACTCATTTTCCCCCGACCCCCTACAGTATCCCTTTAAGTTAGAAAAAAAGACAGAGAGGAAATAGGAAGAGATATTTCCAAAAAAGTAACTTGAGCAACATGTGAGCCAAAAAACATGGGCAACCATAACACCTGTATGCGAGAAAGGATGCTGTTTTTAGAGGGGAAGGTGGCTCTGACTGGGTAAGGAGGAGGTGGGGGGCGCAATTTAAGTGTTTGCCATAGGCTCTATATTACCCAGACACGCCCCTGCCCCCCCCCCCCCCCCCCGCACACCCCTCACCCAGTGACGTACTCCCTGCTAGACATGAAGTACCTCACTAGTGATGATCATAATCAGCTAATTACAATTACGCACATTTTCAAATTTATTGGTTTTGAAAAGTCATTCGTAATTTCACATAATTTTCGTGTAATTTCATTTCACGACTTTGGCAGTGAATAGCAAAGCTTCCATACATACTATCGACACCAAAATTGCTACCTATGTCAGGGAGAATAGTGGGTACAAGTCAAAAAAAGAAAAAATGTTTTTTTAACTCAGAAAAAATCACAGTTTAAAAACCATTTTTCTTTGCAATGCTAAAATCCATTTTCTCAAAAAAAAAAAACTACAGGGTCTATTTGAAAAATTCATTTTTTTTTCTGACTTGAACCCACTATTCTCCTTAAAGGGGCTCCGTGCGGTGCAGAAACTATGGGAAGATGCATACCATTTTGAAGCTCTCTTTCTCCTCTTTCCAACGACACACAAACCGCCACCCTACGCCTTTTAGTTTTAGCTATTTTCGCGATCAAAATCGCGGCGGCCGCAATTTAGATCGCGAAAATAGCGAAAACTAAAAGGCGTAGGGCGGCGGTTTATGTGTCGTTGGAAAGAGGCGAAAGAGAGCTTCAAAATGGTATGCATCTTCCCATAGTTTCTGCACTGCTCGGAGACCCTTTAACATATGGAGCAATTTTGGTAGCAACAGCATGTATGGGGGCTATGCTATTAACCACCAAAGTCGGCAGAAAATTACGTGAAATAACGCAAAAATTAAGTGAAAAATTAGGCGAAATTATGAAATATTACTATTACATACAAAATTAGTTATGATTTTCTATAAAAAATTTCACATTACGATTACGATGCATAATTGCGAATTTCAATGCAAAATTTCACATATGAGATTTCAGCCCATCTGGGATTGCGTACATATAAAATCACCGCTGGGAGACTTGGGCGCAGGATATAGCCGATATATGACTCGCCCTGCTCCTGCACACGTCCTGGCGGAGTTAAATACTATTCCCCCTCCAGGTCGACGTGGATGGTGGGAATGATGTAATCTGGTTGCCAGCTATTGCTGGAGGCCGAATTACAGTGTTTTAAAAGTAACTTCAGCTCCGTCTTCTGACGGGACAAAGTAAGTCGCTGTGCGCCGCTATAGCCGTAATTCCTATTCCAGCCTATGGTTGGCGGCGGCTGCACCCAAGTCTCCTGCGCTCCCGTTGTTCCACACATGCGCGCCTCACCGCCGCCGACATGTTTTAAACTCTGGAGTCGACCACTGACTAACATTGCTTCTGCCAATGATGCGTCGCCACGGAAGTCAGATGGTAACGCGCTGTTGACTTTGCGGTAGCTCAACGGCAGATCGGCCACTTCCAGCACAAAACAGCACCGCAAGTGTGCTAGGTCCCATTGCCTTGCATTGCTATTGCTTACCCTGCAGTAAAACAGGGTAACATAATGCAGGTTTGCAAGACAAGTGTAAAAGGGGCCTAAAGTGTACAAAAATGAAATTCTTACCTAAGACAGGGAAACCTTGCTCCCCCCTCCAGTCCCCCATCACCGAGCTTGTTGGTAGGAACTTCGGGGGCCACATACCTCCCAACATTTGAAGATGTGAAAGAGGGACACTTAAGGCACGCCCCTATGCGGTCTTAAGCCATACCCCTGCAATGAGAGTAGGGTGCCGTTGGGTGGGAGATGGTGACACTGGGTGGAAAGGAGGGTGCCATTGAGAGGGGAGGAAGGTGCCAGTGGGAAGGAGGAGGGTGTCAGTGGGAAGGAGGAGGGTGTTAATAGGAAAGAGGAGTGTGCCAGTGGGCAGGGAGGAGGGTGCCACTGGGTAGGAGGAGGCTACCTTTTGGAGGGCAAGTGGTGCTAGTGGGTAGACGTAGCAATAAGAGAACAGAGGCGCCAGCAGGATAACATTGGATACAATCTTTAAAATAAATTGCTTAGAGGAAGCGGTGGACTTACCTCCACAAAACAGACACTAAGGACTGTCTGCATATAATCAAAACACATTTATTGATATTACCCCAATAGAACGTGTTTGGTAGGCACAGGCCCACTTCTTCAGGAAATAAGATGGGGAAAAAAAGACACAGCAATTTAGGTATAGCAAGTGAAGCGCCTCTAGTGGGTAGAAGGGTGTTTCCAGTGTGTGGGGGGGGGGGGGGGGAAGCCGCTTCACCCCTCCTCTGGAATGCTCTTCAAGAGCACATCCGTCACTCTTTAAACTTTGAAATCTTTAAACGCTCCCTCAAGACTCATTTTTTTCTGACTCTACCTTATGCCATTTCCTCTGACGTCTGGCCAAAGTTTTCTCCTTACTATATAACCTAAATACACACTGCCTGTATGCATACTGCATATTTAGTGACCTCTTGCCACCCCCCCCCCCCATTCATTTAGATTGTGAGCTCACAAGGGCAGGACTCTCTCACCCTTTTGTGTCTTGGAATCAGTTATTCATTTCATAGCTTGCACTCTGTATATATATTTTATTTATCATGTTACATCTGTCACTGTAATCAGCAGTTCTGTATTTTGTACCAGTGTCCATACTTGATGTATATCATTGTCTGTATCATTATGTTTGTTTTCCTACTTTGTACAGCGCCACAGAATATGTCGGCGCTTTATAAATCAATAACAATAATATGTGAGGGACAGACAATAGCGGTGAGGATCAAGCAAGGAAGGGGGATCACTCCTCATTTTCTTTACAGAGACTCAGCGGTGGAGGGATCTAAACTAATGTGTTATTATATCTAGATCAGTATTCTGCTTGGAGAAATCTCAGCCTCCATTACCAATAGCTGTGGGATGATTGCGCAGCGGGGGGTACAAGTGATTGCCGGTAGGCAAGTGCAATCTGGAATTCAGCTGAAATGTATGCTCACAATATATATATATATATATTCTGCACAAACAGTGAAACTTGCAGGATAGTCGGTGTCTTTGCACAAACGGAAAGGATGTTATTAATATTGATTTATAAAGAGCCAGCATATTCCACGTTGCAGTAAAAAAGTAAGAAACAAACATGGGGCACTCAATAATACAGACAATGGTAAACACACCAAATGGAAATACAGTGACACATGAAACAGGATGAATGAAATGTATACCAAATTGCATGCTACTACATGAATAACAAATTCCAAGGCACAAAAGGGTGAGGACTAGAGATGTAGCGAGCGGTTCACCGGCGAACGGTTCCAGGCGAACTTAGGGGGTTCGCGTTTGCCTGGACCATGCGAACTTTTGCGGAAGTTCGATTCACCACATAATGCACTATGAGGATCAACTTTGACCCTCTGCATCACAGTCAGCAGGCACATTCTAGCCATTCAGGCTACACTAAGCCCTGGAGCCCCACCCCCCTTATATAAGGCATGTTTGCCAGCCATTACACCCACTCGTGTGCCTGCTAGACAGACTAGGGACAGCTGCTGCAGACTTGTTCTCCTAGGGAAAGATTAGTTAGGCTCTTGGCTTGCTCCTGGCTGATTGTTATTGCTAAAATAGCACCCCTCAACAGCTCTTTTGAGAGCTCTAATGTTCTCCTGATGTGTTTTTTTTTGTTTGTGTGTGTTGCTCACTGAATTATACAGCCCTATCTGTTGCAGCTGGACCTTGGTAATTGTTATTACTGTGCCAGCCAGGCCCTGCCTAACTATCTATACTGGGACACCTACCTATGCCTACCTAACTACTGGGGCACCTACTTACCTATACGGGGACACCTATCTATACTAGGGGGACTTACCTATGCCTACCTACCTATACTGGGTCACCTACCTATGCCTAGCTAACTACTGGGTCTCCTACCTATGTCTAGCTAACTACTGAGGCCCCTACCTATGCCTACCTACCTATACTGGGACTCCTACCTATGCCTACCTACCTATACTGGGACTTCTACCTATGCCTAGCTAACTACTGGGACATCTACCTATGCCTACCTACCTATACTGGGTCTCCTACCTATGCCTACCTACCTATACTGGGACTCCTACCTATGCCTAGCTAACTACTGAGGCACCTACCTATGCCTACCTACCTATACTGGGACACCTACCTATGCCTACCTACCTATACTGGGACTCCTACCTATGCCTACCTACCTATACTGGGACTCCTACCTATGCCTAGCTAACTACTGGGACACCTACCTATGCCTACCTACATACAAGAAGATAATAAGGTTGTTGCTTCATTGTGGACAGACCAAATTTGATCAGCTGGACAGTCACTGTTGTTCTATCATTGAGCTACCACAGCCCGGCAACCATATGGGCTTGAAAACCGCCATGGCCTACACTCTCACCATGGTGCGCACTGCGCACCAGTCCAGCATGGCCGTCACTACGCAAACAGCTGTTTGTGGTGCGTTACACAGTGAGTTTGGTGCGTCAGTGTGAAGCAGAACTCTAATTACACTCCCTGATTGATGTATACACATGCAAGATGTTTTTAAGCACTTTAGGCCTGCAATTTAGCATTCAATGTCATTTCTGCCCTTAAAACGCTGCTTTGCGTCACATCCAGATTTTCCCCCGGGACTTTGGGCATGTATCCCACTCCGCCATGCCCCCCTCTAGATGTTAGACCCCTTGAAACATCTTTTCCATCACTTTTGTGGCCAGCATAATTTTTTCTATTTTTCAAAGTTCGCATCCCCATTGAAGTCTATTGCGGTTAGCGAACTTTTCGGCAAACCGAAACTTCCGCGAAGGTTCGCGAACGGGGTTCGCAAACCGAAAATCGGAGGTTTGCGACATCTCTAGTGAGGACTGAGGAACCCTGCCCTTGCGAGCTTACAATTTAAAGGACCCATGCACTGGAGGCCCATCTGGACCGGCCCTATAGGTACAGGACACAGATAAGTGTCTAATGTAAAAATAGGAAGGTATAAAAAGAGGTTGCCAATATCGATGCAAACCTCTGTATTGGTTACAAATGTCTGCTAGGTTCAACAAAACGTACAGACGTTTGAACCTAGCAGACATTTGTAACCAATACAGAGGTTTGCACCGATATTGGCAACTTCTTTTTATATCTTCCGATTTTTACATTAGACACTTATCTGTATTCTGTACCTATAGGCAGTGGCGTAGCTAAGGAGCTGTGGGCCCCGATGCAAGTTTTACAAGGGCCCCCCAAGCACACTATACATAACAATTGATACGGAACACCAAAACCTGCCAATGGCAACTACAGTGTCAGAGGTGCAAGAAGGGGATGGGGAACAGTTTTTAAATGATTACCACTATTCAAAGCATCTAGAGAAGTGATTATTATATGAGCACAGGACCAAAAGAGAGCTAATACTGCAATTGAGGGAGGGCCCTTCGGGGCCCCTCTGGCCCAAGGGCCCCGATGCGGTTGCAACCTCTGCAACCCCTATTGCTACGCCCCAGCCTATAGGGCTGGTCCAGACGGACCTCCAGTGCATGATTATTTTTCGCTGGTACGTTTCGGAGCGTATGCTTTTGAAATTTAAAGGACCCATAAGGCAATTTTTCTAAAGGGTAGTGCCACTTTTTGTTAAGACAGAAGCATGTCACATTGGAGTGAGGATTTTACCACCTGCATATCTATTAATATTAGATTTTTTTAACCAGCAAAATATTGAGACTGCTTTTACACTTGTGCGGTTCAGTGATTCCATGGGATGGCAGTCCGCCACGGGATTACCACACAACCCGCAAACCAGTATTTTGAATGACAGGGTAATATGCATAGGCCCGCCCCCTTAAGTGACATACTCCCTGCTGGACAGGAAGTACGTTACTGTGATTCCCGTCAGACTGTGCATGCGCATCACACTGCTCTCCGCCGTTCACACCAGACTGTGGCGCCATAGACTTACATCACTACATTATCCGTGCTGTAGGCATGGATCATGCGGTAACGCACTGTTGACTTTGCAACGTAATTGCGGTGATTTGAATACTTCCGCTGCATTAAAGGGAATCTGAAGTGAAAATAAACTTATGATATAATGAATTGCATGTGTAGTACAGCTAAGGAATAAAACATAAGTAGCAAATACCAGAGTCTCATTTTGTTTACACTACGGGAAGAGTTAAGAAACTTCAGTTGTTATCAGGGGTGTTTTTAGGCACAGGCATTCCACGCCACTGCCTGTAGTGCCATTGGTCCTTAAGGGCACCATACCCCTGATTAAGCCCTACCCTCAAACTAAGCTATGCCTCTTGAACGAAGCCATGCCCCCGCAGGTGTGTGTGCCTCCGTCTGTCCCCCTTTGTGCCTTCTGTCCCCTTGTGCTTTCTTCTGTCTCCTTGTGTCACCTTCAGTCCCCCTATGCTACCTCTGTCCCCCTGTGTGTCCCACTGTCTCCCTGTGTCTCCTTCTGTTCCCTCGTGCCTCCTTCTGTCTTCTTGTGCCACCTTCAGTCCCCCTGTGTCACCTCTGCCCCCCTGTGCCTCCAGTGATGGAATAAGGTGAAAGCAACAACTTTGGGCCCACCCTTGATGGCCACCTAGCTTTTTTGGCAAGATTTGTTAGGGGCTAGCATAAACCAGGCCCCTAGACTCTCTCCAGGCCCTAGTTGCTTTGTCGATGATCTGGCTCTGTGTGCATCCCCCTGTGCCTCCCTTTGTCCCACTGTGCCTCTTTCTGTCCCCCTTTGTGCCTCCTTCTGACCCCTTTTGTGCCGGCCTCTATCCCATTGTCCCACTATCTGTTCCCGTACCCCTCCTGCGCTCCCCCAGTCCACTGTGTAAAGACAGAGTATAGCGCAGCAGAAGTTGTGCTCTAATCTCCCCTCTGGAGTCCAGTACTGTGCCTGTGCGACCATCCTGTCTGTCTCCTGCTTCCTTTAGTGCTGGCTGTCCTCATGTAGCATGTAATCGTGTTACATGCAGTAGGAGATGCCGGGCACTAGGGCGAGTAGTGAGTGGACAGGCGGAAGCACAGCACTGGACTCCGGCGAAGAGGTGAGAGCACAGCTTCTGCTGCAATATACTCTGCACTTACACACAAGCTGGGGTAGTGTAGGAAGGGAGTATGCTCCAAAATGCGACAGCATCAGCGGGTTGTTTGTATCCCAGGGTCTCCCTGAATTATGCATACACCACATACGGCATATGGTATTCTCTAGTGTGTAGGTGTGTATGCTTTTTTTTCTTGGGGGGGGGGGGGGGGGGGGGGTGACACAGGATGTCTTGCCTGGAAAGGCTAGAAACACCCCTGGTTGTTATGTATGCAAAAGAGCTGCTCTGAGCTCTCTGACGCAACTTGGGTCGGAGACAGTCCTATTAACTGAAGCACTTATACATCAAAGAAACAGTGTGAGGGCTGGCTCATACTGCAAGAGCTTTTTAGTGATTTTAAAAGCTCTCGCTAATGCAATGCTATGGCGGATTTTACAAAATCACTCCAGTATGAACACACACATAGGATAACATTAGCAAGAGCTTTTAAAATCACAAAGCGCTCAGAAAAGCTCTTGCAGTGTGCACCAGCCCAGATACAGCTTCAGATAATGTTTTACTGCAGGGGAGTTAAAAAGGTCATTAGCTCTGCTCTATTTCATAGTTTAAAATTACAGTGTGTAGTTTGTACTTGCAAATATGATAGAATGATGCAATGTTATTTTTTTTTGCTTCAGTGTCACTTTAAGGGCCTGTTTCCACTAGAGTCTCCTGCATGCAGATTCGCATAGACAATACAAGTGGATGGGACTGTTTCCACTAGTAAGGATTTCTGAGAGTTTTTCTGTGCAGAAAAAATCTGCACGGCAGAGCCATCAGAATTCGCATACTGCATACCGCTATGCGATTCGCATACAATGTATTTAAGGGTCCGTTTCCACTATCGCGAATCTGCATGCGTTGTCCGCATGCGGATTCACATAGCCAATACAAGTGGATGGTCCTGTTTCCACTTGTCAGTAATGCTGAGCGTTTTTCTGTGCGGGAGAAATCTGCACGGAAGAGCTCTCAGAATTCGCATCCCGCACACCGCTATGCGAATCGCCGCTAATGTATTTAATAGGGAAATCGCAATGCGGTTTTGGCATGCGTATTTTACCATGATTTCGCATAGAAAGTAATGTTAACTCACACAGGCAGTGACATGGTTAAAAACGCATCAATACTAACCTATGCGAAATCACATGCAAAATCATGGTAAAATACGCATGCAGAATCGCACCCGCATGCAATTTCGTCAGCGGGGGATCCGCGGCGATTCCGCACCGCACAAGTGGAAAAGGGCCCTAATAGGAAATTTGCATGCGTTTTAGTCGCGGAAAACGCAAAAACGAATTTGCACGCGGATGCGAATTTTACAGCGAATTTGCGCGTGTTTTCGCATAAAATCAATGTAAAAGCACACAGGCACTGACATGGTTAAATTTGCATACTCATTAACATATGCGAAAACGCCTATGAATTCACGGTAAAATTTGCATCCACGTGCAAATTCGTTTTTGCGTTTTCTGCGACTAATTCGTACCGCACAAGTGGAAACAGGCCCTAAACTTGATTCACAAAACAGTGATAACTGAGTTATCACGCCTAAAAGCTTTGCACG
This sequence comes from Hyperolius riggenbachi, assembly GCF_040937935.1. NCBI lineage: Eukaryota > Metazoa > Chordata > Amphibia > Anura > Hyperoliidae > Hyperolius > Hyperolius riggenbachi. The sequence continues at coordinate 37,444,405 of NC_090651.1, read as the reverse complement.
CAAGCCATTTTGCGCGTGTGTTGCGCTTGCAAAGTTTTAGCGCTTGTGTGTTAACTTCTACCAGTGTGCTTTGCACGTGATAACTACGGCGCTTCGTGTGCTAACCTATTAGAGTGTATGCTTAGCACGCCTGTGCTAAGCTGGTTTGCACACGATGTAATGCCATAACTTTACGCGTGTAAACTAATGACTTCACGCAAAGTCATTAGTTTGCGCGCGTAAAGCTTTACACGCATGATATCATGTGTAAAGCAGCTTTGCACGGGCATGCTAAGTGTTAGCACGGTTTTGTGAATCAAGCCCCAAGTATGAAATTCTCCATACACTTTCATTGACTTAGCAGCCGCTTTCTGTAAAAAACTTACTGCAAAGCCGGTGTTGTAACTACAATTCATGCCCCCCCCAGCGAAACTTTGATGGGGCCCCCCAATGTTCACACCCCTTCCCTTGCCTCTCCTTAAAGAGGAACTCCAGTGAAAATAATGTAATAAAAAAGTGCTTCATTTTTACAATAATTATTTATAAATGATTTAGCCGGTGTTTGCCCATTGTAAAATCTTTTTAAATCCCTGATTTATATTCTGACATTTATCACATGGTGACATTTTTACTGCTGGCAGGTGATGTAGCTGCTGCTTGCTGATTTGGCAGTTGGAAACAGCTGTAAACAGCTATTTCCCACAATGCAACAAGGTTCACAGACAGGAAACTGCCAAGAGTACGTACTTAGAATTTCTTTGTGGGAGGGGTTTCACCACAATATCAGCCATACAGCGCCCCCGATGGTCTGTTTGTGAAAAAGAATAGATTTCTCACGTAAAAGGAGGTATCAGCTACTGATTGGGATAACGTTCGATCCTTATTCAGAGTTTCTCCTTAATGCCCTTTATGGCTTGGGGTCCATCTCACAAGGATCATGAAACAGGTGTAGCCATCATGTTCTTCACTCCCATAACACGTGTAGCCACAAAAACACCTGATCTATTGGATGGACACCTGTATCGGAGGAAGGGAAGGTTAGAGGTTGGGGCCGCCCACAGCTCGGGGGCCCCATGTAACGCAGGTGCTGCTCCCCTCTAGTTACGCCCCTGCGCAACGTCATGCTTTTAAAAGGCCCTGAGCATCACACATGAAATTGTACTTTTTGTTTAGAGCTCCACCTACTGACTTGGTTGTCAAGGTACAAGTACAAGAGAGATGATGAAAGATAAACTATGTTTCAATAGTTTTTTATTAGGGTTTTTCAATTATAAACATAACCATATTTGGTTAACTACCTGCGGACCGAGCGAGTATGAATCTACGGCGGGCAGGGGGCGCTGCGGTTCTGACCGGACGTAAACTCTACGTCCCATTCACCGCGCGCCCCTGCCCTTCCCCGCCGCTGTCGCCGCTCAATCTCCGCCGCAATGTGCTGCCCTGCCGCCTCTATGACGGCAGAGCACTGTGAGCCGGGCAGGGGCCGTTTTCATTGGCTCCTGGCCCCGTCATTCATGTAAGCCGTTCCCATTGGCTTACATGGAGTGACAGGGTCAGGAGCGAATGAAAGCGGCTCATACCGACAGCAGAGAGAGCAGCCTGCGGCGGGGACAGAACGGCGTGTCTGGCGGGAGCGATAAATTATTGCGGCGATTCGTCGTGAAGCGGCGGTTTGCTGGACCAGCACCCTCTGGTCCTTAAGGGGGCAGAGGGTGCTGGTCCCGAAGGGGTTAAAATAACATATCATATAGTCACTTTATACATTGGATATAGCATAACAATATTACTTTGTTGTTTACAATTAAGCTTACTGGTCTACATATGGAATATATATATTTCTGAGTCACAACAGAATAAACATACTTACATATTATATAATAGTTAGTTGGCACAACCATGAATTTCTGTGTTGTTGATTACTGGAGCAGTTACTTCTGGAGAATGGAGGATAAGGATCACCCTACTGAGACTCCAGAAGTCGTGTCCCACTAAATCAGAGTGTGTTATTCATGGGTTTTCAATATATCATATGTATACATATACATACATATGTATATATACATATACATTAAACCCTTATGATAATTATAGTCAGTATAGCTTCCCAATGTTTTATGTTTTATTACTGCTACTAATTAAACCTAGTCTACACTAAACTAAACTACATTAACATTTATGTTCAGTGTTCAAAATATTTATCATCAAGATCATCGGATCATCAGTTCATAACTCTCCAAAACAAGTGAAAGATAAACTAGATACACAAATAGGGCCTGGCTATCCACCACCAAGCTGTGCGATACTTCTTTAGTAATGATACCGACTTGTTTACCTTGTTTACTGCAATAGTAAAGGGCCACTTTTCTCTGCTCACAAAGCACTGCCAGATGTAACTCATACGATTCTAATTAAAGCTAACTATTAAAATCTGTACTTTTAGTTCTAAATAAAATATGTAAATAAAACAGATGTTTTAAAAAAAAAAAGCATATTCCCTATAATTGGCCCATGCTGAACTGAAGATTACAGCTATAAAAACTGCAGTGCCCCAAAGTCCGAGCTGGATGTGCATTGCTATTAGCTAAATAAGCATTTAATCCCCTATCAACTAGCAAGATTTAAGGGCAGGTTTCCACTAGGAGCCGTTTCCGATTCGTCTGCGGCTCCCGTTCTGCTCCGTAGCTGTAGCCTGAATCGCTAAGCTGCGCTATGCACGTCTGTAGGGATTCGGTTGCGTGGGGGCACTGGGTTTTTGAGGGTTTGCCGTAACAGTCCTGCGCATGCGCGGTTCTCTAATGACTGAACTGTGCATACGCAGGATTCTACCGGTGAATAGCGTGATGACTTCAGCAGAAGTTGCTGAATTACCGGAGCTGCCAGCGGGACCACGGAAGGGACCAAGAGGATGCCAGGGGATCTCGCGGGCTATGGGGAGGCTGGAGGAATCCCCAATTAAAGGACAACTGTAGTGAGAGGGATATGGAAGCTGCCATATTTATTTCCTGTTAAACAATACCAGTTGCCTGGCAGCCCTGTTGCTCTATTTGGCTGTAGTAGTGTCTGAATCACACCAGAAACAAGCATGCAGTTAAAATTGCCTGTACTGACAATAATGTCAGAAACACCTGATCTGCTGCATGTTTGTTCAGGGGCTATGGCTAAAAGTATTAGAGCCGAGACAGAGGATCAGCAACAGGCATACCCCCCAACTTTTTGAGATGAGAAAGAGGGACATTTAAGCTACGCCCTGATCACACCCCCGTCACACCCCTAGTCACGCATACCATAAAGATTTCATAAGAAAAATATGTTGTTTTATAATTCAAACTACACTGGTCCTTCCTATCAACATTTTCCTTCCTATTAACATTTGAAAATTAGTAATATATCAATTTAAAGGATGGGAATAAAGTTTAGAGTCAATCAAACACATGTTTTTGCAGATATATATATATATTTACATAGAAAGAGGGACAAATGAGGAGGAAAGAGGGACAGAGGGACAGGGCTCCAAAAGAGGGACTGTCTCTTGAAAAGAGGGACAGTTGGAAGCTATGAACTGGTATTACTTAACCTCCTCAAAGTTACGCTGCTCAGGAGGTTTTGCAACCTAGAGTCCCCCAGTATAAATTTAACAGATCCCATTCCTGTAAAAGCTTAAGCTAGCACTAGGCCAGCTGGTACAGGTGGCCGGCACCCAACCCCCCCCCCTCCAAACCCCCCCCCGCCCCCCGATCCCCCACTAATACATTGCCCAGCCTGGATCCAGCGATTGCGCAGTCTCCCCGCACAGCTCCGGTTTTCTCTATGGGGAGGATCCCACATGATCTCATGATGTCGCCAACATCATGACGTCATCAGGGATGGTCGTAGTCAGCTAACTTCGCTACGCTGGAACTACGCGTACTTTTACGCAATTACGCTTCACTAAACTACGGCTTCGAAATCAAATATTCGCTTTGTACACATTTCGTGGATTATACATTAAAATACGCAATTACGCGTAGTGCGAAGCGTAGTGTATGCGGATGCTTATGCCCTTATGCAGAAAATTTTACGCATTAATTCCTCTTGAATGCTTATACCGGTAACTCTTCTATGCGTACATTCCCTTTTCCGATGTGTAAATTTGTAAGCATACAATCGCACGCGGAAAATAAGATGCGAGTAACACATTCGTAGTTCACTACACAATACACATGTTAACTACACATAGTGAGCGTAAGCAACGCGTAGCGATACTTCGCTATGCGTAAATTCGTAAGATTAGTTTTGAAACTTCACCTACGAACTACGATGCGTAAATTCGCACTGGCGTAGTTTCTGCTCATCCCTGGACGTCATGCGCAAACCCGATCCTCCCCATAGAGAGACCGGAGCTGTGCGGGGAGGCTGCGCGATCGCTGGATCCAGGGGGGGTAATGTATAAACGGGGGGATCGGGAGAGTGCCGGGCGGTCACCTGTACTAGCTAGCCTAGTGCTACCTAAAGCTTTTACAGGCGTGTGATCTGTTAAATTTGTACTGGGGGACTCCTGGGGCCAGCGAGCGGTATGTCCGACACAGTGTTGGGCATACTGCTAAAGAGGTTAAAAGGACATAAATATGGCAGCCTCCATATCCCTCTCACTTCAGTTATTCTTTAAGGCTGCTTTCACAGCGGGACGTTAGAGGCGCACGTTAGAGCAGCCTGTAACGCAGCCCAACTCACAGTAATGAAAAATCAATGGGCTGTTCACAGTGCCCACGTTGCGTTACAGTGTAACGCTGGACGTTCAAAGAAAGTGCAGCATGCTGTGCATTAAAGGTGGTTTTAGCTGCGTTAGACTGTTTGCACATGCTCAGTAAGGGGAGAGTCCGCTATTGTTCCTAGCCACATGGGTAATTAATATTCACTGCACTATCGTGTTGTCCAGATCATGAACGATTCGGATCTTTGGATCTTTTTTGTGAGTCGAATCATCCGGATCATCACAATGAAGGATCCGGTTCACAGTGGATGTCTGGAAGAAACAGGAACTGCAGCTTCTGTGCCAGTGGTGCTCAGCAGAGCTCGAATATTCGAGTAGCTCGAATATTCGAGCTCTTTTTCAGCTATTCGAGCTCGGTATTCGAGCTCCGAATAGCTGTAGCTATTCGAATGGGCTATCCGAGTACACTCGAATAGCCCATTCACTATTCGAGCTATTCGAGCAACCCGGCGCTATTCGAGCTCGGTACCGAGCTCGAATAGCGTCATAGCCCAGATTGATGTCCTTAGAGCCAATCAGAGGGCTCCCAGGCCCTCTGACGGCAGCCAATCACAGAGGGGGACCCTGGCCAGCCCCTACCCTATAAATAGCGGCCGCCATGTTCCGTTTCTCCATGCTTGCCTGAGACTTGTACAGAGAGAGAGTTGCTCCTTTGTGCTTTGGCTTAGCAAGTGCTCTATTGTGATCATTTACCTAGCGTTTTTGCTCACCTACACCTGCCATATACACCTATATTGTTGTTAGTTAGATAGACATTGTATTTTAGTTAGTAGCTTGTGTGTTACATTAGAGACAGGCAGCTGCTGCAAGCTTACAGGTTTAGGCCTCAGGGGGGCCTTGCCTCTGTGGGCAGCTGTCCTCTGTTTATTTCTCTCATCTATACCAGTATTTCTGCTGTCCTTTACTAATAGTATTGTAGTTATACTGTACTAGGAGTAGGACACTCACTGACTGTCACTGTTTATAGGCTACTAGCTAGCTCCTGCGTGTGTGCACTCACTCACTGTCTGTGTGTACACACACTCTATTTCCTTCTGATTACTGATAGATTATTGTTAGTTAGTTGTACTTACTTACTACTTACTCTTACTGTACCCGTAGGGACACTCACTGTCACTGTTCATATAGGCTACTAGCTCCTGCGTGTGCGCACTGCACTCACTGTCTGAGTGTACACACACAACACACACTCTATTTCCTTCTGATCGCTGATTGATTATCGTAATTAGTTAGTTCTACTTACTGTTACTACTTACTCTTACTGTACTAGGAGTCTAGGACACTCAGTCACTGTGTTCATAGGCTACTAGCTCCTGCGTGCGTGCACTCACTGTCTGAGTGTACACACACCCACACTCCATTTCCTTCTGATCGCTGATTGATTATTGTAATTAGTTAGTTCTACTTACTGTTACTACTTACTCTTACTGTACTAGGAGTCTAGGACACTCAGTCACTGTGTTCATAGGCTACTAGCTCCTGCGTGCGGTCACTCACTGTCTGAGTGTACACACACCACCCACACTCCATTTCCTTCTGATCGCTGATTGATTATTGTAATTAGTTAGTTCTACTTACTGTTACTACTTACTCTTACTGTACTAGGAGTCTAGGACACTCAGTCACTGTGTTCATAGGCTACTAGCTCCTGCGTGCGTGCACTCACTGTCTGAGTGTACACACACCCACACTCCATTTCCTTCTGATCGCTGATTGATTATTGTAATTAGTTAGTTCTACTTACTGTTACTACTTACTCTTACTGTACTAGGAGTCTAGGACACTCAGTCACTGTCCATAGGCTACTAGCTCCTGCGTGCGGTCACTCACTGTCTGAGTGTACACACACCACCCACACTCTATTTCCTTCTGATCGCTGATTGATTATCGTAATTAGTTAGTTGTACTTACTGTTACTACTTACTCTTACTGTACTAGGAGTCTAGGACACTCAGTCACTGTGTTCATAGGCTACTAGCTCCTGCGTGCGGTCACTCACTGTCTGAGTGTACACACACCACCCACACTCCATTTCCTTCTGATCGCTGATTGATTATTGTAATTAGTTAGTTCTACTTACTGTTACTACTTACTCTTACTGTACTAGGAGTCTAGGACACTCAGTCACTGTGTTCATAGGCTACTAGCTCCTGCGTGCGTGCACTCACTGTCTGAGTGTACACACACCCACACTCCATTTCCTTCTGATCGCTGATTGATTATTGTAATTAGTTAGTTCTACTTACTGTTACTACTTACTCTTACTGTACTAGGAGTCTAGGACACTCAGTCACTGTGTTCATAGGCTACTAGCTCCTGCGTGCGTGCACTCACTGTCTGAGTGTACACACACCACCCACACTCTATTTCCTTCTGATCGCTGATTGATTATTGTAATTAGTTAGTTCTACTTACTGTTACTACTTACTCTTACTGTACTAGGAGTCTAGGACACTCAGTCACTGTGTTCATAGGCTACTAGCTCCTGCGTGCGTGCACTCACTGTCTGAGTGTACACACACCCACACTCCATTTCCTTCTGATCGCTGATTGATTATTGTAATTAGTTAGTTCTACTTACTGTTACTACTTACTCTTACTGTACTAGGAGTCTAGGACACTCAGTCACTGTGTTCATAGGCTACTAGCTCCTGCGTGCGTGCACTCACTGTCTGAGTGTACACACACTAAATTTACTTGTGATTACTACTGATTATTGTAACTGCTAGTTGTACTTCCTGACTGTTACTACTTACTTACTGTACTAGGGGACACTCACTCAGTCACCTCACCAACCAACCCACTCCATTAAAGTACCCCACTTTTCACCCGCCCTTTTAAAAAACTTTTGTCTATACGCCCAAAACATTGAAGATGTCTGGAAGTGGCAGCCAGCGCGGTTTGGGCAAGGGGAAGGGCAGCAAGGGAATCAGGAGGAGAGGGAGCAGCATTGTGGCAAGCCGCGGCCGCGGGCGCGCCACCATGCACAGTTCCGCAGCAGCAGCAGCAGCGTCAGTGGCTAACATTCCTCCCATAGCCACTGGCCGTGGACGCCTTGGGCGCCGCCCAGCAGGAGCATCTGCAACTCACGCTGCAGAGACACAGCAGCAGCAGCGTGTAGCACCTGCTCCCATTTTCCTCCAGCCGGGTCGGAAACGTCCCATTGAGGAAAAGGATGCAGACACTGTGGTGCAACTCATGACGGAGGATGAGCAGCCCGCCATCAGCTCTGCATCCGAGGCCTCCACCCTCACCACCACCACCACCACCACCACCACCCCTGTTCGCAGCAGCCGCCCAGCAGGGTCTGGGGAGGAGGCCAGTTCACCATCAGTCGCCGACCTGTCACTCAGCAGTCTTTTTACCCCAGGCACCATCAGGGTATTGTCTGCTGTTGTTGGCGATTTTGAGGAGGAGATGCTGATGGGCACTTTGGGGGAGGAGGGATTGGACAGCAAGACTGTGGCGACAGTCAAGCGTCCCATCCATGCATCAGGAGAGGAGTTTGGGGGGTCATCATCCCAGCAGGACATGTTTCAGGAGGGGCATGATGATGATGACCCGGTGACAGACAGAGACTGGGTGCCACCACCTCCAGGGGATGTCGTCCTCAGCAGCTCTGAGGAGGAGGAGGAGGATGCGCTTGTGGGCCTTGCAAGGAGGCGCATCATTGCAAGCATTGGCAGCGTCCCACACCCTGCTGGTGTCTCAGGCTCAGCAGCAGCAGCAGCAGCATCAGCCAGTACCACCACCAGCCGCACCCAAGCCCCCCCCCCAACCACCACAGGGAGACAGGCAGCAGCGCTTCCATGCCGTAGGGGGATGTTTCTGTCACCAATCTGGCGCTTTTTCACCATGCCCACTGTGTACAGCAAGTACGCCACTTGCAACCACTGTCAGCGGAAGTTGAGCAGAGGTGCAGACCCCTTAAAGTTCAGCACCAGCTCGCTCATCAACCACCTTGCGGCTAAACATTTCCACCAGCATGAGGAGTTCCAGAGGCTGAAGGCATCTGGTGCTGGCAGTGGCACCACACCCATCACTGCACAGCCTTCAGCAGCAGCAGCAGCAACAGCAGCCACCCGCCCTCCTGCTCCTCCAGCAGCACCAGCAGGAGTGCGGAAACGCACTGCTCCTCCCCCCTCTGCAACTCCTGCCGCCGACACTGAGGCCTGTTCTGGCAGCCAGTCCTCAGTGGCCTCCTCTGCTGTGTCTGCTGATTCCCGTGTCAGCAAAAGGCCACGCCAGAGCCTTTTGAGCGAGTCCTTCCAGGGGGTGGTTAGGGCTCTGCCTCCCAGCAGCCGTCGCGTGCGGCAGCTGAACGGCTTGCTGGCACGGGCCATGTGCTCCCAACTCCTGCCGTACACGCTCGTGCAGGAGGGGAGCGACATTCGTGCGCTGCTTGCTTGCGCAGCCCCAGACTGGCAGCTCCCCAGCAGACACTTTTTCTCCCGCAAGGCCATTCCTGCACTGCACCGCTTTGTGATGGCCAATGTGGAGCGAGGGCTGGAGCACGCGGTTGGTGAAAGGGTCCACGTCACCATGGACTCCTGGAGCAGCCGCTTCGGGACAGGCCGCTACCTGTCCTTCACTGTCCACTGGGTCAGCTTGGTGGAAGGGGGTGAGGATGGGAGAGCAGCAGCGGGCACAGCAGCAGCAGCAACACAGTGGGTGGTGCCACCCCGCAGGCTCAGGGGAACTGCAGCAGGTTCCTCCGATCCTCTGCCATCCTCCGGCACACCTGGCCAAACCCCCCGCCTCAGCAGCAGCGTGAAGGCCCGCCACTGCCAAGCGCTGCTGCACTTGGTCAGCCTTGGGAAGACCAAGCTGACGGCAACCCATGTGTTGGCCAAACTCCAGGAGCAGGAGAGGATTTGGCTGACCCCCAGAGGCCTCAGAGTCGGAGAGGTGGTGGCCGACAATGGGGCCAATCTGGTTGCCGCAATAGACAGGGGAAACCTGACCCACATCCCCTGTCTTGCCCACGTGCTGAACCTGGTGGTGCAGAAGTTCCTGCGCACCTACCAGGGGATGGGCGAACTGCTGGAAACGGCAAGGAATGTTGTGCGTCACTTCCGGCGCTCGGCTGCAGCCTGTGCGAGCCTGGAAGACGTGCAAAAGGAGCTGGATCTGCCACGCCATCGGCTGATCCTTGACGTTCCGACTCGCTGGAACTCCACCCTGGCGATGTTGGAGCGTCTGGTTGAACAGAGGCGCGCTGTCAAACAGTACCTTGCCCTGGCCACTGTTTCCGCAGCTCTGAGAAGGGACAAGACCAGCAACTTCCCGTCCATCGTCCCCGATGATGACTGGAGGCACATGCAGCAGGTGTGCTTAGTGCTGGCTCCCTTCCTGCAGGCCACAAACATGGTGAGCAGGGACCATGCTATGGTCTGCGAGTGGGTGCCCCTGGTTTCTCTGCTGAACAGGGCCCTCGATGCTTTGCTGGAACAGGGAGCGGCAGCCTTGGACCAGCAGGAGCGGCAACCAGCTGCGCAGTCCACCTCTGAGGGGGAGGAGGAGGAGGACTTGGTGGAGGTCCCTGACCTGGCTGCTGATGAGGGGGATCAGCACAGCGCAGCTGAGTTGGTGCGGGGGTGGAGAGAGGATGAGGCGGCAGAGGAGGAGGATGAGGACAGCACTGACGTCGATGTGCCAGCAGACGTGGCCCGCCTCTTCCCAATGGCAGCGCACATGCTGACGTGCCTGCGCAGGGACCCCAGGGTGATCCAGATGAAGCAGAGGGAGGACATCTGGATCAGCATGATGTTGGACCCACGCCTCAAGGGGAAGTTGAGCCAGTTCCTGCCGCCTGCAGGAGGAGACCCAGCGCAACAAATAAGGAGCTTGCAGCAGGCCCTTGTTGAGCGCTTGGAGGAAGCCTTCCCCCAGCCTTCCACCCCCACTGTCCAGCAGCCAGCACAGAGGCAGCAGCAGGTGCCTGCATCCAGCAGCAGCAAGCGTCCCACAGACCTGCTGTCTCTCAGCCACGAGCTCTACAGGACTGTAGAGGCTCCGGCAGCAGTGACTAGAGAGGAGATGCATGCAGCAGCATCCTCCTCCGGTCACAGCCAGCGCCTGACCCGCATGGTGGCTGACTACATGGGGTCGTACAGCGGGCTTGACAGCGATGCCCCTGTTGATCCCATGGAGTATTGGGTCAAGCGCATGGAGATCTGGAGCGAGCTGGCGCAGTACGCCCTGGAAGTGCTGTCCTGCCCCCCTTCCAGCGTGCTGTCCGAGCGCTGCTTCAGTGCAGCTGGTGGCGTGGTCACCGAGAAACGCTCACGTCTGTCTCACAAGTCTGTGGACAGACTGACGTTTCTCAAGATGAACCAGGCGTGGGTGGAAGGCGAGTTCCTGGCCCCTGTTGTCGGCGAGAGGGGGACATGAACTGGCTGCCGGAACCATCGTTAATGTGCCTTACCACCCTTTACCACCTCCTGGCTCCTGCTCACTAAGCCAGCCTGGTTCACTTTGACTATTACGTCGCCTGCAGCCACACATTTTACACCTACAGTGGGCTGCTGTGTACTGCCCTTCTGCTGTCTGTCTGTGTTTCCCACTGCCAGGGTACACAGAATTACCTTCTTCTGCTGCCACTCTGCCACCAGCTATTACGTCAAACAATAGCTATATTGGTTGCAAAACCAAAAACCAAAAAACCATAAAAAAAAAAAAAAGGTTTAATTTTTCTGAGGTGCCCGGGTTGAAAACTGTGTTGTCCCAGTTGTGTATTGGACACAATGTGGGCTGCACGACCGCTGTCTGGGACCTCCTGTTGTGTTTATTTACAGCCCTGGTATCACCGCTAGGTACCAGGGCTATTATGTCACGCTGCCTACCTGCTGCCACACTCACACTGCTCCTCCATACCTCCTCCTGCTGCTGCTGCTGCTGTCTGTCTGTGTTTCCCACTGCCAGGGTACACAGATGATTTACCTTCTGCTGCCACTCTGCCACCAGCTATTACGTCAAACAATAGCTGCTCGCCTACTCCTCCATTCCTCCTCCTGCTGCTGCTGTCTGTCTGTGTTTCCCACTGCCAGGGTACACAGAATTAACTTCTGCTGCCACTCTGCCACCAGCTATTACGTCAAACAATAGCTATATTGGTTGCAAAACCAAAACCAAACAAACCATTAAAAAAAAAAAAAAAGGTTTAATTTTTCTGAGGTGCCCGGGTTGAAAACTGTGTTGTCCCAGTTGTGTATTGGACACAATGTGGGCTGCACGACCGCTGTCTGGGACCTCCTGTTGTGTTTATTTACAGCCCTGGTATCACCGCTAGGTACCAGGGCTATTATGTCACGCTGCCTACCTGCTGCCACACTCACACTGCTCCTCCATACCTCCTCCTGCTGCTGCTGCTGCTGTCTGTCTGTGTTTCCCACTGCCAGGGTACACAGATGATTTACCTTCTGCTGCCACTCTGCCACCAGCTATTACGTCAAACAATAGCTGCTCGCCTACTCCTCCATTCCTCCTCCTGCTGCTGCTGTCTGTCTGTGTTTCCCACTGCCAGGGTACACAGATGATTTACCTTCTGCTGCCACTCTGCCACCAGCTATTACGTCAAACAATAGCTGCTCGCCTACTCCTCCATTCCTCCTCCTGCTGCTGCTGTCTGTCTGTGTTTCCCACTGCCAGAGTACACAGAATTACCTTCTGCTGCCACTCTGCCACCAGCTATTATGTCAAACAATAGCTATATTGGTTGCAAAACCAAAACCAAACAAACCATTAAAAAAAAAAAAAAGGTTTAATTTTTCTGAGGTGCCCGGGTTGAAAACTGTGTTGTCCCAGTTGTGTATTGGACACAATGTGGGCTGCACGACCGCTGTCTGGGACCTCCTGTTGTGTTTATTTACAGCCCTGGTATCACCGCTAGGTACCAGGGCTATTATGTCACGCTGCCTACCTGCTGCCACACTCACACTGCTCCTCCATACCTCCTCCTGCTGCTGCTGCTGCTGTCTGTCTGTGTTTCCCACTGCCAGGGTACACAGATGATTTACCTTCTGCTGCCACTCTGCCACCAGCTATTACGTCAAACAATAGCTGCTCGCCTACTCCTCCATTCCTCCTCCTGCTGCTGCTGTCTGTCTGTGTTTCCCACTGCCAGGGTACACAGAATTAACTTCTGCTGCCACTCTGCCACCAGCTATTACGTCAAACAATAGCTATATTGGTTGCAAAACCAAAACCAAACAAACCATTAAAAAAAAAAAAAAAGGTTTAATTTTTCTGAGGTGCCCGGGTTGAAAACTGTGTTGTCCCAGTTGTGTATTGGACACAATGTGGGCTGCACGACCGCTGTCTGGGACCTCCTGTTGTGTTTATTTACAGCCCTGGTATCACCGCTAGGTACCAGGGCTATTATGTCACGCTGCCTACCTGCTGCCACACTCACACTGCTCCTCCATACCTCCTCCTGCTGCTGCTGCTGCTGTCTGTCTGTGTTTCCCACTGCCAGGGTACACAGATGATTTACCTTCTGCTGCCACTCTGCCACCAGCTATTACGTCAAACAATAGCTGCTCGCCTACTCCTCCATTCCTCCTCCTGCTGCTGCTGTCTGTCTGTGTTTCCCACTGCCAGGGTACACAGATGATTTACCTTCTGCTGCCACTCTGCCACCAGCTATTACGTCAAACAATAGCTGCTCGCCTACTCCTCCATTCCTCCTCCTGCTGCTGCTGTCTGTCTGTGTTTCCCACTGCCAGGGTACACAGAATTACCTTCTGCTGCCACTCTGCCACCAGCTATTACGTCAAACAATAGCTATATTGGTTGCAAAACCAAAACCAAACAAACCATTAAAAAAAAAAAAAAAAGGTTTAATTTTTCTGAGGTGCCCGGGTTGAAAACTGTGTTGTCCCAGTTGTGTATTGGACACAATGTGGGCTGCACGACCGCTGTCTGGGACCTCCTGTTGTGTTTATTTACAGCCCTGGTATCACCGCTAGGTACCAGGGCTATTATGTCACGGCGAGCTGCCTGCCTCATTGACTGCCTGCTGCCACACACTCATCCTCCTCCTCCTGCTGCTGAATTTACCTCCTGCTGTCTTTGTGTTTCCACTGCCAGGGAGCACATACAATGGCGCTTCCAACATGCGTGCGCCCACCAGCTATTTGTTACGCTCAAAAATAGCTGCATTTCTTTAAAAAAAAAATTGAAAAGAGAAATACGTGAAGAAGAAGAAGACGATATTGAAAAGGAAGGAGAAGATGAAGATGAAGAAGAAGAAGAAGATGAAGAAGAAGATGAAGAAGATGATGAAGAAGAAGATGAAAAAGAAGAAGAAGATGAAGAAGATGAAGAAGAAGAAGAAGAAGAAGATGAAGAAGATGATGAAGAAGATGAAGAAGATGAAGAAGATGATGAAGAAGATGAAGAAGAAGAAGAAGAAGAAGAAGAAGAAGAAGAAGAAGAAGAAGAAGAAGAAGAAGAAGAAGAAGAAGAAGAAGAAGAAGAAGAAGAAGAAGAAGAAGAAGAAGAAGAAGATGATGATGATGATGAAGAAGAAGAAGAAGAAGAAGAAGAAGAAGAAGAAGAAGAAGAAGAAGATGAAGAAGAAGATGAAGAAGATGAAGAAGAAGATGAAGAAGATGAAGAAGAAGATGATGAAGAAGATGATGAAGAAGAAGAAGAAGAAGAAGAAGAAGAAGAAGAAGAAGAAGAAGAAGAAGAAGAAGAAGAAGAAGAAGAAGAAGAAGAAGAAGAAGAAGAAGAAGATGAAGAAGAAGAAGAAGAAGAAGACAATATAGAAGAAGAAGAAGAAGATATAGAAGAAGAAGAAGATATAGAAGAAGAAGATCGAGAAGAAGAAGAAGAAAGATAAAGAAGAAGAAGAACAAGTATATACAGTAACACTACTGAACAAAATTAAGGACACAACTTCTCTTTCCACATTTTTTTTAAAGGAACATCCCCACATAATCACTTGCTGTTGTTACTTGGAAAAAAAGAGGTTTCTTGCATCATTCACCCTCAAAACAAGTGTTGGAAGCTATTTAAGGCCAATTCGAATAGTCAGCTCGAATAGTTAGCTCGAATACCGACTCGAATAGTGAGCTCGAAGTCCGAGGTCGAATCGAATAGTAAAAATTATTCGACTCGAATATTCGACTGACCTCGAATAATTTACTATTCGAATTCGACCAAACTCGAATTTTAAAAAGGGGTATTTGAGCATCACTATTCTGTGCACAAGCACAATCTTCCTGCTGCATCTCTCCCTTCCCCATTAGCACCCTCAATGTGCCCTCATTCTCCTGCACCTCTCACTCTGCTGCACCCCTGCTTCCTGCTTCCCTAGTGAAATGATTCAAAGATTCGGTTCAAAGATCCGGATCTTTTCAATGATCCGATTCAAATCATCTCAATCATTGAAAAGATCCGGACTTCCCAGGATAGCACCAAGAGCCTCATAACGCAGCTCAATCTGACGTCCAACCTCAACACCACCATGCGTTGCGTTAGGGGCACGTTATACGACCTTAATGTCCCCTAAAACGCAACGTCTTGGTGTGAAAGAGGCCTAAGTCTAGATTTCCTTTTTTTTTTCACTGACCCCTTTAAACTGTCTCTTGCAGCTACAATAAACTTACTATTACTATTGCAATTGTAGACTGGTCATGAATTGGTCAGTGGGCAAACAAGCAAAATCAGAAGGGGATCAATATAGATAATTATTATTTTATAAAGCACCATATATTTACTATACAATTCCCTCGTAAGAGCAGCAGACCGTTTTCGGTAAGAAAGAATGCACAGATGGATGTATACAGGAGCTGGCCTGCTGCATTGTATGCGATGCACATCTGCTGCATTGTATATACATTAGTAGTGTGATGATCCAGGGCTCAATACATATTTATGGATTTTAGAGGACTGGAGGATGTGTGAGCTGATGTAGGAAACACTCAGATTCTGGAGGTAATCCGTCTCCTTAAGCTTTCATCATTCCTTTTCCTTCTTCCTAATGCTTTATATTTGTAACCGAGACTTGTGCTAAAGCCGGGCGACAATGTGTGTTTGAAAAAGACAAAGAACACAGGAAGTCAGTGCAGCGTCACAGGAGCCGCTGGCAGAGGCCCCGGCCGACCAGGGGCAGCACAGATTCTGGTAATTCATGGACTTTTCTCCAGCTAGAAGTGCTGTTTTTTGTGACCTTCAATACATTTTGTAGCACCCAGTCCAAATCAGCACCTCCTCCCACAAGATGGCCCATCCTTTGAGGATGATGGAATATGTAGTCCTTAGTAACCAATCATTACATTTTTAGTCATCTATCCACACTCCAGTATCCACAACCCATGGAGGAATCACAGGCTGTGGTTAGTCATGTGACTAAAGAGGATTTTATTGCTATTTTGAATTTATATAGTGCTGGCATATTCAGCAACAGAGTGCACAAATATCAGGGGTGCTCTGATACCAATTTTTCAAATCCGAATAGATTCGGATATCCGAATCCGAACTTTTGGGTATCCGAGTAGAATCGGATATCCGAACCCAATGTCTGGTCAGATTCGGATTGAAAACCGGAAGTAGCCTTAAAATCTCTCTTCTTCTTCCTTCTTTCCTCGATAGCATAACAAAGTTCAGATATCCGGAATCCGGATGAGCATCCTTGTGCACAATCATGTCACCAACATGGCTGCCTGATTGTAATTTTGATTGATTTCCAGCTGAAAGTCATTTGCCGTATATACTCGCATATAAGCCAACCCGTATATAAGCCGAGGAACCCACTTTCCTCTCAGAAACCAAGGAAACAGTGATTGACTCGCATATAAGCCCCTCCCCAATATAGCCCCCCCCCCCCCACACACACACAGTTGCCAGATGTTCCCCCAGTTCAAGTCAGCCCTCCTCCCCATAGCCAGATTTACCCCAGGATCATACAGCTGTGTCTGAAGAAGCCACCAGATGGAGTATGAGACACAGCAGGAAGAATCCCCAATCATTGCACCGCTGCCATGTTGCTTGCACACTCCGCTCCACAAGCCAGGGAACATAGGTAGTCTTGTGTAGCACACTCTACACACCATGTTGCAGGGGATGCGGGGCATGGACATAGCAGGGCACAAGTTGGTAAGAACAGGATCACTAGTACACAATCATTACGCTCCTCTGCCATTAATGCTGCTCCACCATTTGTTTTGCTCGACTGACTCGCATATAAGCCAATGGGGGTAACTTTTCAGCACATATTTAATGTTGAAAAATTAGGCTTATACACGAGTATATACAGTAAATCATAGATCACACAGGATGGTACATTTTGTTCAAAATGGTGCAAGGCAGGGGTGCCGTGGTATGTATGTCGGGGGCCTATTTATTTACTATAAGTATTTATATACATTACGCAGCGCTGCACAGAGTATATTGTCTTGTCAGTTAACTGTCCCTCAGAGGGGCTCACAGTCTAGTCCCAACCATAGTCATATGTCTATGTATGTATCATAGTCTAGAGCCAATTTAGGGGGAAGCCAATTAACTTATCTGTATGTTTTTGGGATGTGGGAGGAAACCGGAGTGCCCGGAGGAAACCAACTCAGACATGGGTAGAACATACAAACTCCTTGCAGATGTTGACCTGGCTGGGAATCGAACCAGGTGACCAGCACTGCAAGGCGAGAATGCTAACCACTACCCCACCATGCTGCCCAGGCCTAGAGCTGAAACGGGCCCTCCAGGTCCCCCCCCCAATTGATAGTGCAGTGCAGTGCAACAGTGCAACACATTTGTGAAAATTTTGGATTTCTGAAAAGGCTACTAAGGCCTGGGCCTTGGGCTGCTGCAGCTCAAGGAGTCACCTGTACATGAAATAGGGGTTGCTACATATGAAAAAAAGGCTGCAAATGGAGAGGGACAGGTGGGAGCTATGACTATAGACCCCGTTCCTGTGGGTGACAGTCATTGTCTGTGTGGTTTTACACATTATTTTTCTGATGTAGCAGAGTGGATATGTATAACAGGCTAGAACTGAAGAAAAACATGCAGAGATAATTCATACACAACCATCAGGTATTGCAGCTTACTAGATTCATGAGTGATAGGTTCATTTGAGCCGGTTCTTTCCTGTGAGTTGAGTGATCCGACTCATCACACTGAACCGAATCAGTTCAGTAAATGAGACAGGAACTGCAGCTGCACTGGGTAATTTTCCACTGCAAAAAGCTAAACTTGAGGAACTTTGATGTACGTTTTTTGTGTGTTTTGTTATGCGTTCGTGTTTTTCTGATTGGCAAGTGTTGTCTTGAATTTTGAAAATAGATACCAGTAGTTAAATCAATACAAAACCCAAATCGTTATTCATGCGTTCCTTTACTTTACATTAAAACGCAAAATGCATCATAATCGCACAGGCCTGCGTTTGCGTTTTTTTTTTAATCGGAATGCAGCAGTGGAAAAAGTCACCCAGGATTATTATTTTAAACAGGCTGCACTTAAAGGTGAACTGAAGTAAGAGGTATAAGGAGGCTGCTATATGTATTTCCTTTTAATCAATACCAGTTGCCTGTCAGCCCTGCTCCTCTACTTCTCTGCAGTAGTATCTGAATAACACCAGAAACAAGCATGCAGCCAGTCTTGTCAGATCTGACTTTAAAGTCTGAAACACCTGATCTGCTGCATGCTTGTTCAGGGGCTATGGCTAATAGTATTAGAGGCAGAGGATCAGCAGGGCTGCCAGGCAACTGGTATTGCTTAAAAGGAAATAAACATGGCAGCCTCCATATACCTCTCTCTTCAGTTCCTCTTTAAGAATCAGCAAACGCATGCGTTTTTGGCAAAAAACGCAGTAGTGGAAAAGGGCACAAACACAGCTGAAAGAGAAGGAGCCAGGAGGAGGAATAATAAATGCCTGGGCCAATTAGCAGGGGAGGGGAGTGACTAGCAACGAGGTAATGCTAGCCACACCCTCCCCAGTGAAATTAATCAAATAATTTGATTCATGATCCGGTTCTTTTTAATGAGTTGAATCAAATGAATCGATTCATTGACAAGGGCCTGACTTCTTATCACTACAGCTTACTGGGGACAGAGAGAAGCAAAGAATGAACACAGGAAATCACAATACCATAGAGATCATCACCACAGATTGCAGACAGTGACATCTTGTGGTTGCTTTTCTGTACTGCAGTTTAATGTTGTTACTACCAACATTGTCCAGCCAGGCACAAGAACCACCAAACATGAGATATTAACAAGGATTTTCCCTTCTTACACCCATCTTACTGAGCAGGGGAGCCAGAGCGGGAACAAATGTTTGACACAACATATCGTTAGTCCTGCTTAAATCCCGCAAAAAAAAAAGTGGAAGTCGTTTGTTATGGTGGATTGCGCTCAGCGATTTGTAAATCCTCAGCATCACCTTCTACACGTGTTGTAAATATTTAGTATTTAGTCTGAGTTCCTCTGCCGTATTCCAACAAACAAGCGCCGCTGCCAGCCGAATCCCGGACTCTGTTTGGTGGAGCGTCTTGCGGAACAGAGCTGAAACACGAAGCGCGTTTCATTACATTTTGGCAGCGCCCGGCCTCCCTTTGGTCTTGACCCTGAATAAATTGCCCAGCGACTTCCAAGTAAAGCTTCCATGAGACGTTTGAGCTCCAGAACATTCCTTTCTATCACCTACTGAGATCTCGATTGGATCAAACTTTACCTACTGATGATCTTCACAGTAATTTGCCTTAATGCCATTCTCCAGGCTGCCAGCATCTCGCTCGCTCCTTGCGCCGCTGAGTCGCTCCATCTGCTCGCGGTGTGCTAACAATGCTTGCATTGTGGAGGAGTCAGCTGCACCGAATACGCCTGTGAGCACTCTCTCTCTCTGCGAGGATCAGATAGAGTTTTTAATTAAAAACTGAAATATGCTGGCAATTTTTTGGTTATTTACTTTATTGGCCTGTGTGATGGTCTTCTTGCACAAAAGGATTAAAAAAAAATACATTTTTAAATGTTGGATTGTGTTTTTCCACAAGAATGGGAGAAATGGGCCAGGAGGCTGGCTGATAATGAGCGCAGTGGACTTTAAAGTTTAAAGTGTAACCAAACTTGTGCACAGGAAAACAGAGAAATGCACTCTGTATGTATTTAGAGAGTTTAGCCTGTCTTATTCCCCCTCATCTGGGTTTAATCACAAGTTGTAATTTGATCTCTCCCCTGTGTCAGAGCAAAGGATTTTATCAATAAAGTAGAAACCGTGCAGATTTATTTTAGGATTTGTATCAGCTGTAACAAAAGAAATGTTTTTCTTCAAAGGTTATTATGCTGTCGCTGATCTTTTAGAGCAGAGAGGAAGTTCTGAGTTCAGGTCTGCTTTAAAAAGAGCACTATTGTGAAACATTGTAAAATATAAAGTACATACATATAAGATGTACATTTGTCTATTGCACTAAAAATTGCTTTTTTTCCTTTGTAGTTGTCACTTTCAGTAGGGAGTAAAACGGGGACAGAGATAATACGGGGAGATGAGGTGACACAGAGGGAGACAAATGAGGCACAAACTGAGGTGACACAGAGGGGGACAAAAGAGAATGAATTTGGGTTAAAAATGGACATTATTATTATTATTATTATTGATTTATAAAGCGCCAACATATTCCGTGGCGCTGTACAAAGTAAGAAACAAACATGGGGTACATAATACAGACAATAGTGTACACTAATATACAAGATACATAATTAGTGACAAGATACAAAAAATGATACAGCATACAGAATACAAAATACAGAAGTGGTAATGACAGTGATAAAAGTAACATGATAAATAAAATGTATAATGATTTCCAAGACACAAAAGGGGGAGAGAGCCCTGCCCTTGCGAGCTTACAATCTAAAGGGAATGGGGGGAAACAAGAGGAGGGGTAGTATACGATAAAATATATAGAGGCAGTGTGTTTTAGGATACCTAGTAGGAGTGCATTTTGGTCTTAGGACAAAGAGGAGTGGCCTAGGGTAGCGCATATGCTTGTCGGAACAAATGAGTTTTTAGAGAGCTTTTAAAAGTAACAAAGGTTGGCGAGTGACGGACATGGTCCTTATCTCATTTGTTAACCAGGGACTACCTGTATTTTGCTAGTTTTTGGCTCCACCCACATCATGTAATGGCCACTGCTCACCTCGGCCTTCTTCGATAGGGGGTATATTTGCCTAGGGATGACTCACAAAGGGGTACATGTGCTGAAAAGGTTGAGAACCACTGGACTAGTCCAAACCCTGTCAGATCTGTCAGTGTAAAATCTGTACTGCATAGCCTGGTTTGCAATCATATGCTCACATATAACCACAAACGTTCTAGCTTTTTTTTAAAAAAAAAGGTCTTTACTTTCTTAAAATATAAATACTTTTCTGCATGCAGCCTACAGGGAGGGAAGGCAAACAGGTGTGAATTCAAATTCATGGAATTACCCAAATTTATATGTTCTTTTAAAAAGTAATTTTTTTTTCATTTCGTTTTCATTGATTTTCATTTCTAGGAAAAAATCTTAAAGCGGACCCAAACCAAACATTTTTTAATTCAAAATATTGAGTTGCACCACTCTGACACATACAAAGATAAATAAACACTCCTTCAAGCCTATGAGCATTTCAGTGCATGCTTTTCACCCTTCTCTTTTCATAACTAGGGTTATACTGGGGGCAGCCATTAGCAATTGCTCCATTGCCGGACACCACCTACTACACCAGTCTGCCGGATTGTGTCCCGGCAATATGAAAGGAAGGGAGGGGTTTCTCCAATGAATGTAAAATAATTTATATTTGTCATCATGTGTAATGATCCGCTCAGCTGGATGCACTGGCAGACAGCTGTTTGACCATTCCTCTAGTCTGTAGGCTGCAGGTCTCTGCAAGAGAGACCTGTCTTTCCATTACAAGTTTCTGGTCTGTTCTGCTGCTGAGGAATTTGCATACACTCGTTATGCAAATACCCTACCTGCCTCCTTTGATGACTGGCAGTATAAAGAGCTATGTTTCCCAGAGTCCTTTGCTGGTCATAAGGGTTAGTCCTGTGTAACTCGCCTGGAGTGTCAGCATTGCTCTTTGTTTGAAGATTAGCCTAGAGTAATTCCGGGGACTGCACTAGGCAGGTTCCCTAGTGCAGTTAGGATTGCATATCTGTTTTGTTTGTCTGTTGCGATTGTCCTGTCCCAGCGGTGGTCGACAGAAGTCGTTCTGATCTTTGTTCTTGGAGTACAGCTGGAGCAGCGGTTGCTGCCAGCTATCTCATCTGATCTGTCTTGCCAGGATCGCACTCGCCTTGCGCTAGTGCTGTGGATCCTTCTGGTCTGCTACTCTCTTTCTGTGCTTGGATCGCACTCGCCTTGCGCTAGTGCTGTGGATCCTTCTGTTCTGTCTTCCTGGATCACACTAGCCTCTTGCACTAGTGCTGTGGATCCTATCTCTCACTTATTCCTGTTTTCGTGTATCTGTCTTGTCTGCTACGAACGCTTGCTGGAGGCTCGGTGAGGTAACCGTTAAGCAAGCACTCGCGTCCTCTGTTTCATGTTTGTCTATCGGTGGTTAGTTAGGCGTGCTTGTCTCTGTTGTGCTTAACACGCGGAGACCGTGCATAAACGCGTGCACTGTTGCGAATGAGTGCGGTGTTCGCGTTTAGTTAGCGTTTGTTATTTTCCTTATCTTCTCATTGTTTGATTTGCTGTGCCTTTGCTACTCTCGTGCTCTGCCTTGCTGTAGCCTTGTGTCACCTCTGGTAATAGCCTCTCTCGCGATTGCGTTCCTACTTCATATCTGCTGTTGTGTATGCACTGTCACGGGTTGGCGACTAGTTTGGTGCACACACATACAATCTGTCCCTGTGCTCATTCTCTTCCGCAATCGCTTCTCTTGCGATTGCGTTCTCACTTGGTTTCTTCTGTTGTGTGTCCACCGTCGCAGGTTGGCGGCTAGATTGGTGGACATACATACATTCCTCATCTGTGCTTATTTAGTCTTGTGTCGCTGTTAGCAATCGCCATCTCTGGCGATTGCCTTCTCACTTTGTCTTCATGGTTGTGTGTTCATCGTCGCAGGGTGGCGACTAGTTTGGTGGACACACATACCCTCTGTCGCTTTGATCTCTCTCTTTCAGGGCTATCTTGCCCTGCGTTTCTTCCCTTCGTGCAATTCCTGTCTGGCGTGTGTGGCAGGGCAGAGGAGCTGTTCCTCTGCACTCCACAGCTCCATCCGCCGACAGGAATTTCCCTCTACAGGTGCATTGCTCCTTTTGCTGGGTTCCCTCAAATTACACGCTTGTGGAGGATTTCCACAGTGTCAGCGCACGTCTTGTGCACTGATCACAGAGAGAATTCCACAATCGTTACAGTATGACCAGCCAAACAGAAATTCCCAGTGTAGAGGGAATTTCCGATTTGTACGATTTGGTCAAATATGCGTCCTGTATCTTTAAGAGGTTTAAGATACTGGACTCTGAAACCAGAGATGAGTTTATATCAGAATGTTCCAGATTCTTGGCAAATCCTGAATTTCAGGCCACCAATATTTCCACTTGGAGTTGTCAGATTGCTTACAATCTTTTCCAAGGGGATCTGTTTGTGTGGGCTGATGAGTGTGCCAGACACGAGAATCTGAGACATAACCCTCGCAGATTTCTGAGTCATGTATTTTCTTGTAAGCTTAGAATTCCCCTGCCAGGTTATTTCTATGAGTTTTTTCCTGCAGTGCATTATGCTGATCAGCAGGGCCGGCCTTTGACCTGTGCGACCGGAGCGGCCGCACAGGGCGCCGGCCGCCAGCCTCCAGGGGGGGCGCCGCGCCGCTCTCCTGTCGCCCGCCGCGCCCGGCCGCATATTGTTATTTATTACGCTGATACGCTCACTTGTTGCGGCCCGGGTTCCGGCTTAGTTGCGCCGCGGCGCCGCCCGACTGTCTCCCTCTCCGGCTCCGCCCCCTGGTGCCGCTGGGGGTGATGGGGGCGAAGACCAGCAACTGCTGCAGCCTCTTGGAGTCGGACTCGGAGACAGACAGTGTCTCCGCCCCCCGTCACCGTCCGTGATTGGAGGAGGTTGGAAGCGCGCCGTCACAGTGTCAGCCACCCTGGCTGTGTGAGTGGATGACTGGTGACTGTCCCTCGGGACCCGGGCTGGCTGGCCATCTCCCTGACTGACTGGACAGACGGACCCCACACCAGTCAGTCCAGACAGTAGTAAAAGTAAGGCACCGCTCTGCATATATGGTACATTGGTATATATATATATATATATATATATATATATATGTGTATGTATATATATATATATATATATATATATATATATATATATATATATATGTATGTATATATATATATATATATATATATATATATATATAAGTACAGAGGGGCTGCAGCACACAACAGGAAAACAGTGACAGGGGCTCTTGGTTACGCTTTAACGCGCTTAAGCTCACCAACTGCGCCAAAGTGTCCCCAATCTGGTGAGTCCTACTCTAACCAGGCAAAAATGCTAGTTTTAATCAGCGTTCTAGTGGGAACCATACCAAAAGCCCAAGGGTCAACTAAATGGCAGAAATGAAATTAAAAACACCTCACCTTCTACTAGCTACTAACTGAACTATGAGCACCGCTCATTTATATGCTTAACTGTGCTAGAGGTGGGCGTGGTCATGCAGGCTCACAGGGGAAAGTTATAAATAAATTACCAAGGGGTGAGCAGCACAAACCAAATTTTTTTTATGCAATTCTATGCAAAGCATGCACGCAGCGCTGGAGGTCCCCAGACTCCATAAGAAATATATAAGTACAGAGGGGCTGCAGCACACAACAGGAAAACAGTGACAGGGGCTCTTGGTTACGCTTTAACGCGCTTAAGCTCACCAACTGCGCCAAAGTGTCCCCAATCTGGTGAGTCCTACTCTAACCAGGCAAAAATGCTAGTTTTAATCAGCGTTCTAGTGGGAACCATACCAAAAGCCCAAGGGTCAACTAAATGGCAGAAATGAAATTAAAAACACCTCACCTTCTACTAGCTACTAACTGAACTATGAGCACCGCTCATTTATATGCTTAACTGTGCTAGAGGTGGGCGTGGTCATGCAGGCTCACAGGGGAAAGTTATAAATAAATTACCAAGGGGTGAGCAGCACAAACCAAATTTTTTTTATGCAATTCTATGCAAAGCATGCACGCAGCGCTGGAGGTCCCCAGACTCCATAAGAAATATATAAGTACAGAGGGGCTGCAGCACACAACAGGAAAACAGTGACAGGGGCTCTTGGTTACGCTTTAACGCGCTTAAGCTCACCAACTGCGCCAAAGTGTCCCCAATCTGGTGAGTCCTACTCTAACCAGGCAAAAATGCTAGTTTTAATCAGCGTTCTAGTGGGAACCATACCAAAAGCCCAAGGGTCAACTAAATGGCAGAAATGAAATTAAAAACACCTCACCTTCTACTAGCTACTAACTGAACTATGAGCACCGCTCATTTATATGCTTAACTGTGCTAGAGGTGGGCGTGGTCATGCAGGCTCACAGGGGAAAGTTATAAATAAATTACCAAGGGGTGAGCAGCACAAACCAAATTTTTTTTATGCAATTCTATGCAAAGCATGCACGCAGCGCTGGAGGTCCCCAGACTCCATAAGAAATATATAAGTACAGAGGGGCTGCAGCACACAACAGGAAAACAGTGACAGGGGCTCTTGGTTACGCTTTAACGCGCTTAAGCTCACCAACTGCGCCAAAGTGTCCCCAATCTGGTGAGTCCTACTCTAACCAGGCAAAAATGCTAGTTTTAATCAGCGTTCTAGTGGGAACCATACCAAAAGCCCAAGGGTCAACTAAATGGCAGAAATGAAATTAAAAACACCTCACCTTCTACTAGCTACTAACTGAACTATGAGCACCGCTCATTTATATGCTTAACTGTGCTAGAGGTGGGCGTGGTCATGCAGGCTCACAGGGGAAAGTTATAAATAAATTACCAAGGGGTGAGCAGCACAAACCAAATTTTTTTTATGCAATTCTATGCAAAGCATGCACGCAGCGCTGGAGGTCCCCAGACTCCATAAGAAATATATAAGTACAGAGGGGCTGCAGCACACAACAGGAAAACAGTGACAGGGGCTCTTGGTTACGCTTTAACGCGCTTAAGCTCACCAACTGCGCCAAAGTGTCCCCAATCTGGTGAGTCCTACTCTAACCAGGCAAAAATGCTAGTTTTAATCAGCGTTCTAGTGGGAACCATACCAAAAGCCCAAGGGTCAACTAAATGGCAGAAATGAAATTAAAAACACCTCACCTTCTACTAGCTACTAACTGAACTATGAGCACCGCTCATTTATATGCTATGCTTAAAACTAGCATTTTTGCCTGGTTAGAGTAGGACTCACCAGATTGGGGACACTTTGGCGCAGTTGGTGAGCTTAAGCGCGTTAAAGCGTAACCAAGAGCCCCTGTCACTGTTTTCCTGTTGTGTGCTGCAGCCCCTCTGTACTTATATATTTCTTATGGAGTCTGGGGACCTCCAGCGCTGCGTGCATGCTTTGCATAGAATTGCATAAAAAAAATTTGGTTTGTGCTGCTCACCCCTTGGTAATTTATTTATAACTTTCCCCTGTGAGCCTGCATGACCACGCCCACCTCTAGCACAGTTAAGCATATAAATGAGCGGTGCTCATAGTTCAGTTAGTAGCTAGTAGAAGGTGAGGTGTTTTTAATTTCATTTCTGCCATTTAGTTGACCCTTGGGCTTTTGGTATGGTTCCCACTAGAACGCTGATTAAAACTAGCATTTTTGCCTGGTTAGAGTAGGACTCACCAGATTGGGGACACTTTGGCGCAGTTGGTGAGCTTAAGCGCGTTAAAGCGTAACCAAGAGCCCCTGTCACTGTTTTCCTGTTGTGTGCTGCAGCCCCTCTGTACTTATATATTTCTTATGGAGTCTGGGGACCTCCAGCGCTGCGTGCATGCTTTGCATAGAATTGCATAAAAAAAATTTGGTTTGTGCTGCTCACCCCTTGGTAATTTATTTATAACTTTCCCCTGTGAGCCTGCATGACCACGCCCACCTCTAGCACAGTTAAGCATATAAATTAGCGGTGCTCATAGTTCAGTTAGTAGCTAGTAGAAGGTGAGGTGTTTTTAATTTCATTTCTGCCATTTAGTTGACCCTTGGGCTTTTGGTATGGTTCCCACTAGAACGCTGATTAAAACTAGCATTTTTGCCTGGTTAGAGTAGGACTCACCAGATTGGGGACACTTTGGCGCAGTTGGTGAGCTTAAGCGCGTTAAAGCGTAACCAAGAGCCCCTGTCACTGTTTTCCTGTTGTGTGCTGCAGCCCCTCTGTACTTATATATTTCTTATGGAGTCTGGGGACCTCCAGCGCTGCGTGCATGCTTTGCATAGAATTGCATAAAAAAAATTTGGTTTGTGCTGCTCACCCCTTGGTAATTTATATATATATATATATATATATGTATGTATATATATACATATATATATATATATATATATATATATATATATATATATATATATATATATATATATATGTGTATGTATATATATATATATATATATATGTGTATGTATATATATATATATATATATGTGTATGTATATATATATATATATATATATGTGTATGTATATATATATATATATATATGTGTATGTATATGTATATATATATATATATATATATATATATATATATATATATATATATATATATGTATGTATATATATATGTATGTATGTATATGTGTGTGCGTGCGTGCGTGCGTGCGTGTAGGATGAATGGGGGGGGGCACCAAAATCTGGTTTCGCTCAGGGCGCTGTGAAACCTAAGGCCGGCCCTGTGTGTATGTATATATATATATATATATATATATATATATATATATATATGTATGTATATATATATATATATATATATATATATATATATATATATATATATATATGTGTATGTATATATATATATATATATATATATATATATATATGTGTATATATATATATATATATATATATATGTGTATGTATATATATATATATATATATATATATATATATGTGTATGTATATGTATATATATATATATATATATATATATATATGTATGTATATATATATGTATGTATGTATATGTGTGTGCGTGCGTGCGTGCGTGTAGGATGAATGGGGGGGGGCACCAAAATCTGGTTTCGCTCAGGGCGCTGTGAAACCTAAGGCCGGCCCTGCTGATCAGATTAGGTTATGCAACATTTCTGTGTCATTACCATATGTTAAGGAGTTGGTGCTTGCAGGCCAATCTGCTGATTCGGCTTGTCAGCCAAAAGATTCGTTGCCCCTAGCAACCACAAATAAAGAGGTTATTTCTGTCAAGTCTGAAATGTGCAAAACCATTCAGTATGATAATGATGTTTACCATGATGTTGCTCAGTGGGTTTTTTGTCCCAATCCAAAGCTTATGTGGATCCTATTATAGCTAGGATCGCACACTATATTAAAGCAGTTAAAAAATCTGTTCTTGTTCCTGAACTCCACCCATATGGAGATTATCTGGATACTGGCCTGTTTGAACCTCCATTTGCCTCATGGGACATTGGGGCCTTGATGGAGGAATTTGATTTTGATTGGAAAGCCTTTTGCGATTTTTACATCGCAAAAAGCGAAGATGTCTTGAATGATTGTCTCGATTCTATGTACCTTTTGATTGATTCCGATGAATGTGACGAGGGTGATGTGGATCTGGTGATTTGTGTATGGCAGACGATTTTGGATGAGTTGCACACACACCATTCAATTGATTCCAATAAAGAGACATCGTTGTCGGATGATTGTTCCTGCCTTTCTGGGGTAAAGCATGTCAGTCTTGACATTGTGCGATCTGAAATGAGTGGGTGTGCCACTGTGGTTGTTTCCTGTGCGAATCCTGGAGGATTCTCTCCTGACTGCGTGCAGTTTGAATCCTGTGCGATCTGATGCCTGTTTCTCTGATGTTCCTGCAGATTGTGATCAGCATGAATGTGCCAGTTTTCTCAAGGATGTGTGGGACCCCTTGTCATTTAGAGACAGATCTTTAAGATCTTCCATCTGTGATCCTGCTATGGGGAAAATTCCTAAAGTATGCAGCATCAAAAGTAAAATTAATATGTCTAATAAAGTTTTTCCTGATGTTGTCGCTATTTCTACTGCAAATGCGTCTTTGTCTCACCCTGTTCAAACCTGTAAGGGCCCGTTGCCTGGTGACAGTTGCTCCAGTGTTTGGGTCCTGAACGCCTTACAGTCTGCCCCGCAGATCGCGGAGGTTTGCACTATGGAAGCGTCAGTTTCACAACCTAAAGCGATTTTTGATTCACAAGTTTTGCGTTCTGACTCCTCGGATTTGACATTGTTAGTCGAATCTAAGAGTGAGACAGCGCTTCAGTTTTGCGAATCTGATGCTGACGCCTCTTTGCTTTGCCCAGAGAAGCTTTCTCTGAATCTGCCCTGTACCATGAATGAAAACATGATCTCCACTCACACTGACATTTGTGAGTCCCTTTCTTGTTCTAAAGAAAATGCTGATTCTGCACCCTGTACTCTGGATGAGTTAATATGGCCTTGTTTAGAGTCTCCTGCAGTGTCCCTAGAGGCTCGTCTAGGTATTGCTACTATACTCACCTGTTTTTCTGCAGCTCTGGAGTTGCAAGCTAGTTTGACTGCTAAGCAGAATTCTGGGTGCAGTGAGATTAAAGTTAGGGAGTCAGTGTGTGTTCCAGTAAATATTCCTGTACATTCCGCTCATGATGATGAAATTCAGTCTCAGTTTATGGTGGAACCTTCCCTGGAACATCTACCCTGTCCACAAAATAAAGTTCCAGTTTTGCCCTGTAACATGGATAGTTTAGAATTCTTCTCAGAAAACTTGGAAAATGATGTTCCTGAGGTTTTGTCTGATGTCCTGGAGACCTCCGAGTTCCTCCCAAAGGGTGCAGAACTTGTAGGAGATGTCTCCTGTCCCCCCAAGTCCTTCTGAAGTGTTGCCCACTTCAGTAGGCATTGCTGTTGTGCTGACTGCCTTTGCAGCTCTGGTGGAGCTTCACTCATATGTAGTCAAGGATGATATTATTGTCACAGAGATTTCTAGGTTTGAGTCCAAGCCTTCTTTTGAAAGTCCAGTGCTTGTGACCACTGCTCGTTATGATTCTCTGCCCGGTTCTGGTTTTGGTCTTGTCGTGACAGACTCTGAGGTTGGCAGTTCCTTGATGTGTCCTGAGGTTCCCCTTGGCCTAGTGTACCCCGATGTGTTCTGTGACCCAGAAAGCCCAAGTGTGTCTCGGTTGCCAGCCTGCTCAGATGCTTCCTCGGTGGAAACCTGTTCTGATGTTGCCTGCCTGCCTGCATGCCCAGAGGTGGTCCCTGAAGGCCCTGTTCTTGATGCTTGTCCTGGTAATTCTGAATCCTGAATTGTCATTGGTTCCATAGGGGTTCTTGATAGTTCTCCATGTGAGCCTGGTGATCATTCTGCCCTCCTGGGATCTCTGCGGAGCTTCAAAGTGTTCTGGGAGGTCCTGGGAGAAATATTTCCTGGTACCTTGGATGAGATCAGCAGTGGGTGCTTTGTGGAAAGGGACACTTCGAATGGGTATTGTGACAGGTTTGGTATTTTTGGACGGTCCTTGGAAGGTGGTGGGCATGACTCGGTGGGTGTCGATGGCTTCTTCTCTGGCATTCACAGTACTGATGGGTGTTACGCTGAGACTTGTGGTGCTGATGGGCATGTTTCGGTGGCTTCTCCTTCTGATGAGGTCGGTTTCGGGTGGGCTGACTCTGGAATTGGGCCTTGTCGGGATGCCCCGACCTTCATGAGTCTTCAGTTAGAGTCTTTTGCAAATATCAGTTTAGAGGCTCGTCTGGAATCTGACCCTGGAGGAGGGGGTACTGTAATGATCCGCTCAGCTGGATGCACTGGCAGACAGCTGTTTGACCATACCTCTAGTCTGTGGGCTGCAGGTCTCTGCAAGAGAGACCTGTCTTTCCATTACAAGTTTCTGGTCTGTTCTGCTGCTGAGGAATTTGCATACACTCGTTATGCAAATACCCTACCTGCCTCCTTTGATGACTGGCAGTATAAAGAGCTATGTTTCCCAGAGTCCTTTGCTGGTCATAAGGGTTAGTCCTGTGTAACACTCTTGGAGTGTCAGCCTTGCTCTTTGTTTGAAGATTAGCCTAGAGTAATTCCTGGGACTGCACTAGGCAGGTTCCCTAGTGCAGTTAGGATTGCATATCTGTTTTGTTTGTCTGTTGCGATTGTCCTGTCCCAGCGGTGGTCGACAAGAAGTTGTTCTGATCTTTGTTCTTGGAGTATAGCTGGAGCAGCGGTTGCTACCAGCTATCTCATCTGATCTGTCTTGCCAGGATCGCACTCGCCTTGCGCTAGTGCTGTAGATCCTTCTGGTCTGCTACTCTCTTTCTGTGCTTGGATCGCACTCGCCTTGCGCTAGTGCTGTGGATCCTTCTGTTCTGTCTTCCTGGATCACACTAGCCTCTTGCACTAGTGCTGTGGATCCTATCTCTCGCTTATTCCTGTTTTCGTGTATCTGTCTTGTATGCTACGAACGCTTGCTGGAGGCTCGGTGAGGTAACCGTTAAGCAAGCGCTCGCGACCTCTGTTTCATGTTTGTCTGTCGGTGGTTAGTTAGGCGTGCTTGTCTCTGTTGTGCTTAACACGTGGAGACCGCGCATAAACGCGTGCACTGTTGCGAATGAGTGCGGTGTTCGCGGTTAGCTAGCGTTTGTTATTTTCCTTATCTTCTCATTGTTTGATTTGCTGTGCCTTTGCTACTCTCGTGCTCTGCCTTGCTGTAGCCTTGTGTCACCTCTGGCAATAGCCTCTCTCGCGATTGCGTTCCTACTTCATATCTGCTGTTGTGTGTGCACCGTCGCCGGTTGGCGACTAGATTGGGGCACATACATACATTCTGTCCCTGTGCTCCTTCTCTTTCGCAATCGCTTCTCTTGCGATTGCGTTCTCACTTGGTTTCTTCTGTTGTGTATCCGCCGTCGCAGGTTGGCGGCTAGATTGGTGGACATACATACATTCCTCATCTGTGCTTATTCAGTCTTGTGTCGCTGTTAGCAATCGCCATCTCTGGCGATTGCCTTCTCACTTTGTCTTCATGGTTGTGTGTTCATCGTCGCAGGGTGGCGACTAGTTTGGTGGACACACATACCCTCTGTCGCTTTGATCTCCCTCTTTCAGGGCTATCTTGCCCTGCATTTCTTCCCTTTGTGCAATTCCTGTCTGGCGTGTGTGGCAGGGCAGAGGAGCTGTTCCTGCTGGGTTCCCTCAAATTACACGCTTGTGGAGGATTTCCGCAGTGTCAGCGCACGTCTTGTGCGCTGATTATGGAGAGAATTCCACAATCGTTACATCATGCAGCTGAAAAAAGGCTGCTATTTATTATTATAATTTAGAAAATATCTTTTATTTCTGAAATCTTGTATTTTTAGTTTGGGTCCACTTTAAAGATGAACTTTATAGAAAGATAGTAGTAGGGGGAAAAATCAAGGCATTGTAAAGTGAGAAGCTAAAAAGGAAGATAGATCAAGAAATGATAGGTAATCGTCGTATGATTTGTTCATGTGGTCTGTTCCACCGTGACCCTGCAGATCATTCATCATTACTTCTGGCAAAAAAGTTAAACACAGCGCAAGCTGCCCTTATCTATAACCACACCCACTAACAATGTGATAGGGTAAAAGGTTGTTGTCTTCAGGCTCTGGTCGGCCAAAATGTGAAGTGACCTTGCTATTGTGGCCAATGTGCAAAACGCATCCTCTTGGAATTGGAAAATGGGCATTTTTGATCATCCCTACCGGCCAGAACCCAAGGTGGCCAATCTTCAGGTTTTGGCCATAACCTACTTATTCACAGAGAGAAATACTGCTTGCCTGGCAGTTGGAAATAGCTATTATCTCCCACAATTCAACGAGGCTCACAGACAGGAAACTGCTATGACCATGACACTGATATCACACTGTGGGAGGGGTTTCACCTCAAAATCAGCCACAAAAGACATCCCTGAGGATCTATGGAGTTCAAGAAAAGGTAAAGATTTCTCGAACGTCATCGGACGTTCTCCGGGCTTTACTGCGCAGGCGCAGAACTACTGGGCCTGCGCAGTACAGCCTGGAGGACGTCCGATGACGTCAGCGCGCCCGCGTGGGACGCAGAAGAGCCCGTCCTTGGAGCGCAGAAGAGCCCGACCTGGCAGCCGGCCTGGCCAGGTCGGGTCGGCCACCGAAGACGACCGGAAGCCTCTGGAGCGGCGGCGAGGGCACCTCCTGCCTGCCACGGGCTGGAGGAAGCCCCAGGTAAGTGGATATGGATTTTTATTTTTTTAAAGGTTACCCTGAACCTTCCCTTTAAGACCTGCTGACGCCTATGGGCGTTAGCTGGTCGGTAAGTGGTGTTAAACAATTTGTACACAGTGACAGAGATGGGCCAAACGGTTCGCCGGCGAACTTTATGCGAGTTCAACCTGCCCCCTATACTACATCATTGGGCTAAACTTTGACCCTCTACATCACAGTCAGCAGACACATGGCAGCCAATCAGGCTGAATTCCCTACTGGAGCACCCCCCCTATAAAAGGCAGCAGCGTCGGCCATTTTCTCACTCTGTCTGCTGCTGTAATTAGTTAGAGAAGGGAGAGACATTGGAGAGATAGGGAAAGTGACAGTTAGGAGATCTGTTAGCCTGCCCTTGCTAATTGCTATACTGTGCCAGGCCCAGCACATTCAGTGCCTACCTTTTCACTGCACCTGTGTGTGTGACAGCTGCACATTGTATTGTAATACCAGTCACTGTATACTTTTCACTGCACTTGTGTGACAGCACGCAGTTTTATATACCAGTCACTGCATACCTGTTCACTGCACCTGTGTGACCGCACGCTGTTTTATATACCAGTCCGTGCATACCTGTTAACTGCACCTGTGTGACAGCTGCACATTGTATTGTAATACCAGTCACTGTATACCTTTCACTGCATCTGTGTGACCGCACACTGTATTATATACCAGTCACTGCATACATGTTCACTGCACCTGTGACTGCACATTGTATTATACCAGCAGTCAATGTATAACTTTCACTGCATCTGTGTGACTGCACATTCTATTAGTAAAGTCAGTGCATACCTTTCACTTCATCCCCCCCACTATGGACAAAACAACAGGCAGAGGCAGGCCACCCAGCAGGTCTGTTCGAGGTTGCGCTGTCGTGATTTTGTGCGGCTCTCGACCAAAGTACAGTGTTCAGAAGAAGGCATGTGCTATCAATTCCCAATATTGTCAGGACGTAGTTGACTATTTAACACAGAACACCTCAGCTTCCGCACGGAAACGTGACATGTCTTCCTCCTCCTGCTCTGATTCTGGCACCCCACTTAACACTCTGTTGGCAGCCATC
The DNA here is from genome assembly GCF_040937935.1 of Hyperolius riggenbachi. NCBI lineage: Eukaryota > Metazoa > Chordata > Amphibia > Anura > Hyperoliidae > Hyperolius > Hyperolius riggenbachi. The sequence continues at coordinate 37,410,232 of NC_090651.1, read as the reverse complement.
ACCACAGTACCATCATCCCAGGGCTCAGCTGTGTGGAAATGTTTTGTGTGTCCGCCTCAGATGAGAGCAATGCCATCTGTACTCTCTGCCACCGAAAATTGAGCCCTGGAAAGACCAAGACCCGCGTAGGGACAACTTCCTTACGAAGGCACATGATGAAAAAGCACAAACTGCAATGGGATGATCACTTGAGGAAAAGCAGCACACAAAAGCAAAGCCAGACACCGCAGTGGAAGATACCAGGCTGCAATTATTTCTCAAAAAAGGCGATACCCAAACTGTACCGTGATGTTGTAAGGCAAGTGGTGTCATCTCTGGCACACAGCGTTGGGTCAAGGGTCCATCTGACCACGGATGCCTGATCTGCAAAGCACGGTCAGGCCTGCCCAAAGACTAAGTCAGTCTCCACACACAACATCTCTGCCTGCAGGCCGCTTGACTGTCTTCTCCGCCACCACCAACAGGGTCCAGGACTCCAGGTGGATTCCTGAATAACAAAAATAATAATAATTTTTTCTGGTGAGTGTACATACCTGCCTAATTTTTTGGGCTGCACTGCGGCTGCAACCACAAAACAAAAGGCATGTCCATGTGTCAATTTCCCCTTTGTGATCGTTACCATGCCGTGGTGAAGGGGCTTGCGTATCACAATGAAGCAATGACCGGCTATATGACCCAAGATAATAAGGTCGTTGCTTCATTGTGGACAGACCAAATTCGATCAGCTGGACAGTCAGTCACTGTTGTTCTGTCATTGAGCTACCTCAGCCCGACCATATGGGCTTGAAAACCGCCATCACTTGCACTCTCGCCATGGTGCGCACCAGTCTGGCACGGCCATCACTACACAAACAGCTGTTTCCGGTGCGTTACTCAGTGAGTTTGGTCTGTCAGTGTGAAGCAGTACACTAATTACACTACCTGATTGATGTATACGCACGCAAGATGTTTTCAAGCACTTTAGGCCTCCAATTTAGCATGCAATGTGATTTCTGCCCTTAAAACCCTGCTCTGCGTCAAATCCGTAATTTTCCCTGGGACTTTTGGCATGTATCCCACTCCGACATGCTCCCCTCCAGGTGTTAGACCCCTTGAAACATTGTTTCCATCACTTTTGTGGCCAGAATTAGTGTTTGAAGTTTTGAAAGTTCGCCTGCCCATTGCGGAAGTTCGCGTTCGAGGTTCGGTAACCTAAAATCGCAGATTCGAGCCATCTCTACACGGTGATAATTATTACAGAGAATATTCAGAGTTTATCAAGTTTATGGTGGATGGGAAAAAGCTGTTTTTTAGTCTGTTTGTTTGTATGCAAATTGATTCAAGACATTTACCTGATGTAAGGAGCTCAAACAAGGCATTTCCAGGGTGAGTGGTAAGTGAGTGCTCTTTTTGGTGGTCCTAAAGTCCAGAATAATTGCTTTGGTCTTCTTTGTATTTAATAACAGGTTGTCAATGTCGCACCATGCAGTCAGGTTCCTAACTTCTTCTCAGTATGCAGCTTCCTCTTTGTCTGATATAAGCCCAATGGCAGTCGTATCATCTGCAAACTTAACAATTATGTTTGAGGTATGGATAGGCTGGCCGTCATGGGTGAAAAGTGCATAGGGGAGAGGGCTTAATACACAGCCCTGTGGCACGTCAGTGCTCAGGGTAAGGGTGGAGGATGTTTCCTAGTCTGACAGTTTGAGGGCGATTAGTAAGAAAGTCCAATAACCAGGTACATATGGAAGGAGCAAGACCTAGTGTATGGAGTTTGTTGGTCAGCTGGCTAGGTACGATGGCTAGGTACGATGTGTTATGGTGTTAAATGCTGAGCTGTAGTCAACAAAGAACATCCTAACATATGAGTTAGGCTTTTCTAGGTGTGAGAGGGCAGCATGGAGAGATACACAGATGTCGTCCTCAGTCGATCTATTTGTTCGGTAGGCAACTTTGACACGATGTATTAGAGAAAGTGTGTGTGTGTGTGTGTGTGTGCGTGTGTGTGTGAGTGCGTGCGCGCGCGCGTGCGTGCGTGTGTGCGTGCGCGTGTGTGTGTGCGCGTGTGTGTGTGTGCGTGCGTGCGTGCGTGCGTGCGTGCGTGCGTGCGTGCGTGCGTGTGTGTGTGTGTGTGTGTGTGTGTGTGTGTGTGTGTGAAAGCAATGGTGCAGCAAACAACGACATTTGCATTCCTTCCCTTCCGCGATAATATATAAACTCGCCTTGGTGTTTGGTGACCGCGCTGCGCATCTTCTGAGGGCAACATTAATACAGAGATGTCAGGAGTAGTTGGGAGATAAGATGCTATAGCATCCCACTTGGCAGCAAAACAGCTGCTTATCATCGGCCTAATTGTCAAGTTAATGAGATACTAATATGTAAGTTGATAAAGAATTCATGAGATGAAGTGCGCGGTGCAGAACTCAGCCGCAAAGAGCTGCTATTTTTTCACTCCACTGCAAATAAAACCGCTTAATCTGGGACGGCATCTGATGGCTCCATTATTTTTTATACTCGAGGCAGCCGCCCTTCCAGGAGCAATCAATACGGCGCTGGGAGCGGCAGCCAGTGGCTTGTCTCTCTTAGTAAATCAGATGACAGACAAAAATGGCAGAAAAAAATAAATAAACATGAGCCCGACATAGCTGCGTGCCAGGAAAGTGGCTTTTTTTTTTCAAGTAAAACAAGACCTCATGTCAGATGAAGGGTCCGGACTGGGATGGAATTCACAAACGGGAATGTGAGTTCGCGCCAAGATTTGTGCTTACACCTGCGGTGAACTTTTGTCCCACAATGCCCAGCACAATGCCCATTCCCATTAACCTTTGGAAGAGAGATGTAAGAAAGTTTATTCCTTACCCTCTCTTCCACCACCCGGTGGCGCTGTAACGCTGACAGGCACCCAGACGACCTGTCAGAAGTGCCGGTGGAGGAAGAGAAAAAGTCATCCGGAAAAGGTACGTCAAGCACTCGTTTAGCCGCAGCGACATGCAGACACAGGCTTGTAGTGCACAAGCAGCTTTCAAACGAAGCATTTCAATTGAAGCTTTTAATGGGATAAACAATACCAGTTGCCTGGCAGTACTGCTGATCTTTCTGGTCTGTAGGATCTAAATCACACACCTGAAACAAGCATGCAGCTAATTTTGTCATAGACATTTGATCTGCCTGCTTGTTCAGGGTCTATGAGGCGCGTACGTTAAAAAGGGGCGCTGGGAAAAAAGGGCGCAGGGTTTTAAACGATAAGCATGGATAACGTTTAAAAATGTATTGTACTGTATTTCGTTTAAAATTAATGTTTTATAAAGTTATAAATCATTAAATAATGTGCATTAAATCGGCAATTGTAAAAACGTTAATCTTTCGTTTAAATAGTGAAACGTATAATAACGTTTAAAAAAAAAAATTACTAAGTAACCCTCCCTGTACCTACCCCTAACCCCTAGACCCCCCTGTTGATGCCTAAACCTAAGACCCCCCCTGTTGGTGCCTAAGTAACCCTCCCTGTACCTACCCCTAACCCCTAGACCCCCCTGTTAGTGCCTAAACCTAAGACCCCCCTGTTGGTGCCTAAACCTAAGACCCCCCTTTTGGTGCCTAAACCTAAGACCCCCTTTTGGTGCCTAAACCTAAGACCCCCCTGTTGGTGCCTAAACCTAAGACCCCCTGTTGGTGCCTAAACCTAAGACCCCCCTGGTGGTGCCTAAACCTAAGACCCCCTGTTGGTGCCTAAACCTAAGACCCCCCTGTTGGTGCCTAAACCTAAGACCCCCCTGTTGGTGCCTAAACCTAAGACCCCCCTGTTGGTGCCTAAACCTAAGACCCCCCTGTGATAAGCATTAATAAAGTTTCAAAAACATATTGTGCGGTTTTTTCGTTTAAAAATAATGTAAAAAAAAAATTGTACTGTTTTTCGTTAAAAAATAATGTTTGAAAAAATATTGTACTGTTTTTCGTTTAAAAATAATATTAAAAAATGTATAAATCATTAAATAATGTGTAATCATGAGAAGCAGTAATAAAACATTAAGTCTCCGGGCGCCGCTTTTAAAACGTTATTTTTCTCCGGCGCCCTTTTTTCCTATCGGGCGCCCATTAAACGATATTTATTATGGGAGTGAATGGCGGCGCCCGATTTGTCCACTAGCCTCAGGCGCCCTTTTTTACTGTTACCCTATGAGGCAGAGGATCAGCAAGACAGCCAAGCACTGCGCATTATTTAAAGGGAACCTGAAGTGAGGCTTCCATATTTATTTCCTTTTAAGCAATACCAGTTGCTTAGCTATCTTGATGATCTTTTTTTTTTTTTTTTTTTTTTTTTTTTTTTGCAGTAGTGTCTGATTCACACACCAGAAACAAGCATGCAGCTAAATCAAGTCAGACTTCAGTCAGAGCACCTGATCTGCATGCTTGTTCAGTATATGGATAAAGGCTGGACAGCCAGGAATTCTGCATGTGTAAAAGGAAATCAACATGTCAGCCTCCATATCACTCTCACCTCAGGTTCTTTCAGGTTAAAGCCCAATTGGGTCCGCTCTACTGCACAGGCACAATACACTTGCGCCTGCACGAGCGGCCCCAATCAGGCTCAGCTATTTCCACCAGAGCCCCAGGCAGAAGATGGTACTGCACCTGCGCTGGATTGCAAAGGTTAATATTGCCGTCTGCTGCTGTCCACGGGTCCCAGTGCTGGATCCATTCTGCACAGGAGGAAGGTGGAAGCCTCATTGGGATCCAGAGGTGATGTGCCTGGATTTCTGTGTTTTTTTTCTTGTTACTGACCCCCTGTGGCAGGGTTATAATCCAGTGCACTCCCTCCTTCCCCTGTTTGTGTTTTTGTCAGCACACAGCTTATGCTGGTGTATGTGCATGGTGCACATGGATACATTAGCAAACAGCTTATGCTGGTGTATGTGCATGGTGCGCTTGGATACATTAGCACACAGCTTATGCTGGTGTATGTGCATGGTGCGCATGGATACATTAGCACACAGCTTATGCTGGTGTATGTGCATGGTGCACATGAATACATTACGTTAGCTCCCTTGTGCGATTGGTAACATTCGCTGTCTGTCACAGGAGAGGACGTCAGGATGTGTGCTCCTAATCCATTGATAGGTTTGATGCAATTAATGTTTGCATGTCTGCACTATGCATGTTACAGGACCAGAGTTAGGATACCTACGTTTACCTGGGTACTTTTGCGAAGTGTAGGTGACTAAGCAAGACAATGCATTCCTTTATGAACTAAAGGTGCATACGCACGTCGGATTTTTCTCAAACGACCCGTCGTTTGGACCCTCCGGTCGTTCAGACGTCCGGACGTCAAACTGTGCGTGTGTACAGTCCGTCGTTCAGCTGATAAGACTGGACTTGAACGATACGCCGATCGTTCAAGTCCAGTCTTATCAGCTGAACGACGGTCTGTACACACGCCCGATTTGACGTCCGAATGACTGAACGACCGGACGTCCAAGCGACGGGTCGTTTGAAAAAATCCGACGTGTGTACGAGCCTTAAGACCCCGGCTTTTAACTTAGCTGTAGGTATAACAGTGGTGCCTGGATGAGTGAATCTGTGAATGCATTTGTTTGAACACTTGCATGCGAGTGTGCGAAGGGTTACAGATTTTTGCTATTTTTCTGGCCACACCCCCTTTAGCACCTCCCTTTCCTTAAATTACTTATTTAAATGTCCTAACTAGAGATGATGTGCCTGGATTTATGTGTTTTTTTTTTCATTAGGAGCCAGATGCTTCCCCCTCCCAAGGTAAGTACTTTTTTTTTCTTACAGGTTCTCTTTACCATCAGCTGATTGAGGAGCTTTTATGCAGATAAAATTATGTCTGCTTCTTTACAGGTACACAGTAGTGGGGAACAAATTTTAAGGCCTTAAATGCAAGTATATTAAGCTTGAGCTTGAAAACTCACCCATTGTTCAGCTTTCCCGAGTGAAACGTACTCTCTACTTTAATGAGAGCAATGTGACAGCCACAGAAGGAGAATCAGACAGTGCTGATCAAGGTATCCCTGTTGCCCTGCTAGCGCTGCTTCACCGGGAAGCAACTTCTCCAGGCCAACAGTGCACCCCGTTGGTTACAGAGAATTCCGACGATGCAGAGAAGCCGTATTAATAACCCTCCTCTGTATATCGCATTCCACGATATGAAAAAGCTGCCAGACATCACATCACTGCACCATTGTCATCAACTTGCAATATTAATTCTCTCAGTTTCCTCACTTCTCTGGATCAAAACAGACTGTTTTCATTTTCTCCCAGGCAACAGAGAACCGAGACATTGGCTGGATTTCAAGATATGAGATTCCTTCCTGCGTCTTCCTCTGAAGAAAAGGGCCTTCTCATAGAAGCGGCCTTTCCAGGTGCAGGCTTGGCAGTATATCACAAATAACAGGCTTAAATGTAAATAATTAGATATTTTCTTTTTTTTCTGGGAGAAGTGAAAGCGAAGGACGGATCATATTTGTGGTCGGTGTCCCTCGTCTTGCTAGACTCTTGGCCGAGCCTTTCTTTGGCTTTCAGAAGGATTCTTGGTCAATCCCGGCTGCGAGCGATACTCAGTGACGGAGCTGTTGAAGGGGTGATATTGCGGCTGACCCCGAACGTGGTTGCTGGCAGGAACGATGAACAAAACTTTGGCGTGAGGCTAGACTGTATTTGTGCAACGTAGTTTTACTAGAGACAAAGCAGTGTAAAGTGAATCCAGTGGTGTATTTAGGGTGTGGTAGGTGTGGCACAAGAGGTGTAACAATATCCCCGGGCAGGCCTGGATTTACATCACAGGAGCCTACAGGCATAGATGTCCTGGCACCATGGCTGTAACAAGCACCGCTTCCACCCCTGCCATCCCAGGGGGTCCCTGCAGGCTTTGGGGGCCCCTCTCCCCAACCGCAAGTGAAGCCAATTAGAATAAAAATTTCGCCAAAGTTATTTTTACATCAAAAATCCAATTTCCGGTTCGAGAAATAGAGAAAACACGAAAAACAATATTTTTACCGCAACTATTTTTCCGCGAAAACAATATTTTATCGCAAAAATTCACAAAAAAACTCAAAAAATAACAAAAAATATTTTTGCTGGGATTTTTGCTCAAAAATCTAATTTTACATTATTTTTGCAAAATGAATGCAAAGAGAATATAGGCATTCTCACTCATCACTGAAAAAAAAAAACATACCTGCCCCCTCCTCCTACCATGCAGAGTAATGAGAAGCGGGGGAGCCTGTAATTTTTTCCTGCTTCCAGATGCTGCTTCATAGCAGAACACTCTCTGCTGCCATTCGCCGGCTCCCGATCACGTGACCCTCATGGGTTTGGGGGACCTAGGAGGCCCATGCTATCATTTTTGCAGAGGGGCCCTATGAAGTCTAGTTACACCACTGCCTGGCACCCTAGACTTCACCCTCCATGAACCTTAAAACCCCCGCCGATCCGCACCACAAGGCTGGCCCAGCTGTCACTTTTCTCTTACATCCCCAAAGTACCCTCAGTATTAAGTAGCTAGGGGTGCCCCAGACTGAAGGAAGATCTCGTCAGTGGCATGCCGAGAGCTGGGTGACTAACCTCTCATTTACGCTCTGCTTTGGATCCTCAGCATGGCCCGTATCCTTTATAAAGACACTCCCTGAAAAAAAATGATACAAAGATGCTGGCCAGTCTGCCTGCTCACCGTACACTTTCTTGACAGTTGGACGGAGCACCTGTCATTTACTAAGTGCTTTTAAGAATAAAGAAAACCTTGTGAACCCCCATGAGGAGATGGGCTAGTCCAAAACCTCTCGATTCTGTCAGATTTCTAGTACTTACTGTAAGCGACAGCAACATAGGAAAAAAGTAATGTATGGCTCATTTTACTGTGGAGGAAACAAGCTTCTTAGTTGTATATGTGTACACATACTTTACATTTTAACCACTTGCCAACTCATAACGCGCGTCGGCAAAGTGGTAGCTGCAGGACCAGCCGGCTGCAGGCTAATTAAACAGGAAGCAGCCGCTCACGCGAGCGGCTGCTTCCTGTCAATTCACGGCGGGGGGCTCCGTGAATAGCCTGCGGGCCGCCGATCACGGCTCGCAGGCTAAATGTAAACGCAAGCGGAAATAATCCGCTTTGTTTACATTTGTACAACACTGCTAACAGTAGCAGCGTTGTACTAGATCAGCGATCCCCGGCCAATCAGCGGCCGGGGATTGCTGTCACATGACAGGCAGGAGCTTGTTGGAGGCTGCACAGGACAGATCCGTTCCTGTGCAGCCTCCGATCTCCGGGGAAGGGAGGAAAGAGAGGGAGAGGGGGAATCCTGCGGCGGAGGGGGCTTTGAGGTGCCCCCCCCCCCCCCCCGCCAGCCACACGCAGGCAGGAGCGATCAGACCCCCCCAGCACATCATCCCCCTAGTGGGGAAAAAAGGGGGGCGATCTGGTCGCTCTGCCTAATGTTTCATCTGTGCTGGAGGCTATAGAGCCCACCCAGCACAGGTCTTCTAAAACGGTGCTGGTCCTTAAGGGGGGGGTAAAGGCTGGGTCCTCAGCTGGTTAAAGAGGAACTCCAGTGAAAATAATGTAATAAAAAAAAGTGCTGCATTTTTACAATAATTATGGATAAATGATTAAGTCAGTGTTTGCCCATTGTTAAAGCTTTTCCTCTCCCTGATTTACATTCTGACATTTATCACATGGTGACATTTTTATTGCTGGCAGGTGATGCCACTGGAAGTAGCTGCTGCTTGATTTTTTGGCAGTTGGAAACAGCTGTAAACAGCTATTTCCCACAATGCAACGAGGTTCACAGACAGGAAACTGCCAGGACCATGGTCCTCACAGTTTCCAGTGGGAGGGATTTCACCACAATATCAGTCATACAGCGCCCCCTGATGATCCGTTTGTGAAAAATAATAGATTACTCATGTAAAAGGGGGTATCAGCTACTGATTGGGATGAAGTTCAATTCCTGGTCATGGTTTCTCTAAGATTTTCGTGACAATGCTCCTTTGAGGGTTCAGATGGATGGATGGCTGGTGGCGGCTCGCTTAGCCAATGCTAAACACTTTTCTGCTACGGTGCATAAAATTGTTTGCCATGGGTTTGCATTGGTTTCCGTTATTTCAGCATCGTATCTCATTTTTGGGCACTTAGAGGGACACTAAACCGCAAACACAGCTGACCCTGGACACGACACGCAGCAACTCAGAAAATTTGATTGACTGCAGATTTCATACAATCGCCGGCTATTAATGGTAAACACATTAAGATGAACTCTGACATTCTTCTTAAAGTACAACCGAGGTGACGTGTGACATGATGAGATAGGCATGTGTATGTACACTGCCAAGTGCACTAATGACTATACTGTGCTCCTATTTTTATTTTCTCTCCCTGAAAAAGTTAAACATCAGGTATGCAAGTGACAGATTCTGTCCGGGTCGGGACTGGGTCAGACTATAGCATAAACCTCACAGATAAGGAATTACAACCATAAAACACTTTCTTAGCCGAAAATGGCTTCTGAGAGCAGGAAATGGATAAAAAGGGTCAATAGTTCATAGATGTGAGCTCTGGCATAAAACGAAGGGGTCATTGAGCAGAGACAATGAAAGAGTAAAAACGTAAAAACTAGATTTAAATACAAAATAAAAATGAGTGATATCTGAAAAAAAAAACATTTTTAGGAAGAGGAGGATAGAGACAATTATTTATCTCATCAGTTTATTTTCACTTGAGATGTCCTTTAAAGTGGGGCATTATGGATCCCGGCAATAAATGATACTGGTAGCCATCTGTCTGAACCGGCCCTAAAGCAAAAAGGTTAATCAACAAAGTTGATCAAAGAGATTTTTTTTTCACGAGGCCATTGCCAGTGTATGTTTTTTATTTGACTGTTATAAGTGACATGGAATAAACTCAGCTGAAAAAAAAAAAATTTTTGTGTATCTTTATTTCCGGCTGCAAAGCAACAAAATGTGAATATTTTGAAGGGGAGAGGGAGGGGGATTCTTTTCTACACCCTCTGTACAACATAATGAGTGTTTATGATGACCTGTGGAGTTAATAGGGGGACATGGAGCACCTGAGGACTTGTACATTCAGTGGGATGCCTATTGTTGATTGTAAACATCCAGACAATAGCTGTGAGTTGGCTCAGTCCAACCTGCTCCATTATGGCTCAGATCTTGAACAGTCAGTGTACAGTCATTTCCAGGTTATTTACAAGGCATGCTGATAGTGGCAGCTGCGAATTCACATTCTAGTTTCTGTCTTGTTTTTTTGTTTGTTTTTTTTTTCCTTTTTTGTGTGTTTTGCTTGTCTTCTCTGTATGTTTTTAGTTTGTTTTGGTTTCTTTGCTTGTTTTTTATGCTTTTTTTCCCAATTACTGCATTTTATAAAATAGAGATGCAATTATACAAGAGAAGAATAAACTATTTTTGAAATGGACCTGAACTCAGAACTCCTCTCTGTTCTAAAAGATACACAAAGGCATAATAACCTTTAACCCTCCTGGCGGTCTAATGTTTTCCGCCAGGAGGCAGCGCTGCAGTTTTTCTTGATAGCCGCTGCTCAGCGGCATCCCCCCTTCGGCGATCTCCGATCAGGAAATCCCGTTCAAAGAACGGGATTTCCTGAAGAGCTTCCCCCGTCGCCATGGCGACGGGGCGGGATGACGTCACCGACGTCAGCGACGTCCTTGGGAGTCCCGATCCACCCCTCAGCGCTGCCTGGCACTGATTGGCCAGGCAGCGCACGGGGTTTGGGGGGGGTGGCACGGCGGAGCGGATAGCGGCAATCGAGCGCGGGCCGGCGGCAATCGGTGTGCTGACGCAGCTAGCAAAGTGCTAGCTGCGTACAGCAAAAAAAAATTAAGCAAATCGGCCCAGCAAGGCCTGAGAAAACCTCCTGCGCGGCTTACCGCCAGGAAGGTTTTAAACAAAAAGCATGTATTTGTTGCAGCTGATACAAATCCTAAAATACATTTGCACAGTTTCTACTTCCTTATTCATGGAAGCAAACATATTGTTAACAGGGCTGGATTTGTACTTTTTACCGCCCAAGGCCAACTATACTGTCTGTTTGGTTATCTCTGTGTGCCTCAATGAGAGTTTTTACTTTCCATCATTGGATGTCACAGACAACAACTATTTTAGTAATATGCGTATAGATTATGTTATGTTTTCCTTAAGAATTTGTATGTTGTGTTTGCCATCTCGTTAATGATGGAACCATTGTGTCACCATGAGAGTTAGGCTGATGTGTACCTGCAGGATAGAGCTTACAGGTCTTGCAGGGACGACACAAGTACAGGACAGAGAGTTCAAAGGGTAAATCTGTCCTTGTAGATAGGGATGGCTGCATAGAACTGCTTTACTGCCCCTCAATGAGCCGCCCCTAAATTTCTGGTGCCCTAGGCCATGGCCTAGGTGGCCTTGCCAGAAATCCGGCCCTGATTATTAACATCCAGTGCTTTCAAATGGGCTTATCTGCTTATCTGCCATTGGCAGTCATGTCAGGGAGGAGATCAAATTACAACTAGTGATTAGACACAAAGGAGGGGGAATTACACCAGCTAAACTCTTTAAATACATACAGAGTGCATTTATGTTATGTTTTCCTTGTGTCCTGTGCAAGAGTTCTGGTGCACTTTAACCACTTCGCGTCCTTGGGTTATTCCTCCTTAAAGGGGAACTGAAGAGAGAGGTATATGGAGGCTGTCATGTTTATTTCCTTTTAGACAATACCAGTTGCCTGGCAGCCCTGCTGATCCTCTGCCTCTAATACTATTAGCCATAGCCCCTGAACAAGCATGTAGCAGATCAGGTGTTTCAGTGGTTCAGACTTATAAGTCTGATCTGACAAGACTAGCTGCATGCTTGTTTCTGGTTTTAATCAGATACTACTGCAGAGAAATAGACCAGCAGGGCTGCCAGGCAACTGGTATTGATTAAAAGGAAATAAACATGACAGCCTCCATATACCTCTCTCTTCAGTTCCCCTTTAAAAACCAGAGCAATTTTCTGCATTTCACACTCCTCACGTTAATTAGCCAATAACTTTATCAATACTTATCACACATAAATGATCTATACCTTGGTTTTTTTGTCACCAATTAGGCTTTCTTTGGGTGATACTTTTGCTAAGAATTCTTTTACTTTATAAGCATTTTAAAGAGAATAACGGAAGAAAAATGTAAAAAAGTTATTATTTCTCAGTTTTAAGCTATTATAGTTTTAAAATAATAAGAGCTACTGTGGATTTAACCCATACATTTGATATGCCCATTTGTTCTGGTTATTACAACATTTAAATTATAATCCTAGTACAATGTATGGCGACAATATGTGATTTGAAAATAAAGGTGCTTTTTTCCATTTTGTATCCCTGGCCTTACCTGCAATTATGTGGCTCTTTTGTATCCCCCCACCACCCCTAGTTAGCCAGATGTGTTCCTGTATATCCCTCCCCCCCATAATTGGCTAGATGTACCCCTCCCGAGCCCCAGGTAGCCAGATGTGCCTCTGTATACCCCTCCCCCCACCTGAGTTAGCCTGATGTAGCCATTTCTCCCCCATGGATTGCGAACTGTGTGCCCCCACCACGGGGATAACGAGGTGTGTGGCATCTTTAAAATACCACCCACATGCCAGGTGTCTCCCCCCCTCCCGCAGAGATAGGCGCAGGGAAGCGTTAGAAGTCACAATCTCTCACCTGACCTTGTTCCATCGGCGATCGCGATCTCCTCCGTGCACTACCGCTGTCAGCCTTACTATGCTGCCCGGATCGGGTCCCGGCTTGATGACATCATCAAGCCGGGACCTGATTCATTCAGCATAGTGAGGCTGACAGCGGTACTGCAGGGAGAGGAACGCGATCGCCGCAGGAACAAGTTCAGGTAAAGATTGTTACATTTTAATCCTGCCCTGCCCTGCCCAATCACAGCATGGAGGTGGGAGGGAGGGGGGTAATTACAGGGGATCGGGCAGGTGGTGGGGAGATCGAACCCCATGGCAGGGATGCCGGTATAGAGTAGTTAGGGGGAGGGGGGTTAATGAGCCCAGGAGCATGCTAGCACGCCCGCTGTGCTCATTAAATCAAAGTGACTTATATTTACATCAGGTGGCTCTCAGGAGCCACTTGCAATGACGTGAATATACTGTAGTTAGGATGTAAACTGGTTAAAGGACATCCAATGTGAAAATAAACTAATGAGAAAAACATTTGTATCTATCCTCCTTCTCCTAAAAATGACTTTTTTAGATATCCCACAGTTTTATTTTATATTTAAATCTGGTTTTTAAGTTGTTATTGTTTCATTGTCTCTGCTCAATGACACCTACATTGAAGTATGCCAGGGCTCAAATCTATTTGAATTATTGACCTTTTTATCTCTTTCCTGCTCTCAGAAGCCATTTACTGCCAGGAAAGTGTTTTATGGCTGTAATTACTTATCAGTGAGGGTTATGCTATAGTCCGACCTGGACAGAAACTGTCACTTGCATACCTGATGTTTAACGCTTTCAGGCAGATAAAGAAAAAAAGGAACACAGCATACTGTAGTTATTTGTGTGCTAGGCACTGTACATACCCATGTCTATTTCATCATGTCACATGTCACCTTGTGTGTCCTTTAAGGCCATTGTGTCAGCCCCTGATATTGGGGTAGCATGACCCTGAAGATGAAGACCCTTGGATGCAACTGTTGAGGATTGGTGGGGTGGAGTGTGTGTCTGTGTGCTGGGAAGGGAAGGGAAGGGGGTTGGCAACTTATTTGTATAACATCATAAGTGGCTATTATATTTTCAAAGTTGGATAACAAAAGTGTCAATCAAAATTCAAATCCCCAAAATGGCAAAAGCCTGTAACCGTCACTTAGGTAACATGGGACAACAATACCATCACCATCATCAAGAAAGCACAACAAAGGATGTTCCACCTACGGCTGCTGAAAAAGTTTGGTCTACCGCATAAATTAATAGTGCAGGCCTATACTGGGATCAATGAATCTATTGTGACATCATCTATGACTGTCTGGTTTGGCTCCTGCTCACTTCTCCTCCCCTTCCCCTTGTGCAGAGTAAAAACGCAGGGAGTGCTGTTATATTTATCTAGTCCACACTGCCTCTGGTAACTTCTTCCTCCCGCACACTAATATTGCAAACAACCAACTCAGTTAAATAGTGCTTCCGCAAGAGGAAACAACAGTATGCACAAGATGTCCGTATTCAGTAGAACAATGTTGTTCAAATTATATCGTACACATGTGGCAAACTGCACAATATCAGCCATGTGAGTTGATCCGCCACATGGATGGGTGCCTGTTAAGGCCCATACACACGTCGGATTTTTGCGAACGACCCGTCGTTTGAACGTTCCGTCGTTCGCACGTCAAATCCGGCGTGTGTACAGACTATCGTTCGGGTGATAAGACAGGTTTTCTTCTTATCACCCGAACGATAGTCTGTACACACGCCGGATTTGACGTGCGAACGACGGAACATTCAAACGACGGGTCGTTCGCAAAAATCCGACGTGTGTATGGGCCTTTATCAGTCACATGTCATGTCGTTGGCTACAATTTTGCATATGATTGTCATCCAACACAGTGAAATCTGTCATTTGTTAGACAATTCAAACGACTTTAGTTGAGCGTGTGTACAAGACTTTACTTATTTTTAACCCTAACTGTAAAGGAGAGCTAATGCATGAGATAAGCAAAATAAGAAAAGACAATTCATGAGAGAAATAGATAAGGAGAGATAAACTATGAGTTAAGTCAAATAGGAAGAGATAAAGCATCAGTTAAGTCAAATAAGGAGAGATAAACCATGAGTTAAGTCAAATAAGGAGAGATAAACCATGAGTTAAGTCCAATAAGGAGAGATAATCAATGAGTTAAGTCAAATAAGGAGAGATAAACCATGAGTTAAGTCAAATAAGGAGAGATAATCAATGAGTTAAGTCAAATAAGGAGAGATAAACCATGAGTTAAGACAAATAAGGAGAGATAAACCATGAGTTAAGACAAATAAGGAGAGGTAAACCATGAGTTAAGTCAAATAAGGAGAGATAAACCATGAGTTAATCACTTGCAGATCTTTGAGGTGCATGGGCACCTGAAAACTAACTTGTAGATCAGGGGCATAGATATGCATCTCTGTTTGTTTTCTTAGCCACACGCAATCACCATATGCCTCCATCGCCGCCCAACCGTTCCAAGATCGGTAAATAGTAAATGTGTTTCCAAAGCCAATCAAAGTGCTTATTATGAATAACCAGCAAGATGCATGTAGTTATTCATAAAATGAAAGTAAAACACACACATATGCAACACTTCCCCCAATGAGTTATTTACCCCTCCTACCCCTTCCCCCATAATTACCGAAATAAAGCACTTAAAATAAAAAAAAGGAAAAAAATGGCAACATTGAAAAAAGCCTAAATACTTACCTTAGGGACACCAGCTTTTTAAAATGTATGTATGTCATGGGGGTATATTACTGTTATTTTTGCAAATAAGGGCTTGTAAAAAACGCTAAATAAAAAAAATTCACCTTTATTTCCAAATAAAATTGCAACCATACATTGTACTAGGGACATCATTTTAATGTGGCAATAACCAGGATAAATGGGCAAATTACATGTGTGGGTTTTATTTACAGTTGCACTTTTATTTTTAAACTATAATGGTTGAAAACTGAGAAATAATGACTTTTACAATTCTCCACTTTCTTATTCCATTTAAAATACATAGGAAATAAAATAATTTCTAACAAAAAGTATGACCCAGAGAAAGCCTAGTGTGCTCTACAAAAATATATAGATAATTTTGGTGTGATAAACAGTGATAAAGTTATTAGTAAATGAAGGGAGGAGCGTGATATGTGAAAATTGTTGTGGTTTTTGAGAGGAAATAACTTGTGGAATGAAAGTTAGTTAAGGAGAGATACATCATGATTCAAAAGACTCACAAGCTTCTTCTAGCCCCTAGATGTCTTCCGAGTAGTGGTGCTCATCACAACCTCGTAATTATTGCATCCAGGCTAATTTGAGCAATTACAGCTCCAGAATCGTCATCCGTGATCTGCCACGATTACGGATGGCGATTCCGAATGCATCCGTAATTGCATCCACATTCGACCCATAATTCCGGTTTACGAGCCTTAACTGCTTGCCGACCGCGTCACGTCGCTGGGCGTGGCCGCGGCTGCAGCCCCAG
This sequence comes from Hyperolius riggenbachi, assembly GCF_040937935.1. Classification (NCBI taxonomy): domain Eukaryota; kingdom Metazoa; phylum Chordata; class Amphibia; order Anura; family Hyperoliidae; genus Hyperolius; species Hyperolius riggenbachi. Next base: position 37,394,036 of record NC_090651.1, on the reverse strand, counting down.
GACCCGCTAACGCCGGTTGGCGTAAAGTCCTGGGGCAGCAGTTTGCAGGAGATCGCGCGCAGGCTGCTGCCTGGTGGGCGGAGCAGAGCTCCGCCTTCAGTCTCCGAGCTTCGATCACCGCTCGGAAAACTGTTACACGGCAAAACCGCTGTGTATTTACATGTACAGCGCTGCGATCTGCACCAGTGCTGTACTGGGGACAGCCATGTGACACGGCTGTCCTTCTGGGGGACAAGAGAGTGATCGGCTCTCATAGGCAGAAGCCTATGACAGCCGATCGCCGTGATTGGCCGGCTGGGGGGAGGGAGGGGATTTGGGAAAAAAAAACAAAAAGAAAATAGCAAGAAATATACAAAAAAACACACAAATAAATATTTATAAAAAGAAAAATAGAGCGCTCTGTTAGTGGGGAGAAAAGGAGGGGGGGGGGGGATCACTTGTGTGCAGAGATGTATGGCCCTGCAGCTTGGCCTTAAAGCTGCAGTAGCCAATTAAGCAGGAAATAGCTTGGTCACTAGAGGGGTTTAACACCATGGTCCTCAAGAGATCAATTACGACTGTCATTATATATATATATATATATATATATATATATATATATATATATATATATATATATAAATATATATATAAGCGGTGAATAGCAAAGGCCCCGGACGTGCTACAAACATTAACGTTACATGGTATGGTAAGAAGGGCAGTGAGAGCAAGAGGGAATTTTTTTTCAAAAAGACCTTGCAGTTTTTGAGAAAATTGATTTTACAATTCTTAAGCTGAGTGGGGGAAACGTTTTAATGGCCACCGAATTTAGCGGTTAATAGCAAAGCCCCCAAACCTACCAGAAACACCAAATTTGCAGGGTATGTTAAGAAGAACAGTGGGAACAATGGCGGTGTGTAGCGGCGAGTGCGCAGAGATCTTCAATCAAGATTTCAACATTATTGTCGTGGGACTTTTCCGAGGATATTGGCTTGGGAAAAAAAATGTTTTCCTTGTATGGGGGCTTTGCAGCTAATTATATATATAGAATGGCAGTCATAATTACGTCTTGTAATTATGGCTACATCGTGTAATTGGAACTGCTATTCTACCCGTAATTTTGATTATGAACAAATTGGAAGGGCTGCGCAAAGTTGGATTTGAAACCACTCAAATTTAAAACCGGGTCCTTCGAGCAACATTACTTCTGAGTCCCTCGCCGCAGCTTCAGTGCCTCCCACTGTCGGAATATGAAGCTCGCCAGCCAGTAAGTTTGCGCGGATGCAGTACGTGCCCGGTCACTCGCTCAATGCCAGCCACATGTGTCTTCGCATGTGCAGAAGCGCCGACCTGCCGAGTTGTGCCAGTGAGCTTTACAGGCGGCCAGCAGGACAGTGGGGAGCAACGGAGCTGCAGCAAGGAAGATTTCTAGCGGCTGAAAGAAGCCCTTGGTAAGTAAAGATTGCTTTTTAATTTCACCTTGTGAGTCTTTTAAGTTAGATAAGGAGAGATAAATCATGAGTTAAGTAATTTAAGGAGGGGGGGCGTGGCCTGGCCATGGAGTGAGGAAGACGCACGGCTCTTTAGCTCCGCTCTACCCTGCTGATCCTGACTTAACCTTCCTGGCGGTAAGCCCGAGCTGAGCTCGGGCTATGCCGCGCAGGAAGATATCTCAGCCCCTGGTGGGGCGATTTTCTTCATTTAAAATGCTGTACGCGCAGCTAGCACTTTGCTAGCCGCGCGTACAGCTTGATCGCCGCCGCTCTGCGGCGATCGCCCGCACGCAGCGGCGCAACAGGGCCCCCCCGCCAGAGCCCTGCGCTGCCCGGACCAATGAGTTCCGGGCAGCGCTATGGGCTGGATCGGAGGCGTCTGACGTCAGGACGTCGGCTGACGTCCATGACGTCATTCCGATCGTCGCCATGGCGACAGGAGAAGCCAAACAGGGGAACGCGTTATATACGCGTTCCCCTGTTTGCTATTGATGCCGGCGACGATCGCACTAGAGGGACACATGCGCCCTCTAGTGGTGTTTCATGTAGCTACCACTCTGGTAGCTTTACATGAAACAAAAAAAAAAAATTAAAAAAAAAGGATTTTTGCCTTTTTGGCAAAAACAACTAACCACCAGGAGGGTTAATGCTGCCTCTAAAAACCTGCGGTTTCTTGGCGACTCACCTCCAGAGTACCTGCTCTACTTCCTGGATCACAGCCATGATGAAAAGTGGAGATCCCAAGCAATCCTCCATCTCTGCCCGGCTGGCGCAGTACGCACACACTAACGGGCAAGATGGCGCCGACACCTCCGCAACTTCTTCTACTACTAAAGACACTACTATAGATGACACTCTGCCGTTGGAGGAGGTAGGTCTCAGCCCTGCTAGCAGCCCAAAGACCATCTCTGAAGCCCCTAAGCAGCAGAAGGTACTCACTTCCCCTCAGGGCGGTAAAGGGGATTCCCCTACCCTGCCTCATGGCGATGCTGACCGCGGCCTAGAGGAAAAGCCTTCCAGGCTCCAACTTATGGAAGCCATAGCAGATCTTAAGGCCTCTATAACGGGAAGGCTAGACACCATTCAGGTAGAACTCTCATTGTCAAAGCTGACATGCAAAAAATCAAAGACAGAACTGGAGAGGCGGAAAAACGTATTAGTGATCTGGAGGACGGGTTAGGCCTCTCTGTTCCGATGTAAAGTACTATGGCAAGATTTCTGATAACCACTCGTTTAAGCTCTCTGACTTAGAAAACCGCTCCAGACGTAGCAACTTAAGGTTTGTGGGGTTCCCAGAGAAAGCTGAAGGTCCGTGCGTAGAAGAATTTCTAGAATCATGGCTCACTGACTCTCTCCCGGGCTTCATACCCTCCTGCACTTTTGCAATTGAAAGGGCTCACAGGATATCGGGCGCTTCTCCTAAACCGGGACTCCCCCCTAGGCCTCTGATTGCCAAATTTCTGAATTTCCGTGATAAAGCCTCCATTCTTCAAGCTGCAAGAATATATGCTCAGCCTCTGAAATTTAATGATACCACTATACACATATACCAGGATTTTTCAGTGGACATTCAAAAACAACGTATAGCCTTCAATGATGTTAAAAAAATCCTACGGAATAGGCAACTAACGTATAGCATGCTTTATCCTGCCAAGTTAAAAATCATACATGAGGATAAAGCCCTCTTCTTGTCGAATCCACGTGATGTCGCCAATTGGCTGGAAGAAAACGGCTCAGATTTAGCTGGGAATCTCTCCCCATCACGCAAACGTCGCTGACTTTAACTTTTGGTTTTCTGATTTTTTTTTTACAGATTCATTTTTTAGTTGCTTACTTAAAACCTGGCGCTGGTACACTTTTTCTTTCATTGAACACTCACATGTGCTTTGCTCGTAATGTCCAGCTTCAATGAGAACTTCTATATGGTCTGCCTCATCCAGGCATCCTCTAAGATCCTGTAGCAGGTTACTTGTTGTATAATTGTCCTATGTCATCCTCCTTCATGAAAAAGGATCCTCTCCTCATTTAATGCCTTGTCTATCCTATATGCACCTGCAGTATGAATATAAGTACTAACCTTTTCCTCCTCTTATACATAACCTCTCCAGCCTGGTCATGCCAATGAGGATCTACTGGTGCAATATGTCATTTATTATTATGTATCCTGGCGGAGTTGGCTGTTGCCACCAGTTCATGCCTGATATTCTTAACTATCCTGCCTCCTTGTGTGCCGGGCATGCACTGGTGGCACTCCTGCTCTGCTAATTATTTCCTTTATTCGTGGCATTTATTTACTCTCAGCATTTTATTTGAGTTGGTCTCGGGGGTGTTTAAGATAGAAACCTGGGGTTTTACTCTAAGTCCTATCAGGGTACTGGAGTTTAGTTCTCTGGTTCTACGCCTCTACATGTTGCCGTTTAAGTTTGGGGGAAAAGCGGGTTGTGGTTTGGGACAGCTTGCGGGGTGGGTTCGGGTGGGGGAAGGGGTTCTGGTTTGTTGTCTGTATGTTTATTTGTGTCATGACATTGTCGTTTCTTTCATCTCATTTAAGAGTGCATTATTCCACTGTGGAGACGCTTCTCTAACAACTCCATTTGATAATGGCTGAATTCAAGATTATATCTTGGAATGTTAGGGGTATGAATCATCCCATTAAAAGAAGATTAGTATTTGATTACCTTAAAAAGATCCATCCCTATATTATATGCCTACAGGAGACTCATCTAACGGGTTCCCGCCTTAATACTCTTATGAAACCCTGGATAGGGCAAGTTTATGCAGCACAATATTCCCCTTACTCTAGGGGATCTGCAATTTTAATATCCAAGAATGCCCCCATTAAAGTGAACTCTGTGCATACTGACCCTTTGGGCAGGTTTGTGCTTCTGCATTTTACACATGAAGGTCAATCTTATATTATTACCTCCATATACCTCCCTCCCCCCCCCCCCCCCCTTTCCAGGTTTCTGTACTGGAGAAAATAATGTCAATTATTTACAATCTTCCTTCTAGCTCATTACTTTTATGTGGTGACTTTAATAACATTACTAATGCCCGTTTAGATAGATCTTCCTCTGGTGAACATAGAGGCCACACAGCCTTCCTGGAATGGATGCAGAAGCACTCTCTAACTGATGTCTGGAGGTGGCGTAATAAGGATAAAATAGTATTTTCATGCTTCTCTGATACACATGGTACCATGTCTCGAATAGACTTATTACTAGGCTCCTATGATGTCCTTTCTAAAATAAACTCTCTGGAATACCTTTCACATGGGATATCGGATCATACCCCCCTCCTTTGTAAGCTGAGTGGGGCCTCTGGCCTTAGCTCGGGATGCTGGAGAATGGGTCAGCTATGGCTACAAGATGAAACTGTCTTGAACCATTGCCTTACACAAATGGAAGAATACTGGCTCATTAATCCGGGTACCTCCTCTGCAGGAGTAGTTTGGGATGCATCTAAGGCAGCTCTCCGGGGACATTTTGGGCACATAAAAGGTATTCTCCTTAAGAACGATGAGGCCTATATAGCCACCACTGAGAACGCTATGAAAACCGCCCATTCACAATTTTTAACTTCCCCTTTACCAGAACACTATGCTTTATGGGCAAAGGCCCGCCGTGACCATGAGCTCAGGCTGTTAAACAAAGCCAAAAGACGTAACTTTATCCTTTCCCAAACTTACTTCGAATTTGGTAATAAATCTAGCAAGTTACTTGCCTCAATGGTACATGCCCACTGTTCCCCTATAGCTATATCCAGAATTATTAACCCCTCCGGATTTATTAACAATACATCGGATGATATCCTTGAAGCGTTTCGTACATTTTACTCTAATTTATACCGGGCAGGACCGGAGTGTGATCCGATTTCCCTTAATAATTTTCTAAATGCATGCCAACTTCCAGTGCTAGGAGATGATGATAAATCTCTGCTTGATGCTCCTTTAACCCTAACTGAGGTACTAGCCACAATTAATTCCCTTAAAAAGAACAAGTCCCCTGGACCAGATGGGATTCCCTCTGAATGGTACGCCAAAAGTAAAAGTGTCTCCTCACATGCCCTTCTTCAAGCATTTAATAATTCCCTCTCCACTGACACTCTTCCAGACTCCATGAAAGAAGCCCACATTACCCTTCTCCTGAAGCCTGGGAAGAACCCCGAATCTTGCGATTCTTATCGTCCGATTTCATTATTGAATACAGACGTTAAAATTCTCGCCAATTGTAATTGAAAAATTAATCTTACCTGACCAAACAGGCTTTATACCCACACGATCTACTAAATTAAACCTCCGCAGGGTATTTGCCAATCTACAATTTCCCCATTCCAACTCTGGTAATAGAATTCTCCTGGCTTTAGACACTAACAAAGCCTTTGACACACTGTCTTGGCAATACCTCCAAATAATTCTTGAGAGATTTGGGCTGGGGCCAGGCTTTCGGAGATGGATACATATCCTTTACTCAGAACCTAGAGCTCGTATCCGTGTAAATGGTCAACTATCCTCACCCTTTAATATCGAAAGAGGCACCCGACAAGGGTGCCCCCTCTCTCCCTTATTGTTCGCCCTTGCCATGGAACCCCTGGCTGCCTTTTTTTACCGTGGTATAACAGGGTGGATAATCAATAAGGTTCAGGAAAAAATGTCATTATATGCGGACGATGTCCTTTTATACCTAGATAGCCCTGGTCCCTCTCTACAAAGAGTATTGGAGGTGTATGAACTATTTGGGACTTTCTCTGGACTGAAAGTAAATTGGTCTAAATCGATAATATTTCCGGTGGATGCAGGGTCCTGCTTCATGATTCCCTCAGATCTTCCTTTACAACAGTGTTCTTCCTTTAAATATTTAGGTATAACCATATCTAGGGAAAATGACTCCTATATTACTAACAACCTTTCCCCTGTCATTGCTGACACAGAAACAAAACTTAAGAGATGGAGTAGATTACCGTTAGACTTATTAGGTAGAATCAACCTTATAAAAATGATTGTTGCCCCCAAACTTTTGTATATTTTTCTAATGTCCCCATGCTGGATTCCTAACTCTATCTTCCTAAAAATCAACTCTATTATGATCAACTTTATCTGGGCCGGGAAATCTCCTAGACTTTCTTTAGAAACTTTACAGCTGCCGGTGTGTAAAGGCGGTTTTGCTCTGCCACACTTTCAGTTGTATTATATAGCAGCTCAACTCTCTTACCTTTACAGATGGCTTCACAGTATTAGGGATGATTCCTCACTTGATACTGAGGCCGATATTGCCTCCTCATATGAGGCCCTATGCAACATTATATATAGAGGTAAACCCCCATCAAGTATTGGTACTTCTCTTTTTAGTATGTCCCTAAGAATCTTCCTTAAGGCTAGACGCATAGTGGGAGATAAAAGCCTTAAGTTTTCACCGAGCTCACCCTTATGGTGTAACCCAAACTTACCAGAATTTTCTTCCCTTAATGATCCGGCCTTTTGGATAAACAGGGAAGTTAAATATATTAACCAGCTATATTTAAACAACTCCATTAAATCATGGTCACATATGGCCGCAGAATTTCACCTCCCTCATCATGCTCGCTTTCGCTATCTCCAGCTTAGGCATGCTGCCATAGCCCAGTATGGAGGTCCTGTTGCCCCTTTGTCCCCCGGAAATGTAGAAAAATGGTTACTGGTGAAGGATCCTACCAAACTCATTTCTAGACTTTACTCTAATTTAGTTATATATAAATTTCGCTCCAGAGAAAGCAAAGCCAGGTGCACTTGGTCGGATTGGGGTGAGGAAATTTCCACAATAGAGTGGGCGGATTTTGAAGATACATATATGAAAACTGTTATTGCCTCTAGGGACAAGCTGATTCAGGTCCGTTGGTTCCATCAAATTTATTATACCCCTATTCGTCTGAATAAATTTATTCCCAATTCCTCAAATGCCTGTTGGCGCTGTGGCACCGCCCCTGGAACATTTAAACATATGAGCTGGGACTGCCCCCTCATTCAGGCCTTCTGGTCGAAAGTCCTTACATTCATGCAAAATAACCTACAGCTTCCGTTTATCCTTTCTTATAAAGTCTGTTTGCTAGGTTTAGTTGAAGATTTACATATCAATAAGCATAAGAAATTGATGATGAGGATCCTTCTCTTTTATGCCCAAAAAACCATCTCCTTAGAGTGGAAAAAACCCTCTGAACCTCCAATCTCCTTGTGGTTCCGCGTAGTCAATCAAGCCCTTCCTTATTTTAAGCTCACCTGGGACAGACGTGGTGCTCTATCCAAATTTTCTAATACCTGGGACATTTGGATCAACTGCACTGAATCGGCTTCTCCTGATCTAGATATCAACCCTAACATTCTGGACTTTTTGTAGTCACGATATAATTTTATGGGGTTATACCCCTGTTGTGATGGCCCTTTATACTGCACCATTCATACCTATCATTTCACAGTCTCTCAGTCCATGTTCCTGTTATTGACGAATTTAACCTGAAATTTGTCTCCAAATGTTCTATTCTATTTTTATATTAGTCCTGTTATATGGATGATTGCACTATATCTAATAATGCTGGATTGTATTCTAATGTTACTGATTTCCAGTAATTAATATTACTTGACATTGTCATGTGTATATGTCAGTGTTTGTATTTTCTTTGTTTAAAAATAATAAAAAAGAGAATTAAAAAAAAAAAGTAATTTAAGGAGAGATAAATTGAGAATTTAATAAGTAAGCTTAGATCATTCAACAAAACAGTTTTGTGAATCAGCCTCTTTGTCTCTTTAAAGAAAACCTGTAACTACAAAAAGTTTCCCTGGGGGGTACTAACCTCGGTAGGGGGAAGCCTCCGGATCTGATCGAGGCTTCCCCCGTCCTCCTGTGTCCCACGGCAGTCTCGCTGTGCCCCTCCGAACAGCGGGCATGTAAATATTTACCTCCCCGGCTCCAGCGCAGGAGCAGTATCCGCTCTCCACTCGGAGATAGGCGGAAATACCGATCGCTGTCGACCCGCTCTACTGCGCATGCGCAAGTCTCCTGCGCCTGCGTAGTAGAGCGGACTCGACAGAGATCGGGTATTTCCGCCTATCTCCATACGGTTTGTCACAACAGCTCCCCCGCTGGAGCCAGAAGAGATAAATAAATCAGCGCTTATCAGGCTTGTCGAGGGAGGATTCCGGGACACTTCGGGGGAGCCAGCACTGGACTACCTGCATCTACAGTGGAGTGGGAAGCTTCATTGAGACCCTGAGGCTTCCCCCTACCGAGGTGAGTACTCTCCAGGGGATCTTTTTTTTTGTTACAGAGTCTCTTTAAGAAAATGGATCTTTGAATCCCAGCTCCTTTAACATAAAACCAAGAAATGATGAAAATGACCTAACAATAAATAAATTAGTTGACACTCTTTTAAACAGATTCAATAGCCAATAAAGTATTTTTACAGTAAAAACATCGCAGCCTCTGGGCCCATAAAATTGCTTTTTGAAGGCATAAATGAAGAATAACCAATAATATTTTTAAAACAAGCAGATTCATAATAAAAGCTATTTTTATTAAGATAATGAACCATTTTTATGCTCCCGCTATAAACTGGTCAGGGTGTTTAATTTTCTGAAACCGTTCCTGGATCAAAACGCATAAACACATTACTAAAAAGGATGACAAACTATTAAAAGTGTGTCGGAAATGGGGCCCTAAAAACTGTACAGCCGTAAAAGGGTAAAAAAAAGCAAGTTTACAACAGGAAACCAGGTGCTTAACAATCCTTTATCAGCAGCCAGCGAGAGAATTCAATACATACTAGCGAAGAGCTCCGTTTTTCAACCTGCTGAAGAAAAATTAAGTGCTGCTTTTATGCTGGTATTAGGGGGGACTAAAGGGTTTTCCAGTAGCAGATAGTACAGTAATGCAAAGTACAGAAAGTTCTAAGTTAACACATGTTTAAAGTAAATCTGAAGACAGAGGCAAGGCTCTGGGTCCTATGGAGTCTTAGGCCCGGTTTATTTTCCGCAATTTTGGGCAGAAATTGGTCATTCCGTTCCGTTTGGTCGGAACGGAATAGCTTTTTCAATTCGGCGGAATTCAGAAATTGCCTGTGAAATTCTGCTGGTATCCGTTGATGGTTTTAAGCTGAAAATTCAGGAGAGAAAGAGAGAGAGAGAGAGAGAGAGAGAGAGAGAGTATTTATATAGCGCCTTTCTCCTGTCGTACTCAAAGCGCTTGCGAGGCAGTCACTAGAGCGCACTCAATAGCAGTGTTAAGGAGACTTGCCCAAGAAACTCCTTACTGAACTAGGTGGTGGCATACTGAACAGGCAGAGCCGAGATTTGAACCCAGGTCTCCTGTGTCAGAGGCAGAGCCCTTAACCATTACACTATCCAGCCACTGGTACGTGCTAGGCTAGCTTCAGCATGTAGCATTGTAGTGTGTTGTGTTAGGGGTATAATGGTTAGGATAGCAGCCTACCAAGAGGTAGGCCTGGGTTCGATTCCTGGCCAATGTATGTGAGTTGGCTGTTGACATCCTACAAATCCCTAAGCAAGCTCATTTTTCTCTTGGATATATCATAATGGTACATGCTAGGCTGGCTTCAGCATGTAGTGTTGGTGGTGGCGTAGCGGTGAGGAGAGCTGCCTACCAAGCACTAGACCTGGGTTCGACTCCCAGCCAATGTATGTAAGCTGGCTTTCGAAATCCTACAATTCCCTGGAAGACAAGACCCTCCTCTGGAGGAGGAGGGGAGGAAGAGAAAAAGGACTAAGGGAACAGTCAATAGGTTCTATGGGCTACCATTTAGCATTAAAGGGATACTGTAGGGGGGTCGGGGGAAAATGAGCTGAACTTACCCGGGGCTTCTAATGGTCCCCCGCAGACATCCTATGTTGGCGCAGCCACTCCCCAATGCTCCGGCCCCGCCTCCGGTTCACTTCTGGAATTTCTGACTTAAAAGTCAGAAAACCACTGCGCCTGCGTTGCCGTGTCCTCGCTCCCGCTGATGTCACCAGGAGTGTACTGCGCAGACACAGACCATACTGGGCCTGTGCTGTGCGCTCTTGATGACATCAGCGGGATCGAGGACACGGCAACGCAGGCGCAGTGGTTTTCTGACTTTAAAGTCAGAAATTCCAGAAGTGAACCGGAGGCGGGCCGGAGCATGGGTGAGCGGCTGCGCGGGCACAGGATGTCTCCGGGGGACCATTAGAAGCCCCGGGTAAGTTCAGCTCATTTTCCCCCGACCCCCCTACAGTATCCCTTTAAGAAGGTTTAATTTGCGATTAGTTTAATTTTTCCGCCGGATCCGGAATTCCGCGAATTTTGCAAAAATGCGGCGGAATTTTTATAGCGACGGAATTAAGCGCTGGCGGAATCCGCGAATTCCGGCGGAACGGAATTTGCTCTTTCCGATCATCCCTAATTAGATGGTGCAAGCTGGAGTGAGGACAGATATACATGCTAAAGCACACTGGTACATGCACTTTTCACCCAATGGCACCTACAAATTGGTGCTCTGCATGGGGAGGGGGGGCACGGCACCACATTGGGACATCGGCCAACTGACTGGTCATAGTTTTTGCCCTATTTTCAAGCCAAAAATGTGTGTGTGTGTGTTGGGGAAGGGGGGGGATATGTCAAGGCCTTATCCACATATATGGTATTAACAGTAGAAGATGTCAATCTATGATGAAAAAAAGGTTAATGAAAAGACTTAGATACTTACCTCGGGGGTGCCTCTGGATGGTCCTCATCCTAGTAGAGCCCACTTTTCCAATGCAGGGTCTCTCTTTTAACTTCTGGTCATGCTCCTGACCATGGACTAGCGCATCTAATCTGAGCATGCATAAGTAAGTTGTTTGCATGCCCAGAAAAATTAAGCTGCTCATGCAGAGCTTTTTTCCTCTGCTTTTTTCCGATAGTGCCTAAAGCAGGGATTTCAAACCGGTCCTTCAAGGCCCGAGGTCCTCACACATTTTTGACACAGCTCAAATGAATTGATGAGTCTGAATCAGGAAAGGTGTGGTCCATCAGTTAGAACACATTCATCTATTTCTCAGTTCATCATAAACACTGTCATGGATCTGGCCCTCCAGGCCTGGAGTTCTACACATGTGGCCTAGAGGAACCCTGCACTGGAACGGTGATGTTAGGAATATTGTACTGCCATTTCCTGCCTGCTGGTGGTAGTATGGAGCTGGACTAACCTGGACTTTCACCATCCACCAAAAAGTGTCCTTTCACTGTGCTCAAGGAATTGCAGTTCCCGTTCTGGCCTGAGGGTGAGTCAGTAGCACTGTCTGCAGATTCACATTATCATCCTGTTATTATCATGCATAGACTACTTAGGTTCTGCCTCTTCCTCCTGCTAGTTGCCAGGACTTAGTGGCCCTCATGCCTGAGTATTCTGGACACTCCTGTAAACCTGACTCTGATCCTGGACTTGTTGCTAAAATTATTAGCTTGTCTTGACAGTGCCTCTTGCCTGTTCCTTTGTACCATGACTTGATCTTATAGCCTGTTGCCGACCCTGCTTTCCTTTTGACTCTGCTATTGCATATTCCTTTGATACTTGTAATGATTTTTTGATATATAGTCATACCCCAGAGTTTTAAAATAGAGAATGAAATCGCTAGTCCATGGGGGAGCTCACTTGAGTTACACCGTAAAGCATTCCAAGTTAAAGGACACAAGTGTACAGCTATTCATCCGTTGGACACCACCAGATGGCTATAAAACCGTACAAAAGAAAAAAAGATGGAAATGCTCAGTGTGTTTAAAAGTATAAAAATATCCTCATTTCTCAGCAGAGAGCAGCTCACCTTGGCCTTGAACCAGGAAACCGTGGTACATACAGCGCGGGTTTATATTACTGCGCGCTCACAGCGCATGGTCCTGTCAGCATAGTATGTGCTCCAAACTGCCGTGCATGACCGTAATGCCATAGCGCGACCGTGGTAATTCACTAGTGCGGCCACTACTTTACCGTAGTTACGCTTCGAGTGTATTGCTTGAGAGGAGCGCATGTTATACTGAAAGGACTGCGTGTTGTGTGCGCATGCTAATATTAACACATTCTGTGCGTGTGCAGTAGATGTCTCACGGTTTCCTGCTGCATCAAGGCCCTTATTTGGTGGTTGATAATGCTGATATTGACAATTCAACATATGAGCATGCTAGTGCATAAATCTACTATTCATCTGTTCCCGGTCACGGTTGCCACATCTGTGGAAAGAACACTGTCCAAGAATCCATGTCTCCAGATAAATCCCTGGCCAGCTGTGAATACCAGTGGATTGCAGGCAAATTTAGTCAATGAATGCGTATCAGATTTTATTTGACAAAAGTTGCATGCAGTGGCATGATGCGTTGCACAGGGATCTCCCTTGTTTCATCAGAGGGGCAATTTAACTGAGTTTTTTTATTTCATTCATTTTGGCGCAGGGTGAAGCCCAACAATAGCTCACCCTGCTCCTACGCAAATTCTGGGCCCACACTGATTCCTACAAGTTGTAGCAACTCAGGGGACATATAATTATTGTTTTACTAATTTGTGTGTAGAGATGGCCCAGCCTTGGAGAACTCATGGAGAAGCACATGATCAGTTTGATCAGCTGATATATTTGTAAGCCTCTGATTTGCTGAGATGACTTCCTGGTTTAACACATGATCATGACCAGCAAATTAGAGGCTTACAAATCTATCAGCTGATCAAACTGATCGTCTGCTTTTCCATGAGTTCTCCAAGGCTGGTCCATCTCTATTTGTGTGCCGCCCCGCTTAATCTCTGGGTGCCCAAATCAGGCATACAGAGCTGGTGCCAAAATGATCCACCGCAGCGCAGCGCCGAAATTACCGATAGGTGCCTCAAATTTACCACCAGTGGCCAGAGTTTTGGCACTCTATGCTGTGCAATTGTGCTTGGCGGAGGCAATGGTAAAATTTGCAATGATGTCCAAAGATTTGTAATAACAGTACAGGCTCTGCTGCTTACCTCTCGGTGTCAGATTCAAAACGACACTATCAGAAGATTCCATGTCTAGACAAATCAGCACAACAGGGCACCTACACCACATTACATGGGTCATTGTAATGCTTTGGCTGATCATTGTAAATTAAAGTGGACCTGAACTCTTGTACAGGACAGAAGGAAAACTAGAGAAATGCACCCTGTATGTATTTCGAGAGTTTAGGCTGTCTAATTAACCCTCATCTGTGACTTATCACTACCGTAATTTGATCCCAGAGCTGTGTCAGCTCAGGAATCTCCTCATGGCTGCGCCATGGCAGGGCAGCTAATTTTTAAATGCAGGATGTGAAAAACATGTCTGCTTCCATGAAAGCAGGAAGTAGATACACTGCAGATTTATTTCAGGATTTGTAACAAAGAAATGTTTTTCTTTGAAGGTTATTATGCTGTTGCTTATCTTTTAGAGCAGATAGGAAGTTCTAAGTTCCGCTTTAACCTCAGACTAGAAAGAAGCTACTTGGTAATTTGGTCATGCGGATTTTGGTTCTGTTCTGTTGTTCGTTACTTTTTCTTTTTCCTTCAAAAAGTACTCAGTACATTGTTCTTCTCAGCAAACATTCTATCCAAACCTGCAGAGTATGTAGATTACGCTTATCTCTGAAAAAATCAACCTCACGCTAGACATTCGGGAGAGCTCCGGAGTGCATTCTTGCTATTCAGAACAGCTACGCAAACACGTTTTTTTGGACATTGCTCTGACATTTATACGTACAAACTTCAAAGGCGGAATGCGATGAGTATCTTGCTCTTAATTTATTTATTTATTTGTGTGCGGCGAGAAAGATTTTGTCAGGAGCTTTGCTCGGAGAAGAAATGTTAAATATTTCAATAAAACGCCTCCCGATATTTTAATGACTTCAGTATATTTTGGTGCGTGCGCGAGTGTATATCCCCCGTAACTCTTCTGTACTTTTTGGAGTCAGAAAAAGCAGCGGGATCACAGGAATCCGAGATAAGATGAATATATTTTCCTTAACCACCTGGGTCGTAATGAAATATTCAGTATGGACGCGACGCATGCCAGTGTTATAGAGCGCACGGCATTCTTATGGCATTTAACAATAAGAGCTGCCCCCAAAAATGCCTGGAACAAGTTCTCGGCGCCCCTGCTAGTGATACGATTAAAGCACAGCTCAAGTCGACAACAGACTAGAGCCTAAATTAGATCAAAGTCACTGTATAAAGTCTTGCTGTTTTGACTTTATCTACTCCTTGATGGGGCTCAGACTCAGACCCTCTCCTGGCCAAGCACTGTTCAATCTTGATTTAAACACTATAATATATTACCCTTGAGATCTTTGATTGCTAATATATTTCTGGCTACTAAAATAGCTATTGCAAGACGTTGGAGGGATCCAAAAACCCCTGAGCTTTGCAGAATTGTTGCTAATTGTCAACACTAACCTGAAATATGAACGCATGATAGCCAACCTAAATAGCTCTATGGATAGATTTTTGGGAGCTGTGGGGTTGATAACTATTTTCAGCGATCAATTACCATATATACTTGAATACAAGTCAACCTCATGTATAAAGGTCATGTATGACCTTGACATCGCACCCTTTCCACCCTCAGACCATCACCTTCTCACCTTCAACCTCCTCACGGAAGGCACCTCCAAATTAGCCACCCACCCACCTGGTCGATGGCAGCGAGACCTACGCAAGCTCAACCCTAGTGTCCTTGCTGACCCCCTCCATGCCCTCTCCTCCACTCTCCCCACCCTAACCTGTCCTAATCTTGCTGCAGCTCAGTATCGCCAAACTCTCTCATCAGCCCTAGAGAAAGCTGCTCCACCAATATTTCGCCACAACCGACCCCCTAACCCCCAGCCCTGGCGCACTACCCATATTCGCATCCTCCAGAGGAAAACACGCGCCACTGAATGGAAATGGAGAAAAACTAGACTTAACCAGGATTTCCTACAGTACAAGACCAACCTGCTGCAGTTCCACACTGCCCTTGCTCATGCGAAGCAGGAATACTTTACCAAGCTCATCGGAGCACAAGCTTCCAACCCCCGGCGTCTTTTTGCCACCTTCAACTCCCTGCTTAAACCCACCCCCGCACCCTCCGTTTCCTCCCTCTCTGCCACAGATTTAGCCACCCACTTCACCAACAAAATTGTCTCCATCCGCCAGGAAATATCCAATCTCCAATCTTCGCCTCCCACCCCCTCCCAACCAGCTCCTCCTCCACCCTATCCTCCCCTCACATCCTTCACTCCTACTACCACCGAGGAAGTCAACCACCTACTGCAGACTTCCCATACCACTACTTCCCCCCTTGACCCCATCCCTTCTGACTTACTCCAGCCTCACTTCACGGAATTGGCCCCAGTCCTCACTACCCTGTTCAACCTCTCCCTATCCTCAGGCACCTTCCCCACAGACTTCAAGCAGGCCACTGTACTACCCCTGCTCAAGAAACCCTCACTCGACCCCTCGCTACCCTCCAACTACCGTCCTATCTCCCTCCTCCCCTTTGCCTCAAAACTCCTTGAGCGTCTGGTTCACAAACGCCTGACCCAGTACCTCAATGCCAACTCACTGCTAGTGTAACCGACCAATCGATTACTATCACAAGGAGAGAGTTCCCTTATTACTCTTAAAGCGGAAGGACAGCGACTGACCAGGAGGATAAATTGGTGAAAAATAACAATTGATTTTATTTGGCAAACAAAGAAATAATGTCCACTAACATGCAGAACAAGAATACAAACCCCCAATTGAAATCCTCAATATCAAGACCACCCTTGAAATACACTAAATTAATGAGGTAAAATAAGCAACAAATTCAGAGTTAACACTTCTTGCTTGAAGATCTAGCACCTGAAAAGAAAAAGGTTACTTCCTGAAATATCATTAGAGGCTACTGCACTTGGACCTTGCTTGAAGTTCCTGCACCTGTAGGAAAAACAAAGAACAAAACACAGCAAATACACATTTCACAAATCTTCATCAGACCTTTTTCTTCATCTCACTCTCAATACGTCTATAGCGATACAGTTTTCTCTTTCCTATCTAAAAATATGTATGCATACATGTATGTGAACAAATACACCTGAGAGAAACCAAATAGGAAATGGACTAATGCTTCTGGTTGGGTAGATAAGTAGTGACTGACTCGAAGTAGTCCTTACTGTATGGTAATGACCATAACAGTCTTCAGTTCCTTGCAAAAGTCTTATCTAACCATACAGTGGCTATGAATTCATATTCACACTTAAACCTGTATATGATCATGGAGTAGGGGTACCCCTTTAAAAGAACTGATGATAAGTTGCTGATGAAAGATCTTTTCCTGAAGCAGATGATAGCTTATAATAACCTTACTTTACTTTACATGCAGCACACTCCAAGATGCCAGTTCAATAATTCTGAAGTAAGTTTCTTCCCTTTATTGTTATCAAAGTTTTTCTTTTTCCTGTATGTCACATATGTAAGTATCAATTCTCTCCTTTTATTACTTCTCACTGCAGGTTGGTTTAAGCTCTAAATGCAATCACTTCACTTGCAGAACACACAGAACACAGCAACAGATCTGTTCACGGGTAAGTTCCTATTTTTCTCCCATGAATTGATAAATTTCTTTACTAATGTGTTATTCTCTTTTCTCCACACAGAGAGATTAACACTCCAAAAATATCGTCAGGTAAGTGTCTTTTCCACTCATATCAGGCAGAGCCACACTGGGGATTATTCTTGAGGCATATGCACAGTCAATGTACAGAGCAAATGCATTCAAACACAGGCTGACTGGCTTTACTGTGGAGAGACAGATTAATAATCAGTACCAGTGAGTGCACACACAGATTCTCTCACTGATCAGCTCTGTGGTGACAGGTAGGGAAGCACAGTCATTGATTCACATTATACAGTACTCTGGTGTTGCTATGACAACATTTCTTCTCCTCACACACACTGTATATATATTATCTAACTGTAGAGAATCAGACGAAGAATATTTAGCTGATTTGATTTGACAGTCTGATTTTTGTGTCATTACTATTAGGAAAACTCCTGTCATTTTCTTTCTGTGTTTCTGTGTGGTGAAATTTCACTTATCTGTCAATTTTTCCTGAAGTGGTCTCCTTGGCCTTGCTGAGCTATCTCTCACTCCTCTGTGGATGAGGTGTCTCCCTGTTTTGACTCAGGGAGCTGTCTCTCATGGTCCCCTTTCTGTGTGTAATCAGTGAGCTAAATTCCTCTGCTACTGAATGCCATTTCTCTCTCTGTCAGCTCAGTTTCTCCCCCTCTGGTCTCTGTCATCTCTCCTCACGCTGCCTGTGTCACCTTCAGAGGTAAAAATCAGAGAGGGCTTGCCTCTTCAGCTGGAGGGGCGTTCCCAACCTGTGTAACTGACACCCGCCCCCTGACTGAGAGCAGAACAGCCATCTTGAGTGCTGGCTGCTTGCTCTGTGTAAATACAGCCTGTGCCAGCACTAATTCTCATAGCTGATGCTGGCCAGAAATAAAAATACATGTTTTTTTTTTTTTTTTTTTTTAATTAAAGAAGCTGCACTATTTGTAGCAGGGCTACATTTTTCCCCCTTTTTTTTTAAATTGTAGTCCCTTACAATTCTCTAAGAAATCACTTCGCACAACACAATACATCGCTCAAATACAGTAAGGAAGACTTTATCTCCTCTGTTGCCATATAAATTCTTCTTGCAGATAGCGTTTAGGAGGAAGTCCAATATTCTCTCTGGACGATCTCCTTAAGGAACCCTCAGGTTCTAACTTAGGAGAACCCTCAACCTGCTGGTCAGCATCACTCCCCCTCTCACTCTCTACTGAGCTTCCAGAACTCTCCTCCCTGAGACCCGAAACATCTTGCCACTCATCAACAGGATGAGCCAAATTTTGGTCTCTATTTCTCTGAGCCTGGGGTGTAAGACCACTGGAGAGCTCCACTGGGACCCAACAAGGGACCATTTCTTCCAGTTCCATTTCACAATTCTTAGATTTTCCAAAAGGCTTAGGTTCTGACATCAATTTTAACAGAGCCCCATTCACTCTTTTAATGGGGCCCGTGCCATCCATCTTCTGAACATCATACACTGGAATGTCTGTTGAAGGCTGATTTACTATTTTCCACAAATCAGCACCCCATCTTGATGTCAACTTTCCTTTCTCATGTGTTCCTTTGTTTCGGAGTAAGACAATGTCTCCGACCTGAAAATTCCACCTCCTTTCAAAAGTTTCAGATTCTTTTTCATTACTACGCCGTACCAAGTCATACATCTCTTGTACTCTATTTTTGTGGTTCTCAACCCATTCTTGCATAGTCCTTGAAGTTTGATCCCCCTCTAACCTTCCACACAAAACATCCAGAGGTCCTCCATCTTCCCTTCCAAAGAACAAATGGAAAGGAGCATAACCAGTAGCGTCATGCACAGTGTGATTATAGGCCCAGACTAACTCTTTAATGTATACCGGC
The DNA here is from genome assembly GCF_040937935.1 of Hyperolius riggenbachi. NCBI lineage: Eukaryota > Metazoa > Chordata > Amphibia > Anura > Hyperoliidae > Hyperolius > Hyperolius riggenbachi. The sequence continues at coordinate 37,375,109 of NC_090651.1, read as the reverse complement.
CAACGTTGTTTCTTTTCTTGTTCCAGGGACCGTATCTTCTGTATCAGGGTGCGGTTGAAACGTTCACAGACTCCATTCCCTTGAGGATGATACGGTGTAGTATGCGATTTTTTTATGTTATAGAGCTGACATAACTCCTGCATCAAACGACTTTCAAAACACGGACCCTGGTCCGAATGGATCCGCTGAGGACAGCCATAAGTTTGTATAAAGTCATTCCAGAGGTGCTTGGCAGCTGTTACTGCTGTTTGGTCTCTAGTTGGTACGGCTACAGCAAATTTTGTGAAATGGTCAATCATGACCAACACGCTACTTCGTCCGTCTTGAGCAGTATCCAGAGACAAAAAATCAACTGCCACCACTTCCAACGGTGCGCTGGTCCTCCATTTTACCAAAGGGAGTTTTGGCTCAGTGCCTTGATTGGTGTTGCATGTCAGACATTCTCTGCATACTTTCTTAATTACCCCTTCCATCTGTAGACAGTAAAATCTCTTTCGGAAACACCAGGCTATTTTCTCAGGCCCTGGGTGCCCTAATTTTTCATGCAGAGTAGTGATAACTTTGCTTGCTACATCCCGAGTCAACACTATCTGACTTCGCACATTCTGCCAATTTTTCAACCGCACCTTTCTGACCAGCAAATTGTTCTCCACTCTTAAGCGATCCCACTGCCTAAGCAGTTTTTGGCCCTCCACCGTCCAATTGACTCTTTGTATTCTCTTTGGCCATACTTGTGCTCTGACCTTTTCTTTCAATGGTTTGAGAATATGATCTTCTTCCTGCAATTTTTGCCACTCTGCTGAGGAGGACTCAATAACTTCCATCATGTTTACCATCAACTCATCCTCATTTTCTTTCGACATGTGACTAGCTTTTTCCTTAATCCCAAACAGGGGTACTTCAACTTCTTCCAGATCTTCATCAGACCTTTTTCTTCATCTCACTCTCAATACGTCTATAGCGATACAGTTTTCTCTTTCCTATCTAAAAATATGTATGCATACATGTATGTGAACAAATACACCTGAGAGAAACCAAATAGGAAATGGACTAATGCTTCTGGTTGGGTAGATAAGTAGTGACTGACTCGAAGTAGTCCTTACTGTATGGTAATGACCATAACAGTCTTCAGTTCCTTGCAAAAGTCTTATCTAACCATACAGTGGCTATGAATTCATATTCACACTTAAACCTGTATATGATCATGGAGTAGGGGTACCCCTTTAAAAGAACTGATGATAAGTTGCTGATGAAAGATCTTTTCCTGAAGCAGATGATAGCTTATAATAACCTTACTTTACTTTACATGCAGCACACTCCAAGATGCCAGTTCAATAATTCTGAAGTAAGTTTCTTCCCTTTATTGTTATCAAAGTTTTTCTTTTTCCTGTATGTCACATATGTAAGTATCAATTCTCTCCTTTTATTACTTCTCACTGCAGGTTGGTTTAAGCTCTAAATGCAATCACTTCACTTGCAGAACACACAGAACACAGCAACAGATCTGTTCACGGGTAAGTTCCTATTTTTCTCCCATGAATTGATAAATTTCTTTACTAATGTGTTATTCTCTTTTCTCCACACAGAGAGATTAACACTCCAAAAATATCGTCAGGTAAGTGTCTTTTCCACTCATATCAGGCAGAGCCACACTGGGGATTATTCTTGAGGCATATGCACAGTCAATGTACAGAGCAAATGCATTCAAACACAGGCTGACTGGCTTTACTGTGGAGAGACAGATTAATAATCAGTACCAGTGAGTGCACACACAGATTCTCTCACTGATCAGCTCTGTGGTGACAGGTAGGGAAGCACAGTCATTGATTCACATTATACAGTACTCTGGTGTTGCTATGACAACATTTCTTCTCCTCACACACACTGTATATATATTATCTAACTGTAGAGAATCAGACGAAGAATATTTAGCTGATTTGATTTGACAGTCTGATTTTTGTGTCATTACTATTAGGAAAACTCCTGTCATTTTCTTTCTGTGTTTCTGTGTGGTGAAATTTCACTTATCTGTCAATTTTTCCTGAAGTGGTCTCCTTGGCCTTGCTGAGCTATCTCTCACTCCTCTGTGGATGAGGTGTCTCCCTGTTTTGACTCAGGGAGCTGTCTCTCATGGTCCCCTTTTTGTGTGTCATCAGTGAGCTAAATTCCTCTGCTACTGAATGCCATTTCTCTCTCTGTCAGCTCAGTTTCTCCCCCTCTGGTCTCTGTCATCTCTCCTCACGCTGCCTGTGTCACCTTCTCAGGTAAAAATCAGAGAGGGCTTGCCTCTTCAGCTGGAGGGGCGTTCCCAACCTGTGTAACTGACACCCGCCCCCTGACTGAGAGCAGAACAGCCATCTTGAGTGCTGGCTGCTTGCTCTGTGTAAATACAGCCTGTGCCAGCACTAATTCTCATAGCTGATGCTGGCCAGAAATAAAAATACATGTTTTTTTTTTTTTTTTTTTTAATTAAAGAAGCTGCACTATTTGTAGCAGGGCTACATTTTACCCACTCCAATCTGGATTTCGGCCTGCCCACTCAACCGAAACTGCTCTCACCAAAGTGGTCAACGACCTTGCCTTAGCTAAAGCTGAAGGTAAATACTCCATTCTCCTCCTCCTTGACCTGTCAGCAGCTTTTGACACAGTAGATCATCCCCTACTCCTCCAGTCCCTCCAGTCCTTGGGCATTCACGATCTCGCCCTGTCCTGGCTTTCATCCTACCTCTCCAACCGCTCCTTCACGACCACCTTCAATGAGTCCTCGTCCACCCCCAACCACCTCTCGGTGGGAGTCCCCCAAGGTTCGGTCCTTTGCCCCCTACTGTTCACCCTATACACATCCTCCATTGGCAAGGTTATCTCCTCCATGGGTTTTAACTATCATCTGTATGCAGATGACACCCAGATCTACCTCCACACCCCTGACATATCCACCACTACCATGGACAAGGTCTCCTCCTGCCTATCCGCCATCTCCTCCTGGATGTCTGCTAGGTTCCTGAAACTAAATCTAGACAAAACGGAATTTATGATCTTCCCACCCCGGCCATCCACGAACCTCCCAGATGTGCATGTCACTGTTAACCACACTACCATTCGCCCTACCTCTCAAGCCCGCTGTCTGGGTGTCACCCTGGACTCCGCACTCTCCTTCACTTCCCACATCCAAAACCTCACAAAGTCCTGCAACTTCCACCTTCGTAACATCTGTAAGATTCGCCCTTTCCTGACCTCTGCCACCACCAAACTCCTCATCCATGCCCTCATAATTTCCCGCCTTGACTACTGCAATGCCCTGCTGTCTGGTCTCCCTATGACCCGAACAGCCCCACTGCAGTCCATCATGAATGCGGCAGCCAGAATTATCCACTGCTCCCATCGCTCCACCACGGCAGATGCCCTCCTAGAATCCCTCCACTGGCTTCCTATCCAGTCCAGAATCAGATTCAAGATACTGTGTCTGACCTACAAATCTGTCCACAAAACCTGTCCAACTAACATTTCCGATCTTACTCAGAAGTACACACCTAGCCGCTCACTCCGCTCTTCCAATGAACTTCGCCTAACCGCCCCCGCATCACCCAGTCCCATGCACGCCTCCAGGACTTCTCAAGAGCTGCTCCAACACTATGGAACTCCCTACCTCCACCCATTAGGGCAGCCCCCTCCTTCAACATCTTCAAGAAAGCCCTCAAAACTCACCTTTTCACTCTGGCCTACTACCCCTCACAAGTGCTCTAAACCTACAGCGGAACTCTGGTCCCCTACCATTCGTGTCCTTACCTCTCCCTCTAGATTGTAAGCCTTTGGGCAGGGTCCTCCTCCTTTTGTGTCCTACCTGATCTGGCACCTCCATTACTGTGAACCCATGCTATGCATCTGAGTGAACATAACTTGCCTAATCTCCATGCTTCATCCAGTGACTGACTAAGCATTACCTTGTACTAATACTGTGCTGTGTGATCTGGTTTTCTTGTATTCCTGTATTGTCATATTGCTGTATGTCACCCTAAATATTGTCTGTAACCTAAATTAATGTTCAGCGCTGCTTTATAAATACAATAAATAAATAAATAAATAAAATAAATAATAAATAAATAAAGGCTCATACACTTTGGATTGGAATCTACCTCTGGCAGCTAAATGTTTACACCTGTGTGAAGCGCTTGATAAATCCTCTTTGTAACATAGACTTATACTTGAGTCAATAAAACATTTCTGCTTAAGACGGTTGAATATTAGAGTCAACTTAGGCCACATACTCATATCAGACCATAGTCTTTTGAAAATGAAAGATCACAGACCAATTTTACCCCCTTCCATGTGGTATGAGAGCCATACCTACACAGTCTATTCTATGGAGCTGAACTCCCCATCAAATAGAAATCTTTGCCAGATGCTGCACACAAAGATGCTGTAGACATTCAAAAGATCAGTATCTGCAAAAGATCTGCTCCTGCAAAAGATCCGTTCCTGCAAAATGCATTCATAGTCTATGATATCTGCAGATCATCATACACACCTTGTTTAACAGACATTCATCTGCAGATCAGATCCACCAAGATGGATTTTCAGATCTGCAGATGATTGTCTGATCTGCAGATGAATGTCACTTAAACAAGGTGTGTATGATGATCTGCAGATCTCACTATGAATGCAATTTGCAGGAACGGATCTTTGGCAGGAACAGATCTTTTGCAGATACTGATCTTTTGTGTCTGTACAGCATCTGTGTGTGCAGCATCCTGCAAAGATTTTTTTCTGATGGGGACTCGGGGAGTTCAGCTCCATAGAAAAGACTGTGAAGGTATGGCTCTCATACTACATGGAAGGGGGTAAAATTGGTCTGTGATCTTTCATTTTCAAAAGACTATGGTCTGATATGAGTATGTGGCCTAAGTCGACTCTAATATTCAACCGTCTTAAGCAGAAATGTTTTATTGACTCAAGTATAAGTCTATGTTACAAAGAGGATTTATCAAGCGCTTCACACAGGTGTAAACATTTAGCTGCCAGAGGTAGATTCCAATCCAAAGTGGAACTGCAATAACCGTACAAATATTCCTCAGCGCTGTTGTCACCCCAATCCTCTTGTTATAGCCTGCAGCCACCCAGTGCTCAACAAGGGTACACAGTGTCCACCACCATAGGACAAACAATATGCCAGGCTTAGTAGGATTTTTGTAATAATGGGTTTAAAAGTTTTATTCAACAGTTGTCAAAGTTAAAAACAAAACAACTTACATTGTGGGTCCATGCACACTGGACCCAACTGCATACATATCGCTCATAAGGTTTTTGCACTGAACCAAATCAAAGTGCACCTTAACACATATAGATGGTATGTTCAGAGATAGCCCGTCTCTCCTTCCCTACCAGGTTTCAGCTCTATGCCATCATCAGGGAATACAGAGAGCAGGCTTAATCAGGGCTATCATATAATGAACATCTAAAATTAAAAAGTAAACATTTAATTACCTTCATTACTGTGTAACCGACTTTCACCGCCGCTGTGCCGGGGTAGTTCCTAATGGGTAAGCCAGTTGGTGGAGCGGTGTCACATGACCGCCTCCACCTCCGTCCAGTAGCCAGGCGCATTGCTCTTTGGTGGAGCGGTGTCAGCTGACCGCCTCCACCATCCGCTCTCATTGGCTGGCGCTTAGGGGCCATGTGATTGGTCCCAGCGCAGTGACTCTGCGGACGTCACTTGTAAGCAAGGTAATCAGCTCGCCCAGAGCGCAAGGTGGTGAAGTGCGCACGCATGCAACGCTGATCAGCATTATGGGATATGTAGTTTGTAAACAATGTATCCTCAGCCTACGGACGGAAGTAGATACATGTCTATGCTTGCTGCATAACAAGATTTACAAATATCCCTCATTATCAGACATTATTTGCATAATAACTGTTCCGCATAGCAAATCATTATAAAACATAATAATTCAAGTATAAGTCTATAAGTTAAATGGCTGCACTTGGGGCTCAGGAGGGGTTAATTACTGCACTGCATACAGTATTGCAACCATTAACCCCACCTGTCCCTTAAAGCGGACCCAAACCAAACAATTTTTTTTAACTCAAAATATTTACACATACAAAGATAAATAAACACTCTTTCAAGCCTATGAGCATTTCAGTGCATGCTTTTCACTCTTCTCTTTTCATAACTAGGGTTATACAGGTGGCAGCCATTAGCAATTCCTCCATTGCCAGACACCACCTACTCCACCAGTTTGCTGGATTCTGTCCCGGCAATATGAAAGGCAAAATAAATCTAAAATATTTTATATTTGTCATCTTGCAGCTGAAAAAGGCTGCTATTTATTATTATAATTTAGAAAATAGATTTTATTTCTGAAATCTTGTATTTTTAATTTGGGTCCACCTTAAAGGGACTTCGAGCTCTGGCTAAAATAAAAATTTTCACTTACCAGCGGCTTTCTGCAGCCCAGTGCTGGTCGGGACGTCCCACGCTGGCCTCCTGGCTCTTCTCCCCACGGCTGTCCATATAGGGCTGTCCGGCGGCTCCCCGGGCGACACTGGCCGAGTGTCAGGGCTCCTTCTTCCGCAACCTCATCAATGACGTCGCACGCCGGCCGCCTCGCGTCATCACAGCGGCCGGCGTGACAGCACGGCGCATGCGCTATTAAATCGCGCATGCGCCGTGCTGTCACGCCAGCCTCCGCCAACTGCAAGGTGGCCATCCCATTGCAGTTTGTGCTTTGTAATCATGTGCCTTTGTAAGGTAGTTGTCCCTACGTGGGTCTTGGTCTTTCCACGGCTCAATTTTCGGTGGCAGAGAGTACAGATGGCATTGCTCTCATGTGAGGCAGACACACAAAAAAATTGACCACACTGTTGAGCCCTGGGGTGATGGCACTTTGGTGGTGATGGCCGACTGAGTGTTGAGTGGGGTGCCAGAATCAGAGCAGGAGGAGGAAGATATGTCACACTTCCGTGCGGAAGCTGAGAAAGATGAAGTGTTCTGTGTTAAATAGTCAACTACATCCTGACAATATTAGGGGTTGATGGCACGTGCCTTCTTCTGAACACTGTACTTGGGTCAAGGCCGCACCGCACGACACCACGACAGCGCGACCTCGAACAGACCTGCCAGGTGGTCTGCCTCTGCCTTTTGTTTTGTCCATATTGGGGGGGGGGGGGGGTGAACTGTAAGGTATGCACTGACTTGACTAATACAATGTGCAGTCACACAGGTGCAGTTAACAGGTATGCACGGAGTGGTATATCACACTGCGTGCACTCACGCAGGTAGGTGGGTGCACTGAACACAACAGGTAGGTATATGCAGTGATGAGGTGGGTGCACTGAACTCAACAGGTAGGTATATGCAGTGATGGGTATTACAATGTGCACCTGTCACACACAGACAGGTAGCGGACAGGCACAGTGACACTGCATGCACTCAACTCACGTCGGTAGGTGGATGCACTGTAAACAACAGGTAGGTAGCTTTATGAAGTGATGGGTATTACAATTTGCACCTGTCACACACAGACAGGTAGCGGACAGGCACAGTGACACTGCGTGCGCTCAACTCACGTAGGTAGGTGGGTGCACTGTGAACAACAGGTAGGTAGGTATATGCAGTACTGGGTATTACAATGTGCACCTGTCACATACACAGTTAGTCACTGAATGTGCTGGGACTGGCAGTGGCACACACACAGTATGAATTATCAATGCAACACAAGTGTCCGTGGGAAACACAGAAAAAAAAATAGATCACAAGAACAAGATTAGCTCTCAAAAGAGCTGTTGTGGGGTGCTATTTTAGCAATAAGAATAAGCAAGGAGCAAGCTAACAAGCCTACATGAGACTAACTAATCTTTCCCTATGAGAGTCTGCAGCAGCAGCTGTCTCTTCTCTATTTACTGCAGGCACACAAGTGAGTAAAATGGCCAGCGCTGCCTGCCTTTGATAAGGGGGGGGGGGAGTGGCTCCAGGAGGGAGTGTAGCCTGATTGACTACAATGTACCTGCTGACTGTGATGCAGAGGGTCAAAGTTGACCTTAATGGTGCATTATGGGGCGAATCGAACTTCCGGAAAAGTTTGTGGTTCTCCGCGATCACGAACACCTGGAAGTTCTCCCGGCGAACCGTTCGGGCCATCTCTAAACCCTTACTGATTAGTAATTACAACCATAAAATACTTTCCCAGCAGTAAATGGCTTCTGAGAGCAGGAAAGCAATAAAAAGGATCAATCATTCATAGCTTTGGGCTCTGGCATACTTCAATGAAGGTGTCATTGAGCAGAGACAAAGAAACACTAAAAACTTAAAAACTAGATTTAAATATAAAATAAAACTGTGGGATATCTAAAAAAAAAGTCATTTTTAGGAGAAGGAGGATGGATACAATTGTTTTTCTCATCAGTTTATTTTCACCTCGGATGTTCTTTAAAGCGGACCCAAACCAAACATTTTTTTTAATTCAAAATATTTAGTTGCACCACTCTGACACATACAAATATAAATAAACACTCCTTCAAGCCTTTGAGCATTTCAGTGCATGCTTTTCATCCTTCTCTTTTCATAACTAGGGTTATACAGGTGGCAGGCTGGCAGCCATTACTTCTGAGTGAAGTAGGAGGTTTTAGATTATGGGTGTGTTTGTCATCAGCTACCCTCCCTCACAGTGGCGTCGTCTATGTGAAATCTCACACAAGCTGAGATCCCCTCCCCTGTGACATCAACAGTAGCAGCCTGTGTTTTGTTTTTGTTTATCTCCTCCACAAGTCTGCCGGTTTCTGTCCTGGCAATATGAAAGGAAGGGAGGGGTTCCTCCAATAAATGTAAAATGTGTTATATTTGTCATCCATGCAGCTGAAAAAAGGCTGCTATTTATTATTATAAGTTAAAAAATAGATTTTATTTCTGAAATCTAGTATTCAGTGATGCTCATCCGAGCTCGGATATCCGAGATACTCGGATATCCTAGCTCTTTTTTCACTATTGGAGCTCGAATACCGAGCTCGAATAGTATTAGCTATCCGGGCTGTGCTATCCGAGTGCACTCGGATAGCAAGCAGCTATCCGGAGATATCCTAGCTATCCGAGCTCGGATAGCGTCATCCGCTCGGATAGCGTCACGTCAGACGTCACCTCGAGTCCTCACAAGCCAATCAGAGGTCTCCCAGCCCTCTGACTGCAGCCAATCACAGAGGGGGAGCCTGGCCAAGCCCCCCTCTATAAATAGCGGGCGCCATGTTGCCTCACTCGTCCTGCTTGCGACTTACTGACTGACTGTACTGAGAGAACTGCCCCAGTGCTTTTTGTCTGTGCAAATGCATTTATTGTTCAATACACCTAGCGTTTTTACACTCCAACACTTGATATTCAACTGTATTGCTTTGTATTGTAGATAGATTGTATTTTAGGCAGTTTAGTTTGTGTGATTAGGGACTAGGGAGGGAGACTGACACTGGTGCTGCTGCAGCTGCAGCCAGCAGCTAGGCCCTGTGACTAGGCAAGGCAGCCTGCCCTGCTCTGTGCTCTAGTCTCTAGTTACCTGTGCTCTCACCCAGAGCCGGGACAAGGTCCACCAGCACCCAAGGCTGAGAGACCAGACTGCGCCCTTACATCCCTCTCACTCCAGCCATCACACACTGATTTCTATTAGACTAAGAGGCGCCCTAGGGCCCCCAACCCCCCAAACACCTTAATCTCTAGTTATCTTGCTTGCAGTCACTGTCATATATCCACTTCTCTTATTTCTCTCTGCTTCAAACACAATATAGAAATGATAGCTGAGCTGAATGCGCCCCTTCCTACACAGCGCCCTGAGGCTGGAGCCTCTCTCGCCTCTGCCTCGGCCCGGCCCTGCTCTCACCTGTCATACTCTACTGTACTACTTCTGTGTTAGATAGATTATTGTACTATTTTGTAGTTAGCAGGCCCAGCGTTACTGCTATACCTGTCCTGTATCTGCTCTCTGTAATCTAGTCACACCTGTTCTATTGTTTAGCTAGATTCTTCTATTGTTTAGTTAGTACTGTAGTACTGCAGTCAGTGCTAGTAGTTGTTAGAGTAGTAGTACCACTGTGTTAGCTTTCTACAGAACTGCTGTGCTGTGAGCAGTGCCAGTGTGACAGTTAGTGTGCACTAGTGTCTTCTCCTCTGCTGTCTGACTGGCACTTGGCACGTGTCACGTCCGGCATGCTCCTGGCACACGTTACACCTGCTGCTGCTGCTGCATTGCCCTGCTCCTGCTGTCTGTGCAGCTCCCACCGCCAGGGTGCCACAGGCCACTGATACCACCTATATTTAACCCAAAACACAATTGCTGCATAATTTTTTGGAGGTGTCTGGGGTGAAAACTGTCATGTCCCAGTTGTGCGGTTGGACTTTGAACACAATGTGGGCTGCACGACTTCTGTCTGGATCCTAGGCCTGATGTTAATTTACAGCTATTTTTTTTTTTGGGGGGGGGGGTGATTTTAAGTCCCCACATCATCAATTAGTGTTCCCCTTTACAAAATAATGATGCTACATGCCTCATATACCCTAAAAACGTTTTAAAGCAATTTAAAGGCCACTTCCGGCTTTTCTATCCGGATATCCGAATTTGCCCGGATAGCCCGGATACTGTGGTCGGATATCCGATTTGCATTCGGATCGGAAAATTTTGAACTCTGATATCCGACCCGGATCGGATATCGGGGTATGCGGATCCGAATCGGATCCGGATTTTGAAAAGGGGTATCCGAGCATCACTACTTGTATTTTTAGTTTGGGTCCACTTTAAGAGAACTGTGCCTACAAGCTGAGTAAATATCTACTTGTACCTGTACATTCTTCCTGTCGTCAGTGTCCACCTGCCTCTCCTTCCTCTCAGCACAACAGCAGTAAGATATATATGTGAGAACAGAAAAACAAAAACCTTCACGATAGGAAACGAAATTCATACATTCAATTTGTTGTAACACTGCAGTGGAATTCTTCCTTGCACCAGGAAAATATATCTTTCCTGTCAGATTATAGACAGCACAGTTAGTGCGCGGCGCACAAGTTAAACATTCTCTCATTAACTGTCAGTCAAGTTGCCACTCACCCTTAACAAGATGACAGCGCGGTGGCATCTCACCACGCGGCACTAGTACAAACCGTACCCGCTCGATATGTTTGTTCACATCGGAACTGCAGAGTAATAGACAAAAGGAATGTTTACATGGCGGAGGTGGCATTGTGCTTGCTGCAGCCATCATCTGTCACTTTCGTTTTCTTCCATTTTAGGGAGGATGATGGGAAGGGCATAGAATGGCGAATTAAAGAGGCTCTGTTTGCCACAGCTATAACAGAGCGTTAGTAGCTGTAAACCAGATTCCCTGAGTTTCATTATAGAGGAGGTGTATAGCAATGATCGTAATCAGCTAATTACGAGAAATTTCACGTTCAATACCCCCAATTACGCCTATACGTAATTACGATTTGTCAATTTAATTGATTTTGTATAATTATTCGTAATTTCGCGTAAATGTTTGCGTAATTTTTGTGTAATTTCGTATCGACTTTAGCAGTGAATAGCAAAGACCCATACATGGTATTGACACCAAAATTGCTACATATGTTAAGGAGAATAATGGGTACAAGTCAAGTATAAAAAAAAAAAGGATTTTTCAAAGACTGTAGTTTTTGAAAAAATCTATTTTAAAAATGCAAAGAAAAATAGTTGTTAAACTAAAAAAAAATGACAAGAACCAATTTTCCTGTGTATTTTTAAAATGACAGAGACTGTTGCTAGCCGGACACTTTTTACAGGGGGGCACAGGAGACCTGGGGGGGGGGGGGGACAAGAGGTGGCAATAGCGAGACTCAGAGGCATGTCATAATGCACAGGACATGCTTCTGTGTGCTCGTAAAGGAAGCATCCAAGCTCTAAAAAAAAAAAAATCCAGTTACCTGGGGCTTCCTCCAGCCCCTGGCTGCCATCCTGTGCCCTCGCCACAGCTTAAGTGGCTCCTAGTGTCCTGCGCTCCACAGCGCGGTCATGTGGTCCAGCTGACGTTATTGGGTCTGTACTGCGCAGGCGCAGTAGTTGGCAGGACCACGTGTCCTACGCTGTGGAGCGCAGAAGAGGCTGACCCCGAAGCCGACCTGGCGAGCCAGCTTCTGCAGCACAGGACACCGGGAGCCACTTGAGCTGCGGCAAGGGCACAGGATGGCAGCCAGGGGCTGGAGGAAGCCCCAGGTAAGTGGATTTTGTTTTGTTTTTAGAGTTGTGCCTTCCCTTTAAGATTTCAAATACCCGCCTCGAGTTCTCTTTAAAAGTCTTATAATGTATGGAAGAAGCAGTAAAAAAAGTGATATTCTGACATCTTGTCTACCTGTGTGCAGATTTACAGCGCAGACGCGGTTTCCATACATTGAACAGGTCTGGAACATATGGGTTTGCATAATTAACAAAGTTGCACTAGTTCCATTCATTGATGTCACCTGTAGGTGTTACTGTATGGGATTAGTGAAGCTTGTTACATCTCCAGAAGCTGTGAACACACACAGGGCTCACCAGCTTTCTTTTGGAACCCTATTTATGTTGTTGACTTTCACACAAGGCAATGTAAGGAATATCACGCATGTTTCCAAAGCGAAAAAAAAAAAAGACATTTGATGAGTTGAACAATTCTCATTCTTATCTATAATCCTTACCCTAAATTTGGAATCCAACAGTTTTATGTTTGTTGAAAATAAACAATTGCATTTATCCTCCTACTCCTAAAAATGTTTTTTTTTTTTAATTTATTTATTTATTTTTTAGATATCCCATGGTTTTATTTTATATTTAAACATTTACAAATTAGAATTAATCTTTTGTTGTCTCTGCTTAGTGGCAGCCTACTAAATATACCTAAATGAGAATACATGAACTACTATCAACCTTTTTTTATCTCCCTCTGCTCTCAAAAGTTGTATTCTGCCAGGAAAACCAGGAAAACTTGTATGACTCTAATTAGCTCATATTAATGCACAACATAACCAATAGTGAAGAAGTAGCAATTTATTGAGTAACCAATTTGTTCATAGCGTTCATCAGGATTATAAATGTAAACCTTATGTAACACAGTAGAGGAAATAGTGATTCTCTTTAGTTGTGTTGGTGGCAACATTGGACCTTTGGCGCCCATGGTTTAAGACCATACTTCTTATATCTTAGGTTTAAATTATTGATTGTTTTAGATACAAAAAATATAGGCATTAGGGGGTTGAGGTTAGTGTTAGACAATGGGAGGAGAAGTTAGTGTTAGGCATTAGGAGGGGAGGTTAGTGTTAGGCATTAGGAGGGGGGTTAGTGTTAGGTGTTATGAGGGAGGGTTAGTGTTAGGTATTAGGACTGGGTGGGTTAGTGTTAGGCATTAGGAGGGGAGGTTAGTGTTAGGCATTAGTAGGGAGGGTTAGTGTTAGGCATTAACCACTTGAGGACCAGCTGACATTTTCAGATCTGTGCTGCGTGGGCAATTCAGCCCCCAGCACAGATCGTGTAATAGGTGGGGCGATCAGACTTCCCCCCTTTTTTCCCCACTAGGGGGATGTCCTGCTGGGGGTAGTCCGATTGCCGCCCCTGCCTTGTGCCTTGCGCCTTGCGGGGGGGGGGCTCCTCAAAGCCCCCCTCCGCAGCGCTATTCCGCCCTCCCTCTCCTTCCCTCCTTCCCCTCCTTCCCATGGGCAGTACAGGACAGCGATCCGTCCTGTACCACCTTAGATAGGCTTCAGCCTATCAGATGCCGGCGATCCCCGGCCAATCAGAGGCCGTGGGTTGCCGATCTCTTTTACGGCGCTGCTGCGACAGCAGCGCCGTACGCTGTAAACACCGGGGATTTCTTCCCCGCGTGTTTACATTTAGCCTGCGAGCCACGATCGGAGGCTCGCAGACTGTTCACGGAGACACACTCCGTGAACTGACATGGAGCGGCCGTTTCCATGTAAATCTACTTACGACCAGCCGCCGCCTATCGGCGTTAGGCGGTCGTTAAGTGGTTAAGAGGGGGAGTTAGTGTTAGGCACGGGGAAATGAGGTTAATGTTAGGCATTAAGAGGGGAGGTTAGTGTTAGGCATTAGGAGGGAAGGTTAGTGTTAGGCATTAGTAGGGGGGTTAGAGTTAGTCATTAGGAGGGGGATTAATGTTAGGCATTAGGAGGGGAGGTTAGTTTTAGACATTAGGAGGGGTTAGTGGTAGTCATTAGGGGGGAGGTTAGCGTTGGGCATTAGAAAGAAAGGATAGGGTTAGTCATAAGGAGGAGTGAGTGTTAGGCATTAGGAGGGGGTTAGTGTTAGGCATTAGGAGGGGGGTTAGTGTTAGTCATTAGGAGGGGGGTTAGTGTTGGGTATTAGACGGTAGGGATAGCGTTAGTTATTAGGAGGGGGGTTAGTGTTAGGCATTGGGGGTTTAGTGCTAGGCATTAGGTGGGAGTGTTAGTGTAAGGTATTAGGAGGGAGGGTTAGTGTTAGGTATTAGGAGAGGGGGTTAGTGTTAGGCATTAGGAGGGGAATTAGTGTTAAAAAGGGAGGTTAGTGTTGGGCATTGGGAGAGGAGGTTAGTGTTTGGCAATAGGAGGGGAGGTTAGTGGATAGTGTACTGGTTAAGGGCTCTGCTTTTGACATGGGAGACCAGGGCTCGAATCCTGGCTAGGTCAAATACCTATTCAGTAAAGAGTTTACGGCAAGACTTCCTAACACTGCAGGGTGGCCTCTTGAGCGCGTCCCAGTGGCTGCAGCTCTTGAGCGCTTTGAGTCAGATAGGAGAAAAGCGCTATACAAATGTTTGGATTATTATCGGATTATTATAGTGTTGGAGGGGAGGTTAGTGTTAGTCCTCAGTGTTGCTTGAAAATTTTTGCCATTTTCGTTTTTTTTCCCCACGAAAATATGGTAATTTTTTGTGTTTTTGCCCAAATAGCGAATTTAAAAAAGCAAGTACCATATTTTCGACCAAATAGCAATTTTCAAAAATAACTTGCCATATTCGAAATGTGCTTTGCAAGAAAACTCAAATATTTATAGGAAGTAATTTCTTCTCTCCCCATATTGGGCAAAAAATCAAAGCGAAAAAACACTAACTAAATTTTTGCTTTTTAAGCAAAAATTAAAGTGAACAAATGCTAAATTATTCCTGCGTATTTTCGCTTGAAGAAAATTGTACTTATTTTTGCAAAAATAACACAAAAAGAATATCGGCATTTTTGCTCATCACTGTTTTTGACATTAAGAAGGAGGATTAGTGTTAGAATTAGGTACCAGGTATTTGTTAGTAAAACACTGGTAATATTATATTAACAATATTTTAATCATCATTAACCTGGCATCCAAACAACAGCAAATGCAAAATTATGTTTGCAAAATTTAAGACATGAATAATTTGGATCAATGTGTAATGCACTACAGAAAGTGGCAGCACTATACTGTATAAACGCATAATAATAATTATCTTTTTTTAAAGCGAACATGCTAACTTTACATGCCAGAAGCTTTGGAGAAGAAGTAGCTAATTCCATATGTAAAGCAGATAATCCCTATAAGAAACTGATATTATGTAAAGAATTTGTAACTTATCAAGATTCTAAACACCCACCATCGGCTGTATTTTACATGGTAGAATTAAACATGCCTCTGGCTTTAGTCTAGCGATGGTCTATTATCTGCTAAAAGGGAGACTGAAGTCTCACAAAATACCTGTTTTTTTGTTTTTTTTAATCCTCTTTAATATCAATGCCCAAACTGAAACACCGCATCCCCGCGGCTGAACAGTCAATAAACCACCCCAAACTCCCCCGGGCACATTGCGGGAGCGCTTCCGTGAAGAGGCAGAGCTTTGGGCTGTAGCTCTGCCTTTACACGCGTCCATCTGTTCTGATCGCCGCCTCTCTGCGCCCCTCTCAGTCTTCTTTCACTGAGAGGGGCGGGGAGAGATGGCGATCAGCGCAGATTGATGCACATGGAGGCAGAGCTACAGCCCAAAGCTCTGCCTCCCCAAGCAGCAAATTTCACAACCAGGAAAGTCGTGGATTTATGCCCCAGAGTTTTTGGGGTTGTTTATTTAGTGTTCAGCCACAGAGATGCGGGGTTTCAGTTAGGGCGAGAGCAGGGACAAGGTCCTCCAGCACCCAAGCCTGAGACACCAAAGTGCGCCCCTCCAGCCCCCCCACCCCAGCCGTCACACACTGATAGCTATTAGACTAAGAGGCGCCCCAGGGCCCCCAACACCTTAATCTCTAGTTATCTGGCTTGCAGTCACTGCCATTCATTCCCCTTTCTTATTTCTCTCATCTTCAAACACAATAGTGAAATGATAGCTGAGTGAGTTGTGCGCCCCCTGTTACACTGCGCCCTGAGGCTGAAGGCTCTCTTGCCTCTGCCTTGGCCCGGCCCTGGTTAGGGCATTGATATTAAAGAGGATTTTAAAAGAAAAACCTGTATTTTGAGAGGCTTCACAGACTTTAACCACTCTATTATGACAATCCCCATAATATCTATACTGGGGGCACTTATAGCTGCCTAACTATACTGAGGGCACCTATTACTGGTTACCTATACTGGGGGCACCTATAACTGCATAATTATGCACCTATTACTGATTACCTATCCCGGGGCACCTGTAACTGGCTAACTATACTGGGGGCACCTACAGTGGAGGAAATAATGATTTGACCCCTCACTGATTTTGTAAGTTTGTCCAATGACAAAGAAATGAAAAGTCTCAGAACAGTATCATTTCAATGGTAGGTTTATTTTAACAGTGGCAGATAGCACATCAAAAGGAAAATCGAAAAAATAACCTTAAATAAAAGATAGCAACTGATTTGCATTTCATTGAGTGAAATAAGTTTTTGAACCCCTACCAACCATTAAGAGTTCTGGCTCCCACAGAGTGGTTAGACACTTCTACTCAATTAGTCACCCTCCCTCATTAAGGACACCTGTCTTAAATAGTCACCTGTATAAAAGACACCTGTCCACAGAATCAATCAATCAAGCAGACTCCAAACTCTCCAACATGGGAAAGACCAAAGAGCTGTCCAAGGATGTCAGAGACAAAATTGTAGACCTGCACAAGGCTGGAATGGGCTACAAAACCATTAGCAAGAAGCTGGGAGAGAAGGTGACAACTGTTGGTGTGATTGTTCGAAAATGGAAGGAGCACAAAATGACCAACGATCAACCTCGCTCTGGGGCTCCACGCAAGATCTCACCTCGTGGGGAGTCAATGGTTCTGAGAAAGGTGAAAAAGCATCCTAGAACTACACGGGAGGAGTTAGTGAATGACCTCAAATTAGCAGGGACCACAGTCACCAAGAAAACCATTGGAAACACATTACACCGCAATGGATTAAAATCCTGCAGGGCTCGCAAGGTCCCCCTGCTCAAGAAGGCACATGTGCAGACCCGTCTGAAGTTTGCCAATGAACACCTGAATGATTCTGTGAGTGACTGGGAGAAGGTGCTGTGGTCTGATGAGACCAAAATAGAGCTCTTTGGCATTAACTTAACTCGCTGTGTTTGGAGGAAGAAAAATGCTGCCTATGACCCCCAAAACACCGTCCCCACCGTCAAGCATGGGGGTGGAAACATTTTGCTTTGGGGGTGTTTTTCTGCTAAGGGCACAGGACAACTTAATCGCATTAACGGGAAAATGGACGGAGCCATGTATCGTGAAATCCTGAACGACAACCTCCTTCCCTCTGCCAGGAAACTGAAAATGGGTCGTGGATGGGTGTTCCAGCACGACAATGACCCAAAACATACAGCAAAGGCAACAAAGGAGTGGCTCAAGAAGAAGCACATTAAGGTCATGGAGTGGCCTAGTCAGTCTCCAGACCTTAATCCAATAGAAAACCTATGGAGGGAGCTCAAGCTCAGAGTTGCACAGAGACAGCCTCGAAACCTTAGGGATTTAGAGATGATCTGCAAAGAGGACTGGACCAACATTCCTCCTAAAATGTGTGCAATTACAAGAAACGTTTGACCTCTGTGCTTGCAAACAAGGGTTTTTCCACTAAGTATTAAGTCTTTTATTGTTAGAGGGTTCAAAAACGTATTCACTCAATGAAATGCAAATCAGTTGCTATCTTTTATTTAAGGTTATTTTTTCGATTTTCCTTTTGATGTGCTATCTGCCACTGTTAAAATAAACCTACCATTGAAATGATACTGTTCTGAGACTTTTCATTTCTTTGTCATTGGACAAACTTACAAAATCAGTGAGGGGTCAAATAATTATTTCCTCCACTGTATAACTGGCTATCTATACTGGGGGCACCTATATCTAGCATTCTATACTGGGGACAACTATAGCTGGCCACAAGAGATGGCCCGAACGGTTCGCCGGCGAACGGTTCCTGGTGAACTTCCAGGGTTCGCGATCGCCCCATAGTGCATTATGAGGGTCAACTTTAACTTTCTACATCACAGTCAGCAAGCACATTGTAGCCAATCAGGCTACACTCCATCCTGGAGCCACTTTCCCCCCTAATAAAAACCAGGCAGCATCAGCCATTTTACTCACTCGTGTGCCTGCAGTAATTAGAGAAGGGAAAGCTGCTGCAGACTCTCATAGGGAAAGATTAGTTAGGCTCTTGTAGGCTTGTTAGCTTGCTCCTTGCTGATTCTTATTGCTAAAAAAGCACCCCTCAACAGCTCTTTTGAAAGCTAATCTTGTTCTTGTCATCTATTTTTGTGTGTGTGTGTGTCCCACTAACAGTGACACTTGTGTTGCATAGACAGCCTTGGTATTTCCTACTGTGTGTTCCACTGCCAGGCCCAGCACATTCAGTGACTACCTGTGTGTGTGACAGGTGCACATTGTAATACCCATCACTGCATATACCTACCTGCTTTTCACAGTGTCACTGTGCCTGTCCGGTACCTGTCTGTGTGTGACAGGTGCACATTGTAATACCCACTGCATATACCTAGCTGTTGTTTACTGTGCACCCACCCACCTACGTGAGCGCACGCAGTGTCACTGTGCCTGTCCGGTACCTGTCTGTGTGTGACTGACAGAGGCACATTGTAATACCCATCACTGCATATACCTACCTGTTGTTCACAGTGCACCCACCTACCTACGTGAGTGCACGCAGTGTGATATACAACTCCGTGCATACCTGTTAACTGCACCTGTGTGACTGCACATTGTATTAGTCAAGACAGTGCATACCTTTCACTTCATCCCCCCGATATGGACAAAACGGACAAAACAGGTAGAGGCAGATGTAGAGGCAGATCCAGAGGAAGACCACCCGGCAGGTCTGTGCGAGGTTGTGTTGATGTGATTTTGTGCGGCCCTGGCCCAAAGTACAGTGCTCAGAAGAAGGCACGTCCCATCAACTCCCAAGATTAACAGGACGTGGTTGACTATTTAACATAGAAAACCTCATCTTCCGCAGCCACCAGCGCTACTGCAAGCACCACATCCGCTGCATTTGACACTTCGCAGAAGTTAATTGCTGGGGAATTAACTGATTCACAGCCATTATTGTTACAACCAGATAAAGGCGCTAAGCAAGTTACACCACCTCATACGTCTGAGTTAGGCGGCGACATTATGGACGTAACGTGTGAGGAGGAGGAGGATGAAGTACCTGCTATTGGTGCAGTTTTGGAGGTGTCTGAGGCAAGCAAAGCTGGGCAGGATGATTATGATGATAACGATGATACGGATTCCACGTGGGATCCTAAGAGACAAGATGACCAAGGGGACAGTTCAGAGGGGGAGCCAGAGAGGAGTAGGATGAGACGACGAGTTGCTGAAAGAAGCAGGGGGAGCTCGTCGTCAGAAACAGCTAATGGCAGTGTCTGGCGCCCGCCAACATGCCCTTCAACGTCAGCTGCTAATGGCACCATAGTGCCATCACTCCAGGGGGGCTCAGCGGTTTGGACATTTTTTTCCCTAGATCAGAGCAATGCCATCTGTTCTCTCTGCTTCCAAAAATTGAGCTGTGGAAAGGCCAACATCCGCGTAGGGACAACTGCCTTACGAAGGCACCTTCAGAAAAGGCACAAACTGCAATGGGAAGAGCACCTAAGCATAAGAAGCACACAAAAGCAAAGCCACTCTCCTTCTCCTCTTCCTACTTCAGGTGCAGCATCTTCAGCCGCTTTCTCCCTTGCACCTTAACAACCACCCTCCTCCACTCCGCCTCCACCCTTGAGCGGTTCCTACTCCTCTGCCCACAGCAGCCAGGTGTCCGTGAAGGAAATCTTTGAGCGGAAGAAGCCAATTTCTACCAGTCACCCCCTTGCCCGGCGTCCGACAGCTGGCTTGGCAGAACTGTTAGCTCGCCAGCTGTTACCATACCAGCTGGTGGACTCTGAGGCCTTCCATAAATTTGTGGCCATTGGGAAACCACAGTGGAAGATACCAGGCCGCAATTATTTCTCTAAAAAGGTGATACCCAAACTGTACCGTGACATTGAGAGGCAAGTAGTGTAATCTCTGGCACACAACGTTGGGTCAAGGGTCCACCTGACCACGGATGCCTGGTCTGCCAAGTACGGTCAGGGCAGGTACATGACTTACACAGCCCATTTGGGTCAACCTGGTGACCGTTGACAAGCAGGGAGTATGTGGCTGTGCAGCGGACCAACTTGTGACACCTCCATGGCTTGCAGGCAGGCCTCCTGCCACCTTCTCTCCTTCTCCTCCTGCTACATCCTCTTCGCTATCGTCCATCTCCTCCTCCTTGGCTGAGTGGCAGTTTAACTCTACTAGTGCTGCGATCTCCTCTCCAGCTACACAGCCCCATCTCCCCAGGGCCTATGCTGCATGCCAGGTACGATGGTGTCACGCCATCTTAGACATGTCTTGCCTCAAAGCGGAGAGTCACACTGGAGAAGCTCTCCTGGCTGCTCTTAACAAACAGGTGGATCAGTGGCTGACCCTGCACGAGCTGGAGATCGGCAATGTGGTGTGTGACAACAGCAGCAATCTCCTTTCTGCTTTGAATTTGGGAAAGCTGACACATGTACCCTGCATGGCACATGTGCTGAATCTAGTCACTCAAAGATTTGTGTCAAAGTACCCAGGCTTAGAAGACGTCCTGAAGCAGGCCAGGAAGTTGTGTGGGCATTTCAGGTGGTCTTACACGGCCATGGCATGCTTTGGGGACATTCAGTGGAGAAACAACTTGCCAGTGAGACGCTTGATATGTGATAGCCCGACTCGCTGGAATTCGACCCTGGTCATGTTCTCTCGTCTGCTAGAACAGGAGAAAGCCGTCACCCAGTACATGTACAATTACAGTAAAAGGACACAATCTGAGCAGATGAGGATGTTCTGGCCCAACAACTGGACACT
Organism: Hyperolius riggenbachi; assembly: GCF_040937935.1. Lineage (NCBI taxonomy): Eukaryota > Metazoa > Chordata > Amphibia > Anura > Hyperoliidae > Hyperolius > Hyperolius riggenbachi. The sequence goes on along the minus strand of NC_090651.1, from coordinate 37,353,794 downwards.
GATGCGAAATGCATGCATGCTCATGTGGCCATTTGAGGAGGTGACCAACCTGGTGAGTCGCAGCGAAGGCACCATCAGCGACTTGATCCCATATGTTTACTTCCTGGAGCGTGCCGGATCAAGCTGTGGTGGATCAAACTGTGGAGGAGCGTGAACAGGAACAGTTATGGGAGGAACAGTTGTGGGAGAAATTTTCATCAGAACCAGATGTTTTCTCAACACCTGCGGTAGCACAGAGGGGGAGGAGGAGGAAGAGTCGTGTGGGGAAGAGGAGTCAGACTTGGATGATGAGGAAGGTGTTTCTTTGCTAGCAGCGGGCGCTATAATAATTTTTCTGGTGTGTGTACATGCCTGCCTAATTTTTCTGGCTGCACTGCAGCTGCAACAACAAAACAAAAGGCATGTACATGTGCCAATTCCCCTTCGTGATCATTACCTTTCCGCAGTGAAGGGGCTTGTGTATCACAATGAAGCAATGACCGCCGGCTATATGAGTGTCTCGGGGGGTGGCACACTAAAGATAGTAAGGTCGTTGCTTCATTGTGGACAGACCAAATTTGATCAGCTGGACAGTCACTGTTCTGTCATTCAGCTACCTCAGCCCGACTATATGGGCTGGAAAGCCGCCATCACCTGCACTCTCTTCATGGTGCGCACCAGTCCAGCACGGCCGTCACTACACAAACAGCTGTTTGCAGTCACTGCAAACCTTTCACTGTATCTTTGACTACACATTGTATTATACCTGGCAGTCAGTGCATACCTTTCACTTGAATGGATGGCAGACAGTTCTCCATAGCAGATTCTCGTTAAAGGATTTAAAGTTGATTTGTCTCATATACAACAGGGCATCGAAAGTCCTCCTGTATTGTTATTTTTGGTCACTACCTCGGGACATGCATGCCATGCCTGCTGCCTTCCTTGGATGTGTGGTAGCCGTTCCTGCTCCTTTGCCCACAGCGTGCCTGCTGCCTTCTTTTGATGTGTGGTGGTGGTAGCCGTTTCTTAGGCTCCCACTCTGGACCGGAATCGAACCAGGATTCCCTGGTCATTACCTGTGGTCACCATGCTACTGAGAAAGTACCATCTAAAGTTTTATACAGTTGAATGAATAGCATTCTCGTTAAAGGCAAGTGGTGTCATCTCTGGCACACAGCGCTGGGTCAAGGGTCCATCTGACCACAGATTCCTGGCCTGCAAAGCACGGTCAGGGCAGGTACATTACTTATACAGCAAATGGGTTCTTACTTGGATGTGCAGTGGTGGTAGCCACTTCTCAGGCTCCCACTCCGGACTGGGATCGAACCCTGATTCCCCGGCCATTACCCATGGCCACTCACAATGGCAGACTTGCCCTCCATAACAGATTCTCGTTGCAGGTACTGAACAGCAAGCAGAACAAGTATTTAAAAAAATAGATGTAAGCTTTAACAATGGTAGAGAAAGAACCATCGAAAGTTGATAAGGCAACTGACATCACTGAGGAAGAGCAATCTCGCTATGGTGTGCACCAGTCCAGCATGGCCGTCACAACACAAAGAGCTGTTTGTGGTGCGTCACACAGTGAGTTTTGTGTGTCAGTGTGAAGCAGTACTCTAATTACACTCCCTGATTGATGTATACACATGCAATATGTTTTAAAGCACTTTAGGCCTGCAATTTAGCATTCAATGTAATTTCGGCCATTAAAACGCTGGTTTGCGTCAAATCCAAATTTTTCCCTGGGACTTTTGGCATCTATCCCACTCCACTATGCCCCCCTCCAGGTGTTAGACCCCTTGAAACATCTTTTCCATCACTTTTATGGCCAGCATAAATGTTTCTAGTTTTCAAAGTTCGCCTCCCCATTGAAGTCTATTGCGGTTCGTGAAAGTTCGCGCGAATTAAACGTTTGGCGAAAGTTCGCGAACTGAAAATCGGAAGTTCGGGCCATCTCTACTGGCGAACTATAACTGGCTACCTATATTGGAGGTGCCTCTAACTGGCTACCTATACTGTGGGCATCTATTATACGTAAAGCAGGTAATCCCTATAAGAAGTTGATGTTGATGTGAAGAATTTGTAACATACGAAGATCCTATCAAGATCCTAAACACCCACCATCGGCTGCATTTTACAGGGTAGAATTAACCATGCCTCTGGCTTCAGTCTAGCGATGCTCTATTGTCTGCTTTAAACAAGAAATAAATTCACGCTATTATGACAATCCCCAAAACTTAGGTGTTTATTGATTCCCCGCCAGGGTAGCGCAGTAAAAAAAAAAGACCGCCTGAATCTTGTATTACAAACACACATTTTCTGGATAGCAATCTTCTTCTTCAAGGTAAACAGTTTTTTTCTCTGTAAAGGACCCCTGTGGAGGACTTGATAATATTCCTTCAGCAAAGACCTTGGCAATAAGTATTTTTATGATGCATTTAAATTGTGCTTATAAAGGGCTGTAATAGCTTTTTACAAGGCAACGTGAATTATTGCTCAGAAGAGCTTACAATCTCTTGCGTCTGACGCTCCTGTCAAGGTTAATCACGGCGTTTGTGGTGCGCGTAAAAAATGTTTCTTTACTTTAAATTACATTTTAGTGAAGGATTAGTTTTCCATCAGGCAAGTTCCTTAACTGTTTACAAACAATGGTGGAGAATTGGTGAACTACATGTAATGCACACAAGCAAGGGAAGCTGTACCCATTGTATGGAGGGCCCAGAATTTAAATGGGAGAGGAGCAGGGGCGTAACTATGACCCGCCGAACCCCCTTGCTGAAATTCTGAGCCCCCCCTCTGGCCTTCCCCTCCAGCTTAAATCAGTGTCTGTGCAGCGGCAGGTAGCGGCATATACACATACCTTCCTTGCGTTCCAACGCAGATGCACCTCGTTCTAGTGTCTGCCGCTACTTCCTGTTTATACAGGAAGTATGGTCATACGGTAGAAAGAGGAATATCCGCGGTGGAACGTAAGGAAGGTATGTGTATATGCCCGCTGCTGCACAGACACTGATTTAAGCTGGAGGGGAGAGCCAGAGGTGAGGGGGGGCCAAGCTCTCCCCTCATGCTGCGACCCCTCCAGCCCCCCAAAACCCAGGCCCCCTTCGGGTGCAGTTGCTGCATTCCCTATTGTTACACCCCTGGAGAGGAGGGTCTGAGGGGTGTGGTCAGTTTACATACAAATAACGATTAACCCTCTGGAATATAAGAAGTGAGGTTCTGCACAATGTCTTGTAGACATTGCAAGTCTTTATTAAAGACCAACTGTAGCAAGAAGGCTATGGAGGCTGCCGTATTTATTTCCTGTTAAACAATGCCAGTTGCCTGGCAGCCCTGCTGATCTATTTGGCTGCAGCAGTGTCTGAATAAAACCAAAAACAAGCACTCAGGTAATCCAGTCACATCTGACAACATGTTAGAAGCACCTGATCTGCTGTATGCTTGTTCAGGGGCTATCATTAAACGTATAAGAGGCAGAGGATCAGCAGTACTGCTAGGCAACTGGTATTGCTTAAAAGGAAATAAATATGGCAGCCTCCATAGCCATCTTGCCACAGTTGTCCTTTAAATCAGATAAAACCAGTATCAACGAGTAGCTGACATTAAGTTTCAGATGCACAATTGTTCTTAATCATAGCACAAGTAAGGCCTTTTTTCCATGGACTATTAATATGCAGTGAAATGCCTCTCAAACTCTTACAACTGCTCACTGCTGCCTGGTAACTGCTTGCTGCTGCCTGGTAACTGCTCACTGTTGCCTGGTAACTGCTTGCTGAGCACACAGTTCAACTGCCTGTGGAAAAGAGGCCTTAAAGAGAAACCGTAACTAAGAATTGAACTTCACCCCAATCTGTAGCTGATACCCCCTTTACCACGAGAAATCTTTACCTTTTCTCAAACGGATCATCAGGGGGCTCTGTACGGCTGATACTGTGGTGAAACCCCTCCCACAGTGTTATGTCAGGACCATGGCAAATATAGACAACTGGCCACACCACTTCCTCCAATGAGCTCAGAGAATACTCCCACAAAGGGGTGTGTCATAGAAAAAGGGAGATTAACTCTCTGCACCCTCAAGGCTGGATTTATACTTTTCCGGCCCTAGGACAACTTTCCCTCTGCGTGTGCAGCAGCAGTGATGCTCATCCAATATTCGGGTATCTGAACTACCCAGATAATCTGAACTTTTTTACTATCCGAACTTTGAATCTGATTCCGGATATCGTTGTAAATCGGAATAGCACTATCCGAGCAAACTCGGATTTCCATGTGAAAATCCAAAATCCGTGCGGATAGTTAGTTAGGATATCCGAATGGAGGCCTTCAATGGCAAAAGTTATATACAGACCTAGAGGTGGTTTCACAGCAGTCATTATATTTTTTTTGGAGCAGCAGAAGTTGTAGGCCATGGAACCTAGAGGTGGTTCCACGGCAGTCATTAAAACATTTTTAGGAGTAGCAGGAGATGTTATAGGCCATGGAACATAGAGGTGGTTCCATGGCAATCATAAAAAATGTTTGGGAGCAGCAGGAGTTGTTGTAGGCCAATTATTGTAGTCATCTTATTATTATATTGGACTCATTATCTTATGGATCAGTGAGAGGGGCCTTGTAATTGTCACTGATCCATGACTCGTTCATTTTTATGAATGTTAGTACGTCCATATTGTCTGTGGACAGACGGGTCTGTTGGTCAGTGACCAGTGACCACCCCACCTGCAGCGCTAAATACTCGCTCAGAAAGAACACTGGCGGCGGGGCATGCAAGAACCTCCAGTGCATACTGAACGAGTTCAGGCCAGGTATCCAGTTGTTTTGTCCAATAGTCTATGGGGTCATCATTACTCTCCATATTGTCTGGAGTACTGGCCGACCCCAAGTAATCATTCACCATACGGGCCAGCCGCTGGCGGTGACTACTTTCTCTGCTGGTGGTGCTGCTGCGAGAAGGAGTATCTGGCATTGGCTGATAAAATTCCTTCAGCATACTCAGTCAGCAGGTTCACAGATTGGCTATTGGTGGTGCTGCTGCTGGGAGTGGGACTAGTGTTGGGCGAACAGTGTTCGCCACTGTTCGGGTTCTGCAGAACATCACCCTGTTCGGGTGATGTTCGAGTTCGGCCGAACACCTGACGGTGCTCGGCCAAACCGTTCGGCCATATGGCCGAACTAAGAGCGCATGGCCGAACGTTCCCCGAACGTTCGGCTAGCGCTGTGATTGGCCGAACGGGTCACGTGGTTCGGACCCGAACGCGCTCTGATTGGCCGAACTGTCACGTGGTTCGGGTAAATAAATACCCGAACCACGTCATATCTCCGCCATTTGTCTGTGGGTTTAGCTTTGGGTAGGCAGGCAGGGTAGTTCGCGCTCCAGCCACGCTAGCCAGGGTCCCCCCCAGTCATTGTGTGTCGCTGCTGGGAATAGTAGTACACCGCTCGCTCAGCATTCTGTTTACTGCCACTCTGTGTACCTCGCTCAGCCACACTATATAGCATTCTGTTTACTGCCACTCTGTGTCTGCTGGGAATAGTAGTACACCGCTTGCACAGCCACACTATATAGCATTCTGTTTACTGCCACTCTGTGTACCTCGCTCAGCCACACTATATAGCATTCTGTTTACTGCCACTCTGTGTCTGCTGGGAATAGTGGTACACCGCTCGCTCAGCCACACTATATAGCATTCTGTTCACTGTTCTGTGTCTGCTTGGAATAGTGGTACACCGCTCGTTCAGCCACACTATATAGCATTCTGTGTACTGTTCTGTGTCTGCTGGGAACAGTAGTACACCGCTCGTTCAGCCACACTATATAGCATTCTGTGTACTGTTCTGTGTCTGCTGGGAACAGTAGTACACCGCTCGCTCAGCCACACTATATAGCATTCTGTTCACTGTTCTGTGTCTGCTGGGAATAGTGGTACACCGCTCGCTCAGCCACACTATATAGCATTCTGTTCACTGTTCTGTGTCTGCTGGGAATAGTGGTACACCGCTCGCTCAGCCACACTATATAGCATTCTGTTTACTGTTCTGTGTCTGCTGGGAATAGTGGTACACCGCTCGCTCATCCACACTATATAGCATTCTGTTCACTGTTCTGTGTCTGCTGGGAATAGTGGTACACCGCTCGCTCAGCCACACTATATAGCATTCTGTTCACTGTTCTGTGTCTGCTGGGAATAGTGGTACACCGCTCGCTCAGCCACACTATATAGCATTCTGTTTACTGCCACTCTGTGTACCTCGCTCAGCCACACTATATAGCATTGCGTACTCTGCCAGTCAGTGTGTATATTGCTGGGATCAGTAATACTCCACTCACCGTCAACCACTATATGAGCTCAACATGAGTTCCCCAGAGACCTCCGCTGTGAGCAGCACTCCCAACAACAGCAACAGCCAACGCCCCACGCAAGCTATAACATCCACCCCAGCAGCCAGTGGTCAGCAGCAGCCCTCCCCGGAGGAGAACGTTGTGTCCATCAGTCCGTCGCCAGAGCGATTAATGAGGGCTGCCATTGAGGAGATGATGGGGCCTGATGTGGAGGAGGAGGTCTGGCTCAGGCCAGCATCCCAAGTTAATGTTGAGGACGATGAGGGGTCTGTGTCTGGGGATGTTGGGGTGGCAGAGGTGGTGGGTGGGTCAGACTCAGGAGAAGAGTTGTATGATGAGGATGATGATCGGGACCATCTGTATGTGCCTCAGAGTCCGACCCCGGAAAACATGTTGTATCGTGTGTTTAGGTACTAAAATCTGCGTTCCCTCCCAGTAGTGTTGGGCGAACAGTGTTTGCCACTGTTCGGGTTCTGCAGAACATCACCCTGTTCGGGGTGACTATATAGCAGACTATATAGCATTGTGTTTAATGCCACTCTGTGTACACGGCTCAGCCACACTATATAGCATTGTGTTTACTTCCACTCTGTGTCTGCTGGGAACAGTAGTACACCGCTCACCCGCCACTGTATAGCATTGTGCTCTGTGTCACTGCTGACAATAGTGGTACACCGCTCACCCACCACTGTATAGCATTTCTGTACTGCCACTGTACTGCTGCCAGTCAGCGTGTACTTTAAGGATAAGTGAAATGAGGAAGAAATCCGGTGAAAGAGGGAGGGGCAAGGGAAGAGGTGTTTCCCCTGACGGTTCACGTACAGGCCACAGGGGAGCACCCAAGAAAACCCACTCAATACTGCCCATGTTGTCCAGGACAACAACCCTCACAGATCCAAAAGAACAGGACCAGATAATTACTTGGATGACCTCTCAAGCGTCCAGCAGTGGGTTAAGCAGCACCAGCACATCACGCACGAGGTCCGAGTCCTCAGCCAGTTAAAGTCTGGGCTTTCTTTGAAGACTGCACTGAGGATGTTACCATGGCGATTTGCAAGGTGTGCAAGACCCGCCTGAGCAGGGGGAAAAGTATTAACAACCTCTCCACCACCAGCATGAGCCGCCACATTCTATCCAAACATCCCACTCTGTGGGCAAACGCGGCAGGACAGGGTACCACCAGCAACACTGCCTCCCTTGGGTTCACCAGACTCACCACCAGACCCGCCTCAGCAGCAGCAGTAGCCCAGCCATTGCGTGGTTCACAACATTCACAAACATCAGACGATGCTGACACTGTCACTTTCCGGACTAGTGCTCTTGAGGTCTCCCAGTGTTCATCAAACACAACAACCAACAGCCCTTCGGTGTGCAGCGCTACGGTTGAGTTGTCTGTTTCTGAGATGTTTGAGCACAAGAGGAAATTGCCAGCAAATGACCCCCGGGCCGTGGCAGTAACAGCCAGCCAGCATAGCCAAGCTTCTGGCCTGCGAAATGCTGCCATATCGAGTGGTGGAGACAAACAGCTTCAAGGGCATGATGTCAGTGGCCATCCCACGTTACGTGGTTCCCAGCCGCTACCACTTTGCGCGCTCTGCAGTGCCTGAGTTGCATGAGCACGTGGTCAGCTAAATAACCCGAAGCTTGAAGAATGCCGTTGCCTGCAAGGTTCACCTCACCACTGACACCTGGACGAGTGCGTTCGGCCAGGGTCGATACATCTCCCTTACCGCGCACTGGGTGAACCTTGTGGAGCCTGGCAGCGATTCCTCACCTGCTACGGCGCGGGTGTTGCCCACGCCGCAAACAGCTGGATAACAACAGCAGCACCTACCTCTCTGACTCCTTCTCCTCCAACGCATCTCAAAGCTGTACCTCATCCGGAAATGCTAACCCAGCACCAGCAGCAGTAGGATCGTGGAAGCAGTGCAGCACAGCTGTTGGCATGCGTCAGCAAGCGTTGCTGAAGCTGATCTGCCTTGGGGATAAGCAGCACACAGGGGAGGAAATTTGGAGGGGAATAAAGGAACAGACGGATTTGTGGCTGGCACCGCTGGACCTGAAACCGGGCATGAAGCTAGACACCTGGCACGAACTGGCAATGTACGCAATAGAGGTGCTGGCTTGCCCGGCAGCCAGCGTTATGTCGGAACGCTGTTTCAGTGCTGCCGGAGGCATCATCACAGATCGGCGTATCCGCCTCTCCACAGAAAATGCAGACCGTCTGACTCAAATTAAAATGAATCAATCCTGGATTGGAAACGACTACGCAACACTCCTGGACCCCAACCAAGTAACATGACCGATGAACATCTGGGATGGTTTAGCGTTTCCGGTCCCTGTTTATTGAACCTCTCATCTGTATTACATTTATGACTGCATGGCGGCAAAAAGCATTGCTGCTATATCCGCACGCTTTTTGTCCTCATGCAAGGCCTGGGTTGTTGTGTCTCACAAAGCGTGGCCTTCTCCTCCTGCGCCTCCTCCTGTTCCATCACGTGTGCTGCTGCTGCTGCTGCTGCTGGGTTAGCGTTGCCGCGTGGTCCCTGTTTATTGAACCTCTTATCTTTATTACATTTATGACTACATGGCGGTACAAAGCATGCTATCCGCACGCTTTTTGTCCTCATGCAAGGCCTGGGTTGTTGTGTCTCACAAAGCGTGGCCTTCTCCTCCTGCGCCTCCTCCTGTTCCATCACGTGTGCTGCTGCTGGGTTAGCGTTGCCGCGTGGTCCCTGTTTATTGAACCACTTATCTTTATTACATTTATGACTGCATGGTGGTACAAAGCATGCTATCCGCACGCTTCTTGTCCTCATGCAAGGCCTGGGTTGTTGTGTCTCAAAGCGTGGCCTTCTCCTCCTGCGCCACCCTCCTCCTGTTCCATCACGTGTGCTGCTGCTGGGTTAGCATTACCGGTCCCTTTTCCTGGAACCTCTTATATGTATTACATTTATGACTGCATGCCGACAAAAAGCATGTTACCTGTGCAAAGAAAACAGACATTTCCCGCATTTAAAAGACAGTTTTCCCTTTGAAACTTTAAAATCGATTTTCTCAAAAACTATAAGCTCTTTTTGCTAAATTTTTTTTTCCTCTTGTACCCACTCCCAAGGTGCACATACCCTGTAAATTTGGGGTATGTAGCATATAAGGAGGCTTTACAAAGCACAAAAGTTCGGGTCCCCATTGACTTCCATTATGTTCGGAGTTCGGGTCGAACACCCGAACATCGCGGCCATGTTCGGCCTGTTCGGCCCGAACCCGAACATCTAGATGTTCGCCCAACACTAAGTGGGACCACCAGACCTTTGCTGAGTGTGATGAGGCTTGGTAGCTTGGGCCCAGGATACAGGTGCAGAAAACGCATCTTCTACCCAACGAAGAAGGGCATCCTGGATCTGGCTCATTCTGTCGTTTGCATGGGAGGGTGGTATGAACTGGCACATTTTCTCCTTGCACCGGGGATCTAAGATGGTGGCCACCCACATGTCGAGCCTTGATTTCAATCTTTTAATCCGGGGGTCCTTACGGAGGCACTGGAGCATATGCGCAGCAATAGGGAAGAGATGTCTGTCATTCATCACCTCTTCCTGGCTGTCAGAACTGTCGTCATGCTCCAGCTCCACATCATCAGAATCAGAATCCCACTCCCGGACAATGGGCTCTTCCGCTTCCACTTGAGCATGCTCACTCACTCCCCCCCTGTTCAGTAGGGCTTCCTCCCTCTGTTCGAGCAGTTTGTCAAGAGCCTTGTCCAGCATGAAGACAAGAGGGAGCACTTCTGATATGCTGCAGTGCTCCTCACTGACCACTTTTGTTGCCTGCTCAAACGGCTCCAACACTTTGCACACCTGTCTAATCCGCTGCCACTGGTCCCCAGCAATGTAGTCCAGTGGCCCTGTTCTGAAGGAAGATGTCTGAGACAGGTATAGCCTGACCGCAATGCGCTGGTCCCACAACCTCTCCAGCATGTGGAGGGTGGAGTTCCACCGCGTAGGGATGCTCATTCAGATTCCGCAGAAATGCATCGGAATGCGGAAATCGGTAATGCAAGTGCCGTAGGCGGAATTCCGCCGGAAATCGCGGAAATTTCCGCCGGAAATCGCGGAAATTCCACCTGATTTTAACATCGATTTTCTCAAAAACTATAAGGTCTTTTTGAAAACTTTTTTTTGCATCATGTTCACAAGATTCATTTTAATAAACCCTGAAAATGTGTTGTTTCTAGGACTTAAGGGGGCTTTGCTATTAACCGCTAAAGTCGGCGGATTTTTACTGTAATGTAAAATGCAGAAAATCTGCATCTGCCTATTTTCTGCATTTTACATTACAGTAAAAACCCGCCGACTTTAGCGATTAATAGCAAAGCCCCCGTAAGTCCTAGAAACACCAAGATGCAAAAAACAGTTTTCAAAAAGACCTTATAGTTTTTGAGAAAATCGACATTAAAGTCGGGCGGAATTTCCGCGATTTCCGGCGGAAATTCCGCATTGGAATGCGGAAATTGGTAGCGGAAAGCGGAATCGGTAATTGGTACATGAGGGAATGTGGATTTACAGCGGAATCAGAAATTGGCATTCCGACCACCCCTACCACCGCGTCGGACAATCCGAAATAAGCCTGTGCTGCGGCAGGCTATGGCAGCGCTGCAGCAGTTTCAAGGTCACAGTGGCAATTGAGGAGCAACGGATGTGGGCTGACACTTTTCGCGCTGAGGCCACAGTGTCCTTCAACCCCTCAAAAGTCCGTAAAAACTTCTGGACTACAAGGTTGAAGACGTGGGCCAAGCAAGGTAACTGGGTATAGCCACCTTCCGAAATGGCGGCCAGCATGTTGGCACCATTATCAGACACCACCACACCTGTGTCCAGTTTTTGGGGGGTCAGCCACTGCCAAATCTGATCGTGTAAGGCTGCAAGGATTACAGATCCGGTTTGCCTGTTCTCGTCCATTGATCCTATTTTTAGCACTGCTTGGCATCGATGGTGCTGCACACCAGTGTAGGAGCGGGACCACTTGCTGGGAGGCTCAGCAACAGCGGACTGGCCTTGGACAGAACAGGTAGCAGAGGGAAGTGGAACAGGCCTCCCCTTCAACCCACGTGGCGGCACCACCAGCTGAAATGCCCCAGATCTTGCACCCTCCTCAGCAGCACCATGGAGGGTGACCCAATGGGCGGTAAAAGTTAGGTACTTTCCCTGCCCATGCCTGCTGCTCCAGCCATCCATAGTGAAGTGCACCTTGCCACCGACAGCGTGATCCATAGTACGGCCGACACACTCTACAATGTGCTGGTGGTGAATGGCAGGGATAGCAATCCTGGTAAAATAATGGCGGCTGGGGATCCGCCATTGTGGAGCAACACTGTTCATCAGTCTGCAGAAGGGGGCACAGTCCACAAACTGGTAGGACAGCAGCTGTTGGCCCAACAGCCTTGCCAGGAGCGCATTATTTTTCACAACAAACGGATCACTATTAGGGAGCATCCGCTTCCTCGGCAACATTTCTTGCACAGAGACCCCACGTTACAACGCTGGTGATTCAGAGGAAACCAACAAGGGTGATGGCAAAGTGCTTGCCGAGGTCTGGAGCCCTCTTCCAGCCTGGCATGCAGAGGGATTTGAAGTGTAATGGGACTGAGCAGGTTGGATAGGGACAGGACAAGTAGAAAAAAAGTGGAGGGGCCTGTTGCTGCTGCTTTTTCTCCACCCATTTCATTGTAATTTTTTACATATTCAAACTTCCGTCTGTGGTAGTTGCGCAGATGGCTTATCAGCCCTGAAGTGCCGAACCTGGTGCCCGATTTGCCTCTGCTCACCAATTTACGGCACATAGAACAGACTGCCCTGGTTTCACTCTCTTCCAGAACAGTAAAATAATTCCATGCAGGGGACGTGCGTGCACGTCCAGCAGTGGTGCGACCTGTTCTAGCACCTCGATGCTTAGAATTGGACTGGTGGCGGGTACTGACAGACGTGAAAGCACTTGCAGGCTGCTGGCCAACCGTCTGCTCTGTTTCTACAAGCTGCTCACACCTGCTATTGCCTAATTCACCAGATGCCAACCACGTTGGATCAGCCGCCTCATCATCCAAAATATCGTCCAGTCCATCAAAAGCACTGGAACCTTTAAGTGACTCTTCTGGACCCTCCACCTGGCCACCAAACACCTCTGTAGTTGACTGGTGACATTGGATGAAGAAGGCACAGGAGCCATTTCTGTCACCACTGAACCCACCACTTCTTGGGACCTTGGTCCCATGGTCTCCTCCAATGCCTCATCCCAATCCTTCTGCACATCTCTCTCATCGACATAAGTGTGCTTTACTTCTGGAGGGGAGCACTGGTTGGAAGCAACCTCGTCAAGAGAAGCATCTGCGGTCGGGTTCTGGTCATGAGGAACCTGGCGGCCGGTGCTGCTGCAAGTAGCTTTAAGTTCCTCAGACTGGGTAGAGGGTTCCTGATTTAAATAATCCACAAGTCTCTTCGCCTCCTGCTCTGTCAAAATTTTCCTGCGTACGAACACAGGGAAGACATCTCTGACCGGGGGGGAATTCTTCCTGCTGCTGCTGCCACCCTCAACCTGATCACGTATTTGACGTGATCCACCAACACCACCATCACTCCATTTTCTTTCAGGAGTGGCAGGAAATTGCTGCTGCTCTCGCTCCATTGTTTTGGGGCCACAAACTTTATTGGGGAAGGGGTATGAGCGACAGAACAGATCAGAAAATAAGGGGGTGAAAAAAAGAAAGAAAGAAAGAAAACAAAAAAAAATGAACTTAGAAAACAAAATAAAAACTTGCACTACACTCAACTAATCAATCACCAATCAATCAATCAATCAATCAATCAATCACCCAACTCACTCTCACTCTGTCAAACACTAAGCCTGCGGCCTAGTTGGCTCTGTCTAATCCTCTCTACACAGCAACTAGTACTAGCACACTACACTACGATCTATCACTCAATCTACTGTCACTCTCTCACAAATACACCTAGCTGCTACTACTACTAATATAGCTCACATTCTATCTATCTATCTATCTATCTATCTATCTATCTATCTATCTATCTATCTATCTATCTATCTATCTATCTTTCTCTCACAGAGTCTTTAACCTCCTGGGCGATAATCCCGAGCTCGGGGTATGTCGCGCAGGAGGAGTCCTCAGGCCCTGGTGGGCCAATTTGCGTATTTTTTTTTTGTTACACGCAGCTAGCACTTTGCTAGCTGCGTATAACTTCCGCTCGCCGTCGATCCGCCGCTACCCGCTGTGCCGCGCAGCCCCCCCTCCCCGACCCCTTGCGCAGCCTGGCCAATCAGTGCCAGGCAGCGCTGAGGGGTGGGTCGGGACTTCCTCTGACGTCACGACATCCATGACGTCGGTGACGTCATGCCGCCCCGTCGCCATGGCGACCGGGGAAGCCCAGCAGGAAATCCCATTCTGAACGGGATTTCCTGCTTACTCTGATCACCGAAGGCGATCGGAGTGGGGGGGGATGCCGCTGCGCAGCGGCTATCATGTAGCGAGCCCAGGGCTCGCTACATGATATACAAAATAAAGAATAAAAAAAGTGCTGCGCCCCCTCCTGGGCGATGTAATTATATCGCCCAGAGGGAAAAAGACTATTGTTTTGTGTTGAAACAACTAATATGGGTCTGTCTGTCCTCTCTCTCCAACACCAGACTGAAACCCACAAGCTTTGTGACTGCACAGCTCTCTTATATACAAAATGGGTGGGATAGCTGCTGATAGGTAGCAAGGGAGCTGGTTGCTAACGTAGGATTGGTTGGTTTTTTTTAAGACTCTAATTGGTGCAGAAATTCTGATTTTCATGCAGAAATCCTGTTGTTTTCACTTAGAAGTTTCTGTCTAGGGTCTTCCTTCTGATTGGCTGGAAAAAAATCTGCATTCCGCCGGAATTCCGCATAGCAATTCTGGAATTTCCGCTTAGCGCTATAGCAATTCCGTTCCGATGCGACGGAACGGAATTGCCAATTTCCCACCTGAATCGCGAAAAACGGAATTCCGCGGTGTGCACCCCTAAAATTGCCCCCCCCCCGCAGCACCACCTTTCCTATTTAAATTCCGGGCCCTCCATAGGATGACCAGAGCTTCCTTTGCTTGTGTGTTTATTTCAGCAGCTATTGTGGCTTGGCTGCAGACTGTAGCGCTCATTCTGCTGTGCCAGAGCAGTCCATTTATATAATGGTGTGAGTAGTGCATTTTGTTGCTCCCGTGATACCTTAGACTGATTTATGTGCATACATGTGTTCTGTAGAGTGATTGGAAATGACAGGACTCAGCGTGAATTTCCAGATTGAGGGCTTGAAACATTTGCTTTCTTTGCTTGCTGCTCTGGGTAGAGCAGAGCCCTTTCACTGGAGGTACCTCAACGCTGGTGAAAGAGGCTAGTACGAAATGCCTTTGCATGCAAACCGTTTTGGAAGCAAATATCCTTCATAAGTACAGCTGAATGCAAATTTCATGCAAATTAGTGCAACTTATGGTGAATTTCCTACAAGTTGTTTTTATCATTACTAGAGCTCCTGCTTAATGTGCTTAAAGTGAACCTCCGGACTAAAAATTGACTCAGCAGCACTGAAAAGGTTTGGTGTTTCTTTAACAGTTTCACGGCATCAGAACTTTGTTTCTCTTATACAAGCCTCATTTTTAGCTGCACAGAAGAAAACTGCCTGGGCTTTTTTTCCCTGATGCTGTGCAAAGCATGATGGGATTTCTGATTTTGTTGCTCTCGTTCTGCTGTTTTGGTGCAATTTTATTTTTTTACATTTTGAATTTGACATTTGAAGCCTAGTGTGTGCAGCTGGGAGGGGTTATCAGGACACAGGACAGCTGGAACTGTGTCTCATGCTCCCTGTCACCTCCTTTCAACCAAAAAGGTAACTGCCCCCATGACAAAGATGGCTGCCCCCATGAATCACAAACATTTGCCTGTTCTTTTAAAGTAAGAGGTCATATTACCTATCTATTCTAATTAACATAACTAATGTAACTTAATGACAGTATGTTTGTTTAGTCTGAAGTTCCCCTTTAAAGTGCAGAGGGGTAATTGTTTCTATGTGTCATGCAGGCAGCACATTCTAACTGCATGGCAGGTACCAGGTTCAAACGAGGGAGTTAGCACCCCCAGGCTATTTCACAGCACCAGCAAAGCACCACCACGAAATGAGCCTAAAATGTCTGGGCCCCTCAAACAAAGCATTGCAGCCAGCAGTACTGTTTTACCTGTCTTCCAGTGAGTGCAGCCACCCTTCTCTTTATTCTCCCCCCCCCCCCCCCAAGTTGGACTAGTACTCAGGCAGTTGGCAGGCTCCGGATTCCCCTCTCGGTCTGAGTCTCTCCACTTGCTTCCCAGCCGTTTAACCTCCCTGGCGATATGACTGCTTCTGATTTTAGGGTCTACAAGCGGTACAATTTTTCCATGTGCTTTTAGACCCTAAAATCATGAAAAATCATACCACGAGAGAGTCTGCAGCAGCCCCAGCACTTACTCACCTACCTGGGTTCCAGCGCTGCAGTTTTCCTTCCGTCCTCCATGTGGCGCTGTAACCCTATAGTGAGATTGCCTGCTGTCGTTATGACGACAGACGGCGATCTCAACAGGGGGAAGCAGAGCCTCGGAGGAGAGGAATGAGAATGGTGGTCGACGTCGGGATCGCCGGGAGTTGAGTTGAAACACCGGCTGTGCGCATTGCTCTGCATAGAACCTGCGGCGGTTACCCCGAGGAGTGTAGGTTGGGGTTAACGCTTTGAGCTGCGGTTTTCCACCCTGACTGTAGCTCGGGGTTCCCGCCAAGGAGGTTATCTTTCATATCACCATGTGTTACACGTGATGGTGCGGAGGTTAAACAGTCAGTGAGCAAATGGAGAGACTGAGGCCTGAGAGAGGATCCAGAGCCTGCCTGCTGCCAGCCTGACGCACATAGTGTCATAGTGGGCAGTCTCACAGTAGGAGGCACACAGAGTCTGAGGAGGAGGAGCATTGCAGCCAGAGCCAGCCCAGCAGAAACAGAGAGAGAGAGACAGCACCTAGGCAAGTATGATTGGTGAGAGTGACCCGGTGATATTACGTGTTCTTGGATGATATACCGTGGCTGTGGTTTGTTTACAGATCTGCAATATCTCCCTTCTCAGCAGACTCCAGACAGCACTGGACCCATACCTCCCAACTTTTTGAGATAAGAAAGATGGATACTTTAGCCACGCCCCTGCCACACCGCTAATCACGCCACTAAAACACCCCTAGTCACGCATACAGTAAAGATTTCTTAATAAAATATGTTTTATAATTCAAACCACACTGGACCTTTTTTATCCTTTATTTTCCTTTATGTTAACATGTGAAAGAGGGACACCGGTCTGGTATCGCGGTACAGCATGGTATGGGGTTGTGTGTATACAAGAGGCGCTTGTTGTTGCTTGGTGTGCTTCTATAAGCAATTTTAAATTGGTGGCAGTTGGTGTCCTGTGTTATTTTGAATAAAGCTGATTGTCAGGAATCAGGAAGTAGAGAGGAAGTGATGCTGCAGAATACAGGAGGGCGCTCTAGCGCCTGGAAGAGGTGAGCATCTATTTTATCCCACCCGCGGTACTCAACTCTGCATATGGGAGGACATGGGGGGGGGGACCACTAAGAAACAGTAAAGCGAAGGGAGGTGGCCCACTGCACACCAGGGAAATGTATAGGCGAGGGAGGGGGTCCACTAGACACCAGAAATTTATAGGAAAAAGAAGGGGGCCACTAGACACCAGGGAACTGTATGGGAATGGAAGGAGGCTACTAGACACCAGGGAACTGTACAGGGGAGGGAGGGGGTCCACTAGATGCATGAGAACTGAATAGAGGAAGGAGGGAGGAGGGCATGGGCACTAGCGGTGCTCATCACAACCTCGTGATCACCAGTAACTCACACGTAAAGCCCCCTTACATGCTAGAAAACAACATGCGGTAAATGACAGTTAATGTATTTACCGCATTTAAATGTATACTTTTTTCCTTTGAAACTTTAACCACTTAAGCCCTCGGTCGTTCACTTTATGCATCCGAGCAATGTTCACCTCCCATTCATTAGCCTATAACTTGATCACTACTTATCACGATGAACTGATCTATATCTTGTTTTTTCCGCCACCAACTAGGCTTTCTTTGGGTAATACATTTTGCTAAGAGCTACCTTACTGTAAATGCATTTTAACAGTAAGACTAATAAAAAAACTGAAAAAATTCATTATTTCTCAGTTGTCAGCCATTATATGTAATGATCCGCTCAGCTGCCTGCCAGCAGCCAGCTGTTTGACCATTCCTTATGTCTGAGAGATGCCGGTCTCTGGAAAAGAGACCTGGCTTCATTTTGCAACTTTCAAAGTTGCTTTGCTGAGGAATTTGCATACATGCAAATTGCTCAGCTGTCTCGTTGGAGGGCTGGCAGTATAAAAGCCTGCTGCTGACCAGAAAGCTTCACTGGTCATAACGGTTTGTTAAATCACTCCTGGAGTGTCAGCCTTTCCTGTTGGATTGTTGTAGCTAGCTTAGAGTAATTCTGGGGACTGCACTAGGCAGCCTCTCTAGTGCAGTTAGCCTGCTTATCTGTTTTGTCTGTATTGTCTCTCTGTTGCGATTGTCCTGTCGCCAACGGTGGTCGTCACAAAATCGTTCTGTCTGTCTGTGGGTGCTAACCAGGGCAGCGGTTGTTACTGGTAGCCCCTTCTGTTTTATCTGTCTTACTTGGATCCCACTCGCTCTGGTGGTAAGAGCAGTGGATCCTGCTAGCTCTGTTACTTTACCTGGATTGCACTCGCTCTGGCGGAAAGAGCAGTGGATCTTTCCTATCCTACTTCCCGTCCGTCTGTCTGTCTTGTCTGCTACGAACGCTTGCTGTAGGCTCGATGAGGTAACCGTTAAGCAAGCGCTCGCGTTCTCTGTTTCATGTTTGTGTGGCGGGGGTTAGTTAGGCGTGCTTGTCTCTGTTGTGCTTAAAGAGACACTGAAGCGAAAAAAAAATGATGATATTATGATTTGTATGTGTTGTACAGCTAAGAAAAAAAACATTAAGATCAGATACATCAGTCTAATTGTTTCCAGTACAGGAAGAGTTGAGAAACTCCAGTTGTTATCTCTATGCAAAAAAGCCATTAAGCTCTCCGACTAACTTGGTCGTGGAGAGGGCTGTTATCTGACTTTTATTATCTCAACTGTAATTGAACTGTTTACTTTTCCTCTAGCAGAGGAGAGTTTATTACTTCACAGACTGCTCTGAAAGACTCATTTTGAATGCTGAGTGTTGTGTAATCTGCACAGATTATAGAGTGATGCAATGTTAGAAAAAACACTATATACCTGAAAATAAAAATATGAGAATATTTTCTTTGCTGCTAATCTTCTAGTAATTATTCATAGTACACAACCAATTCATTATATCATATATTTTTTTTCGCTTCAGTGTCTCTTTAACACGCGGAGACCGCGCTGTAAACGCGTTCGCTGTTGCGAATGAGTGCGGTGTTCGCGTTTAGTTAGCATTTGTTATTTTCCTTATCTTCTCATTGTATGATTTGCTGTGCCTTTGCTACTCTTGTGCCCTGTCTTGCTTAAGCCTTGTGTCACCTCTGGCAATCGCCTCTCCCGCGATTGCGTTCCTACTTTGTTTCTGCTGTTGTGTGTGCACCGTCGCAGGTTGGCGACTAGATTGGTGGACATACATACATTCTGTCCCTGTGCTCATCCTCATTCGCAATCGCTTCTCTTGCGATTGCGTTCTCACTTGGTTTCCTCTGTTGTGTGTCCACCGTCGCAGGTTGGCGGCTAGATTGGTGGACATACATACATTCCTCATCTGTGCTTATTCGGTCTTGTGTTACTGTTAGCAATCGTCATCTCTTGCGGAGCCAGGTGCGACTGACGTCACAGAGCAGCGGGACCCTATGCACGGAGACTGAGCGCCGGCAAACCTCGGGAAGCGGGAGTACGGGACGCCGACACCGCGGTGAGAGGGAGATATTGCTGGGCTAAGGAGCCCGATATGCACTTTCATCTGTTAACAAAGTGAGTGTACTGAAGTGCGCAGGCCGGGGAATGCTTCTAAACAGTATTATGCTATGTGCTATTATCTGTTTTTACATGTTCTGTATGGAATAAATTGGAGTTTTTACAAGAGACAGACCGGAGCTGTGGATTCTGTTGCCGGTTGGCAAAGCGCTAGATCCACCTGGAGTCTGAGGTGGCTTTTATCCGGTGAGCGGCTGTATTATAGGGAGTGGATGTCACAAGGAGTGAAACACACTGAGCACGGAAGTTCACTGGGTGTATATGCATGCTAATCAGCTATATTGTTGGTAATGCACTATGTGGAATTTGTTCATTGCAGATATATAGATATTAAGAAGAGGAGCGCTGTCACAACTTTTTCAACACATCTCTTGCGATTGCCTTCTCACCTGATCTTCATGGTTGTGTGTTCATCGTCGCAGGGTGGCGACTAGATTGGTGGACACACATACCCCCTGTCGCTTTGCTCTCTCTCTTTCAGGGCTATCTTGCCCTGCGTTTCTTCCCTTGGTACAATTCCTGTCTGGCGTCTGTGGTAGGGCAGAGGATCTGTTCCTCTGCACTCCACAGCACCATCTGCCGACAGGAATTTCCCTCTACAGGTGCGTTGCACCTTTTGCTGGGTTCTCTCAAATTATACGCTTGTGGAGGATTTCCGCAGTGTCAGCGCACATCCTGTGCACTGACCACGGAGAGAATTCCACAATCGTTACAGTATGACCAGTCAAACCGAAATTCCCAGTGTAGAGGGAATTTCCGATTTGTACGATTTGGTCGAATATGGGTCCTGTATCTTTAAGAGGTTTAAGATACTGGACTCTGAAACCAGAGATGAGTTCATATCAGAATGTTCCAGATTCTTGTCAAATCCTGAATTTCAGGCCACCAATATTTCCACTTGGAGTGGTCAGATTGCTTACAATCTTTTCCAAGGGGATCTGTTCGTGTGGGCTGATGAGTATGCCAGACACAAGAATCTGAGACATAACCCTCGCAGATTTCTGGCTCATGTGTTTTCTCGTAAGCTTGGAACTTGCATGCCAGGCTATTTCTATGAGTTTTTTCCTGCAGTGCAAGATGCTAATCAGATGAGTTTATGCAACACCTCTCACTCGTTACCATATGCTAATGAGTGGGTGCTTGCAGGCCAGTCTGCTGATTCGGCTTTTCAGCCAAAAAATTTGTTGCCCATAGCAACTACAAATAAGGAGGTTATTTCTGTCAAGTCTGAAAAGTGCAAAACCATTCAGTATGACAATCAGTCCAATGTTTCTGTTGCCACTTCAGGTTCTAAGCAGATGCAAGAGAACTGCCTTGAGATCTCTCTTGCATTTAAACAGCAGACATGCAAAGTTGCTAAAAAGGGAAAAACTAAAAATCGCAAGTATCTGAATAAAACACTCCCTATAGATGTTGACAATGATGTTGCTCAGTCTCCGGGTTTATCACCCTATCAAAAGCTTTTGTGGATCCTTTAATAGGCAGAATTGTTTTCTATATTAAAGGAGTAAGAAAGTCTATGCATGTTCCTGACCCCAACCCGTATGGGAGCTACTTAGATACCGTGTTGTTTGAACCCCCATTTGCTCCCTGGGATATTGGAGCTCTGGTTGAGGAATTTGAGATGGATTGGAAGGCGTTTTGCGATTTCTATATCGCAGAAAGCGCAGAGACGCTAAACGCTTGTATAAATTCCGTGTACACTTTGATAGATTCTGCTGAGTGTGACAAATGTTTTGTGGATCCAGTGCTGTGTGTGGCAGACGATTTTGGATTAGTTGCACACACACCAATCAATTGATTCCAATAAAGAGACATCGTTATCGGATGATTGTTCCTGCCTTTCTGGGGTAAAGCATGTGAGTTCAGACATTGTGCGATCTGAAATGAATGGGTGTACCACTGTGGTTGGTTCCTGTGCGAATCCTGAAAGAGTCTCTCTTGACTAGGTGCAGTCTGAATCGGTGCGATGTAATGCCTGTTTCTCAGATGTTCCTGCAGATTGTGATCAACATGAATGTGTCAGTTTTCTCAAAACTATGTGGTATCCCTTGTCATTTAAAAACAGATCTTTAAGATCTTCCATCTATGATCCTGCTATGGGGAAAATTTCTAAATTATGTAGCATCAAAAGTAATATTATCATGTCCAATAAAGTTTCTCCGGTTGTTGTCGCAATTTCTTCTGCTACTGAACCTATGCCTCACTCTGTTCACACCTGTAAAGGCCTGCTGCCTGATGACAGTTGCTCCAGTGTGTCTGTCCTGAACACCTTACAGTCTGGTCTGCAGATTGCGGAGGTTTGCGTTATGGAAGCGGCAGTTTCACAACCTAAAGCGATCTTGGATTCGCAAACTTTGCGTTCTTTCTCCTCGGATTCGTCATTGTTAGCCGAGTCTAAGGGTGAGACAGCGCTTTGGTTTTGCGAATCTGTTACTGGGGAATCTTTGCCTTGTCCAGAGAAGGTTTCTCTGAGCCTGCCCTGTACCATGAATAACAATATGATGTTCAATCGCACTGACATTTGTGAGTCCCTTTCTTGCTCAGAGGCAGGTACTAACTCTCCACCCTGTACTCTGGATGAGTCAGAATCTCCTGTGGTGACCCTAGAGGCTCGTCTAGGTATTGCTACCATTCTCACCTGTTTTTCTGCCATTTTGGAATTACAGTCTAGTTTAACTGCTATGCAGAACCCTGTGTACAGTAAGATTGGAGTTAGGGAATCAGTGAGTGTCCCCGTAAAGATTCCCATGCATCCTGTTCATGAAGATAAAATTCAGTCTCAGCGGATTGTAGAACCATCCCTGGGACATTTGCTATGTCCACAAAATGTATCTGATGTTTTGCCCTGTAACATGGATAGTTCAGAATCCGTGATTTCTGTGCCAGAGAACTTGGGAAACGATGCTCCTGAGCCTTTTCCTGTTGGTCTGGGGGTCTCCGACTGGCTCCCAGAGGGTGCAGAATCTTTAGGAGATGCCTCCTGCCCCCCAGATCCGTCTGAGGTTTTGCCCACTTCAGTGGGCATTGCTGTTGTACTGACTACCTTTGCAGCTCTGGTGGAGCTCCACTCATGTGTTGTCAATCTTGATATTACAGTCACAGAAATTTCTGAATTTGAGTCTGAGTCTTCTTTTGAAAGACCAGTACCTGTGACCTCCACTCGTGATGATTTTCTGCCCGGTCCTGGTGTTGGACTTGTCGTATCGGACTCTGAGGTTGGCAGTTCCCCAACATGTCCTGAGGTTTCTCCTGTGCTGGTGTACCCCGATATGCTCTGTGACCCAGAAAGCCCCAGGGTGCCTTGGTTACCAGCATGCTCAGATGCTTCCTCGGTGGAGACATGCTCTGATGTTGCCTGCCTGCTTGCATGCCCAGAAGTGGTCCCTGAAAGTCCTGATCTTGATGGGTGTCCTGGTAATTCTGAATCCGGAATAATCATAGGCTCCATAGGGGTTCTTGGTAGTTCTCTATGTGAGCCTGGTGAGCGTTCCGGCCTCTTGGGATCTCTGCAGAGCTTCAAAGGGTTCTGGGAGATTCCGGGAGAAATTTTGCTTGGTACTCTGGATAGGATCAACAGTGGCTTTGGTGTTGAAAGGGACACTTCGAACAGGTATTGTGGCAGGTTTGGTGTTTTCGGGCGCTCCCTGGAAGGTGGTGGGTATTGTCTGCAGGGTATTGATGACTCCTTCTCTGGCATTCACAGTCCTGATGGGTGTTACACTGAGACTTGTAGTACTGATGATGGGCATGTTTCGGTGGCTTCTGCTTCCGATGAGGTCGGTTTCGGGTGGACTGACTCTGGAATTGGGCCTTGTCGGGCTGTCCCGACCTTCATGAGTCTTCAGTTAGAGTTTTGTGATAATACCAGTTTTGAAGGACGTCTGGAATTCGTCCCTAGAGGGGGGGGGGGGGGTACTGTAATGATCCGCTCAGCTGTCTGCACAGGCAGCCAACTGTTTTGACCATTCCTTATGTCTGAGAGATGCAAGTCTCTGAAAAAGAGACCTGGCTTTATTTTGCAACTTTCAAAGTTGCTTTGCTGAGGAATTTGCATACATGCAAATTGCTCAGCTGTCTCGTTGGAGGGCTGGCAGTATAAAAGCCTGCTGCTGACCAGAAAGCTTCACTGGTCATAACGGTTTGTTAAGTCACTCCTGGAGTGTCAGCCTTTCCTGTTGGATTGTTGTAGCTAGCTTAGAGTAATTCTGGGGACTGCACTAGGCAGCCTCTCTAGTGCAGTTAGCCTGCTTATCTGTTTTGTCTGTATTGTCTCTCTGTTGCGATTGTCCTGTCGCCAACGGTGGTCATCAGAAAATCGTTCTGTCTGTCTGTGGGTGCTAACCAGGGCAGCGGTTGTTACTGGTAGCCCCTTCTGTTTTATCTGTCTTACTTGGATCGCACTCGCTCTGGTGGTAAGAGCAGTGGATCCTGCTAGCTCTGTTACTTTACCTGGATTGCACTCACTCTGGCGGAAAGAGCAGTGGATCTTTCCTATCCTACTTCCCGTCCGTCTGTCTGTCTTGTCTGATACGAACGCTTGCTGTAGGCTCGATGAGGTAACCGTTAAGCAAGCGCTCGCGTTCTCTGTTTCGTGTTTGTGTGGCGGGGGTTAGTTAGGCGTGCTTGTCTCTGTTGTGCTTAACACGCGGAGACCGCACTGTAAACGCGTTCGCTGTTGCGAATGAGTGCAATGTTCGCGTTTAGTTAGCGTTTGTTATTTTCCTTATCTTCTCATTGTATGATTTGCTGTGCCTTTGCTACTCTTGTGCCCTGTCTTGCTTAAGCCTTGTGTCACCTCTGGCAATCGCCTCTCCCGCGATTGCGTTCCTACTTTGTTTCTGCTGTTGTGTGTGCACCGTCGCGGGTTGGCGACTAGATTTGTACACATACATACATTCTGTCTCTGTGCTCATTCTCATTCGCAATCGCTTCTCTTGCGATTGCGTTCTCACTTGGTTTCCTCTGTTGTGTGTCCACCGTCGCAGGTTGGCGGCTAGATTGGTAGACATACATACATTCCTCATCTGTGCTTATTCGGTCTTGTGTTGCTGTTAGCAATCGCCATCTCTTGCACAATTCCTGTCTGGCGTCTGTGGCAGGGCAGAGGATCTGTTCCTCTGCACTCCACAGCTCCATCTGCCGACAGGAATTTCCCTCTACAGGTGCATTGCACTTTTTGCTGGGTTCTCTCAAATTATACGCTTGTGGAGGATTTCCGCAGTGTCAGCGCACATCCTGTGCGCTGACCATGGAGAGAATTCCACAATCGTTACATTATAGTTTTAAAATAATACATGCCTCCATAATTAAAACCCACATATTGTATTTGCCCATTTGTCCCGGTTATTACACCGTTTAAATTATGTCCCTATCACAATGTATGGCGACAATATTTTATTTGGAAATAAAAGAGCATTTTTTCCGTTTTGCATCCATCACGATTTACAAGCTTATATAAAAAAAAGTATAGAAATTTTTCATCTTTACATAGATATGTAAAAAGTTTAGACCCTTAGCTAAATATTTATGTGTTTTTTTATTGTAATTGTTTTTTTATTATTATTATTATTAAACATTTTATGTGGGTATTTTTGGGAGGGTGGGATGTAAATAGTATTTGGGGTAAATATATGTGTATTTTAATTTCTTTTTACATTTAGATGTAGTTTTACTTTTCGGCCACAAGATGGCAACCTTTAATTTGTTTACATGATGCCACTCTGCAGGGGTCTCAAACTCAATATACCTGGGGGCCGCAGGAGGCAAAGTCAGGATGAGGCTGGGCTGCATAAGGAATTTCACAATCGCGGCACATCGACGCCTCTGCCCGCCCCTCTCACTCTTCCTTCACAGAGAGGGGCGGGGAGAGGCGGCGATCCGTGCGGCGATTGACGTCAGGAGGGGCAGAGCTGAAGCTGAAAGCTCTGCCCCTTCCAGGAAATGCTGGCGGATTGCCCCCGGGCGATTTGGGTGCTCTGCAGCCCTTGTTTAGCGGCAGGGATGCAGCGGATTACTTGGGAGCACTGAAGCGAACTATAAGGAAGCTTTTGCCGGCGAGGGCCACAAAATATCGTATCGAGGGCCGTAAATGGCCCGCGGGCCGCGAGTTTGAGACCCCTGGCTTAGAGGGACATAGAAGGCAGAAAAAGTGAAGCTTCCCAGAGAAGCAGTCCCTTTTCCTGCGAGGGAGAGGAATCAGTGATCGGGCACCATGGCCCGATTCATTGATTCCTGGGTTAACGATCCACGGACCAGGAGCGCACGTGACTGTAATGGTTAATAGCAAAGCCCCCTTACATGCTAGAAACACCAAATTTGCCAGATACGTTAAGAACAGTAGGAACAAGAGTAAAACATTTTTTTTCAAAAAGACCTTACAAGTTTTTGAGAAAATCAATTTAACCACTTTGTCCTCCTTGACGTAGAACTACTAAGGACAAAGTGGTTAAAATCAATTTTCTCAAAAATTATAAGGTCTTTTTGAAAAAAAATGTTTTCCTCTTGTTCCCACTGTTCTTAACGTATCCGGCAAATTTGGTGTTTCTAGCATGTAAGGGGGCTTTGCTATTAACCATTACAGTCAAATCATGATCACGACTGTGATCACAGATATCACTTTTAATCACGGTTAAAATCCAAGTCCAATTAGAAATTGGGCATCAAGTCCGGATCACGATCACGGCGTATCCGGATTTCGATACTGCCGTGATCGGATTTACTTGAATCCGTGATTGGGCATATCCGAGCACCACTGCTAGACACCGGGGAACTGTATAGGGAACTGATGGGGCCACTAGACACCAGGAATCTAGATAGGGGAGGGATAGGGCCAATAGACACCATAGAACTATATAGGGGAGGGATGGGGCCACTAAACACCAGGGAACTGTATAGGATAGTCTAGTTGTCTAAAAATAAAATACAGAAGCGAAAAGTATAAAAGATGTATGAAGTGTACAAGGCCTAGCTTTAAATGGCCTTCCTTGACTTGACACAATTATTCCATTGCACAGAAGAACAAAGATTTACATTCAGAATATCTTTTCAATAATCGTCTGAAATTCCTCACAGATTTTCTTTATCCCTTTAACCACAAAAGGCAGCCACATCTTTTCTTGTTTAACAAGTAACAGACCTTTTCTACCCCCTCCCTTCAGAAAAAAATTGTGGAAACCAAAGCAGAGAATAAAATCTATAGCTTTGTGGAATCTATGACCTATTTCAGGCAGGTTTCAGAAAACGACATGGTATTGCTTGTGTTCTGGAGACCTCCCACCAGCAAAGCACTGTGCTTGTTCAATTTAACACCTCTTGACCTCTCTCCATGCAATGATATTGTCAACAATGTGATTTTAATAGAAAAATTGACATACTCCTGTTGACTGCTTCTCGGATGTTTCACATGGGTTAAGCCTGCTCATCAAGCAGGAAATGCTGAAGCTATTTAGACACGGATCTGCGCACCAGGATTCTTATGTACTGCTACAGAACCTGTGCTTATGCCATAAAGAATGACGTTTTAAAGAGAACCGGTCATACATAGGCAGATTGGAATATGGATTTGAAATAACCTGAATCTTCACTCTGAAACTGATCTAAAGTTTACTAGATAGAAAATGTTGTATTTTTTTATTGGGGGGGGGGGTCTTTCCATTCTGTTATCTGAAAGGATACATTTGTGTTCAAAATTATTCAACCCTCCACTAAAATTGAGTGTTTTGGCCAGTTTGACATTGAATTTTATCATTTCAGTCATCTTGTTTACAATTAAATCAAAGAGGCACTTGTAAGTCAGACAAATATAACATAACATTTATAATGAAATAACCACAAATGTCTTTTCTGTGCTCACATCATTATCAATTTTATTCAACCCCCAAGTGACAGTCATTCTTAGTACTTAGTACAACATCCTTTTTCAGTTATAACAGCTTTCAAATGTGAAGCATAGCTTGACACAAGTGTCTTGCTACGATCTACGGGTATCTTAGCCCATTCTTCATGGCAAAAGCCTACAGTTCAGTCACATTCTTAGGCTTGCGTGCTGCAACTGCTTTCTTTAGTCCCACCAGAGGTTCTCAATCAGATTTAAGTCTGGTGACTGTGATGGCCACTCCAAAATGTTCCAGCCTTTAATCTGCAACCATGCTCTAGTCTAGTGGACTTGGAGGTATGCTTGGGATCATTGTCCTGTTGAAAGGTCCAACATCTCCCAAGCCTCAGGTTTGTGACAGACTGCATCACATTTTCTTCCACTATCTCCTGGTACTGAAGAGAATTCATGGTACCTTGCACACGCTGAAGCTTCCCTGTACTTGCAGAAGCAAAGCAGCCCCAAAGCATGATTGACCCCCCCCCCCCCCTCGCCATGCTTCACAGTAGGCAAGGTGTTCTTTTCTTCATGGGAAGCTTCAGCGTGTGCAAGGTACCATGAATTCTCTTCAGTACCAGGAGATATTGGAAGAAAATGTGATGCAGTCCGTCACAAACCTGAGGCTTGGGAGATGTTGGACCTTTCAACAGGACAATGATCCCAAGCATACCTCCAAGTCCACTAGAGCATGGTTGTAGATTAAAGGCTGGGACATTTTGGAGTGGCCATCGCAGTCACCAGACTTAAATCCGATTGAGAACCTCTGGTGGGACTTAAAGAAACCAGTTGCAGCGCGCAAGCCTAAGAATGTGACTGAACTGGAGGCTTTTGCCCATGAAGAATGGGCTAAGATACCCGTAGATCGCTGCAAGACACTTGTGTCAAGCTATGCTTCATGTTTAAAAGCTGTTATAACTGGAAAAGGATGTTGTACTAAGTACTAAGAATGAATGTCACTTGGGGGTTGAATACACCTGATAATGATGTGAGCACAGAAAAGACATTTGTGGTTATTTCATTATAAATGTTATGTTATATGTGTCTGACTTACAAGTGCCTCTTTGATTTAATTGTAAACAAGATGACTGAAATTATAAAAATCAATGTCAAACTGGCCAAAACACTCAATTTCAGTGGGGGTTGAACAATTTTAAACACAACTGTACCTGTAGCCGCCTTAAAAAAAAAGTTACATACGCACCTAAAAAGAGGAACCCAAATCCTAGAGAACCTTTGTTCCCCTGTCAGGCCGGTTGTCTTGGGCTGGTTGTCTTGACAACAGGACACTGACCCCTCCTCCCCACAGATACCGCGGATGTATGACGCAGAATTACAGTAAGTAGTCACGTGCATGCTGTTGGCCTATCGGGACTCCCGGAATTACTTCCCTGAAAGGGGCGTGGCCACAAACCCCATCCAATCCAGTGGCTCGGCGTGGCTCAGCAGTGGGGACAGAAGACGCTATTGCGGTAAGCCTACCTCATTTGACTGCATGTATTTAAATCGTATGTTCTGCTGCATTATTTGTTAATAATTTTGCCTCTGACAAAGCGGGTCTTTTTGCCTGTGAAACGGCTGTCAGGCTAACTATTGCCGTGTGTTTTGGAATGATGGGGATGGAATAAAGGTGTTACACTTCAGCAAGTTTTGGAGCTGGTGCCATGGTCTTCTTTCCTACTGTTGAAGTTCCCCTGTCAGGCCTTCATTCAAATTTACCTCTGGTTGGGTATCCAGGTCTCCTGGGAAGCAGACTATCCCTCTTCTTGCCTGTCTTTCTATCCATTATTTCATTTATATTCATTTTATAAGCCAACTGCGGCGTGGGGGGAAGGGGGACGATGACAACATATACACTAAATTTACACTATATTCTTGCCTGAAGCAGTATTTGTTGGTCGCACTTGTAGGGTTTATCTGTCATTTGTACAAGGCAATCTTATATAATAAAACCTGTGTCCCTGCGCTCTGCTGTGTGTCCCTGTGTCTGTGCATTTAGCCAAGCACACATGTGCAGCATGCAGGCGGACTTGGGACAGCAGGAGAACGAGTGGAGGGGGGCAGGCGTGTGCGCATGCACACGGGAGCGCGGCCATTGCAGGTGGGAGAAGGGGGTGAGGGGGGTCGCAATACAGCCCTAGCGCCCGTTTTTAAATGGGTTATTACTAGTAGATAGATAAACAGATAGATAAGCAGAAAGACAGATAAGGTACCCATATATCTCTCTCGATCTGCCACGAGATTGACCATCAAAGAGATCCTTCACTGATTGAATATGATCAGATAGGGATCTATTGCCTTGCCTTCACACTGCAGACAGATTTGCAATATTTGTATTCGTATAGGAAGGCACACCTCAGCTTAAGAATCAATCTGTGCACGGTCCAATCTGCCCGACACTGGCAGACTCAATCAATCCAGAAGATACCACATGCACTACAACTGGAAGACTTTCCCGTTGGTCTTTTATTCACATGCACAGTAAACAAAATACAGCCAAATGGAGCCAATAGCCGTCTCAGTATGTGGAGTCACATTGCGGCCAGATTCCGACGATTCCAGTAGTGGCCGGATAGTTAAGGGCTCTGCCTCTGACACAGGAGACCTGGGTTCGAATCTCGGCTCTGCTTGTTCAGTAAGCCAGCACCTATTTAGTAGGAGACCTTGGGCAAGTCTCCCTAACACTGCTACTACCTATAGAGGGCGTCCTAGTGGCTGCAGCTCTGGCGCTTTGAGTCTGCCAGGAGAAAAGCGTGATATAAATGTTCTGTGTTTGTTTGTTTGACTGTTGCCATTTCGGACGGTATCTCGTCCTTTGTCAAGTGGTTACCGTCCAAAACAGCAGCAGTCCATCAGAACTTTGCCGCAATGTCACTCCACTCCCAGCATCCATTGCACGGCAGAATGAGCTTGAACACACAGAGCTATAATTGCATCCACATACTGAGGCGGATGTTGGCTGTATTGTGTTCTCTGCACATGTGAATAAAAGACCAACGTGAAAGTCTTCCAGTGCTAGTTCATTTGGTATCTTCTGGACAGATTTGCAATAGATTTCAGCATAAACTCTATTGGAAATCACCCTAGTGTTGCCACATCAACTTGCCGGGCTTCCCCCCTACGTAATGTGTCCCCTACCCAGGCCTTTGGTCAGTGTTGCAGGCTTACCTGTCACATGGGCGCGATTCCAGGCCTCCTCCTGTGTCTTTTTCAATTGCCACCGCGAACGCCTGTACCATATGACACCATCACATATTGTGATGTCACTACATGTGGCAGTGATATGTGGTACAGGCGCTCACAATGGCAATTTAAAAACACAGACACATGAGTTGTGCCGACGTAACAGGGCCACCATCAGGGCAATACAAGGGATACTCCTGTATGGGGCCCAAACTGAGACAATGGCCAAATCACACAAGCCCAAGCTGACAGTTTTATGTCTGTCCTGGCTGGTAAGTGACAGCACGCCGGACAGCACTCCTGTGGGGGGTGCAAGGGGACCAATGCAGTGATCACCCAGATGAAGTAATGAAGTATGGGGGGAGACTAAGAGAGGACCTGATTATATATTGGGGGGCACGGGCTAAGGAGTGAACACCTAAAGAAATGTGGGGTGTGAGAGTGAATGAGGGAGCACCCAATAAAATATGGGGGGAGGAGGAAATGAGGGGAGCACACTAGGTTTGCCCAGTATAGGGCCCAGAAGTTTCTGATGGTGGCCCTGCCTGCAAGATTGACCACGGGCCTGGTGGGGGTTACACATACACTTGGGGGGAGACAGTCCAGGGGGTCTGTTAAGTCCGCTGTCGGTCATTGGGAAATCGAACGCCATTACCATAGCGCACCCGTGCGAGCCCCTTCAACTGAGATCTTTCAGCATGCCCGATGGATCGTTTTGGTAGATTCAGAAGGAAATCAATGAAAATTATCTATTGTGTGGCCATGTTGCAGCATCGATCTCTGCCAGACTCGATCGTTAAGATCGTTAAAATAGGCCTTATTTTGATGCCTAAAATAGAGTAATGTATGGGCATCCATAGATAGAGAGATAGGAAGGCAGAGATGGATTAACATGTAATGGGGTCCTAGGCAAGGTAATAGATTTGGGTCCACTTTTTGGTAAATTGAAGTGGAGAGAGATCAGAGAAGGTGGCAGGTGGGCCCTTGACACCCACTAGGTCCCAGGCACCTGCCTAGGTTACCTGGTAGATGATCCTGCTCTGTAGGTAGGTAGATAGATCGTTTTTGTTTGTTTGATTAATCTTCAAGCACAGCTTCTTCATAAAAACGAACAATACTCTTTGCTATTAAATACGATTGCTTTGTATAATTACGGAGTGTCATCCTCCCGGCTGGGGGAAAACTGCTGCACAAACACATTATTACCGGAATTTAGCCAAAGAAAAATTTGCATTCCTAAACGCTGAGGGCAATTTTGATTTAAAGTTTCTATATATCACATGGCTTTGTTGTACAGCAAGTTGTAGACCTGCTAGGGGTTTATTTTATTGTAATATGGGAGATAAATTCAATTTAAGGCCTCAAATTCAATTCTCATTTTGGTTTCATTTGCTACAAAGCAGGGAGGTTACGATGCTTGTCTCATTATGAAACCTATATATGTTTTCGCGCGGTAACCTTGTTACAAATGGGAACAAAGAGGCCCATCTCATCCTTTCCGTGAATCTTTTTTTTTTTTTTATTGCTAGCATAGATGTCATAATTTCTTTAGAACAAATTATGTCCTCCACAAAAAGTTTAAAAAGAGGGGGGGAAATAAAGGTTCATACATATTGGTGTAGCATGAAAATAAGTTGTACTTTAAAACAGTTTTATAGGGTTAAAGTTTCTCATTTTCTTTCTGCTCAACTCTGTGCACAAATATTTGCCTCAGCTTGTGCAGGCATCCGACTGGAGAACTACAGAGTTTATGTAGCATGAGCAGGGCCGGGCCAAGGCATAGGCTGGAGAGGCTTCAGCCTCAGGGCGCAGTGTAGGAGGGGGCGCACAATTCGTTCAGCTGTCATTCCTAATTGTGTTTGAAGCAGAAAGAAATAAGAAAAGGGGATACATGGCAGTGACTGCAAGCCAGATAACTAGATATTAAGGTGTTGGGGAGGTTGTGGGCCCTGTGGCGCCTCTTAGTCTAATAGCAATCAGTGAGTGACAGCTGGGGTGGGAGGGATGGAGGGGCGCACTTTGGTGTCTCAGCCTTGGGTGCCGGAGGACCTTGTCCCGGCTCTGAGCATGACTGAGTATGGCCCTATGGGATTGTGTGAAACGGGGTTAGATGATTGACTGGTGGGTGGGGGGATCGCATGCAGGGTTTAACCCCTTGAGGACCGTAGGCTCACACCCCCCTAGTGATCAGGATATTTTTTGCAATTTAGGCCACTGCAGCTTTAAGGCCTCGCTGCAGGGCCGCGCAACTCAGCACACAAGTGATTCCACCCTTTTCTGCTCACCAACAGAGATTTCTGTTGGTGGGCTCTGATCGCTGCTGGGGTGTTTGTTTATTTTTATTTATTTATTTGTTGTTATTTTTTTGATACATTTGTGCATTTTTTTTATTATTTTATTTCCCACCCTCCCTCCCCCCAGCAGCCAATCCCAGCGATCTTCTCTCATAGACATCAGCTTATGAGAGACGATCACTCTCTGTGCCTCCCAGGAGGACAGCCATGTCACACGGCTGTCCTCACTCCCAGTACAGCACTGCCTTAGATCGCAGCGCTGTATGTTGTAAATAGATGGCTGTTTCGCCATCTGACAGTCTCCTAGCGGCGACCGCAGCTTGGAGACTGATGACAGAGCGGAGATCAGTCATTCAAGCAGAGATGATGCACACACAATCTCCTGCAAAACCCCGCCCCAGGACTTCATGCCAATTGGTGTTGAGCAGTCCTGGGGCTGCCGCCGCGTCCATGCCAGTTGGAGTGGAGCGATCGTAAGGCAGTTAAATAGTGGGGAGGTATCTTTCATTACCTCTTTGACTGTAGGCAGCAGAGTAAAAAGTTCCCACCCACAGGGACAGATTTCTGAAAGGCCAAGAAGGCCCGGGTCTTGGGCGGTCAAGGGATCTGTATATAACTGAAGAGGACTGCTGAATATTACACAAGGAAGAGAGAGCTGCACTTGGAATAGTAGTTGGGGGCTAGTGCACATGGAAGGGGAGCTGCAAGAAAGTTCAAATCAGGTGGGTTTGGTGTTGGCCGCATGGCGCCTGAGTTGGGCACCACTATAGCAGCAATGCTATAGTCGGTGGCCGACGCACGGGTAATTTTGGGTTTCGGCGATCATTGGACCCCAAATTTCTTCTCCCTCCAAGCTCCTATGACTCGGAGGGGGGATAGTTTGTAATGCCGCCGGGAACTTGAGCGAAAGCAGGGTGAGCTGAATCAATGCACCCAACTCACCGGTGGCATACGTATACGTATGCAGAAAGTCTAGCTTTGCCCATGCATCCTCTAGAGTCTACTCTAGTTTTTCATTGGCATTAGTGGCCATTAGCTTTGGGGCGTTGTGGGAAATTTTATATCAGCACTAATCATCTTTTACCTAGGGTTACTTTGTTGCTTCTTGGCAGAGTCCCTGTGCTCTTGGAGGTGACAGGTGATGGTAATCTGGTAAGGTGGGTGGTTGAGCCAGAGGCCTGTTAGCTCTGCGTTCTCCTGAGTCAGAAATGCCACTGGAAACAGTTGGCTTTAGGTGTGTGAACATGATCATTTCAGTTAATGGCCTCAATTCACTAAGCAGTTTTGACTAGTCGATGGTTTTAGTACTGATGGTTTTGTGTAAACCAGCCATCAGTTGCATCAAAAGGGAATTCACTAATAATTACCGAATGTTTTAGACCTGTTTTTATACCTGGTCTAAAACATTCGGTAATTAGCTCAAATTACTGTACGAGGTTTAAAGATACAAGTAGCTATGACTGACATCCTTCTCCTCTCACAAGCTCTCCTCTGAATACAATTACTAATGAATTCAAAAATCTCCATCTTCATATCTAAAATACCTCACAGAAGTACTTTACCGACAGAACTCAGCTGGTCTAATCTCTGTCAGAAAAAAATGGGCGTGGTTACTCCTTGTTTGCCTTTGTGAACTGTGTAATTACTGAATGTTTTAGACCAGGTCTAAAAATAGGTCTAAAACATTCTGTAATTATTAATAATTATTAGTGAATTCCCTTTTGATGTGACTTATTTACACTAAACCATCAGTAGACTAAAACCATCAGCAGACTAGTCTAAACTGCTTAGTGAATTAAGGCCAATGTCTCTCAGAATCAGGGCAGCACAGAGGGTCCTTAAGTGGGGGGTGCTCAAATTTAAAAAAGAGGCCTCGCAATCCCCCTGCCCCGCAAGCCTCTCCCCCTCCTTGTTTCTGGCTAAGGGGTATTGGTTGTCATGTGGGTGCTGAATGCAGATGCTGGGTGCCATGTGGGTTCTGGGTGTGAGTACAGAGTGTCATGTGGGTTCTAGCTAAGGGTGGGTATCGACTGTCATGCGGGTGTTGATTGCAAGTACTTAGTGCCATGTGAGATCTGGGTGCATGTACTGGATGTCATGTGGGTGCTGGGTGCAGGTACTGGGTGTAGGTGCTGGGGGAAGGAGCGGTCCATGTGGGTGGTGCGGGAGGCAGGATCACTGCAGTGTTAATGCTGGGGAGGGAGAGGTGGAGGGAGAGGTCCCTGTGGGTGCAAGGTTGAGGGAAAGGTCACAGTGGATGCTGGGGGAGGGAGAGGTCACTGCTGTCAGAGAGACACTATCTTACCTGCTCCTACACAGCTGTGGGGATGGTTACACTAGGATTCCTATATGGCACTTCATGACTCCAAAGTGTCCCAGATGGGGAGGAGCTTCCTGTGGCTGTGGGAAGGTTTTTTCACAGGAAGGGGCAGAGCTTATCACGGCCGGAGGCGGGGTTTAATTTTTACAGCCAAAGGGGTCTTTTTTATGGGAATTTAAAGAGGGGCGTGCTTGGGCACCCAGATCCCCCCCCTCCCCCTTCTGCACGTGCCTGCTCAGAATGGAGCAAAGGAACTATTAAATGTAATTTTTCATTATGTTTTATTAATTGTTCTGTTGGTTTTAACGTTTGTGCTACTGCTTTTGGTAAAATTTGTGTATGGGGTGTTTTTATATACTATTTTGTCAAGCTGTCATTTCAGTGTTGAAGTCAGTGTTCCATCATTATCACTTAGTTCAAGGTATGGGAATGGAACTTGGTTACCGGTCACTGAGTGGTTCTGGTGGGTTTTGGGGAATTGGGTAAATAAGAGAAGGTGGGATAGAGCTGCAATAATCATAATTACGTGTGCATGGCCAGTTTTGTAATTCTCCAGCGCCCAAGGAACGCTGCCACCAACTGTACCCCTCCACCTGTTGTGCAGGAGGAAAAGCCTGTTTTATGCCTGGTACACACAATGCAATTTCCTGTCAGATTGAGGGGTTGAATCGATAATTTCCAACAGGCCCAATCTGATTTACGATATTTTTTCTGGACGGGGAGACACATTTTTCCTTACAGATTCTCTTTAAAAACTCATCCGTTCTACGGATCAGATTTTACACCAATCAGTTTTCCATCCGTGCCAGTGTGAACCAGACCTGTAAAAAAATTAATCTGGTTAGGAGGCGCACTTAAACTTGCTATCAGAGGCAGTTTTCTGTAGGCGGACAACACACAGGTGTGCTTTCAAGTAAGAGAAATAGAGAGGAGAAAAAAAACATCAAAACATCAGGCAGGCTTCAGACAAGATTTAATATGTTGGTGGGTTATTGCTCCTGTTAGGTTTTGACACATGTAGAGATTAATAAAGCTGAAATCGCGGTTAAAAGAGAAAAATGAGTTTGTTTGAAGTTCCTTCCAAACTAGCAAATGGGTTTTCGGGTTCACCTGCGCCATTCCTCCCTCCTACGAATGTTTCCCTCCAAATATTAAATTAGAATCTCACCTCTACCGAGGTCAGGCCTATTACAGGCATGAGTGATTGTGCATATTTAGTCCTACAAAAAAATGTACGTAGCCTATAAATACTTGCTTAGACAAGATGTCTGCGGTCCCCACGGTCGCACTTGTCCTGTGAATGGTGAGGGAAAAGTCAAGCGGAATATTTGTCAGGCTATCTTCACCGTTTAATATATCCCCATAGGCAGCCAACTGTCAGTGTCTGTGACTAGGAGGCAGCCTGTGTGTAGATATTATTGTGTACAATCCCAGCGGAACGGCCATTGAAGTTTTTCTTTTTCTCTATCTTTTTTTTTTTTACCCTTCTTCATTCCGCTGAAGAAACTCAGGACTGAGACGCCTTTTTTTTTCCGAAAAGCGCTGATTTCCCAAGATAAAGCCACTGACGCTACCCAGATAGAGGATGGAAGACACTGCCAGGAATGCTGTTTGTGTGGATGTTAAAGGACCACTCCAGTAAAAATAGTAAGCAGCAGTTCAAATCTGACAGAACCGTTTTGGACTAGTCTCTTTCCTCATGGGGATTCTCAGGATTTTCTTGGTTTTCAAAATCATTTCCTGAACAGTTGCTCATTCTAACTGCCCAAATAGTATGCAAGTGAGTTAGGAGGCTGGCTGGTATCTTTGTATTTTGACAGTTAAACTGTTGTTCAGGAAATGCTTTGAAAAACAAATAAAACACAGAGAATCCCCCATGAGGAGACGGACTGGCCCAAAAACCTGTCGGTTCTGTCAGATTTTAACTGCTTACTTTTTTCTTTGCTGGAGTGATCTTTTAAGGCCAATTGCACACCTAAGTTTAGTGCAGAGATTAGGCTTCTTCTGACGCTGCGCCACTGTGTGGCGACAGGGTCATATGCATAGGCCCGCCCCTGGCTAGTGATGTACTCCGTGCTGGGCAGGAAGTACGTCACAGGGATTACCATTGGTCTGCGCATGCATGGGGTGTCGCACCGTCCTCCCGTCCTGCACCCTTGCTGCGTTCCCCATTGGCTTGTATTGCTGCATAATCTGTGCGGTAGACATGGATCATACAATAACGCACTGCAGACTTTGGACTTCCCACTGATCCAAGTGTTGGACAGAGTCCAACACCTCGATTCCCTTCCTGCACCACACTGCGCCACATCATCATCAGATTTACCATAAGGCTCTGTAGGCATGCGTGTACAGGCGCCTGGTGATGGACAGGCGGCTCACTCCTCTTCCCTAGCGCCTCCCTCCATCCTTCCCTATGCAGAGTCATGAGCAGAGCGTAAATGAGAGTTTAGTCACCTGACTCTTGGCATTCCACTGAGAAGACCCCCCTTCAGTCGGGGCACCACTAGCTGGCTGCCTAATGCTAAGGGACACCTGTAGCTACCCATGACTGGTAAGTGAGAAGTCACAGCTGGGTCAGCCAGCACAATTGTTGTGCAGCTCAGCGGGGATTTGTGGGTTTCTGGAGGGCAAAGTCTAGGGTGCCAGGACATCTGTTTCTATAGGCTCCTGTGATGTAAATCCAGGCCTGGCCATCATGATGGCCTAGCACTAGAGCATGCATGCTGCCATTGGCTTCGTTCCCTCCCTGGTTGATGGTAACCTCCTGGTACCAGCCTGCAGGGATCATTCAACCCCCCCCCCCTTTCCCCTCTACACAGCAAATGGAAAGGAAAGAGCTGGGGGGCTGGGACTCTTTGGGCTGGGGGCTAATTTTAAGAGTTTGGAATGGTTAAAGGCCGCCACCATCACTGATTAGGTACATGTGTAGGGTTTTAAATTATAGCCACACAGAGGACTGCTCTTCTACACAGCACCCAACTAACTGTCTCTGCACTGGCATGACCCAGGTGGTGTTGTCTGCTTGTCGAGTGAGCGAGTGAGTGAGTGAGTGAGTGAGTGAGTGATTGAGTGAGGAAGGGTGATGACCAGGGATCCAACCACCCTGCTCACTCTGTGGTGACATCATCAGCCTGTCTTCCTTACAAGGCAAGTGGGGCGGGGAAGATGAAGGGGTGTCAGCTGGGGAGGCCACTACTGTAACAAACACATGGTGCGGTGGGTGTATGCCAAACCAGCGGCGGCTCTCTCTGTGGTGACATCATCAGCCTATCTTCCTTTGTAAGGAGAGTGAGCGGGGAGGAGAAAGAGACTAGGGGCATAGGCCAGGAAGGCTGCTACCGTGACAAACATGCGGTGCGGTGGGTTTATGGCGAACCAGCTGCGGCATCTTGTCGAGGTTTGCAGTTTTGCAAATACATGAATGCCAGCTTACAAGTTTGCCATTCGGCCAGCAAGCAAATCGTCCATCACTATCACGGACTGCAAAGTTGTTAAAAAGAAAAAAAAACAACGAATTTCGAAGTAAGGCATTGACTATCAGAACTGTTTAAACACGTCTTTTCTTCTAGCGACTCTTTAAAGCGGTCCGAGCCATAATAGAGTGGATAGTGTTTTGCATTTTAACAGATGATAGTTTTTTTTTTCCTTTTAACACCTTTAGCTGCCTTTTTTTTATTACAATAAGCAGCACAGATTAGGGATTAAACTTTATTAATCAGAACATTTGAGGGAGTTTAATGTATGCAACCATCCTTTTGTTCAGGGTAAAGCTGCTTATTTTGTGTTTTAATTTTTTGCAGGAAAAAGTATTGTTTGAGGAATCGCACAATAGATCGGAAAGATGTTGGGCTAACGTCTTTAAAAAAATAAAATAAAAAGTACAAAAAGGGACAATCGGGGAGGTTTCTGTTCCGTGAAGGAGTAGATATGTCAAGGTCTTTCTTCCTTAATGCAAGTATGCTCTAAAAGCAGTTTAAAATTACTTATCAACAAGTACAAGTTATTCTTTTTTCTTTACGTATTTTTTTTTCTTCGTTTAGCGCTACTTCAGTATTAACTCGTCGCTAATGGAACAATAGGCCATGTTTCACAAACCCGATTCCTTCTCGCATACTGATCACAGCTGGGGTCTGTTTTTCTCATTTCTTTGTTGGAAAATTATATATAAAAAAAAATATATGGCTGGTTTAAAGATGCATTCAAATCAAACATGAAGATTTTTACATCGGAAATCATTCAAGGAAGAAAGTTTACCTGCTGCGCGGGTTGCAAATATCAGTTTTGCCTCCATCTGCAATCAGGAAGATCTCTCCCATTTACAAGGTGACCTTGGCAAATTCACTGATTGGCCAATGATATAGAAAATGAGGTTCAATGTAGGCAAATCGAAAGACAATTGGGCACTAAAATCATATTACACATCTCTAAGAAGGGAATGAATCAGGAAAAAGTGAACTGGAAAAGAAGGGCACTGCTATAGGTGGCAATGATAAAAGCTACGATCAGCGGCAATAGGTTGAAATTTGGGTGCCCCCTATTTTATTGGGCGCCAGGGTTATCCAATATGCAAACAGCTATAAATAGTGGGTTCAAAGCATCGAAGCACCAGTTTTTAATGTAAGGAGTGTGTTGGGGGGTCAATAGGGGGTTAAGGTTAGGCACCACCAGGGACATTGTAATTCCAGCCGGCTCTCCTGTTTTCTTTCAGCCACTATACCCCATTCTAGTGCCGTAGCTCTGAGTTCAGCCCATATCTTCACCTATAAACAAGCCCCGGCTTTAACAGAATACGGAATATGTCTGCTGACTTCGGTTACCCCCAGGTCTTACCGTGCAAGGTATAGCGTCTGAGGCCGAGAGTACCACCAGAGCAAACAAGAATATGCAGTTGGGTGATATTAGGTAGTAGAGTGGAATGCTCTTGTGGAGAGAGTACACAGATCACACCAGGAGCTATGAACAAGGGAGCAAGATTGCTCAGAGCAATCGCAGCTCTGAGCTTCCGATAACCACCACAATAAACAAGACACAATGATTGCTCAGTGCGACCGCAGCACTGAGCATCTGATGTCCACCACACAGAGCAACAAGAAAAGACATTAGACAGACAGACGGAATGCTTGCCAATCTAATTGCTGCCCCAGAGATAGCAAACATCCACACTGGCACGGACAAGACAAACAAGTAGAAGTGTAACTAATAGCAACCGCAGCCTATAGTTACGTTCACAGGAACAGGACAAGCAAGAATCTTACCAGTCACCAACGAGATGAAAGCCGTCTCAAAACTGTCAGGATAGGAAAAGATTTCACTGTACCCCTGCGGGTGCAGTGAACGTCCAAGCAGGCAAAGCAGGGGCGTAACAAGGTCCCACCGGGCCCCCCTGCAGAAATACTGATCGGGCCCCCCCCCCCCCTGGGGCCCGCTTGGGGCCGTTTTGGGGGGCTGGAGGGGTCGCAGCATGAGGGGAAAGCCATGCTGTGCTTCGGCGGGGAGGGGGGACGGTCCCCCCTCCCTCACCTCGGGCTCTCCCCTCTGCGCTCCCCTCCAGCGTTGAATAGTTTGTGTATGCAGGAGGCGGGCAGCAGCAGATACCTACCTTCCGTGCACTCCAGCGTGGACGTTCCTCTCTCTAGCCTCTGACGCGACTACCTGTTTATACACGTCAGACACTAGAGGGATAAACATCCCCGCCGAAGTGCAGCATGGCTTTGCCCTCATGCTGCGACCCCTCCAGCCCCCCAAAACGGCCCCAAGCAGGCCCCAGGGGGGGCCCGGGACCCCCTGCATGGGCAGGGGCTGCAGGCCCTATTGTTACGCCAGTGAGGCAAAGCAAGGTAATGCAATACAATATTCAAATTTTACACAAGGAATCCAGCAATCAACTATGGCAAAGCTGAATGCTATGATAGACGAGGTGTGAGAGGAGACGCAGGCTTTTAAATGGGCATCAACCGATGAGAGCAGACATGCAAATTCCCACACAGCTGAATGGTGATCCCACAATGCTGTGTTAGGCTGATTGAAGGCTGCAAGCTGCTTGTGAATGGAAGGACTCTCATTACAAATACATGCCAAATGATGCAACCACATGCATGTAAGAAATCCACAGCTGTCTGGTTGCAGTTCAACTGCAGCAAGCCATAGGTGGATTTATGACAACATCCTGACCTGAGCTACTCTGAACTGTGGAGTGGTTGCAGATGGCAATGAGACTCATTGCGAATGCAATCAAAACTAAGCAATTAAATGCAGGCAGAGAAATCAAAACTGCTTGGTTGCATCTCCACTGCAGCCGACAGGGCATGCTACAGGAGGGATCCTGATAGACATATATACAATTAAGCCACTGGGAAATTTGGGTGCATGGTAAAGCCGAAAAATGGCTGACCCTGCTCCTGCACAAATCCCAGTGGTGCTAATTACTATTCCCTCTCCAGGCCGCCATGGATAGTGGGAAAAAGATGTAATTCGGCTTCCAGCTATTGCTGGTGGCCGAATTACAGTGTTTTTATAGTAATTTGTGCTCTATCTTTTGACGGTGTCAAACTTACTCATGGAGCGCCGATATAGCCTATTACGGCCTATGGTGGAGCTAGCTGTTCCCAAATATCCGGCGTTGTTTTTACAGTGCACCCCACCAGGGGCAGGGTTGAAGGTTCAGCACCACAGGGTGGTTACGGGTTAGGCACCACTGGGGGAGGGGATGTTAAAGGTTTGGCACCACCAGGGTGGTTACGAGTTAGGCACCACTGGGGGAGGGGATGTTAAAGGTTCGGCACCACCAGGGTTGTTAAGGGTTAGGTACTACTGGGGGGGGGGGGGGGTGTTAAAGGTTTGGCATCACTAGGGAGGAGTATTGGGGCCAGGCACCACCGAAGGGGTTAAGGGTTAGGCACCACCGTAGGGGGGGTATTAGGGTTAGGCATAGGTAGAGGGAGAGTTCTGTGTGAGAGTAGGGTTAGATTAGTTCATAGTAAAAAGATTACCGGTCTTTTAATATCACAATTAAACAGTATAATATCGGTCATTTTAACAATATTCTACTAGCGCTGCGTAATATGTTGGCATTTTATAAATAAATAAGTACTAACGACAATATCAGCCTCTCTCTTTTCCAGACACCGTTTTACATGTACGTGGCGGAAGAGCAGTGGAGTAGCTAAGGAGCTATGGGCCCCCGATGCGAGTTTCACATGGGGCCCCCACAAGCACTCCATACATAACAATTGATACGGCACACCAAAACCTGCCAAGAACAACACCGTGTCAGAGGTGCAAGAAGGGGATGTGGAACAGCTTGTTAATCATTATTATCATTTAAAGCATTTATAGAAGTGATCATTGCAAGCACAGGACCAGAAAGGAGATATACTGCAGTTGAGGAAGGGCCCTATGGGTACCCTCTAGCCCCAGGGTCCCCAAACCTTTTGGGTGGAGGGCCGGGTCAATATACTCCTGACTGCTGGGGGGCCGGAGTATGCATAAGATGATGTAGAAGTCTTTACGGGCCAGACAGTGAAGCATACCCAGGCGAAAACATGCTGTCCAATTGGACAGCAGTGTCACCTGATGTGCAATTTGTTTGGAAACCAGCAAAATTATTGCTTTCTGGCTTCCATGTGGATGGGTGGTGCCAGCACTGCTATTCCATATGTGGACCACCAATATCTATAAGTAATACATTTTCTGTGCGGGGGCTGGTAAAAAAGCCTCAGGGGGCCACATTTGGCCCACGGGCCTTAGTTTAAGGACCACTGCTCTAGACCAAGGGCCTTGGTGCAGTCGAGACCTCTGCAACCCCTATAATAATCACAATAGTGGCAGTGGAAATGCTAAATGGTAGAACATGCACACCCAAATCTAAATCACTTGTAATAATATAGACCAACATACATGATATGCAATGATCAAATCAAAATAGCAACCCCTATTGCTATGCCACTGCAGAAGAGAATACAGATGAATGAATGAAAGCTGGAAAAGAATTTGGCCATACTTATAGAATATAGAGGCATATTTATAAAGCAAGGACAGATCAATTGCTCACAAAATAAATAAATCAGTATAATTTTGCAGGGAGGTGCACAGCTATGATAAGCAGTGGAGATCTTGCACTGGCTGCTGTGCTGTGATC
This sequence comes from Hyperolius riggenbachi, assembly GCF_040937935.1. Lineage (NCBI taxonomy): Eukaryota > Metazoa > Chordata > Amphibia > Anura > Hyperoliidae > Hyperolius > Hyperolius riggenbachi. The sequence continues at coordinate 37,310,592 of NC_090651.1, read as the reverse complement.
CCCACCCAAATTGGCTGTCTCTAGTCACAAGGGTCCCTTTTATAGCATGTATGGCCACATTTCCAGTTCTTCAGCCTATGATGAAGCGTCATTTGGTTTCCGGTGCGGCAGAAGGCAGCAGATGATGTGCATACATTTCACATATACTATAGATCTAGCCAAGCGAGGAGCAGAGCACCTTTCTACACCTTTGCATTGCTTAGCGCATTAGCACCCATATTTAGCTTGCTTTATAATGCATATTTAACACTCCCTCTTCACAGATTTGTGCTGAAAACGTGTGTAAATATATTTTCTGTGACATGCTAGGATAGGTTAAAGAATGAGACAAGAGAGAAAAGTTCACCTTTTCATGTTATGTGAACAGATATCAGCAGATTGCATCGATAAACAGCCCTGAAGGCAGTGCTGCTCAGCAAGATTTCGGATATCCGAGTTACCCAGATAATCCGAACTTTTTCCACTACCCGAATCGGATTCCGGATACCTGGGCCAAATCCAAATAGCGCTATCCAAGTCCATGACGTAATTGAGCCAATTAGAGGGCTCCCAGCCAAAGCTCAAGCAACCAATCACAGAGTGGAACCCTGGCCAGCCCCTCCTGTATATAAGGAGGGGGGCCATGTTGAGAAAATCGTCCTTGCTTGTGACTGCACACTGCTGAGACAACTCCAGTGCTGTTTGGCTAAGCAAGTACAATATCACACTGTAAAACCCAGCGTTTTTGAGTGGAAACACCTTCACTACACTACTGTTATATTGTGTTATAGATAGCTAGCCTGTGTAATTTGTCAGTGTCAGTCAGACTTTTAGCTGCAGCATCTGCTAGTTAGGTCCTGTGTCCAGTGGCGTAGCTAAGGAGCTTTGGGCCCTGATGCAAGCTTTACAATAGGGCCCCCCCAAGCACTCTATACATAACAATTGATACGGCGCACCAAAACCTGCCAATGGCAACTACAGTGTCAGAGGAGCAAGAAGGGGATGAGGAACAGCTTGTTAATGATTACCACCATTCATAGTATCTATAGAAGTGATTATTATGAGCAAAGTACCAATAGAGAGCTAATACTGTAGTTGAGGGAGGGCCCTTCGGGGCCCCTCTGGCCCAAGGGCCCCGATGCGGTTGCTACCTCTGCACCCCCTATTGCTACGCCCCTGCCTGTGTCTGTGTGTGCTGTGCACAGTCCAGGCCTCCTGCTGCAGGCCAGCTATTAGCCTTAGCTAGCTACATTATAGGTAGGATTACCGTGTTATTATGTAGTTACTGCAGTGCTAGTTAGTTGTTAGAGAGAGTAGTACTACTAGCTACTACAGATTACTGCAGTGCGGGTGTGCTGCTGAGCAGTGTCAGTGTGTCTTCTTCTACTCTGCTGTCTGTCACTCCGTGCTGATTTTATCCAAAGTCCAAGCCCGATGTTAATAAAGAACAAGTACCCCACATCATCTGTCAATACATTTCTTGTACTTTGTCTGGCACTGGCAACAGGGGGAGGGTCAGTCAGCCCAAGAGGAGAGGGAGCAACATTGCGGTCTAGGTCAGCAGTTGTGCCGCGTCAGTCTCTATTCCACCGCTAACCACTGGCCATCCAGCTGTTAGGGGGAGTCACGCTGCAGAGACGCAGCAGTGTGTAGCGGCCATTTTCAAGCAGGGTCGGCGGTGCAAATTTGAGGAGAAAGACGTTGACCCTGTGATGCAGCTGATGGTGGAAGAACAGACTGAAGGCAGACAATTTCCCGGCCAAACTCAGAGAGCAGGAGAGTAGTGTTGGGCGAACATCTAGATGTTCGGGTTCGGGCCGAACAGGCCGAACATGGCCGCGATGTTCGGGTGTTCGACCCGAACTCCGAACATAATGGAAGTCAATGGGGACCCGAACTTTTGTGCTTTGTAAAGCCTCCTTATATGCTACATACCCCAAATTTACAGGGTATGTGCACCTTGGGAGTGGGTACAAGAGGAAAAAAAAATTTAGCAAAAAGAGCTTATAGTTTTTGAGAAAATCGATTTTAAAGTTTCAAAGGGAAAACTGTCTTTTAAATGCGGGAAATGTCTGTTTTCTTTGCACAGGTAACATGCTTTTTGTCGGCATGCAGTCATAAATGTAATACATATAAGAGGTTCCAGGAAAAGGGACCGGTAATGCTAACCCAGCAGCAGCACACGTGATGGAACAGGAGGAGGGTGGCGCAGGAGGAGAAGGCCACGCTTTGAGACACAACAACCCAGGCCTTGCATGAGGACAAGAAGCGTGCGGATAGCATGCTTTGTACCACCATGCAGTCATAAATGTAATAAAGATAAGTGGTTCAATAAACAGGGACCACGCGGCAACGCTAACCCAGCAGCAGCACACGTGATGGAACAGGAGGAGGCGCAGGAGGAGAAGGCCACGCTTTGTGAGACACAACAACCCAGGCCTTGCATGAGGACAAAAAGCGTGCGGATAGCATGCTTTGTACCGCCATGTAGTCATAAATGTAATAAAGATAAGAGGTTCAATAAACAGGGACCACGCGGCAACGCTAACCCAGCAGCAGCAGCAGCAGCAGCACACGTGATGGAACAGGAGGAGGCGCAGGAGGAGAAGGCCACGCTTTGTGAGACACAACAACCCAGGCCTTGCATGAGGACAAAAAGCGTGCGGATAGCATGCTTTGTACCGCCATGTAGTCATAAATGTAATAAAGATAAGAGGTTCAATAAACAGGGACCACGCGGCAACGGTAACCCAGCAGCAGCAGCAGCAGCACACGTGATGGAACAGGAGGAGGCGCAGGAGGAGAAGGCCACGCTTTGTGAGACACAACAACCCAGGCCTTGCATGAGGACAAAAAGCGTGCGGATAGCATGCTTTGTACCGCCATGTAGTCATAAATGTAATAAAGATAAGAGGTTCAATAAACAGGGACCACGCGGCAACGGTAACCCAGCAGCAGCAGCAGCACACGTGATGGAACAGGAGGAGGCGCAGGAGGAGAAGGCCACGCTTTGTGAGACACAACAACCCAGGCCTTGCATGAGGACAAAAAGCGTGCGGATATAGCAGCAATGCTTTTTGCCGCCATGCAGTCATAAATGTAATACAGATGAGAGGTTCAATAAACAGGGACCGGAAACGCTAAACCATCCCAGATGTTCATCGGTCATGTTACTTGGTTGGGGTCCAGGAGTGTTGCGTAGTCGTTTCCAATCCAGGATTGATTCATTTTAATTTGAGTCAGACGGTCTGCATTTTCTGTGGAGAGGCGGATACGCCGATCTGTGATGATGCCTCCGGCAGCACTGAAACAGCGTTCCGACATAACGCTGGCTGCCGGGCAAGCCAGCACCTCTATTGCGTACATTGCCAGTTCGTGCCAGGTGTCTAGCTTCATGCCCGGTTTCAGGTCCAGCGGTGCCAGCCACAAATCCGTCTGTTCCTTTATTCCCCTCCAAATTTCCTCCCCTGTGTGCTGCTTATCCCCAAGGCAGATCAGCTTCAGCAACGCTTGCTGACGCATGCCAACAGCTGTGCTGCACTGCTTCCACGATCCTACTGCTGCTGGTGCTGGGTTAGCATTTCCGGATGAGGTACAGCTTTGAGATGCGTTGGAGGAGAAGGAGTCAGAGAGGTAGGTGCTGCTGTTGTTATCCAGCTGTTTGCGGCGTGGGCAACACCCGCGCCGTAGCAGGTGAGGAATCGCTGCCAGGCTCCACAAGGTTCACCCAGTGCGCGGTAAGGGAGATGTATCGACCCTGGCCGAACGCACTCGTCCAGGTGTCAGTGGTGAGGTGAACCTTGCAGGCAACGGCATTCTTCAAGCTTCGGGTTATTTAGCTGACCACGTGCTCATGCAACTCAGGCACTGCAGAGCGCGCAAAGTGGTAGCGGCTGGGAACCACGTAACGTGGGATGGCCACTGACATCATGCCCTTGAAGCTGTTTGTCTCCACCACTCGATATGGCAGCATTTCGCAGGCCAGAAGCTTGGCTATGCTGGCTGGCTGTTACTGCCACGGCCCGGGGGTCATTTGCTGGCAATTTCCTCTTGTGCTCAAACATCTCAGAAACAGACAACTCAACCGTAGCGCTGCACACCGAAGGGCTGTTGGTTGTTGTGTTTGATGAACACTGGGAGACCTCAAGAGCACTAGTCCGGAAAGTGACAGTGTCAGCATCGTCTGATGTTTGTGAATGTTGTGAACCACGCAATGGCTGGGCTACTGCTGCTGCTGAGGCGGGTCTGGTGGTGAGTCTGGTGAACCCAAGGGAGGCAGTGTTGCTGGTGGTACCCTGTCCTGCCGCGTTTGCCCACAGAGTGGGATGTTTGGATAGAATGTGGCGGCTCATGCTGGTGGTGGAGAGGTTGTTAATACTTTTCCCCCTGCTCAGGCGGGTCTTGCACACCTTGCAAATCGCCATGGTAACATCCTCAGTGCAGTCTTCAAAGAAAGCCCAGACTTTAACTGGCTGAGGACTCGGACCTCGTGCGTGATGTGCTGGTGCTGCTTAACCCACTGCTGGACGCTTGAGAGGTCATCCAAGTAATTATCTGGTCCTGTTCTTTTGGATCTGTGAGGGTTGTTGTCCTGGACAACATGGGCAGTATTGAGTGGGTTTTCTTGGGTGCTCCCCTGTGGCCTGTACGTGAACCGTCAGGGGAAACACCTCTTCCCTTGCCCCTCCCTCTTTCACCGGATTTCTTCCTCATTTCACTTATCCTTAAAGTACACGCTGACTGGCAGCAGTACAGTGGCAGTACAGAAATGCTATACAGTGGTGGGTGAGCGGTGTACCACTATTGTCAGCAGTGACACAGAGCACAATGCTATACAGTGGCGGGTGAGCGGTGTACTACTGTTCCCAGCAGACACAGAGTGGAAGTAAACACAATGCTATATAGTGTGGCTGAGCCGTGTACACAGAGTGGCATTAAACACAATGCTATATAGTCTGCTATATAGTCACCCCGAACAGGGTGATGTTCTGCAGAACCCGAACAGTGGCAAACACTGTTCGCCCAACACTACTGGGAGGGAACGCAGATTTTAGTACCTAAACACACGATACAACATGTTTTCCGGGGTCGGACTCTGAGGCACATACAGATGGTCCCGATCATCATCCTCATCATACAACTCTTCTCCTGAGTCTGACCCACCCACCACCTCTGCCACCCCAACATCCCCAGACACAGACCCCTCATCGTCCTCAACATTAACTTGGGATGCTGGCCTGAGCCAGACCTCCTCCTCCACATCAGGCCCCATCATCTCCTCAATGGCAGCCCTCATTAATCGCTCTGGCGACGGACTGATGGACACAACGTTCTCCTCCGGGGAGGGCTGCTGCTGACCACTGGCTGCTGGGGTGGATGTTATAGCTTGCGTGGGGCGTTGGCTGTTGCTGTTGTTGGGAGTGCTGCTCACAGCGGAGGTCTCTGGGGAACTCATGTTGAGCTCATATAGTGGTTGACGGTGAGTGGAGTATTACTGATCCCAGCAATATACACACTGACTGGCAGAGTACGCAATGCTATATAGTGTGGCTGAGCGGTGTACACAGAGTGGCAGTAAACACAATGCTATATAGTCTGGCTGAGCGAGCGGTGTACTACTGTTCCCAGCAGAATCAGAGTGGCAGTAAACAATGGTATATAGTCTGGCTGAGCGGTGTACATAGAGTGTCAGTAAACAATGGTATATAGTGTGGCTGAGTGGTGTACACAGAGTGTCAGTAAACAATGGTATATAGTCTGGCTGAGCGGTGTACACAGAGTGTCAGTAAACAATGGTATATAGTCTGGCTGAGCGAGCGGTGTACTACTGTTCCCAGCAGAATCAGAGTGGCAGTAAACAATGGTATATAGTCTGGCTGAGCGGTGTACACAGAGTGTCAGTAAACAATGGTATATAGTGTGGCTGAGTGGTGTACACAGAGTGTCAGTAAACAATGGTATATAGTCTGGCTGAGCGGTGTACACAGAGTGGCAGTAAACACAATGCTATATACTCTGGCTGAGCGAGCGGTGTACTACTGTTCCCAGCAGACACAGAACAGTAAACAGAATGCTATATAGTGTGGCTGAGCGAGCGGTGTACCACTATTCCCAGCAGACACAGAACAGTGAACAGAATGCTATATAGTGTGGCTGAGCGAGCGGTGTACCACTATTCCCAGCAGACACAGAACAGTAAACAGAATGCTATATAGTGTGGCTGAGCGAGCGGTGTACCACTATTCCAAGCAGACACAGAACAGTGAACAGAATGCTATATAGTGTGGCTGAGCGAGCGGTGTACCACTATTCCCAGCAGACACAGAGTGGCAGTAAACAGAATGCTATATAGTGTGGCTGAGCGAGGTACACAGAGTGGCAGTAAACAGAATGCTATATAGTGTGGCTGAGCGAGCGGTGTACCACTATTCCCAGCAGACACAGAACAGTGAACAGAATGCTATATAGTGTGGCTGAGCGAGCGGTGTACCACTATTCCCAGCAGACACAGAACAGTGAACAGAATGCTATATAGTGTGGATGAGCGAGCGGTGTACCACTATTCCCAGCAGACACAGAACAGTAAACAGAATGCTATATAGTGTGGCTGAGCGAGCGGTGTACCACTATTCCCAGCAGACACAGAACAGTGAACAGAATGCTATATAGTGTGGCTGAGCGAGCGGTGTACCACTATTCCCAGCAGACACAGAACAGTGAACAGAATGCTATATAGTGTGGCTGAGCGAGCGGTGTACTACTGTTCCCAGCAGACACAGAACAGTACACAGAATGCTATATAGTGTGGCTGAACGAGCGGTGTACTACTGTTCCCAGCAGACACAGAACAGTACACAGAATGCTATATAGTGTGGCTGAACGAGCGGTGTACCACTATTCCAAGCAGACACAGAACAGTGAACAGAATGCTATATAGTGTGGCTGAGCGAGCGGTGTACCACTATTCCCAGCAGACACAGAGTGGCAGTAAACAGAATGCTATATAGTGTGGCTGAGCGAGGTACACAGAGTGGCAGTAAACAGAATGCTATATAGTGTGGCTGTGCAAGCGGTGTACTACTATTCCCAGCAGACACAGAGTGGCAGTAAACAGAATGCTATATAGTGTGGCTGAGCGAGGTACACAGAGTGGCAGTAAACAGAATGCTGAGCGAGCGGTGTACTACTATTCCCAGCAGCGACACACAATGACTGGGGGGGACCCTGGCTAGCGTGGCTGGAGCGCGAACTACCCTGCCTGCCTACCCAAAGCTAAACCCACAGACAAATGGCGGAGATATGACGTGGTTCGGGTATTTATTTACCCGAACCACGTGACAGTTCGGCCAATCAGAGCGCGTTCGGGTCCGAACCACGTGACCCGTTCGGCCAATCACAGCGCTAGCCGAACGTTCGGGGAACGTTCGGCCATGCGCTCTTAGTTCGGCCATATGGCCGAACGGTTTGGCCGAGCACCGTCAGGTGTTCGGCCGAACTCGAACATCACCCGAACAGGGTGATGTTCTGCAGAACCCGAACAGTGGCGAACACTGTTCGCCCAACACTACAGGAGAGGAGTTGGCTGACCCCCAGAGACCTAAAAGTCAGAGAGGTGGTGTCCAACAATGGGGCCGACCTGGTTGCCGCCATCCACCGGGGAAACCTCACCCATATCCCCTGTCTGGCCCATGTCCTGAACCTGGTGGTGCAGAAATTCCTGCGCACCTACCAGGGGATGGACACTCTTTTGGGAGCGGCAAGGAAAACCGTGGGTCATTTTCGCCGCTCGGGTGGCACCACAGGTTCCCTGGAAGCTGTGCAGCTGGAGCTGAACCTCCCACGGCACCGGCTCATCATAGACGTTCCAACACGCTGGAATTCCACCCTGGCAATGTAGAACAGAAACGGGCTGTCAACCAGTTCGATTTGCCAAAGCCACCATCGAGGCCACCTTGTCCGGGACCGGCACCACCCACCTCCCGGTCATCATTCTCAGTTCTGATTGGGGAAAAATGCAGCTGGTGTGCTTGATGCTGGCACCCTTCCTGGAGGCCACCAACATGGTCAGCCTGGACCGTGCGTTGCTGTGTGAGTGGGTGACCATTGAGTGCATGCTGGACAAGGCCCTTTATGCTCTGCTGGAAGTGGGAGAGGCAGGCAGCATTGATCCAGCAGGAGCAGCAGCCACCTGCACAGTCCACCTCTGTGCGGCAGGAGGAGGACGCTGTTATCTCGGGGGGTGCCGAAGATGATGTGTCAGCAGAGATGGCGTCCCTGTTCCCCATGGCAGCGCACATGCTGCAATGACCCAAGGGTGAAGCAGATGCGTGCTCGGGAGGACATCTGCATCACCCTGATGCTAGACCCACGGCTGAAGAGGAAGCTGCCTCAGTTCCTGACTTGAGGAGGAGACCAGGTGCACCAAATCAGGGACTTGCAGCGGATTCTGGTTCAGCGCTTGGAGGAAGCCTTTCCCCAGCCTCCCACCCCCCCTGCTGTCACAGTCCAGCCAGCACAGCAGCAGGTGCCTGCATCCAGCAGCAGCAGGCGCCCAACAAACCTGCTGTCTCTGACAAAGGCGTTCTACACCATGCCAGTACCGCTGCCTACAGAGGAGTTGCCTGCAGCAGCATCCGGCTCTCAAAGCCAGAACCAGCACCTGACCCGGATGGTGGCAGACTACATGGGGTCCTACAGCGTGCTTGACACCGCCCTGTGGACCCCTTGGATTACTGGGTCAAGCACCTGGATATCTGGAGCAAGCTGGTGCCCTTGAAGTGCTGTCTTGCCTGCCTTCCAGCGTGCTGTCAGAAAGGTGCTTCAGTGCGGCCGGTGGCATGGTCACCGAGAAGCGCTCTTTTCTGTCCACCCAGTCTGTGGACAGACTGACGTTTCTGAAAATGAACCAGTCTTTGTTGGTTGGTGAGTTCCTGGCCCCTGTTGTTGGCAAGAGGGGGAAATGAAGTGGCTGAGTGGGTTTTCACTATGCCTGCCTTACCACCACCCTTTACCACCACAACCTCCTGGCTCCGTCTTCAGTAATAAGCCTGGTTAATTTTTTTTTTTTTTTGCAGCCGTGGTATCAACACTAGTTGCCATGGTGATAATCTTAACACAATTGTTGTGCAATTTTTTGGAGGTGTCTGGGCTGATAACTGTGCCGTCCCAGTTGTGGGGATGCCCCAACTGCGGCAGTACGACCGCTTCCTGGAACTTCTCCTTTTTAATGTTTTACCTGTGCCGTGGTACCAACACTAGGTGCCATGGTGATAATCTTAACACAATTGCTGTGTACGTTTTTGGAGGTGTCTGGGCTGATAACTGTGCTGTCCCAGTTGTGCGGCTGGACTTTGGACACAATGTGGGCTGCACGACCGCTGTCTGGAACCAAGTCCTGATGTTATTTGACAGCCATTTTTTTTTCTGGGCGTGGTATTCCCCACATCATCAATTAGTGTTTCTCTTTTTTAAAAAAATGATGCTACATGCCTCATTTACCCTAAAAAACATTTTAGAAGCAATTTAAAGGCCACTTCTGGTTTTCTACTCGGATATCCGAATCCGAGCGGATGTCTCCGATTCTGGTTCGGATATCTGAATCGGATTCGGGTACCAAAAAGTTTGAATTCGGATATCCGATTCGAATCGGAATTCTAGGTAAACGGATCGCAATTCTATTCGGATTTTGAAAAGGGTTATCCGAGCAGCACTGCCTTAAGGGTTCGGTTCAGCTTAAAGGACACCTAAAGTGATAGGCATATGAAGGCCGCTATATTTATTTCCTTTTAAACAATACCAGTTATCCCGCAATCCTACTGATCTCTTTGGCTGCAGAAGTATCTGGATCACTCCCCTGAAACAAGCAAGACGCTTGCATTTGAAGTCCAACTAGATTAAAGTGGACTTACAGTATGTCAGAATCATCTGATATGCATGCTTGTTCAGGTTCTATGGTGAAAGGCAGGCCTGGATTTACATCACAGGAGCCTATAGGCACAGATGTCCTAGCACCCTAGACTTCACCCTCCATGCACCTACAAACCCCCTCCAAACCGCACCCCTAGAGTCCTGGCAGTCCCAGCTGTCACTACTTTCATACTTCCCTTGCCTGTCACAGGTAGCTACAGGTGCCGCTTAGTATTAGACAACCAGAAGTACCCTCAATATTAAGTAGCGAGAGGTGCACCCAAGTATTAGGTAGGTAAATGTTTGTAATTTCATGGGGGCAGGCATCTTTGTTATGGGGCAGCCATCTTTTTGGTTGAAAGGAGGCGACAGGGAGCATGAGACACAGTTCCAACTGTCCTGTGTCCTGATCACTCCTCCCAGCTGCACGCGCTAGTTTTCAAATCTCAAATTCAAAATTTAATGTAAAAAAATTGCACCAAAACAGCAGAACAAGAACATAAGAAATCCCATCATGCTTTGCACAGCATCAGGGAAAAATGCCTGGGCAGTTTTCTTCTGTACAGCTAAAAATGAGGCTTCGGTAAGAAAAACAAAGTTCTGATGCTGTGAAACTGTTAAAGAAACACCAAGCCTTTTTAGTGCTGCTGAGTAGATTTTTAGTCTGGAGGTTCACGTTAAGTAGCTAGAACTGCCTCTGACTGAAGGGAGATCTCATCAGTGGAAAGAGCAGGGTGATTAATCTCTCATGTATACTCTCAGCAGGAGACTGCATAGGGAAGGAGGGAGGGAGGTGCTCGGGGAGTGGAGTGAGCCGCCTTTCCACAATCAGGTGCCTGTAGGCACATGCCTACAGTGCATTATGGAAAAAAGTATTAGAGCAGAGGATCAGCAGGATAGCCAGCAACTGGCCTTTTATCCGCTATAGTAAAAATTTCAGTAATTTTACCCTCCCCTATCAACGCCTAATAAGAACCCTTTCCTATAGAGATGAGAGAAAATGCTGATATTCTTTTCGCATTCATTTTTGCGAAAATAATGTTAAATTCGGCTTTCACAGTAAAAATAAAGATTTTTTGCATTTTCGCGAATTTTTGCCATATTACAAAAATACAATATTTGCGAAAAATGTTCTCGAATTTGAAAATGCCATTTTCAATGCGAAAATTACTTTGGCAAGCAACCCTGATGCTGAACACTAACCACAACCAGCTACTCCTGACATTGACCCACCCCTATGTAAAAAAGTCACTTATAGTGGCTCCAGCTGTAACTTTGGGCACCAGAAGCGCCTGATAAACCGCCGACTATGCAAACTGCCACTATAGATAGCGGACACAAGCAAAGTAGAAAAAGTACAAGGAAGAAAAGTTGACTTTTAGGCAGTTATGTATAAAGCTGTGCACATATATCAGAATATTGCCGAACACTGCTATTCCAGCGCAGGAGACTTGGGCGAAGCCGGCGCCACCATAGGCCGTAATAGGAATTACGGCTATAGCGGCGCACAGGGAGTAACTTTGGTGCCGTCAGAAGACAGAGCTGAAGTTACTGTTAAAATACTATAATTCGACATCTGTCTATTGTTGGAAGCCGAATTATTTCATACCCCACTATCCATGGCGGCCTGGAGGGGGAATAGTATTTAACGCGGCCGGGAACTTGTGCAGCAGCAGGATCAGCCTTATGCCGACTGTATCCTGTGCCCAAGTCTCCCGTGCCGATTCCTCTCGTACTCGAATATTGCAACTAAAAGCAGCTCCCTGAAGTGTTGGTTTCAGCCTCTCAAAATTGGCAGTGTCCTTCCAATTTCAAATAGCTTAACAAAACAAAATTAAAACAAGAAAAATCTGAGTTGTCCGAAAGTAAATTGTTTATTGACACTTTATGGTATATATAACACGACTCAATCTACAAACAAATTTAGCTTTCAAACAACCTCCCAGAATGAAATCTGTTAGTGAGTAGCATGCATTTGCATTTTTCCTGTTGCAAATGCAAAAAACAACCACAGATAAAATAAAATTCTTCACTTCCTCATTTTCTACTAAATTCTGTGCTGCTGGCTAGAGTTCTACTGTAAATTATGAATGAGCCTTGAAAGTCGGGTTGAGTAACTTGTGAAACATCAATGGCCCAACGATCGATGGTCACAGCGTTTCCCGATGGCCAGGGGCTAGGGACTTGTAGTTCCACGATGGCTGGAGAGCCACAGGAAGTCTTAGCCTGGATCTGTAATGACATACTTAGAGCCGGCGGGAGATGGTTCTGCTCATCATCGCGCTGTTCCTGTTTGGAGAATAGTCACAGAGAAATGGTGCGTGCTGGGAAATAACTTAAATCATCCACATTTTCCATCTCCCCAGGGACAGATTATGAGATTTCTCAAACTCACGCCGCTTTTTCTGAAACCACAAGAAGCTCAGAAATAGAGTGAGCCCGGCCTTTCCCCACCTGAGATGCTACAGGCATTGTTGTGATCCCACTTACAAGCATCGGCCTCCTTAGCCAGAGGTAATCTGACTCGGCTGACACGTTTGATCTCAAAGGGAAAATCACAGCTTGTCGATATTTCTTCAGGAGGGAGTGGTGGGTTTAATCTTGTCACCTGTCAGCTCTATCCCATCTGTCTCGCAGAGCCAATGAATGCTTCTCCTCAGGAGGTCGACACAAGAATGTTCTGAAGTGCTTCGACTATTTCTCATTCACAGGCACGGCTACGATAAATTAGATCTATGCAGCAGGCTGGAATTACGTCCGTTGGGTCCCATTTTATCATTTCTCCTGCAGCTGTTTTCAGGTTCCGATATCATGGAGTCACAGCGGTCAAGCTTGTTGGAGCCTGGAACCCACCAGTGCTTCCACAAGTTAAGGAGTCACTCCATTACCGAACGCTGATTAGTTTGAGCAGGCGGAGGGTGGCGTGCTGAGCAGTCTTCTTGCGCCTCTGTGTTCCCATTCCCTTGATTTGCTTCAAAATCACACTCTAAGTGCATAATGGAGGCATGGATAAGCATATCTTCAATGCAGACTACGCAAGTGCTGAAGCCACAGATATCTGTGTAGAAGAACAGTCCCACTCTCAGGAAAAGGGCATCTGGAGGAGTATGGGCCTTGAGAGTTCTCTGGAGGGACTTTATCTTGTGTTTCTCTCACTGGGAGATCAGTGCTGTTGCTGTCTACTATAAAGGTTGGCATTAGGGATGATTATTTGGATTCCACAATAATTACATTTCTGCATTTCCCGACCGTAAAACAGTATTAGGATTTCTGCAGAACTACTACATTACTGCAAGTCGGTAATTTTAGTCCAATCACAGAACTCAGAAGCATCGTACCAATCTGAGAATGCAAAGTCAACGCAGAAGCATTTGGCGAATCAGAGAATGCAAAAAAACAACCAAAAAAAGACTCCTCCGAAATTGAAAATCGGATTTCTGCAGGAATACCACATTACCACAACTTGGTAATTTTAGCCGAATCACAAAACTCGGAAATATTTGGCCAATCAGGAGTGCAAAAAATGACCAACAAAATAGACTCCTCAGAAATCAGAAAATGGAAATCGGAAGACTGAGGAATCAGTATTTATCATTGGCAGAAATGGTTATTTCCGCAGAATCAGAAATCGGCATTTCCGACCATCTCTAGTGGCCACATACGACTAATTTGATTGGTCCCTTTTTTTTTTTAATAAAAACAGTCAATTGCATAGAACAATGTAATGTGCTTTGTATGGAATTTTCCAAGTATTTCAATCTGTTGCTCTATCTGCCACGGTGGAACATTCTGAATGATTTTAACTCTTCCAGATCCTATGATGGCCATTTGCCGACACTGGCTTTTTCCAGCATAGGCCCGATGTCAGACATAGATAAACATAGGAAAAAATGTCTGGCGCTAGGTAGCGATGTTGCTGGATAAAATCCTGTACACCATCAGCCCCTTCAGGTCCAAGTATCAGACTAATTCCGACACTGTGATTGCTGTCGGCCCCATTCTCTGCTGCTGCACCACATAATGTAAATATCACAGGAGCGCATTTGGACTTGTTGTAGAAATGCCACTGCTGGATGTGGTCTGTCACGTCGTCATCCTATGTGGCTCAAAGTGTTGGAAAAGGTCTGCCACTTTGATCCACTCCAGCATCTCACTGCGCTACCTATTAACATAATCATGCTGCTGGCTCCCTGCTCCTGTCAGTCAGCGACTGTCTCTGCTTGTGTGAGTCACGCTTCCCTGCACAGACTCACAGGGACTTCGCATTATTAAGACCAAACCAGAGGTGCCGGTAATTATCGTCTGTATTACCGCTTGTTGAAGGCTTTACGAATTGACATTTGTTGACATTTACTGACATGTGTTGAGGTTATTACCGCACAAGTCAGTAATTTACCTCACTGCTCGGTAATTTCAGCTTTTCATGCGGTAACAGCCTTTATGAATTGACATTTTCCTAAGTGCTCAGTAAAGTCAGCTGTTTTCTGCATTACTGAATGCGGTAATACTTGCCTGAAGCTCTGTATGCCCATGCCCCAGGAATTGGCCAGAATGGGAAGTTTAAAAGCAATTTATCTAAGATCAGTTCATCAAGAATCTTGTGGGGAAATAAGCACTGCCACTGAGTACCTGCACATCGTACATTTCACAAAGACGCTCGTTTAAAAGGGTGCAGGGACAGCAGCAGTAGAATACTGGTAAATTTACAGATATTCTACTACTTCAATCATACAGTAAAATATCTATATTAAATTATGACCTAACCTGCCCTTACCCTCACACAGAACCCTCCCTTGGTGGTGCCTAACTTCAACCCCCCCCCCCCCAGCCTAGCATTAACTCATGAGTGCCTAAGCAAAGCCACCCCGACACCTAACATTAACACCCCCTGGGCTTAGCCTTAACAACTCCAATGCACCGGATCTTAACCCGCGCCTAACTTTAAAGGACAGCTGAAGTGAGAGGGATATGGAGGCTGCCATATTTATTTTCTTTTAAACAATACCAGTTGCCTGGCAGTTCTGTTGATCTATTTGACTGCAGTAGCAGGGGCATAACTAAGGAGCTTGGGGCCCCCGGTGTGAGTTTTACATGGGCCCTCAAGCACTCTATTAATATGGAGCCTCAAAACCTACCAAGGACAGCTGCAGTGTCACAGAGGTGTAATCAGAGTAAGGAAACAGTTTGTTAAGGATCCAAAGCAAAAGAAAAGCAGATGGTTGGCACTACAGCGGTATGACATGCACAGCTCAGCTTGAAAGACATGCAGACTGCACAGGAGGATTAGAATAAACACCCCTCTTCTCTAGAACCTCTTCAGCGTGCTCAAGCAAAAGCATCAAGTTGCAAGCAAACAGAAGAAAGCAGGAAAGCTGGCACTGCTGCAAGTGTTCAATTTATTGTAGCGTGGATAAAGTGCAAATGAGCAACATCTTGCAAAAATGGTCATAGATAAAACACATACCCTTGTGAGAGGAGGCGTGGATGGTGGTTAGTGCTGGGCACAGGATGCCTGACGGCCGTTTCGTGCTAAGTAGCGCTTCTACGGAGGCTGCTACGGAGGCCTCCGTAGAAGCGCTACTCAGCGCGAACCCCCCCCCAACCCCTTAATCTCTAGTTATCTGGCAGGCACTGCCACGTTTTCCCTTTTCTTATTTATCTCTGCTTCAAACACAATAGAGGAATGATAGCTGAGTGAGTTGTGAGCCCCTCCTACACTGCGCCCTGAGGCTGGAGCCTCTCTCGCCTCTGCCTCGGCCTGGCCCTGCCATTAATCAGTGCACATATAGAGGCATTCATAATTAGCATAGCACCAAAAAAAAAACAACTAATAAGATGAATGAAGGCATGCCCCTAGTGGGCTCCTCTGGCCCAAGGGCCCCAATGCGGTCGTTACCTCTGCACCCCCTATTGCTACACCATTGTCCAGTAGTGCCTGAATAACCGCCAAAACAAGCATGCAGCTACAGAGGTGAGAGAGGCTCCAGCCTCAGGGTGCAGTGTAGGAGGGGCACACAACTCACTCAACTATCATTCCCCTATTGTGTTAGAAAGAGAGAGAAATAAGAAAAGGGGATACATGGCAGTGACTGCAAGCCAGATAACTAGAGATTAAGGTATTAGGGTGCCTGGGGTGCCTCTTAGTCTAATAGGAATCAGTGTGTGACGGCTGGGGTGGGAGGGATGGAGGGGAGCACTTTGGTGTCTCAGCCTTGGGAGCTGGAGGACCTTGTCCCAGCTCTGTGCAGCTAATCTTGTCAGATCTGATTCTAATGTTAGAAACACCTGATCTGCTGCATGCTTGTTCAGGGTCTATGGCTAAAAGTATTAGAGGCAGAGGATCAGCAGGGCTGCCAGGAAACTGGTATTGCTTAAAAGGAAATAAATATGGCAGGCTCTATATCTCTCTCACTTCAGTTGTCCTTTAACCCCCACATCCTGTTTATAATGGTGGGCACTCTTTTAAACAGGACTAGTCCTGCGCTCTTTTGAAATGCTCCTCCTGCACACACACAGGACCAGGACAGAGTCTGGGCCTAAAGTTGGGCTTTAGAAGCATTACTTGCAGTCGATATTGACCCTTTACTTCCATTGAGTTGTTTACAGAAGGATGTGCTGTTGCAGATGGAAAACTTGCATGACTAATGTGCCTCAAATTGATCCAGTATCAAGTCAGAGAAAAACACATAACAGACATATAAAAGAGCCTGGAATGGCAGACTCTAGCACCAGTAAATTGGATCCTAAACATTGAAGAGTTCATTTCTAATAAGGCAATTAGGGGAACTATTTTTGAATAGCAAGTGAGGTGGCAGACAAATCTTTCCAACTAGCGCCTGTACAGTGTATTGTTTGGAAGCCATAGATTTATAAACACAAACCAAATTCAGTGTTCAGACAAACAAAAAAACTTTATTAACTTTGACTAGAGCAGGGAAGCGTTAGAAGTTCAAACCCCTTGTGCACTGTAAATGTTGTTTGCAGTGGCGTAGGGATCAACATAGCAACCATAGCGGCTGCTATGGGGCCCATAGCCAAGGGGGTCCCAGTCGCAAATGGGGTCCACAGTGGGGGTCCCCGGAGGTGCAGAGCAATGTTAGTGGAGCAAATGAGAGAAGTTATCTATACTAGGCTACCTAATACTTGTGGCCCCTCAGGCTACTATTTCTGCGGGGTTATCTTTTACTAGAGGCTACTCTGAATACCCATACTGGGGAGCTACCTAAGGTAAGTTAAACCCTTTTTTGTTTCCCCCTTACAGTGCTCCTTTTAAGGGAATCCGGGGTGAGAGATATGCGGTGGCTGACATATTTATTTCTTTTTAATCAAGGCACATTGCTTAGCTATACTACTGATGCACTGCCTCTAGAGGTGGCCATGCATCTGGTGATTGTGCGGCCAATCGATGCAGCAACAATCATGCCTATCCGACGATTCAACTTATTTTTGGACAAAATTGGTTTAATATATCGACCTAGCAAGCTGTGAAATCTTAGGCC
This sequence comes from Hyperolius riggenbachi, assembly GCF_040937935.1. Lineage (NCBI taxonomy): Eukaryota > Metazoa > Chordata > Amphibia > Anura > Hyperoliidae > Hyperolius > Hyperolius riggenbachi. The sequence goes on along the minus strand of NC_090651.1, from coordinate 37,293,208 downwards.
GAAGTGGTTGATTGGGTGCATGGTGGCAATAGCACACGATTCCTTCTCCCAAATGTTATAGTGCCCCCTGTGCCCGTGCATTAAAAGATCTCACCTGTGCAGCTCCCACTGAGTGTCCTCTGTGCTTCTGTAATCTTGTCCCACGTAACACGCATGTCCTGCATATATCACTGCCATGTTGGTGACACCACAAACACGCAACGCCAGTGCTATACAAGGAAGTTATGTGGGACAAGATTTCAGAAGCACAGCGGACAGGTGAGATATTTTAATGCACGGGCGGGGCTCACATAACATTTAGGTGGACAGCAACGGAGGTGGCATGATAATGGCATCACAAGGCCGATACATGAAAGATTCAACCACTTGAGGACCGTGGTGTTAAAGCCCCCTAAAGACCAGGCCATTTTTTACTAATTGGGCCACTTTAACCTCCTTGGCGGTAACCCCGTGTGTGACACGGGGTAAGCCGCCGGAGGGTGCCGCTCAGGCCCTGCTGGGCCGATTTACTTAATTTTTTTTTTGCTGGACGCAGCTAGCACTTTGCTAGCTGCGCCAGCACCCCGATCGCCGCCGCCGCGCGCCCGATCGCCGCTATCCGGTGCGGCGCGCGGCCCCCCCCCCCCCCCCAGACACCCGAGCGCTGCCTGGCCAATCAGTGCCAGGCAGCGCCGAGGGGTGGATCGGGTCTCCCAATGACGTCCCGACGTCGCTGACGTCGGTGACGTCATCCCGCCCCGTCGCCATGTTCTTTGAACGGGATTTCCTGATCGCCTATCGCCGGAGGCGATCGGCGGGGCTGGGGGGATGCCGCTGAGCAGTGGCTATCATGTAGCGAGCCCTCGGCTCGCTACATGATAAAAAAAAAAAAAATTTAAAAAAAACTGTTGCGCTTCCCCCTGGCGGTATTTTTCATACCGCCAAGGGGGTTAAGGCCTAGCTGCAGGGCCGCACAACTCGGCACACAAGTGATTGCCCCTCCCTTTTCTCCCCACCAACAAAGCTCTCCCACAAACAGAGCTCTCTGTTGCTGGGGTCTGATTTTTTTTCATATATTTAAATATTTAATAAATTTTTTAATAAATTTACTTATTTTTTTCATTATTTTATATTGGCGTGGAGTGGCCGGCAAGTACTTAAAGAAGAACTGTAACGGCAAAACGTCCCCTGGGGGTACTCACCCCGGGTGGGGGAAGCCTCAGGATCCTAATAAGGCTTCCCACGCCGACCTCCGTCCCTCGGGGGTCTCGCTGCAGCCCTCCGTACAGCCGTGACGTAATATTTACCTTCCTGGCTCCTGCGCAGGCGCTCTGGCGGCTGTCGGCTCCGAAGTAGGCGGAAATACCCGATCGCCGTCGGGTCCGCTCTGCTGCGCAGGTGCAAGTCTTCGGCGCCTGCGCAGTAGGGCGGACCCGACGGAGATCGGGTATTTCTGTCTATTTCCGAGCCGAAAGCAGCCACAGCGCCCCCGCTGGAGCCAGCAATGGTAAATATTGAAATTACAGTCGGGCCTGTCGCCGGCTGTTCAGAGGGCTGCAGCGAGACCCCCGTGGGACAGAGGACGGCGTGGGAAGCCTCATTAGGATCCGGAGGCTTCCCCCACCCGAGGTGAGTACCCCCCAGGGGATCTTTTTGAAGTTACAGAGTCTCTTTAATGCTTGCCTGTGGTGTTTGGGCAGTCAACAGATCTCTCTCTGATCAGATTTGATCAGAGAAAGATCTGTCTCTTGATTGATCTGCCCATACATTGCTGGAGACAGAGCAGCCCGGCGGCATGTAATCCTTGAATGGAGACCAGAATGTGAGTATGTATTAAGTTTAAGACCGCTTCCCGCCACTCCCTTAAGCTTCTGCGATGGAGGGGGGGAGCACGGAGGTAGCCCAAGGAGAGGGAGGAGTTGTGCCCCTCTCCTTGCGGCTGAGTCCCTGTGTGCCCGCTACTCCCTTCTCTATCACTGTAATCCCCCAGCCAGCAAAAGCTGGGGGGGGGGGCACCTGTACCTGAATCAAACACCTTATCCCAGCTGAAGACCTACCTGCTCTGGTTCATGCATTTGTATCCTCCCGCCTGGACTACTGCAACGCCCTGTTCATCGGATCTACAGATAAGATTCTGCACCCATTACAACTAGTACAGAATGCTGCAGCCAGACTCCTAGCCAATGCCCCCCGCAGCTCACACATCACCCCAGTACTGCAAACTCTTCACTGGTTGCCAGTAAAATGGAGAATCCATTTTAAGATCTGCCTGCTGACATTCAAGGCTCTACACCACATGGGACCCAAATACATAGCGGATCTATTGGAACTTTATGCCCCTCCACGCACCCTCCGCTCTACCAACAAGATGAAGCTGGTTATTCCCAGGATACACTTAACATTTGGTGCTCGGGCCTTTTCCTATGCAGCCCCTACTCAATGGAACTCACTTCCACAATCAGTACGAGAGGCTCCTTCTCTGGACAGCTTTAAAAAAAGGCTAAAAACTCACCTCTTTTCCCGAGCCTTTGAGACTGCATAATGCAGGGTCACAGTGCTTTAAATCCCCAGGGAGAAAAACGCTATAAAAATATTATTGTTATTGTTATCTGGCTACCTTTATTGGGTCACATATACCTGGCTAACCTATACGGGGGCACCTATACCTGGCTAGCTATACTGGGGGCACCTATACCTGGATAACCTATACTGGGGCACCTATACCTGGATAACCTATACTGGGGGCACCCATACCTGGCTACCTATACTGGGGGGGCTAAACACTGCTAAACTGCTGGGGGGGGGGGGCTAAACACTGCATTGCAAACATTCTTGAGCCCCGGGGAGGGGTGCAATTTTTACACTCTCACCCTGGGAGCAATTTAGCCTACAAATTGGCTTGGGTGTAAGTATCAGTAAACCAGTACCAGTAAAATTGCTGTGCGCTACTTGCGAGTAACGATACTGAAGAGCCCCCAGCACACAAATGACGTTTTGCACACAACCAGATAATGGCTGAAATTTCTCTATAACCATTGAGAAAATGAAGGGAAGATTCAGCTTTCCTGCTACGGCCAATAAATACCTTTCTTAATAAATGAAGCTAAAAATCCATTCTGCTGAACCGGGCTTTATTGACTATCACGGCGCAAATGAAAACTATACACACAAACTAACAAGTTTAACAACAGTGCAGATTTATATTAATGTTTGCTCAGTCCGGCCTCTCCTTTCGAGCGTTATTGATCGGTCGGCCTTTCCAAACACCACTTCACCATGTGTATAAATTCATTCATGACTAATTGCATAAGTGGGAACCAAATCTTTGGCGATCAATAGGCTGCTCTTGTGTTTTCATCTACCTATAGACAGTTAAAGCCGGGAGTGGACTTTGCAGGGCCTCTACTTTACATTGCAAAGGCAATTAGGGGGCTTGAAGAAGATTGGAGCAAGCCGAGGATGTATGGTGGTGATTACTGTAAGAAAGATCCGTATCCATCATCCTGACCTCAGAGATTGATCTACTAATGGGGAATTAAAAGAAAAGGAAATATGATTTGTGCGTCAGGGATTCTCAGCTCTGGTCCTTGGTGACCACTAAGGAAGATACGTTTGCTTACTTAGTGAGCCAAGTGGTGAAGGTCAGAGGGAAAGTATCTCTCTTTACGGCGTCCTTCCAGGTTGGGCTACTTGTTTTACAGACGAGCTAGTAGTAACAGCTTCTAAAACTAATTGGAGGTCAATCAAATCAAATCAATCTCTGCTTGACATCACAATTAAAGACTACCTCCAGTGTAAAAAGATATGACAGGCTCTGTCTTAGCGTATGTATATAAACGCCGCCGGTTAGCTGGGCGTAGGGTAGAGTCGAATGATGGCTCACCCTGCTGTCACTGAAATCCCCGTCGTCACAACTCAGAAGAGGGAGATGTAATTTGGGGTCCGGCGATCACCGAAACCCCCAAATTCCCCTTACATACCTTGCTCAGTATTACATTACTGGTATATTGCGTGTTGTCTGGTATTAGTCATGGAGAGAATGTGAGGACAGACAACAAAAGTTGTTTAGGTGATACCTTTAATGACTAACTGTACAAGTTTTATCTGCAAGCTTTTGAAACTTTAAGTTTCTTCTTCAGGCATGATTATGTTTCTGAACCAGTTCTAAAACATGGCTAAGCAGGCCCCGATTTACCTCACAGGAGCCTATGGGCACAGATGTTTTGGCAACCTAGACTTCGCCCTCCATGAACCTACAAACCGTGTGCTGGCTTTCCCATTTATCTCTTCTTCCTTACTTCCCTTGCCCTTCATAGATAGCTATGTGCCTCTTAGTAGAAGATAGCCAGAGGTACCCTCAACTGAATAGAGATCTCATCAGCGGAATGCCAAGAGCTGGGTGAGTTAGTAACCTCTCTTCACACTCTGCTCGAGACTCTGCATAAGGAAGGAGGGAGATGGCACTCAAGGAGCAGAGTGAGACACATTTCTATCAGGCGCCTGTAGGCACGTGCCTACAGTGCCTTATGGTAAATCCAGCCCTATGCCTAAGTAAAGAAGAAACTAAAAGTGTTTAAAGCTTGCAGAGAAATCTTGTACAGTAAGTCATTAAAGGTATCACCTAAACAACTTTTGTTGTTATGCCTTCGGATTACTGCTATGGGGTGCCTAGGCTCAGCACTGGGCGCCGTGCGCCTAAACCACCTGCTTCACTGTCCTAAGGCTGCTGGATCGGGAAGGGTCTCAGAGTTAAAAACTTACCTGGCCTGATGGGTCACAGGTAAGTCTCTGCACCCCTCCTTGCTAATGCAGTTGTTGCAATGCTTCTGAAGTCTCCCGAAGGTCTTTGGAAACCTCTGACTGCATTGCCGTGGCCTGCCTCCAGCTTGGCAGCCAAGGAGGGTTGAGCCTAATACAAACCCACCTCTTAATGCCTAACTCTACCCCCTCTCGTAATGCCTAACACTAACCCCGATTTCTGCTGCTTAAACCAACACATACGCAAATAGTAGCCAATTAGGTGTTGATTGCTAAATGTGTTGCTAACTGGCTACTGTTTAGCGCTTCACTACCAAAAGGAGAAGCCAAATTATTAACCTACCCTGAAACCACTAGTTAAACTATATAATGATCAGCAAGGAAAAGCTGGCTACTAAAATCTCTTAAAGGGGAACTTTAGCCTAAACAAACATACTGTCATTAAGCTACATTAGTTATGTTAATTAAAATAGATAGGTAATATAATCTCTTACCCACCCTGTTTTAAAAGAACAGGCAAATGTTTGTGATTTCATGGGGGCTGCCATCTATTTCATGATGGCAGCCATCTTTTTGGTTGAAAGGAGGTGACAGGGAGCCGGAGACACAGTTCCAACTGTCCTGTGTCCTGATCACCCCTCCCAGCTGTGTGCGCTAAGCTTTAAATCTCAAATTCAAAATTAAAAAATAAAATTGCACCAAAACAGCAGAATGAGAACAACAACATTAAAAAATCCTATCATGCTTTGCACAGCATCAGGGTAAAAATGCTCAGGCAGTTTTCTTCTGTGCAGCTAAAAATGAGGCTTGGGTAAGAAAAACAAAGTTCTGATGCTGTGAAACTGTTAAAGAAATACCAGGCCTTTTCAGTGCTGCTTAGTAGATTTAGTAGTCTGGAGGTTCACTTTAAGTTGAACACTCACCTAACGACACAGGAAGATGAACACAGTGACATCCCATGACGATGAACGTTACCCGATCCACCTTACTGCTGGCGGGCACACAAATAGGCGCAAAGGAGAGTTCAAGCGATTCCCCACTATGTCCATCCTGCTTTAGCAATGACTGAATTGCCAAACAAGCCTCGCTTCCGATTTCACGGAAATTCCAATTTCCCCGTTTCCATTTTCCAATTTATCATTTTTCCGACTTTTTTCGTTTTTCTGATTTCTGATTTTCCGATGAGATTTTTATCAGAATCAGAAAAATGGAATTTTGTGATTGGTCTAAATTTAGCACGGTAATCCGATTTTTGCGGGGAAATTCTACATTCTTTGTTCGGACCGATCTGCGATTTCAGACCGGTTTCCGAGTTCTGCGATTGGGCTAAAATTACTGAGCTGGGGTATCTCGGATATCCGCAGAATTCCGCTTTCTGATCTGAAATGCTTATTTTCGATCGGAAATGTGGAAATTCTACTTTTGCGGAATTCGAATTAGCATCCCTACTTGCTACATATCTATGATTTTTTTTCCTCTTTATCCTTTGTCTTTTTTCTTTTCCTTTTAATTTTTTTATTATTATTAATTTTTAGGGACAGAGGTGAAAATACGCTAGACTCCAGATTCCTTATAAGAACTCGCCGACCTTCTCCGTAACACCTGCCATCTCTTCCCTGGGAGAAAAAGAAAATGAGCCAATCCATTAATGCAATCAGCATTTCAAATTCCATCTTCAGAAAGCTGAAATTCCGATGCTTCTCCCAAAAGTACCTTTACTCGACTTTTATTTGTCAGAAGACAGATATCTCCGTAAAAAAAAAAAAAAAGAAAGAAAAAAAGTAATTTTTTTAAAAACTTCTCCACAAAAAGCTCCCGGGCATTGAGTGTTTGATCTTCTACTTGTTTGGCAACTTATGCCTAAAACAAGAGAATGTCCTCTCTCTCTACGTCTGTCATCAGACCTGTCAGCACATCGAAAAGTCAAGAAAGAGGAAAAAAAAATATTTCAGAGAGGATGATTTCGGTGAATGACACCCTATGCATGTCTGTTGCTTCAAACTGTTTCCTTGCTCGTGGTTGTCAAGGGTAGTCAGTTACCGGTGGGGAAATTGGAAAATGACCCCTCGGTAATGACGGGATTTACATAAATAACTGCTGATAGCGCAGAACGTGGGGGAATAATGTGCCGTCCGTATCATCGCGATCGGTTGTCTCCCACTGACAAAAAGGACGACTTTCCTAAAAAATCGCAATTATGCAAATGGCACTAATACCAGCTTCTCATTACTGTCATGGCGGTAAACGCTGCTACACATCCTTCGTAGACAGCAGGAGACCGGGCCCAGAGCCAAAATGTTTGTTTTTGCTGACATAGAATCTGAGTCAACAAAAAAAGAAGAAAAAAATAGATCATATAATAGAAATGCTTTAGTCAAATCCATAACAGACTAGGCCTGAAACTTAATGGATTGTAAAGCCTATGTCTAAATTGAGGCCCTACCATTTGGTATTGACCCGTGATAAGTACATGCATGCTCCTGCCGATGACACAAAAAGATTAGATGGATGAATTAAATTGGCTGTGAAAAAAGCAGTTTTTTTTCCCCCCTTTGCTCTACAGTGAGGAGCCAGGAGAGAACTCACGTAAGTTTTTTTTTTTTTTTTAACAATAGCCATTAAAATTGATAACAGATGTAACCCATTCAATCAAAAAAGCGACCTTCTGTGGTGCCCTTGGAGAAGAACAGCTGAGCACTCTTCATTCAGAAGTTTGGTCTGCACAGGTTTTACTTTTAAAACTCACTAAGAGGTACGATAGCGTTTAAGAGCTCAAGTATTTATCATAGGAAGTGTCCCAAAGCTGCTGCAAAAATCAAGAGCTGTCTACAATCGATAACAGTCTAAAGTAAGAAGGTAAAATCAGTGCTGCTGACTGTTAATTGCAGTGATGAGCGGAAATGACAATATTATTTACTCATTAATTTTCGCAAAAATAATGTTAAATTCGACTTTCGAGTGAAAATGTAATCAAAAATCATTTTGTGAGAAGTTTCTCATATTTTGCATTTTTACAACTTTTTGCACTAAAATAAAGGATTTTTCCAGTTTTTACCAGTAAAATAAAGATTTTTTGTGTTTTTGTGAATTTTCGCCATATTGCAAAAATACAATGTATTTTTGCAGAAATTGACTAGCAATCAAAAATGCCATTTTCGATGTAAAATGACTTTAGTGAAAATTTTTACGAGTAACTCTGGTGCATCGTGGTTATAGGGTTAGTCGGAGAGGAAAGGAGTCTTTAGGGTTAGGCACCGGTGGCTGGGGCCTTAGTGTTAGGCACCACCAGTGGAGTTTTAGGGTTAGGCTCCACCAGGGGGATTATAGGATTAGGCAGTGCCAGGGGGCATCAGTTAGTGTTTGTTAGGCATCGAGAGGGAGGGCTAGCGTTAGGTTAATTCATAGCAAAATATCAGTAAAGATTACCAATACTTCACTGTCTGAATTAACTAGTAGAATATTGGTAATATGTGCTGTTTTTACATGTACTTGTAAAGTTCAGAAAGGGTCAAGTAACCTGTGCATAGGCTTCACCAGAGCTGGATCATTCACAAGGAAAACCTAGGCAATTGCCTAGGGCCTGGGGTGTGGATAGTCTAGAGTCCTGGTGGATGCTAGCCCCCATATAGTATTTTTTTTACTAAAAATCGAGGTGACCATCAACAGTGGGCAAAAACTGCTATCTTAATCAACTTCTTTATATCATAAAAATCGTGGACGCACTCCCACTACACATAGTCAGGTGCAGGCAGTCAGTCAATCACTGCACAGTCATACAGTTACATTACAATGTAATTTGTAAAAAAAACAAAAAAAACAACACACTTGACTTCATGAGACGGTCCTCCCCAAAAAAATGTGTTTTCTTCAGGACTAATACTTTAGATATATGTCTGGTTGTACAGAGAAATGGAAACTTTTTTAAATTTGTTCAAAGAATTTCCCGAGTTTTTCAATAAAAGTAGATCGGGGGTGGGAGATTTTTTTTATTTTTACAATTTTTAGTAAATTTAATGGTGTAGGTTAGATTGTCAGTTTCTTGATTTATTGACCCAAGCAATGTTTTTTGAGTTTTTAATCTTTTTTTATGTGTAATTGGGGGGAAAGCATTAACACGTCTGTGATACATAGGTCAGATTTTTCAAATGTAACAATCGATCTAAAAATTGATTGTAATTCTCAAAATGAAAAAAAAAAATGTATAAAAACTGTATTGTGTACAGCCACCTTTAGGCTGGGTTCACATATGACACAGCGGGAAAAAGGAGTGTTTTATGCAGGCACGCAAGCAACTTAAAAGTGCGTTTTTACTGCGTTTCTGGTGAGTTTGCATTTTTTTTTTAAAACAGATGCGTGTTTACTGCATTTTAATGCATTTGGGGTTCGCATGTGTAAAACATATGTGCATTTTGTATGCATTTTTGAATTTACATTTATGCAAATCACTAGAAAGACAACAGGAAGTGGAAATACTTCAGAAATAATTCTTTAACCTCTACCCGACCACGTCACGCCGATGGGCGTGGCCGCGGCGGCAGCCCCAGGACCACCTAAAGCCAATCGGTGTAAAGTCCTGGGGCTCTGTTTTGCAGGATATCGCGCGCAGGCTGCGCGTGCATCTCCTGCTCGGTGGGCAGAGCGGAGCTCCGCCTTCAGTCTCCAAGCGGCTATTGCCGCTCGGGAGACTGTTAGACGGAGTAATCGCCATCTAATTACTAGTGCAGCGCTGCGATCTACAGCAGCACTGTACTGGGGACAGCCGTGTGACACGGCTGTCCCCTCCTGAGCCACAGAGGTGATCGGCTGTCATAGGCTGAAGCCTATGACAGCTGATCACGGGGATTGGCCGGCGGGGAGAGGGAGGGAGAGTATACAATAGATTAAAAAAACACACTTTTTATTATAAAATAACATAAATAAACAAACGCAAACAAACAAACAAACAAACACCTGGGGTGCAATCAGACCCCACCAACACAGAGCTCTGTTGGTGGGGAGAAAAGGGGGGGGGGATCACTTGTGTGCTGTGTCATGTGGTCCTGCAGCTTAGCCTTAAAGCTGCAGTGGCCAATTTAATGAAAAATTGCCTGGTCTTTAGACAAGACAAGACAAATAACATTTATATTGCACTTTTCTCCTTGCGGACTCAAAGCGCCAGGGGGGGTTTAACACTGCGGTCCTCAAGTGGTTTAAAAAAATGCATCAAAAATGCATACAAAACGCAATACATTTCAATTGACTTTCATAATGTGTGTTTTGGCAGCGATCCTGCATAATATGCAACAAATCCAGCGTCTGCAAAATGCATACTGTAAATCGCAGGTCTCCTCGTCTTTGTCTGCATCCCAATGACTAACATTGCTGCATAAAACACTAGCGTTTCTGCTATGTGTGCACCCAGCCTCAGAGACACAGGCTCAAGAAGACAGCCAGGTAACTTGCATTTTTTAACTGCTTGCCGACCGCGTCACGCCCGATGTGCGTGGCCGCGGCGGCAGCCCCAGGACCACCTAACACCGATTGGCGTAAAGTCGTTGGGGCAAGTTTTACAGGAGATTGCGCGCGCTGATGTGCGCGCATCTCCGCTTGTTAGGCTAAGCCTATCACAGCTGATCGCGCTCATTGACTGGCAGGGAGAGGGTGGGAAGAGAAAATTTTAAAAAAAATTGGTACAAATATTAGAAAAATAAAGAAAGAAATAAATATTTACTAAAAAAAAAAAAAACACTTGGGGTGCGATCAGACCCCACCAATAGAGAGCTCTGTTGGTGGGGAGAAAATGAGGTGGGGGTCTGCTGAGTTGTGCGGCCCTGCAGCTAGGCCTTAAAGCTGCAGTAGCCCATTAAGTCAAAAATTGCCTGGCCTTTAGGGGGGGTTAAAACTGTGGTCCTCAAGAGGAAAATCAATATTGCAGCCTCCACCTCATTCTCGGGTTGCCTTTAAAGGGGAACTGAAGAGAGAGGTATATGGAGGCTGTCATGTTTATTTCCTTTTAGACAATACCAGTTGCCTGGCAGCCCTGCTGATCCTCTGCCTCTAATACTATTAGCCATAGCCCCTGAACAAGCATGCAGCAGATCAGGTGTTTCAGTGGTTCAGACTTATAAGTCTGATCTGACAAAACTAGCTGCATGCTTGTTTCTGGTTTTAATCACATACTACTGCAGAGAAATAGACCAGCAGGGCTGCCAGGCAACTGGTATTGATTAAAAGGAAATAAACAGGACAGCCTCCATATACCTCTCTCTTCAGTTCCCCTTTAACATCAATATGTCAATAATATTCCAGAATATAAATCATAAGCACACAGACCTATCAAATAATGTTAAGAATCTGAATTGTAATAAATTATTGGGGAACAGCTAATAGAACTCGATAAAGAGATTACTTGAAAAGAGGTTCTTGGGGTAATTAAAAAAATTGCCTGAATCAGAAAGTTTCAGGTCCCGACGGATTTCAGTGTAGTTTATCATAAACATATGTCAGAGGGGTTGATCAAACATTTGGTATTGATTTTGAATGAAATAGGTCAAAGTGAGGTTAAGATCTCAAAAGATATGTTGGAAGCACAAATAGTAAGGATTCCATAAAAAGAAGAGGACGAGACAGTTTGTACTGACTACAAACCCATCTATTCAGGGGCGTAACTAGAAACCACTGGGCCCTCCTGCAAAACTTTGGAATGACCCCCCCCCCCCCCCCCCTCCATGTTATTCAATTGCCTAGTGCACACTTGAATGTGTTTTCCCCATGCAGATAAAGACAGACAGCGGTGAAGCACTGCAGGCATTTTCTCTATCAATTACATTAGCTTCTGTGATAAAACGTGCATGTTTTCACACATACAGACACACATGGTGCACAGAAAACACATACAGAAAATGGACAGACGAGTGTGCTCCTAGCCTCAGCTTCTTTTTGATGGAGCAGGACTGGCTCTTTATACTTCTCCAGCATCACTACAGTACAGAGCATTTGGAGAGAGGTTGGGGGCTAGGCACTGTACACAAGAGCCTGCTGCACACTGAATAGGAACTGTCTACAAACCTTTGTCTACAAAACTTTCTACGATTCCTTATCAGTGGCTGAGCAAATGCAGTCATTAGAACAAATGTGCAGAGAGCAGAAAGCTTTTTCTCTCTGCCTTCAGTTGTTAGTCTCTCAGGACAGGGAAAATAAACGTCTCCCCCCTCGGGGCCCCCTACAGCTTATGGGCCTCCCTGGCGGATGCATCCCTTGCAGGGTCTATTCTTACGCCCCTGCATCTATTAGCTAAACATGGACTTGGAGGTCCTTCCAAATGCTACGTTCACAGTTACCATTGTGTTATATTCCCTGCTACAGGACTGTAACTTTTTGTAATCGAAATTTATATTAGATAGCTCTGCCCACGGCAGAAGGAGGTTAACTTACCTATGCAGCTCCCTGTAGCCGATGCATTTCACATGAGGTCCACATAACGTCACTACTTCCTCCTTCCGGATTATTAGAGACAAAGGATCAGCAGGACAGCCAGGCAACTAGTACAGGGATGAGCAGAAACTACGCCAGTGCGAATTTACGCATCGTAGTCCGTAGGTGAAGTTTCAAAACTACGCTTACAAATTTACGCATATCGAAGTACTGCTACGCCTAGCTTACGTCGACTATTCGTAGTTAACGTGTATTACGTAGTGAACTACGAATGCGTTACTTGCGTCTAATTTTTCCACGTGCGATTGTATGCTTACAAATGTACGCATTGGAAAGGGGAATATACGCATAGAAGAGTACCTGGTAAAAGAATTTAAAAAGGAATTGATGCGTGAAATTTTCTGCATACGGGCATAAGCATCCGCATACACTACGCTTCGCACTACACGTAATTGCGTATTTTAATGCGTAGTCTCCGAAATGCATACGAAGCGAATATTTTATTTTGAAGCCGTAGTTTGGTGAAGCGTAATTGCGTAAAACTACGCGTAGTTCCAGCGTAGCGAAGTTGGCTGACTACGACCATCCCTGAAGTAGTATTGCGTAAAAGGCAATAAATATGGCGGCCTCCATATCACTCGTTGTCCTTCAGGTTGGGTTCACATATGACAGCGTGAAAGGCTGCGTTTTATGTCATTTTTTATGTTTATATTGTGTGCGTTTTTTGTGCGTTTTTACTGCATTTTTTGGTGCGCTTGTGATGCGGTTTTCATGTGTTTTGCGTACGTTTTAATGCGTTTGTGGTTCGCACATACATAATGCATATGCGTTTTGTACGCGTTTTCCATGCGTTTTTATATTTCCATTTATGCAAATCACCTGAAAGACAACAGGAAACAAAAATACAGCAAAAAACTAAATTTGGGGAAAAAACGCATAAAAAAGTATGGAAAACGCATGAAAAATGCATACCATTGCGTTCCTATTGGCTTTCATTATGTGCGTTTTGGCAGCGTTCCTGCATAAAATGCAACACATGTTTTAAAAAAACGCATAGAAAACGCATTTTTATATGCGTTTATTTTCCTTCGGCCCATAGACTTCCATTAGCGCAAAAATGCAGCGTTTTACGCAACGCTAGCGTTTCTGCTATGTGTGCACCCCGCCTGAAGAGAAGATGGAGTTATAATTCATTAGGCAAACACAAGCAAATAAAATGGAGCTTGTTTACCTCATAGAAAAAAATCAGTTCAGGTTATGCTTATTGCCTTTTTCTCCGATTGTTGAGAATGTGATTTGGAAAGATTCCATGAGGGAAAGCAGAAGAGGCGAACGGGAGGCAGCTGCTGGCAGATGAGGCGACGGAGCGCTGATTGGAGACAAAGGAGAGATCAGTTTAATCACTGTTGTGCTGAGGAGCCATTTTGTATCTTTATTTCCGTGAAGGCAAAACACTCGGCACATTGTGCGGCGACAGTCAATGACATTCTCTCTCTGAAATCATATTTGAGACAGTTTTCATTTTCCAATTAGCGAGCGTAACCCCGATTCCTCCTGCAAGAGACGCCCGCTTGCCGTTATGCTGGAAGAAGCAAATGACATTATATCGGAGCGCAAGTATCCATGGATTATTCATTTGGAGAAATCTACGAAGATGGACACAATTGTGGGATATGTAAAAAAAATAAAAAAGAATAAAAAAACACTGCATCATATAGACCTAAATTTTTATTATTTTGATAATGATTTTATTTTTACTTTATTTTATTTTTTTACTAATTATTTGTCTCACTTTATCCGCTTATATTGTTATAACATCTTATAACGCAGCTTACCGCCAGAGGCATAGATAGGTCTTTCAGCGCCCGGGGACAAAGACTATTAACGCGTATCTTGCCGCAACAAAAACTGGGCATGGTCACACAACAGAATGTGGGTTGGGCTAAATATACATGACCTTAGCAGTGGAGTAAAAGGTATGCCAGGGAAGTGTGAGCTCTGTCATAGTGTTTCCCCCAAAATACATGTAATCTGACAGCATTTCACCAAAAATACATGTAATTTGGCAGTGGTTCCTCCAAAATACAGATAATATGGCAGTGGCTCCCCCAAAATAGACATAATCTGGCAGCAGCAGTTCCCCAAACATGCACATAATCTGGAAGCTGTTCCCCAAAATACACTTAATCCGGCAGCAGCGGTTCCCCCAAAATACAGTTAATTTGGCAGCAGTTTTCCCAAAATATGTGTCCCCAGTATAGGTAACCAGGTCTATAGGTGTCCCCAGTGGAAGTAACCAGGCCTATAGGTGTCCCCAGAATAGGTAGCCAAGGGTATAGGTGTCCCCAGAATAGGTAGCCAGGGGTATAGGTGTCCCCAGAATAAGTAGACAGGTCTATAGTAGTCCCCAGAATAGGTAGCCAGGTGTATAAATGTCTCCAGTATATGTAGGTAGGGGTATATGTCCCCAGTGTATGTAGCCAGTATAGCTGTCCCACTCCCCAGTATATGCATGGCCGGATTTCTGGCAAGGCCACATAGGCCATGGCCTAGGGCACCAGATAAACAAGGGGCGGCCTGCAGACAGTGGGCATTATTTGCAGGGCATTATTTGCAAGTGTCCAAACAAATGAAAGGGGTCAGGATAACTGCACTATTAGTACCAGCTGGCATCTGCCTGTGCAGTGCTACAGGCAGCTGCAGTCCATTAATTAAATGTTTGTGAACAGTGTGTGACTAGCAAAAAGCCAGACCTTGTCCAATGACATAGCAGCAGCTGCAGGCAGTTACAGAAGGCCGGGTCTCACGCACTTGGTGTGGGGGATGAAAGGACCAGGGGCAGCACCAGCAAATAGTACAGAATACAAAAGGCAGCCTCTCACAGTACCCATTTCTTAATTATTGATTGGCCAGCGCTGTTACCCTGGAGAAAGCAGTGGGTACAGGACTCACTTTTACATGTTGCTGACCCCACCCAATGTCCAATTGTAAGCCACTTTTGACTATGTGTGTGTGGTGGATGGCTCCCACCACGCCCATCACCTGTAGATCGCTTGATTGACCAGTTCCCCCGTGTGACGTGATTGATTCACTTCATGTTGCCGTGGAGACCTCGGCACTAGCCACAATAGTGGACACCAGCGGCCCAAAATTTTTTGGGTGTGTGTGTGTGGAGAGAGGTGGTAGGATACGGTTTCGGTTGGGGCGGCTGGTAATAGTCGGCCTTGGGCGGTAAGAAGTACAAATCCGGCCCTGAGTATATGTAGCAGGGGTATATGTCCCCAGTGTATGTAGCCAGTGTAGCTGTCCCCAGTATGTCCCCAGTATATGTAGACAGGGGTATAGTAGTCCCCAGAATAGGTAGCCAGGTGTCCCCCCAGCGGGATGCGGGAGCGCAGAGAAGAGGGAGAGCAGTGGGCACAGCGGTGGGGAAGGGGGGACGTCCCTCCCTTCCCTCACCTTAGGAGTCCCCCTCCCTCGCTGCCCCCTCCAGATATGAGCGGCTGGCAGGCGGCAGAACACTTACCCTATTCCGGGAGCATAGAAAGATCTGTGCTTCGCTACTCTGGTCTAGTCTAGACCAGAGTAGCAGCACACAGATCTTTCTATGCACCGGGAACAAGGTAAGTGTTCTGCCGCCCGCCCGCCGCTCATATCTGGAGGGGGAGCGAGGGAGGGCCTGGAGGGGGAGCCCTAAGGTGAGGGAAGGGGGGAAACGTCCCCCCTTCCCCACGGCTGTGCCTATCGCTCGCCCTTCTCTGCTCTCCCCGCAGGGAAATGAAAAAAAAATAAATAAAAATTAAATAAAAAAAAAAACACCTAATGATGAGCAAACATGATGTGAAATTTTACTTTCGAGGGAAAATGCCATCATTATTTATGGTTTTTCACATTTTTTGAGAATTTGCACACTGAAATAATATAGGTAGAAAAAAAACAACGTTTTGTAAGAAATAATACCTTTTAATGGCTAACTAATAGAGTTAAATGATGCAAGCTTTCTGGGATCTAGTCCCCTTCTTCAGGCATATTTCCAGATGTAAACTGAAGTAAAACACTGATGCAGATAAATGGTAAACACGAAGATGACAGTTGTGTTGGTTACTGTTTATCCGTTAGGTGTCAGGTGATCAGCAGGCTGGAGCCAGTGAGTTAGTGCAACCATACATGAAATCCAGCAGGTTTCTGAAGATCATGAAGCCAAATCAATCATGTTACATAAGGTGTCATGAATCCTGTTCCACAATTTAAACCTTCTGTTAATGTCTTGAACATTTTCATAAATTTGTACTCAGAAACTTTTCTTGATTGATCATTTTTGAAGTTACCCTTAAGAACAAGTACTTTTAGATCTTGCATGCTGTGTCCAGGTTCACAGAAGTGTTGGCCCACTGGTGTGTCCATTTTACCCTCATTAATTTTAAAGCAGTGATGGTTCATTCTTGTGCGCAGTTTTTGTCCTGTTTCTCCTATATAGATTCCTCTTGAGGGGCATTTCATGCAGCGTATCATGTATACAACATTGGATGACTCGCAGGAAAATTGGTCTTGTATTTGATGATATTTCTGTGAGTTTGGTATTTGTATTTGGCTTGTGCACAAGATATAAGGGCAGGTCTCACATCTTGCGTTATTACAGGGTAATGTGCCTGGAGTATCTGGTGTAGATAATGCACTTCTGATAATCATTTGTCTCAAATTGGGAGGTTGTCTGAAAGCAAGCAGTGGTAAATCAGGAAAAACATCCTTCAGGCGTTTGTCTTTATGGAGTATTGGTTGTAGGGCTTTTGATATCTTCCTCAGTGTCTTTAATTTTGGGTTGTAGGTTACCACAATTGGGATTCTGTTGTTTTCAGTCTTTGGGGTGTACTTCAACAGTTCCTCTCTTGATTTTAAAGTTGCTCTGTGTATTTGATCATCAACGATTTGTGGATGATATCCCTGATCTATGAATATTTTACGTAGTGACATAAGTTGTCTGTCTCTGTCCTCTGAATTAGAACATATTCGGTTATACCTCTGAGCCTGGCTGTAAACAATAGATTTTTTGGTGTGTTCCGGGTGGAAACTCTTCCATTTTAGGTAAATATGCCGGTCAGTTGGTTTACGGTATATGGATGTTTGTAAAATTCTATCTTGTATATAAATTGTGGTATCCAGGAAACTGACATGGGAGGTTGAAAAGCTGAGCTTTAACTTGATGTTCTTGTGGTACTCTGAGAAGTTTTTGTGGAATCTGATTAATTCTTCCTGTGATGCTGTCCAGATTAATAGGATATCGTCTATAAATCTGAAGTAAGCCCATGGTTTAATTTCACAAGTTGAAAGGAAGTTTTCCTCCAATCTGGCCAAAAAACAAATTTGCATACTGGGGCGACATCCTACTTCCCATAGCACTGCCCATTGTCTGTAGATACATACACACTGAAATAAACAATTTTTGCGGTAAACATACTGGGCTTGATTCACAAACCCGTGTTAACTGTTAGCATGGGCGTGCTAAACAGTTAGCACGCGAAGTGCCGCTCGCTGACTTTTTCACGATCGCGGACATTTGCACGCAAGAACGCTGACTTTTGCACACGATCGGCCGCCGATCAGCGTTATCGCGTGCAAGTCAGCGTTATCGCGTGCAAATGTCTGCGATTGCATGATCGCGGGACTTTGCACGTGAAAAAGTCAGTGTTCAGCACTTCACGTGATAACTGTTTAGCACGCCCCTGCTAAGGCCTCGTTCACATCAGGGCCGTTTCTGTGCGCTTTCCACAGCGCACTGCCCTGTGCGTTCAGCAAGGTATTGATTTTTCCATGTAACTAAATGTAGCTGGTTCACATCTATGCGCTGCGCTGAGCAGCGTTACAGAAACGTAGTGTTGCAGGCATTTCTGTGCGTTGAGCTGGAAAGCGCACAGCAATGCAAGTGAATGGGTCCGCTTTTTTAGCGCATAGAAGCGCGTACAAGCGCATAGAAGCGCATGCGTTTTTTACCCCTAATTGGAGAAAAAAATACATTTACATACAAAAACAAAGTTTTATTGACAACTGCTGCTGCTACAGTAAGCAAAACGTGCTTTAAAGAAGCGCAGCGCAACGCACAGAAACGCGGACTAAAGCGCGCACAAGCGCATGCGTTTTTTACCATGCGCTTTAACACGTTTTTCAGCGCAGCAGATGTGAACGAGGCCTAACAGTTAACACGGTTTTGTGAATCAAGCCCACTGATTTTTTTCAAATTTTCGCAACGGAAAGAAAAATTTGTTTTTTTTTAATCATAGTGCAAAAATACAATGTATTTTCAAGAATATTTTATCGAAATCGGGAAAAAACATTTTGCATGTGAAAATGACATTGCCTAAAATTTGCAAGCAACAAGTTAGTCATGGTCAATGAGATGCAAAGAATTCTGAGTGGTCCAGGATTATGAAAATTCCACATGCAAATTGAAATACCTTGAAAATGGACCAGTCTGAGGCCTCATTCACACCTAAAATTGGCAATTGCAAACGTTTTTGTGCGCTTTTTTTTTACCCCCTCCCGGCACTCTACTGTGCGCTGCGTTTCTGGTAAAAGCACTTTTCCAGAGCGGTTTTGTAATTCACTCCCTGACGCTAGTCAGGAAGTGAACTCTTTGACCCGGAAAATAATAAATACAATGGGCTTGATTCACAAAAGAGTGCTAACTGTTAGCACGTCCATTTTCGTATGAATTTTCCCATTGCGCGCGCTCGCGAATTTTCACGTGAAACGATAACGTTTTCGCGCGCAAACGCAAATTTTTGCGCAAAAACGATATCGATTTTGCGGGAAAATTCGTGTTTGCGCACGAAAACGTTATCGTTTCGAGCGAAAATTCGCAATCGCGCGCAATGCGAAAATTTGCGCTAAAACGGACGTGCTAACAGTTAGCACTCTTTTGTGAATCAAGCCCAATGTGTTTATTCTCAGATACGCTCATGCAAATGCTGCATAAAGCGGTTTTGTGAGTATTTATCTCTCCTCCTATACCTTCCATTATAGTAAAAATGCCCCCAAAATGGTCCAGGCACCGCTTTGCTAAACGCACAGCGCACGAACCGCGCTGATATGAACCTTCTCATAGAGAATCATTGCACCAGCGTTTTGTGGGCTATTGTAAAAATCGCCTGTGCTTGAAAAATGGCTGAAATTGCCCCCTAGCGTGACCGAGCCCTGGAGCCTCATACGAGGGAGGAGAAAAAAGATAAAAAACAAATGAATGACTCGTTTAAAAACGAGTAGCACAACCAACGTCTTTAGTGAATGGCAAATAAACCATCCATTGAGTTTAAGCATTCTGAGCTTGACAAATATTTGGTCATCATCAGCAGTGTCTACAGCACTATGATCGGCACATTCCTCCCGCTTATCGGTGAACAATCATTTGACATTTCGGTTTCAAGGGACCCTGAACAGAAGAAAAAATGCCAAACTGAACTTACTTCTTCCAGCACTGCGTAGTCTGTGAGTTCCATCAGCATCCTTTGGGCTCCCTCTGTTCTACCACAGGCGGCCCCATTAGCGCGCGACTTGGCCAGAAGTAGTGCGCAGCTACATCTGCACGCCAGGCACCTTAAGTTCTCTGCGCATGCAGGGTTTATTCTTTTAAAGGATACCCGAGGTGACATGCGACATGATGAGATAGACATGGGTATGTACAGTGCCTAGCACACAAATAACTATGCTGTGTTCCTATTTTTTTCTTTATCTGCCTGAAAGAGTTAAATATTAGGTATGTAAGTGGCTGACTCAGACAGGAAGTGACTACAGTGTGACCCTCACTAATAAGAAATTCCCCTTTTTATCTCTTTCTTGCTCTCAGAAGCCATTTTCTGCTCAGAACGTGTTTTTGTAGTTAGAATTTCTTATCAGTGAGGGCCACACTGCAGTCACTTCCTGTCTGAGTCAGGACTGAGTCAGCCACTTACATACCTGATATTTAACTCTTTCAGGCAGAGAAAGAAAAAAGGAACACAGCATAGTTATTTGTGTGCTTTGCACTGTACATACCCATGTCTATCTCATCATGTCACATGTCACTTCGGGTATCCTTTAAGAACTGTGCATGCGCAGAATGTTTTTTTCTTTTGAGAACATATGCATTTGGCTAAATGTATGGTAACAATGTGGCTCATTATTAAAAAAATCCATTCTTCCACTTATTTTTGGCTAGGAACACACTTCGCAGAAACGCTAGCGTTGTGGAAAACGCAGTGTTTTTGGCGCCAATGCAAGTCAATGGACCGCATTAAAAAAACGCACATAAAAACGCATATGTTTTTTGTATGCGTTTTCAAACATGCATTTTTTAAATTGCTGATTTTGCTGCATAATTTTCAAAAACGCATAAGAAACGCAAATAATTAAAATCAATGGTAACGTAATGTATTGCATTTTGTGTGCATTTTTTATGTGTTTTTATGTGTTTTTTTTTTTTTATTATTATTGTTTTGTCATGTATTTGTGCTTCCTGTTGTCTTCCTATTGATTTGCATAAAACACAATATAAAATTGCATGGAAAACGCATACAAAACGCATATGCGTTTTGTATATTGGAACTGCAAATGCATAAAACGCACACAAATCACATAGGCGGTAAAAAACGCCAATGCAAACGCACCAAAAATGCACAAGAAACGCACACACACACACACACACAAAAACCCACACATGACAGAAAACTCACCCTTTCACACATAGCCATGTGTGCACCCAGCCTTTACATTTCAAGGGGCACTACGGCGAAAAATTTTAAAATTTAAAATATGTGCAAACATAAACAAATAAGAAGTACATTTTTTCCAGAGTAAAATGAGCCATAAATTTTCTCCTATGTTGCTGTCACTTACGTAGTAGAAATCTGACAGAAGCTACAGGTTTGGACTAGTCCATCTTTTCATGGGGGCATTCTCAGGGATTTATTTATATTCAAAAGCACTTGAATGGCAGTTGCTCTGTCCAACTGCCAAAAAACTGTGTAACGAGCATGGAAGCTGGTTAGCATCATTGTTTAAAGAGAACCCGAGGTGTGTTTAAAGAATGTTATCTGCATACAGAGGCTGGATCTGCCTATACAGCCCAGCCTCTGTTGCTATCCCAAACCCCACTAAGGTCCCCCTGCACTCTGCAATCCCTCATAAATCACAGCCGTGCTGTGAGGCTGTGTATACATCTGTAGTGTCAGTCTCAGCTGCTCTCCCGCCTCCTGCATAGCTCCGGTCCCTGCCCCGTCCCTTCCCTCCAATCAGCAGGGAGGAAAGGAAGGCAGGCGAGGACCGCAGTTCGGCAGGAGGCGGGGAGAGCAGCAGACTGACACTATAGAGATAAACACAGCCAGCTCTGACAAGCTTTTTGTCAGCAGCGTGGCTGTGATTTATGAGGGATTGCAGAGTGCAGGGGGACCTTAGGGGGGTTTGGGATAGCAACAGAGGCTGGGCTGTATAGGCAGATCCAGCCTCTGTATGCAGATAATATTCTTCAAACCCACCTCGGGTTCTCTTTAACCTCCTTGGCGGTAACCCCGTGTGTGACACGGGGTAAGCCGCCGGAGGGTGCCGCTCAGGCCCTGCTGGGCCGATTTTAATAATTTTTTTTTTGCTGGACGCAGCTAGCACTTTGCTAGCTGCGCCAGCACTCTGATCGCCGCCGGCCCCTTTGCGATCGCCGCTATCTGCTGCGGCGCGGGCCCCCCCCCCCCCCCCTCCAGACCCCAGCGCTGCCTGGCCAATCAGTGCCAGGCAGCGCCGAGGGGTGGCCCGGGACTCCCAATGACGTCCCGACGTCGGTGACGTCATCCCGCCCCGTCGCCATGGCGACGGGGGAAGCCCTCCAGGAAATCCCGTTCTATGAACGGGATTTCCTGATCGGAGATCGCCGAAGGCGATCGAAGCGGGCGGGGGGGTGCCGCTCAGCAGCGGCTATCATGTAGTGAGCCCTCGGCTCGCTACATGATTAAAAAAATTTTTTTTTTAAAAAAACCTGCTGCGCTCCCTCCTGGCGGTATTTTTCATACCGCCAAGGAGGTTAAATCCTTTTTAGGGAATATCTTTATAAAGAATAAAAGCCTTGCTGAGAATCCTCTATGAAGAGATGGACTAGTCCAAAACCTGTCACTCCTGTCAGATTTCTACTACCTGCTGTAAGTGTCAGCAACATAGGAGAATAGTAATTTATGGCTCATTTTACTCTGGAAAAAAAACATGCTTCTTATTTTTCTATGTTTGCACATATTTTAAATTTAAAAAATGTTCGCCATAGTGTCCCTTTAAATGTTTGTTAGAGGCTTTTATTGCCCTACTCCTGAGGTCTGCAGTCCATAGAAAGAGCAGGCAGATAAGGTCCACTGTAAGTGGCAGTAGCAATGAGCAAACAAAAAGCTTTAATCTGTGGGGGAAGGGGGGGCAGCTAAAAGAGGAGGGGAGAGGGTGGATGGCAGCTCCTACTGCTATTAGAAATCAAGACAAATTGCAGAAAAAAGCTGCTTGGATTCCTATACACAAGAACTGATGGCTAACACAGTACAATACCCTATTGCTACTGGATTCCTATAAGTGTCAGCCATTTGTGTGAACGAGATATTTGTGTAGAGGTGCAGGAGTCCAAAGTTTTGTTCACAATGCGACCCCAGGTATCATGATACATCATGTCCTGCTTTAAATGGCTGCCACAGAGGCCTCCTAACTCAACGGATTATAATACTTCACCTCAGTAAATCAGGCCCATCGTGTTTTATTGATCATTGTGTAATCAGTGGAGAAGGAGTTGGAGTAATTGATCATCGGGGATTGAGTTTTAGTCTTGGAAACTGGAAAGCCTGTAATCAACTACATTGCAACTGTAAAGCACCTGAAATTTTGTAGAGTAATCAACGGACAGCTTTTTTTGACAGCCGAATTACCTGAAACGTCTATATGCACATTGGAATCAATGGTTCTGCACACTAAATCAAGCTCAACTCAACTCAGACAACACTTGGGAGGAGTTGTTGATTGCAAATTTTCACTACAATAATTTACGCATTAAAAATGCTGTTTTCGACTTCAAAAAATATATTTGTGAAAATACATTGTATTTTTGCAATGTCAATTCTCGCAAAAAAAATTTTTTTGCCTAAATTGTCATTCATGAGTTAAGAGCAACTTGCCTTTCAAAGCTAAAAATAGCAAAAAAAAATGCGAAAAATCACAACTTTTAAAGCAAAGAAAAATGCTAAAATGGGAACGAATCATAAACGTATTACAAAATTATTTTTGAAGGCATTTTTGCTAGAAAGTTGAATTTTACATTATTTTTGCAAAACATTTATGCTAAAAGAATATTGTCATTTTTGCTCTTCACTGGTTATAACTTTTCTTTAATTTTTTATCACCACCTGTGTCTACATCCTGGGCAATATCTCTTACAAGGAAAACTGTAGCAAGAGGGACATGGAGGGTTGATTCCTATTGGAGGAAGGTTCCTGCAGTAACCAATGAGGAAGGCTTTCTAACTATCCCAGCGCTACCCGGGGCTGAATACGCAGCACACGCGGGTGTATGCGCGGAACTACTTACTTGCCGAATGCCGATGCAAGGATAACGGTCTGTAACAATACCACCCGATCCTCTCCCTCCGCCCTCAGCCTATAACCACCCGATCCTCTCCCTCCGCGGGCAGCCTCCGTCCTCAGCCTATAACCACCTGATCCTCTCCCTCTGCAGGACACCTCCGCGCGGGCCACATAAACAGGCCCGCGGGCCGTAGGTTGGGCACAGCTGACTTAGGGTATCTACACATCTAATTTTGATTCACCGCCTCCAATGAAGTATGTAGGCCAACTGATTTTTTTATGGTATGAACAGATTGCGTAGGTAACCTCACATACAACATGGAAGTGGTAAAAGCGTATGCCTAGTACACACCATACAATTTTCTGTTAGATTTTTCAGTTAGGTTTTCTGCATTAGATTATTTTTTGTAGAGACTGGTCATTATCTCTGGTGCATTGTCTTCAGGTTATCTCCTGCTGAGTAGAACAATGCCTAATTGCTAGGCAGATAGATGGTTAGATAGATACATTTCCAACATGTTGGAAATTATCTAACTGGCAGGTAAATCTTACAGAAAATCTAACAGAAAATTGTATGGTGTGTACCTAGCATAAGTGTTATTTGCATGCTGCAAGTTTACATGGTGATATAAGAAGGTTGTGTAGATCCTAGGTTCTCAGCATGTGGTACGCGTACCCCAGGGGGTACTTCTGATGGTTCCAGGGGGTACTTGGGCTTGATATACTTAACCAAGAATAACAAATTTAGAGTTTTAGAAAGTGAAAAATCTTTTTTTTTCTACACAAAATTTGTGTTTTAGCTATTTAAAAGCAATTGTAAATGCTTAGAAATTGTTTAGAACGAATCATCATGTACTACGAGTAAATCTATATTTGTCAAAGGGTACTTGTAATATTGTTTACTATGCTTAGGCCCCGTTTACATTGCACGCGTTTCCAGCCGCGTTTTGGAAACGCGTGCGGGAGGCCGACACGCATGACTTCAGACTGCACTGTCTGATGTTCACACTGCATGCGTTCCGGACCAGTGCAGTCCGGAATCGCATGCTGCACGCGTTTTTTGCAAAAACGCGCGGCTGTCCCATTCACGTTTCAGTGATGGGATCAGCCACGCAAGGCATACAAACGCGGATGTCATGCGTTCGCAGGCGTTGTGTTCCGCACGCGTGGCCGTTACCTGGTGAGTACAGGGTTTTACAAGAGGTACATACCACTAAAATGTTGAGAAACACTGGTCTAGATGATGTTAGCTGGGGGAGGGACAGTAAGCTGTGGCAGTAGGGAGAGAAAATTAACACTAGGCTGGGTGTAAAAAAAAAAGGTGGGGCAGAAGTGATGTCACTTTTGACACCACAAAGAAACAGTAAAGATGGAAACCAGCAGAACTATTATTCTATTCCCATTCTTTTAAATTCATTCTTATTTTGACACGTTCACGCCATACTTTTTTGACCCACAGAAAGTTTTAAAAAGGTTTTCAAAACTGATAAGAAATGAAAAGATTAAAAAAATAAAAAATACCGTTGGGCTACAGAAGATTCGTAGGCGGCCGTCATTTAGATCTATCTCAGCTGGGGAAAAAATTGTGGAGGAAAATGAATCTTGAAGCCTAATATTCCGCACAGAGGTCACCTGGTCATCGGTGCAGTCCGGTGTTTTGTAACATGATGCCTTGAAGGGGACACTTATCCCCGTCACTTACCGTGTCTGCAAATTGTACAATTCAAGGCGCTAAGTGTCCCGCTGCCTGGGCTATTCTCCTCGAGCTATCTTCTCTAATGGCAGTTACCTTTCCCTGATCCAGACTCCATCTTCTAATATAGACTCAAGGATAGATCAATATGACAAGATAAAAGTCAGCCAGCTCAATGTGGATAATATTAGGCTTCAAATCCAGGAAGGAAAATTCTAGACGGAGAAAAAAAGAAAAAAAAAAGTCCATGCAGCAGCCGCAGACATCTGTAATAATGCCGAGCTGTTTCTAAATGATATAGATGTTAGGTTAGTTACATTTTGTCATCGTATTTAAAGAGCACCTGTCACAATGCAGGTACCCAGGAAAAGGTGATAGTTCAAATTGTTATATATACTGTACGTAAGTTATATTTGACTCACAAATACTTTTATGTAACAATCTGCCTTTGCGGGCTACCTTCATGGACAGAAAATGCCATCTCTCAATACCTCTTAAAGGGAACCCAAGGTGAGAGTGATATGGATATGTGCCATATTTATTTTCTTTTAAAGGGACTCCGAGCACCTCTAATGGGCATGCCTTTACGCCAGACGATTTCCAACAAAGTCGTGCTATGACCCCTCTGGAGGAGCCACTTGCAATGGCCATGCGTGTCACTTCCTCTTCCGGCTTCATTCAGTGATGCTCTTCTCTTCAGAGAAGACAGGGGTGACCCGAAAGTTATAACATAGCCAAGATGGCAGCCGCGAAGACGAACAGGACAGTCAGGCAACTTGTATTGTATAAAAGGAATTAAATATGGCAGCCTCCACATCCTCTTCACTTTAGGTTCACTTTAACTTTGTAGTGATTAGGCCTTACAGGAGAAATGAATAATTTCTTTAACAGTTGTGATTATAAAACTCTTGCTCAACTTGAGTATGGCATTTATTTTCTTTTATTGAATAGTAGCATGCATCTTAACAGACAAAAAGGAGTTAAAGTATACCTGAAGTGACATGTGACATGGGGCTTGATTCACTAAACGGTACTAACTGTTAGCACGGCTGTTAGCGCGGCTTTTCGCACGTTTTAGTGCATTTCCACGTGAAAAACCGTGTTTCACGTGAAAAAACGTTTATCACGTGCAAAAATTCACGTTCGCGCATTACCGTGAATTTTTTCGAGCGATAACCATTATCATGCTAAATTTCACGCGAAGCACTTTTCACAGCGTGCTAACAGTTAGCACCGTTTTGTGAATCAAGCCCATGATGTGATAGACATGTGTATGTACAGTGCCAAGTACACAAGAAACGATTCTGTGTTCCTTTTTTCTTTCTCTGCTTGAAAGAGTTAAATATAAGGTATGAAAGTGACAGTTCCTGTCTGGATCAGGACTGTGTTGGACCATAGCGTAACACTGTCCTTCACTGATAAGGAATTACAGCCACAAAACACTTTCCTAGCAGAAAATGGCTTCTGAGAGCAGGAAAGAGCTATAACGGGTCAATAGTTCATAGATTTGAGCTCTGGCATACTTCAAAGAATGTGTCATTGAACAGAGACAATGAAACAGTAAAATCTTTAAACATAGATTTAAATATAAAATAAAACTGCAATATCTACAAAATCTAAAAAAAAACATTTTTAGGAGAAGGAGGATAGATACAATTGTTTATCTTTTCAGTTTATTTTCACCTCGTTTTTCCTTTAAGCATCTTAGGCATAGAGGTTGCTCTTGCATGAGTGCTCCTAGAAATAAATCGGTCATTAGAAAATGATAGTGGCTACCATCTTAATTTCCTTTAACTCTGGTTTTTACTCCTTCTAATGAATTCACCTGGAACAAGCATGCAGATTTATTTGAAGGTTTTTGAGTTGCTGGTTCCCTCACTACTTCCTGATTAGCAGGAAGTAGTGAGAGTAAGCAGCAATCAGACAGAGGAGCCCGGCGACAAGTCAACTTCGCTTGGTGAGTTTTTTTTCAATGAGGCTTGCTGAGCTATAATGCTGTTGTGGAGTTGGGAGGGGCACGAGAGAGGTGGGAGACACCCAAGGAGAGGGAGGGTGCAGGTGGGCCCCCCTCCCTGTGGCCCAGTGTACCCGCAGCTCCCCTGCCTCACTCACCCACCCACCTCGCCTGCCTCCAGAAACAAGTATGAAGATCTGGGGACTTCACAATGTCGACTTCTGCTTGCATAAGCTGAGTTTTGCAGGTGTGTGACCTAAACTACTGAAGCCAGGAGATCAACATCGTATCCAGGTCATTAGTATATTTTAAAACCAGGTCAACGATGGCAGCTTTCAAAGCTTTTTTTTCTTTTTTTTTTGGCTCTGAGGATAATGGTGAACAAGTTAGTACCTTATAAAGAGAAATGTTTCCAACTTCTTTTAATATGTGATAAGTTGATGATGATGTTTATATGCACTACGGTTATGACTATGGTTCCTTCCCGTTCAAACATTTCGCAAATAATCCATTCCAGGTGCTCCTTGTTTTTCTTAAAGCCAAATTTAACCCAAAACCAAACCAGGCAAATTCTGAAAGCAATCATGTTGATTGGTGTAAATTATAACTATTACCTCTGGAAATGAAGTTTTCTCATTGTTAAATCCTCTGTGAAACTGTACTTGCTTGCAGCTATGCACCTGTCCTTACAGACTTCAGACCTCAAGAGCCTGTCATTTCCTCTGTAGAGATGGAGTCTTGCAGCGTCTTCCTGGGAACGAAAGAGTTCCACTTCCTCATACAGCTTCGGATCAGGTGCATAACTACAGGGGAGCAGCCCTTATGACCATGGCCGGTTCAAGTAACAATTGGGCCCTAGGGCAAAATTAGCCTGGAAGCCCCCCAACAGACACCCCCGACCAAAAAGCATCATTAGAGGCCCTTTGTTGCAGTTACATTTCCCTCCTGGGCCCCTGAGCTGGCTGCTGACCCTCCCCCAATCACCTCCCAACTTAACAGACTCTGCAGAGTCCCTGGGGAGCACCAGTTAAGATGGGGGAGGGACACCTTGGGGGCCCCTACAGGCTCTGGGGCCCTGGGGCAATTGCCCATTTTTTCTTATGGTAGCTCCGGCCCTGCTTATGACTAGTGATGATCCTAATCAGCTAATTACGATTCCCAAAAGATTTTGTGTACATTTTTGCAATTATGCCTATACAAAATTACAATTTGTACAGGTGCAGTCTGTATAGGAATGTTTTGTAAAGCCTCAGATAGCTGGAAAATCTGGGTCTGTTGAGTGCTGACCGTGAGGGACAATCGGTCAACAACAGTCAATAAGCCCTTCACATGACTGGCCAGTGTATCCATGGAATGTTTGGTCTGCTGTTCTGCTGTTCTGTAACGGTTGGGTGTTATAACTCAGACGTCTGATTTTTAGGTGATCTGCAGTATCACCAATAATACAGACACTATACCTGATTATGTGGTGATCTGCAGAATCACCAATAATACAAGTATAGCAGGTAAGATACTGTGTGAGTAGTGCTTGGTGCAACCGTAACTTTAATAGTTTTTCAGGACCTTACCAGAGTAACAGAGTATCAGTACACAAACTGTATAATTTGACAAAACCTTTCCAGAGGAGCTGGAAAGGTATTAACAGTGAGAGTACAGAAAAGTATAACTAGTCCTCACCAGAGAAGCTGGCAAGGGACTAGTAGCAAATAGAGGACTGTATAGTTTAGCCAGACCTTCCCAAAGCAGCTGGAAAGGTACTATCAGTCACTATCAGAGCAATGAGTATACATCTCACTAGAGGAGCTGGTGAGTGATAGTATATCACCTCACCAGTGGCAAGGGCCCACTGGTGAGTAGAAAGGTCAGACAGGCAAGGTTCAGCAACAGAGAGGTAAGTATCAGTACAGAATCGTGAGGCAGAAGGATAACGAGTAATCAGGCAGAGGTTCAGCAACTAGTCAGATAGGCAGAAGTACAGAAGCGTTAAGCAGAAGCAAGGTCAGAGAATAGCCAGAATCATACACAGGTAATCAATAACAACAATATGACAATAGTCCTAGTCTTGTGTGAAATCCCTGGTTTCCTCCCAGATCAACGCACACCGGATACTAGTGTAAGGTCTGAGCGCTAACACAAAGTATTCACGACAGCAGACAGTGATGGAATGAGAATTGAAGGCTTATGAAGCAGAGGGAGACTCCCAACCACTCCCAACTCGGAATCAGCCAATCCGAGCGGCTAGAGTCAGCCGAGACGTCAGCCGACCGGCAGGTCAGCTGACGCGCCTTCTGCCCGCATAAAGGTCCTGTCTCCGCGCGCGTAAGACATAAACCCTATGAGCTGGGGACAGCACCACTCTCGGCGTGCTAGACGCCGAGAGGAGAAACAAAGCTTGACTGCAGGAAACAGAGGCGGTTGCAGACATACCCTGCTTGTCCGCAGCCGCCAAACTACCGATCGTTACAATATTACACTATTGGGGCTCTTGGTGTTCCTTGTTTTTAAAGAGTATTGAGTTCATCTAGTTCTAATTTTCTAAGACGGACTCAGAGATCCTCCTAGAGCAGGGGTCCTCAAACGTTTTAGGTCGAGGGCCGGGTCAACATACTTCAGACTGCTGGGGGGCCGGAGTATACATAAAATGATGTCTTTGCGGGCCAGACAGTGAAGCATACCCAGGTGACAACCTGAAGTCCAATTGAATAGCAGTGTCACCTGATGTGGAATTTGATTGGAAACCAGCGAATTACTGCTTTCTGGCTTCCATGTGAAAGAGTGGTGGCAGCACTGCTATTCTATATGTGGACCACCATTATAAGATAAAGTTAACCGCATCTATAAGTAATACATTTTGTCTTTGGGGGGGCCAGTAAAAAAGCCTCAGGGGGCCGCATTCGGCCCGCGGGCCTTAGTTTGAGGACCACTGTCCTAGAGGCTTAGACCCACCGAAAAAAAAGCTTTAAACAGGAACGTTAACCAAGGATTTAACTTCATTCCTATCAGTAGCTGATACCCCCTTTCCCACGAGAAATCTTTACCTTTTCTGAAATAGATCATCAGGGAGGTCTGGGTGGCTGATATTGTGGTGAAACCCCTCCCATGGTGTGATGCCATGACCATGGTCCTGACAGTTTGCTGTTTGTGAATCTTGCTGCATTGTGGGAAATAATGGCTTTTTTAAACTGCCAAGCAAGCAATATCTCTTTCCGTACAAATCACCTGGCTGGAATAAAGATGTTACCACTAGTGATACATTTCACAATGTAAATCAGGTAGAGAAGACAGTTTACAGGCAAACACTAACAAATGTATCTGTAAATGAATATTGTAAAAATTAAGCAATTTTGTTCATTATGTTATTTTCACTACAGTTCCTCTTTAAATAACAATATCTAACTTCAAATATGGGCATGATGTTATCAAACACATAGTAGCAGGCAAAAAAAGGGTTCAGAACATTCTGTATGAAAGATAACCATTTTTTACAGGAGGTGCAGCAATACCTTCTTCTGTTCAATTATGTTTAAGCCTTAGCCATCAAAAATCAGGAGGTTTTAAAGAGAAACTCCAACCTAGACTTGATCTTTATCCCAATCAGTAGCTGATACCCCCTTTTACATGAGAAATATAATGCTTTTCACAAACAGACCATCAGGGGGCGCTGTATGACTGATTTTGTGCTGAACCCCCCCCCCCACAAGAAGCTCTGAGTACTGCGGTACTCTGGCCAAACTGCCACAATGTAACAATGTTCACAGACAGGAATTAGCTGTTTACAGCTGTCTCTAACAGCCAAAACAGCTAGGACCAGCTACATAACCTGCCCGCAGTAAAAATGTCACCATGTAATAAATGTCAGAATGTAAATCGGGGAGAGGAAAGATTTTACAATAGGCAAACACTGACTAAATCATTTATACATAATTATGGTAAAAAAGAAGCACTTTTTTTATTACATTATTTTCACTGGAGTTTACTCTTTAAGGCTAAGAAGTACACTGTATTCACACAAATAAAGGGCTGCCTGAAGTTCACTTATATAGCTGGTCTTCATGTCCTAACATCCTCACAAAATGCCTTTTTTCATCTATTTCCATATCTCAACCATGTTTAAAGAGGAACTCCAGCCTAAACAAACATACTGTCATTAAGTTATTTATTATTTATTTATTTATTGTATTTATAGAGCGCCAACATATTACGCAGCGCTGAACATTAATTTAGGTTACAGACAATATTTAGGGGTGACATACAGCAATATGACAATACAGGAATACAAGAAAACCAGATCACACAGCACAGTATGAGTACAAGGTAATGCTTAGTCAGTCACTGGAGGGGAGCATGGAGATTAGGCAAGTTAGGTTCACTCAAGTGCATAGCATGGGTGCACAGTAATGGAGGTGCATGATCAGGTAGGACACAAAAGGAGGAGGACCCTGCCCAAAGGCTTACAATCTAGAGTTACATTAGTTATGTTAATTAAAATAGATAGGTAAATTGAATCTCTTACCCACACTTTTTAAAAGAACAGGCAAATGTTTGATTTCATGATGGCAGCCATCTTTTTAGTTGAAAGGAGGTGACAGGGAGCATGAGAGACAGTTCCAACTGTCCTGTGTCCTGATCACCCCTCCCAGTTGCTAGGCAACGTGAACAACAACATAGGAAATCCCATCATGCTCTGCACAGCATCAGGGGAAAAAAGCCCAGGCTTTTTTTCTTTGATGAGTGGAGCTTAGGTAAAAATGCAGCTAAAAATTATGCTTTGGTAAGAAAAACAAAGTTCTGATGCTGTGGAACTGTTAAAGAAACACCAAACCTTTTCAGTTCTGTTGAGTAGATTTTTAGTCCGGAGGTTCACTTTAAGGTTTGCCCAAAGTTCTTGTAGGTCTTTTCCAGGTTGACAGCCATAGCAACAACAGTAAGATCTTCACCAGGCAGTTCTGTTCCGATGTCTGCTTCCCAACAACCGACAGCCAGACTATACAACCCTTTTTAAAACGTTTCCAGAAATTATTAGAGATCAATGCAACTTTGCTCTAAACATGGACAATTAAGCCCCATCATTTCATTACAATATTTCTTCTATTGTCCATGACAAATGAGTGAGCAAAAAACAATAATGCAGAGTGTTGAAATCAAATAATCCCCTTCCTGCCGGAGTTAGTGGCAATCCCAATCAAGTTCCAAGGATTCAAACACATCCACTCACCACATATTACATTTGATGGCAGCCTTGAGAATGGCCATTTGAGAGGGTTTCATTATCCACCGTCAATCAACATTATGGGTGTATTCTCATGCCCTCAGGAGAATGAGATGGACCTGGAAGATGGTAGAGAATCTGAGAGGATCTCATTACTCATGAGTTAATTGAGTATTGCACCTCATTTAATTCTGTTGCAGTGAGACTACTCAAAATCAAGGGTAATCGTCCCATAAATTCTGGGAGATACTAATAAGAATGGTGTGTCTCTAAACTGGAGAAGCTCTCCTTATCTACATCTGAGAGGCTTCATCTCTAAGATGTAGATAAGAACCACTTTCCCTCTCTCTGTAGGAAGCAGAAGGTACACACCAAGGAACGACTCAGAATCAATTATTGTGCATGACTTTTTCACTAGCTTGATCATTTTCTGGTGCCCAATTGCTAAACTTTCTAGTCATCTAAAACATTTTTTTTTAATCAGGTGATTTTCTCCAAGGTGTTGTTGCCTATTTTGCAAGTGAAAATGTTTCTTGGACCTATTAGGCCCAACATATCAGCTAATCAAAATGATTCCTCCTGGAAAAATGTTTTTGAAAAGTGTTCTGGAAGGATACATTTAATGATGATGTCAACATTTTTAATGCAATCTTTCTTCTGGGTGTGGAACATAGAATCAGCAGCTTCGGCCACGTACATCTAATTAGGGTGCCTGGAAATTTGGGTGCCCAGTACGCCAACAGTAAAATATCAGTATTTTATTATGGCTAAACCTAAGCCTACTGTCACCCAGAACCCTCCCCCGACTTCTAATGCCCCCACTCACAAACTACCTACCTTATGCCTAACCCTTAACCCCCCCCCCCTCCATGCACACACACACACACACACACACACACACACACACACACACACACACACACACACACACACACACACACACACACACACACACACACACACACACACACACACACACACACTACCTCTCTAATGCCTAATCCTTAAACCCTCCCTTCACAAACTGCCTTCCTACAGCCTGACCCTCAAACCCACCACTGCACAAACTACCTACCTTACGCCTAACTCTTAACCTCCCCCTGCACCAACTACCTATCTAACGCCTAACCCTTAGACCCCGCCCCCAACACACACACACGCACACACCCTGCCTGCCTAATGCCTAACCCTAAACCCCCCCCCCCCACACACACACACACATAAACTGCCTCCCTAATGCCCGACCCTTAAACCCACCACTGGACAAACTATCTACCTTTTGCCTAACCCTTAAAAACAAACTACCTACCTAACCCTTACACACCCCACAACCCCCCCCCCCCCCACAAATAAACTACCTACCTAACCCTTACACACCCCACAACCCCCCCACAAATAAACTACCTACCTAACCCTTAAACCTCCACACACACACACACACACACACACACACACACACACACACCCACATAGGGCATGATTCACAAAGCGGTGCAAAGTGTTTGCATGCCTGTGAAAAGCCCTTTATCACGCCTAAACTCAGTTTAGGCGTGATAAGAAGAAACTCGCGCGATCTCCCGCACGCAAAGTTTTGCGCACGTAGCGCACCGCGCTGCGTGTGCAGTGTACCGTGCTTCGCGCGCAGCACCCATTAAACCCTATGGGACTTTGCGCGCGTGCGCATTTGCGCGCGCAAAACTTTGCGCGCGGGAGCTTCGCGCGAAGAGCAGCACAAATCGGTGATAACTCAGTGGTGCACAGGTTATCACGCCTAAAGTCTTTTAGGCGTGATAACTGAGTTATCACCGCTTTGTGAATCAAGCCCATAGTATGAGAGGATTCGCCGCTGGGAGACTTGGGCACAGGACATAGCCGAAATGGCTTATCCTGCTGCTGCACAAGTTCCCGGCGACGTTAATTACTATTCCTCCTTTGGGTGGGCATGGATGGTGGGGAATGATGTAATTTGGCTTCCAGCTATTGCTGGCAGCCAAATTACAGTGTTTTAAAAGTAACTTCAACTCCGTCTTCTGACGGCGCCAAAGTTACTCCCTGTGCGCCGCTATAGCCGTAACTCCTATTACGGTCTATGGTAGCGCCAGCTGCACCCAAGTCTCCTGCGCTGGATTGCGAGTGTTCGCCCTTAAATCCCCCCACAACCCCACCAAATAAACAACCCAATGCCTAACCCTTAAACCCCGCCCCCGACACACACACACCCTGCCTGCCTGCACACTAGCTACCTAAGGGCCCGTTTCCACTAGTTGATGATCGCATCTCATCCACAGAAAAAAAAAGTCAAATTCTCTTGCGCCGACATAGGCGCCACAAATATTGGCCTGGGGGGGGGCGCTCCTCCTCCCTTCCCCCACCCACATGCAGAGTAGTGCAGGGAGTGTGGCATATTTACCTGCTTCAGCATTGCAGGTCTCCTCCATGCTTCACAGCCACACACTCTCTGATCCCATTCGTGGACTCCTGATCACATGACCAATGTGAGACATGTGATTAAGAGACAGAGGATGACAGCATAGAGTGAGTGGCTGCCAGGAAGCACAGGGGAGATGCACAATTCTGGAAGCAGGTAATTATCTCACCGCTCCTTGCACTACTCCAGGGAGTGAGTGTTTGGATTGCAATATTGTCATCTGGACCACTGGGTTCTTGCTATGCCCCTGTAGACAATGCACGACCAAGTCTGAAATACCATACTTCTGTTATACTAAACTTCTCGGCCAGGTCCCTTGAGGTTTACTATAAAGGCATTTTACTTTCCCATAGTCATGTCCCTGTGATCCCCTGAATTCACCTTGGACCCCTAGGTGTCACCGCAGACGTGGACTGAAGGGACCTCTTTCCACAGATTCTCCTAACAGTCTGACTGAGCTCTGAACATTTTCTGACACTTTCCAAAAATAGTTCTCAAGAAAAAGTCTTGGCTGCGGAGAGACATTTTATAACCACAATGCATTCTTGGGATCAGATCAATAGGCCTGTTTCACAGAACACCTACAGTATGCCCCATTGTGGTTCCCTGGACAGTGGCCAGAGGGTGCAGAGAAGTTTGTAGAGTCTTAGGTTACACAAGGACCATATGTGTGTCACCCACCATAGGAATGCACCTGCCATAGGCTATTAAGCACCACACTTAATAGAATCTTACGTAAACATCTGGACAGGGCCTACATTCTCACCAACACCGGAAGAGGGTTTAATATGTGACAGCTGGACGGAATGTCAAGAATCTTGTTTAATAAAAGAGACATTTTTTTTTCAAGAATCCATAATGATAAATGTATGGCTGTCCTGACCTCGCAGTTCATCAGTTACTGATCTCTGAGCTGGATAAAGAAACACATCAGAAAAACAGAACATGTGCCAAAAGCCCAAACTTTCCTTCAATGTCTCTCCCTCCTCCCTTTCTGTGTGTTTCCTCCTCCCCTCTTCCAAGCACTTAAATCCAATGGCATGCTTACAGTGCACTTGTAGGCAACTTCTAAGGTAACAGGTGTTATGCTGGCTGAAGACGTAGACCACAATTCACTAAGATCATGCAGTGGTGATAATAAGGCAAGTAAAAAATGTATCACCACACATTGAACGGTATATTAAATGTTTTATTAACATGTAGCGATAAGCTTTCATAGTGAGAGATTTATGTGTTAGCACTGGGCTCCGGCTGAGAGGAATCCACCAGACATTGACTCAGATGAAACCATCAAAGATTTATTTGTGATCTAACGGTGGTCACTGGTAGCTGCAATCAACCCGTAACACTTCAATAACACAATACACCTCCCTTGCACATCACAAATCAAAATACACAATCTCCTAGTCTTCACAGCCGAAGCACTGGTAAAAGCTGCGGGATAAAAAAGTTAAATTACATACTAATTATATATGAAAGTTGAGCTACAAAGGTCTTCTTGTACAATAATCAACCACTTTACAGAATGTTTACATCACAGTACCATAGGTGGGGCATGGGCTGGGGAAGGGGATGGTCTACTGAGCGATTCAATTCCTAAACAGTTATCAGTCCCTTGCAACCAGGTCCAAGCTATATTGCTCAG
Organism: Hyperolius riggenbachi; assembly: GCF_040937935.1. Lineage (NCBI taxonomy): Eukaryota > Metazoa > Chordata > Amphibia > Anura > Hyperoliidae > Hyperolius > Hyperolius riggenbachi. Next base: position 37,256,565 of record NC_090651.1, on the reverse strand, counting down.
CAAAACCTTGGGGAACTTGTGACAGTTCTTAAGATGGTACTGTACAGTTTCCCAGTTCGTTGGGTGATCCCAAAAGGATGTTCACTTTGCTCAGAAGATCTCTTAAACTCTTCACCCTTGGTAATATCCCACCAAACCCATATTACATTTAGCACCAACTGTCTGTATAGGGCCTCCTACCAAAATAACAAACAAAATAAAATATAAATAAAATAATTAAAAAGGGTTAGGAAAATAAAAGTAGACAAAATAAAATATAAAAGTGACCAATGCACCCAGGTATACCACCCAGATCACTCTCCCACAGTATAACTCTCTTTTTGTGCACTTTGACTTTTAGACTGAATAAGCTCTAATTTAGAGTTGTTGCAAAACTTGTACTCCAAGTAAGTTGACTCTGTATCTTGGTCAGATGTAACTTCACTCCTCACTGTAGCACACTTTAGCATCACTCGACACAATGCAACTCCTCCTCCTTCACTTATCTTCTTTAATACTGATAGGTTTTCTTTACTCTCACGGCCTTAGTTATCTACGCTTTCTTTAGGACCGTATACTCAGGTAATATTCATAAATCACACTTTAGTTCACTTCTTCTATCAAACTCTTAGTAACACTTCAGAACATAGCACAGAAGAGCACATGAACTTTAACTCTTGACTTGAAACGGACTTGACAGGAACAACAGGACCTAAGCAAGCGGGGTGCTGTGTCAGCTCTGAAGGGGTACTAATGAAGGCTATTAATGTCTCTTAGTAACAGCAAGGCCTGTACACTTAATAAACTTCAAACAGTCAGCAGCAGATTCCTTTATCTTAATTAGGCAGCTCTATCTTGCGTCATCAACTGAATTAGTATCACAATGTCTCCGTATCTTTAAGGCTTTTGCACACAAACAGTCTCTAGTATAATAGCACTTTGAACAGAATTGGCCTCTTCAGGTTCTGGGTTGCTATATTTCTATCTCAGCAAGCCTCCGCTGAACACTGGCTATTAACTAAACACACACTGTCACTTGTAGTTGACTCTCAGGCCCATACTCATCTGGCTGTCGGGGTTTCCTTCTGTCCGGGCTAGCTCGGATGCGCTCTGTGCACGCTGCCTCTGGTCTCCGGTCACTTTCTGGCCGGGTTGCCGCTGCCTTACTGGCTCCACTGTAGTCTCTGCGTGGCCTCCGGGTCCCCTCTTAACCTCTGGGGTGACTGCTACGGCCTTCCTCTCTTGTGGCCTCCTCTCCAGCTCCCAACCGCCGCTTCCTGTCTTCTCCTAAGTTCCGCTCTGCTTGCCTCTCTGGCGTGCTCTGGCTGGTTCCAGCCAGTTCCCTTTGGCTACACCTATCCCCCCCCCTGCCCCTCCGCGCCTTCACTGTAGTGTCTGACAGGCCGCGCGGGGCTTCTGGAAAGTTCCACTGTTCTACTTTGGTCGCCTAGCAACAGTCTATGGGAACATTACAGCACCTCCACTCCTCTCCCAAGCGCCGTTTTGGTTCCACTAGGCTAACATCTAAGGTGAAATTTAGCCTTAGAACAGGCATGGGCAAACTTGGCCCTCCAGCTGCTAAGGAACTACAAGTCCCACAATGCATTTGCCTTTATGAGTCATGACTGTGGTGGTAGGACTCCTGCAATGCATTGTGGGACTTGAAGTTCCTTAACAGCTGGAGGGCCAAGTTTGCCCATGCCTGCCTTTAGAAGCTTAAGTCACTACACACATAGAAATACATTAGCAAAATCTTGGGACCCTCTTTTAGAGGGTTACAAGAGTGCTGTCTTATCACTTCAGTCCTTGAAGGACCACTATTGTGAAAAGAGTAGGCAGTTAAAATCTGACAGAACTGACAGGTTTTGGTGCAGTCCATCTTCTCAAGGGGTATTCTCAGGGTTTTCTATGTTTTCGGCAGCTTTTCCTGAACAGCATTTGAAAAGTCTAACTGACAAAATAGCGTGCAAGTGATTAGGGAGGCTGGCTGGTATCTTACTATTTTGGCAGTTAAACTGATGTTCAGGAAATGGTGTTGAGAACAAAGAAAACCCTGAGAATCCCCCATGAGGAGATGGACTGGCCTAAAACCTGTCGGTTTTGTGAGATTTTAACTGCCTACTTTTTGTGCCAATCACATGAAATCAATAATTCCTGGAGGAGTCTGCTGTTCGGAACAGCTGTGCATGGGTCTTATTTTGGCACCCCGCAGTGTGTTATTACTTAGTGTGTCTGATCTGAGAAAGAAAGACATGGAACTGATGGAAAAAGGAGGAAAAAAAACATCTGTATGGTTCCTGTCTTGAGGCTCTTTGGGTTCTCCTGGCAGATCTGTGACACGACCCTTGACCTTCTGCCTCCCTCCATTCCCATCCCGGCTGGAGACACTTGTTTAGGTAATTTCCTGTCAAGAATTAGCAGCGGGGGAAATTCCTGTCTGTCTGATCTTAGCTGAAATTTGATTTTTAACATACTCCCTATCCCCCTGGGAAGGCATACTATATTTTTTGTGCCACACAAATCTCCCCCCACCTTCCAGCTATGTCTGGCATGGTAGTTGTCATTGATCTTGCTTGCTGTCTCTTCTCTCTATTATCTTACAAACTCTTTCACTTTAAGTGCACCCCCCTGTAAAACCAAAGCCTCCAGACACAGTAATATCAAATGGTAATGAGGGAATTAGTGTCAGTTCACTAGGTCAGACAATGTTGACATTATTTACATGAAGATCAAAGACGGATGGAAAGGCTATGTAGGCTTCTAGTTTAGGGCAGTACATTTTCAGGGGATCAGTTGGTTCATATCATGCAAAACAGAAATTTGCCTTTTTAAAAAAAAAAGTATTTGCGATTATTCAGGTTGGAGGGAGCATATGAGGTGTCCCACTGTACATCACGGTTGAATATGCAAATTGTCCTTGTGTTGTCCCTGAGCTGACCACACCTCCAGAAATGCTGGAACGCAATGATATGTCATCTCATTAATTGTTTTGTTAAGGTCACAGTCCCCTTCCATACATGCACACTGGGTCGCACTGCATTACTCTTCCTCGCCGCTTCCCCGCTGCAAGGGCCATGCAGGTCTATGGAAACTTGCACAGTTCACAAGATGTGATGCAGTGCCCTAGAAGTATCCAAATCATTGCAATGCCAACGCAAAGGCTGCAGTTCATTACCGCATCATCCGTGCCTATTGTACAGATTATGCGGTAATGCAAAACAATGGGTGAAGCTGGCAGTGTGCATGACAGGAGTGTGGTGGGGCACGGTACAAATGCGTGGGTGGGAATCCCAGTGATGTACTTCCTGCCCAGTGGGAAGTACAAAACTAGCTGGGGGCGGTGCTATGCATATGACCCTGTTGCCACACCGTGGCGCAGGGTCATATGAAGCAGGGCTGGTTCTAGCTAAAATGGGGCCCCAGGGCAAAAGTAACTTGGGCCCCCCTAGCAACACCCCCATACAGCCCCTGAGTCGGCTCCCAGGACTTATCTCCATGGCTGGATTTGAGGCAAGGCCACACAGGCCATGGCCTAGGGCACCAGGAAGCATGGAGCAGGCAGTGGACTGGCACACTAAGGCAGTTAAATTGAAAAACATGTAAATCATAGTGGCCACAGATCCGGTCCGTGGCTGCCCTGCTTCCACAGGGCAGAGCAGTCAAGCACAGCACAGGATGAGGGAGGCACAGGACAGGGGAGCATAGAACAGGGGTGCTCAAAACCAGGGAAAACACAGGGAACAAGGTGGAGTTGAGAGTGGCCCTTCGGCGGTAAAATGTATAAATCCAGCCCTGCTTATCCTACCACCCCCCCAGTTACACAAAATCATTAGGCGCCCATAATATGTCCCCAAAAGCATTGTTGGGGTCCTCATTATTTTCCTCCTCCTTTCCCCCACAAATGAAGACTGTGTGCACAACGGAGTCTTACCTAATCAAGGCAGGACACGAGATAGAACTGTGCACTGGACTTCTTCTCCCCATGGGTACCTCTCTTCCTCCTTACCTGCAGGCACGTATGGGTTCACCATAGCTGGAGGGGAAGGGTGAGAACCCCTGGGGTGGTCCCTACAGGCTCGTGGGCCCTGGGGCAATTGCCTCCTTTGCCTCTCTGCTAGCGCCGGCCCTTATATGAAGACTCAGTCCCTGTTATTTATTGTGCCCCTACCGTTATCCTGCTTGTTTTTGTCCTAAAGTTAAGTAATGTCATCGGTCTAAAAATCAGCCAGGTAAAGTGAAAAGAGTTGACTACCGGGCCAGCCGGGGAATGGGACACCCAGTACAGGTGAACCCGTTGCAAACCACATTCCAGTTGAGTTTGCAGGTTTGCGTACACAGGTCAGCTTGGAAACCGCAGTGCAAGCAGTTCGCCCATTAGGTTCACCTGGCGCATCCCACCACAGCAAGTTTGCGCAACCCTAATCTGGAGATGTGGGTGAGTAACCTGTCATTTACACTCTGCTCTGGACTGGGGCATAACTAGAAATCACTGGGCTCCCCTGCAAAACTTTGGTTGGGGACCCGCCCTCCCTATCTGAAAAGGTAAACTGAGAACCAGTGTTATTCAATTGGCTAGTGCACACTTGAATGTGTTTTCCCCGTGCAGATAAAAACATACTGCAGTGAAGCACTGCACACATTTTCTCTATCGATTACATTAGCTTCTGTAATAAATGTGCATGTTTTCACACATACAGACATACATCATGTGCAAAAAATGCATACAGAAAACTGGCAGATGAGTGTGCTCCCAGCCTCAGCTTATTACACTCACTCTGTCCACCTCTGATGGAGCAGAAATGGCTCTGCAGGCTTCTCAAGCATTATTACAGTACACAGCACTTGGGGAGGGGTGGAGTGGCTGGGGGCAGGGCGCTGTACACACGACCCTCCTGCACACTGAATAGGGATTGTCTACAAAACTTTGTCTGCAAAACTTTGTATGATTCGTTGTCAGTGGCTGAGCAGATACAGTCATTAGAACAATTGTGGAGAAAGAAGAAAGATTTTTCTCTCCATGCCCTTAGTTGTCAATCTCTCCGGACAGGGAAAACAGGGCCCCCAGCAGCTTCTGGGCCCCCCTGCAGCTTTATATCCCTTGCAGGGGCTATTGCTACGCCCCTGGCTCTAGATTCCTCATAGGAAAGGAGAGAGGCACTCAGGGAGGGGAATGAGCCACCTTTCCATCATCAGGCGCCTGTAGGCATGTGCCTATAGAGCCTTATGGTGAATCCAGCGTGCGCCGAAATGACTTGCTTCCCTTTATATATTTTATATCTGTCCTGTAATATACCTATTGCAAGGCATTAGATTTGCCATTACTTTTTTTTTTTTTTTTTGGTGGGTTAGAAATAACATGATAAATGTCAGGAATCTCATTTAACCGCTATACCTTTATCTGCATTTTATTACTGACTATATGTGCCACCGCCGTATATCACAGTAGACCCGCTTTGAAAAGTTGAAAGAATGTAATTGGAAGGTGTATAAAATATTCAGTTTCTCTCGGCTGTTTTTTTTTTCTCCCTCCAGAAAGAGAACAAAAAATTAGCGCTTTACTATGTATCTGATGAAACGGGCTTTAATACCCTCGCCTGTTTAAGCGGCAATCACTTGAAGTGGCGGCCAGTCTCGCGGATTAATCGTCTGCGATGGTAACTGTTGAATATTGCTAGCGAGCCCATTCCATTTATCAGCTCAGTGGTGAGTGAGATGTACTTTACATACACCGTTTATAAATAATTCTCAATAATGATGTTTGGGAGCCTATTACCACCCTGCTGTGATGCACCTCTTCAAAATATCAATAGGCGAGTCGGAAAAAAAAGTGCGCTTTTTACTCTAATTCCTGTCAGAAAGGTAGCGGGAAGGTTATTACTGGTAACAGTCAATTAAAAGTTTTATTAGCAGTAAACGGCGCAAGCTAATGGCGGCGCCAACGCTGGATTGGAATAATTGTCACAGTTAATTCTGAAGTCCTTAATAATAGTAAGCGCAATAGAAAGCATATTACACGGCCCATATCACTCATGAGTGCCTAAGGCCTGACTGACTGGTTATTTGCCTCCCGAGTGAGATAAAATGGAGTTGGCTTCCTGTCGGAGGGGCTGTTTTTTTCCCGAGAAGGGAGGACATGGAGATGAACAAGTCTTCTGCACCTGTCTTTGTCCTTAAATTTTTCTGAGAAGAATATGGAATTACAGATTTTCAAACTTTTACATTGTTGAGTAATGTCGCTGTTCAGATTGGTAGCGGGGAAAAAACGGCGCCAGTGGCTAGCGGACGATTTGGGCACTAATGCAAATATCATTAATACAGCATCCAAAGCAGAATAATGGGCGCCCGATAAATATAGTTTTCAACATTAGATCATTACAGTTTTTGGAATATATTATGGTTTTGAAACTTGCAATGTTATAGTTTTTGTCATATTATTTTGTTTGTATGTACAAATTTAACTTTATTATATATGTTATTTTTTCGACGTTGGAAAAGGCGCCAGGAAAGGCATTTTTAGGGTTAGGCACCAACATGGGGTTCTTAGGGTTAGGCACCACCAGGGAGATCTTAGGGTTAAGACTCCCCCGTGTTAGGAGTAAGCACCACCGGGGGGGTGGGGGAGGTTTTTGATGGGTCACAGCTCCATGACCATGCGATTCTCCTGGGGGGACCACGAGGTCTGCCATTCTTACAGTAATAAAGCCAGAGTCCCCAAACTTGGCACAGTTGGTCACTTAGTGACCGAGGTTACAAATTCTGGAAAAGTGGGCGGAGCATAAAACAGCCAATCAAACTCCAGCCATCCGTTGTAAATGGGAAAATATAAACTAAAGCCATTGTTAGACTGTTAATGTGGGGTTTTCAAACTTGGCACACTTGGTCACTGGGTGACTGGGATTAATATTGAGGAAAGTGAGTGGAGTCTTCAATAGCCAATCAAAATTCCCCTATTGATTTTCAAGGGGAATATTTAAACGGCTGCTATTCTTAAACTGCTAATGGCAGAGGCCTAATGCCTTCTACAGTCGGTCACTGGGCCACTGGGGTACACAAAAGGGGTGGACTAGATTTATTTTCAGGATAAACTGCTTCCGTTCCAATCACAGATTTTTGATGCCAGGAACCTGAATGCTCACAAACTTGGTCATTGAGTGTCAAGGTTACAAAAAAGTGGGCGGAGCCAAAACCCAATTTCACACAACATCCTGTGTTTACCAATTAGCTGCTCTTACATGGCAGAGGAGATTCCTGAGCTGACACAGCTGAGAGATCAAATTACGGTGGTGATTAGTCACAGATAAGGGGGAAATAGACAGGCTGAACTCGCTAAATACATACAGGGTGCATTTCTCTTTGCTTTCCTTCTGTCCTGTGTAAGAGCTCAGGTCCACTTTAATCTCCCTGGCGGTATGATATGTGCGGCTGCGCGGCCGCGGGAGGGTTTTTTTCACCTTTTTTTTTTTAGCATGTAGCTAGCCTAGCGCTACCTACATGCTTCCCCCCTCCCTGCGGTGTTCCCCCGTACTCACCGATCGCCGGCGGCGCCGCTTGTCCCTAAGGAAATCCCGTTCTGAACGTTTGTTCATGACCACTACCCCATAACAGCTTCCTAGTCAGCACACTGTTAAACTGTAATATCACCCACTTGATCCATAGGGAAACATGGGCATTACCTTGCACATTCAGTTGTAACTGCCAGCTGCTGATATATAACTGACAGCAACTGGTATATTTCAGTTCTGACAAAATATAGTCAGAACTGGAAGGGATCACTGTAAGAAGAAAATGGTGAGCTTCTGAGAGGAACTGACGGTGAGGTTAGTATGTAATATTCATTTGCAGCTACATCATGTGTTTATTTTAACCACTTCAGCACCACAGGGTTTTTTGCTTAAAAACCAGAGCAATTTTCACATTTCAGCGCTCCTCCCATTCATTCACCAATAACTTTATTGCTACTCATCAGATGTAAATGATCTATATCTTGTTTTTTTGCCACAAATTATGCTTTGTGAGGGTGATATTTGCTTTTAGTAATTATGTTATTATCTGTGCATTTTAAAGGGAAAAATGAGAAAAAAAAGAAAAAATACACTATTTCTCCATTTCCATCCACTATAGTTTTCAAATAAACAATGTTACCATAGGTAAAACACACACATTCTATTTGCTAATTTGTCCTGGTTATCTCAACATTTAAATAATGTTCCTAGTACAATGTATGGCGAAAATATATTAGTTTCTGGTTTGTGTTTTTTGTTTTCTCATTGTACTCTATCAGTAATTAAAAGCCCTTTTCTTCATGATTAACAGTAATACACTCTCATGGCATACATATTTTAAAAGCTAAGTCCCTAGGGTAACTATGTATTCTCTTTTCAATGCTGTCACTTTTGTTGTTTTTACAAGTATTTATTTGGGGGTATAGAGTACATGAAAATAACAGTTTTATTGCATTTCATTCAGTTTTCCGGTAAAAAAAATCACATGACTTATCCCTCAGTTGTCAAACACCACAAAATCTATTCTCTCACTTGTCACGGTTAAAATGATACCCTATATACATAATCAGATAGCTTATTGGGCATACAGCACACTGTTTACCACAAGTACGCCTATCTACTCCCCTGAGCCCCAGGTAAAGTTCTGTGGGGAGTAGATAAGCGTAGCAAGGGTTTCAAAGTGGTTAAATAATTTCCTTGCTTCAGGTTCCCTTTAAGTAAAGAGTTCTAGCTTGTTATACTGGGTGCCTAGCTGCGTGTACTACAGACCACTCTGCTCTATCACATATGTCAGCCTCCATACACCTTGCACCTTGGGTTCCCTTTAAACCAGCATTTTCTCTCCATAATACTCTGTTTACAGGGCTTCGGCAAGCAGGAAAATACGCTCTATCTGGCACTTATTTAGAGCATCTATTTATTAAAACCTAATTTACAAAGAGCCTGTTACACTGTCACCAGTGAGTTTTCAGTTATTTAATACATCTTGAAAATGAAAAACAATATTTTAATATATAAGAGACCCAGTCGTTTTTAGCGCGCCCGTTCGCCGCTGGTGAGTGGCGCAGTCAATGTTATTATCGGTAATGAGTTTGCTGATACATGGTTCTGTCAATCTCCTGCTAACTCCGCCATAGATTCCTCTCCCCGGCGGAAAATACAATTGCTCTTCTTAGAATTAACACGGCAAGACATTACCTGTATTTATTGATGGGCTCGGAATAATTATCCGTTTTGGATTTATAGGCAATATAAAACTTTTACGAACTAAAGTCTTGCAAGGGATTTTATCTCATAAAGCGGTAATGATATCCGAGGCAGAAATCTGCTGTTTCTCTTTCCTGGAGACGGATCGCATTCACGCTGATTCAGTGAGTGCTTCTGTAGAGTAGCCTGGGAGCAGAGGTCAATCAGGTCACAGCTCTATGACCAGGCAATTCTCCTGGGGGGACCATGAGGTCTATGCCTACAATAGTTTCCTGCAGGATAGAGAGGCAAGATTCCTGATGGGAAAGGCAATTCTCCTGGGGGGACCATGAGGTCTATGCCTACAATAGTTTCCTGCAGGATAGAGAGGCAAGATTCCTGATGGGAAAGGCAATTCTCCTGGGGGGACCATGAGGTCTATGCCTACAATAGTTTCCTGCAGGATAGAGAGGCAAGATTCCTGATGGGAAACAACAAGGATAAGTCTCTAAAGGTGGCCATACATCAGGCGGCCGATCGACCATCCGACTCGATTATTAGAATCGGATGAAAATTGGGGCTGCCAAGTGCATGCCCGATTGACAATGCAACCAACTTCGGTCGGACATGCTGAAAGACGTAGGGCCGACTTACTCAATCGGCCGCCATAATGGCGAGAGATATCGGGACAAGCGACGAAACCCCAAAGCTGCCCCCCCCATATGCTCCCCAGTGCCCACTATATATTACCTGTCTGTGGCCGCCTGGCCGCCGCTTAGCCTCCGCTGTCCTCTGCTGGCCGACCGCCGCATCCCACTGTATATATATATATATATAAACTAAATTCAGACAAAACTGAAGTCCTTCTGATTGGAGGGCAGAGCATGATAACAAAACAACTTAACTTGCAGTCTTCACCACTGGGAATAGGAGGCACGGATCTACGCAGCTCTGATCATGTGCGTAGCCTGGGAGTTCTAATTGATGGGGATTTAAACTTCAGAACTCAAATCTCTGCTGTGGTGAAATCATCCTATTTTCACCTGAAGAACATTGCAAAAATCAAGCACCTCATACCCCCAGAAGATCTGCCAACCTTAGTCCACGCCTTCATCACATCCCGACTGGACTACTGCAATGCTCTCTACACTGGCCTTCCAAAAAAGGCCTTGTACCGGCTACAGCTGATACAGAATACTGCTGCCAGACTGCTAACCAACCAACCCCGTCACTGCCACATAACGCCAGTCCTGCATTCCCTTCACTGGCTACCTATAGAATGGAGGGTCCTATTCAAGATCGGCCTACTGACATTTAAATCCCTGAATAATCTAGGCCCTGGATACATGAAAGATATGTTACAGCTGCGAAGCAATCCCCGCATTCTCAGATCCACAGGTTCTAATAATCTAGTCATACCCAGAGTCCACTTAGAAACTTTTGGTCCCAGAGCCTTCTGTCATGCTGCCCCTACGTTTTGGAACTCCTTACCTCAACAGATCAGGACAGCCCCATCCCTGGATGTGTTTAAATCCAGACTGAAAACCCACCTGTTCAGTCTGGCATTTGCAGAAATATAACTTTTGTTGTGTGAATACTTCATCCTACTAATTACTGAATCTGAGAGAGCCTAAGCGCTTTGAGTCCTATGGGAGAAAAGCGCTATAGAAATGTTATTGTATTGTACTGTATTATATATATATATATATATATATATATATGTATATATATATATACATATATATATATATATATATATATATATATATATATATATATATATATATATATATATATATATATATATATATATATATACTGTACAGCGGGATGTGAAAATTTGGCCAACCTTGTTAATCATCATGATTTTCCTGTATAAATCGTTGGCTGTTATGGTAAAAAATGTCAGTTAAATATATCATATATATTTGAGAAGTGAAATGAAGTTTATTGGATTTACAGAACGTGTGCAATAATTGTTTAAACAAAATTAGGCAGGTGCATAAATTTGGGCACCAAAAAAAAGAAATGAAATCAATATTTAGTAGATCCTCCTTTTGCAGAAATTACAGCCTCTAAACGCTTCCCGTAGGTTCCAATGAGAGTCTGGATTCTGGTTGAAGGTATTTTGGACCATTCCTCTTTACAAAACATCTCTAGTTCATTCAGGTTTGATGGCTTCCGGTAGCAGATGTTTTTCTTGGAATGCTGCGTTCTTTTTCTCCACGCATAACACCCCTTGTTATGCCCAAATAACTCAATTTTAGTTTCATCAATCCACAGCACCTTATTCCAAAATGAAGCTGACTTGTCCAAATGTGCTTTAGCATACCTCAAGCGGCTCTGTTTGTGCTGTGGGCAGCCTCTGCATCACTCTTGTATACAGCATCTCTTTGTGTAAAGTGCACCGAATGGTTGAACGATGCACAGTGACTACATCTGCAGCAAGATGAGGTTGTAGGTCTTTGGTGCTGGTCTGTGGGTTGTCTTTGACTGTTCTCACCATTCTTCGCTTCTGTTTATCCGAGATTTTTCTTGTTCTGCCACTTCGAGCCTTAACTTGAACTGAGCCTGTGGTCTTCCATTTCCTCAATATGTTCCTAACTGTGGAAACAGACAGCTGAAATCTCTGAGACCGCTTTCTGTATCCTTCCCCTAAACCATGATGGTGAACAATCTTGTCTTCAGGTCATTTAAAGTGAATGTTTACCGTATTAAAAAAGAAAAAGTCAGATACTCACCTAAGGAGAGGGAAGGCTCGGTCCTAATGAGCCTTCCCCCTCCTCTCCCGGTGCCCGGTCCCGCGCAGGATCCCCCGTGGCAGTATTCGACCAGTTCGGTCAAATACTGCCACTTCCGCATGCCTTCGGGAGCTTTCGGAAGCCTTCGGGAGCACTCGGGCTCCCGATGACGCGGCCGCTCCATACTACGCATGCGCGAGCGCCCTGTATGACGCACTCACGCATACGTAGTATGGAGCGGCCCGTCTTCGGAAGCCCGAGTGCTCCCGAAGACCTCAGAAGTCCCTGCAGCGGCGGACGCGAACGGGGGAGCCAGCGCAGCACCGAGGGCACCGGGAGAGGAGAGGGAAGGCTCATTAGGACCGAGCCTTCCCTCTCCTTAGGTGAGTATCTGACTTTTTCTTTTTTAATACGGTACCCATTGGCTTTAAGTGTTGCTTTGAGACCCCATGTTGCTATTCTTCTCAGAAAATTAAAACAGCAGGGAAACTTACAATTGACCTCCTTAAATACTCTTTCTCATAATTGGATTCACCTGTGTATGTAGGTCAGGGGTTGCTGAACTCACCAAGCCAATTTGAGTTCCAATAATTAGTTCTAAACGTTTTGGAATCAATAAAATGACAACAGTGCCCAAATGTATGCACCTGCCTAATTTTATTTAAACAATTATTGCACACTTTCTGTAAATCCAATAAACTTCATTTCACTTCTCAAATATCACTGTGTGTGTCTCCTATATGATATATTTAACTGACTTTTTTATCATAACAACCGACGATTTATACAGGAAAATCATGACGATTAACAGAGGTTGCCCAAACTTTCTCTTCCCACTGCATATATATGTTTTTTCTTTTCTGTCCAAGACTTTACATAGAAAGAGGAGACAAAAAATGACTTCATTTACTTCAAATATAACCATAATAGAAAGGATATTCAAGGTAAAAGTATTCCAGGGTTCATAGGTTAAGATCAATGGATATACTTTTTGCCTAACTCACGAAACTTCATTTTTCTTTGGTTTCCACAGCTTGTCAAATCCTATCAGATCATCGGGATGGAAATACGGTGAGACAATTAATAGCACCAGGAAGCAGTTAGGAATTATCTGACGTGCAGCTGTGCAGACCTCTCCGTGCCGCGTTGTCTGAGCGCGTGCGGGGGGGGGGGGACGCGGACGATCTGCTGGGAGTCAATGAGTGAAGGCGGGTAGTCGGTTGATGGAGATGACAGCACTTGTCAGGAAAACTGTTATTTGAAGGACGTGTCGACTCGGGGTAACTCAGGAGAGCAGAGCTGCAATTGTGAGGAGCGAGCGATAGCAAGCAGCCGAAAACATCTGGGATTTATAGCGAGCTGGAACTGGAGAATGGGAATGATAAAACAAGATGTACAGAATGCCGCACGTTTGCGAAAGGCGATTATGCACTGGCACTGGGATAATTGTTAAAAGAGGCTGGCTAGATGAAGAATATTGATCACATGTGTTACCGTGTAGCTGTATTGGCAAGAAAGCAGTGTTTATAGGTAAAAGAAAAAAAGAAGGAAAAAAAACTGTGCCTAAGGAAAAAGGCATACTAATCTAACAGAAGTAGAATTTTCAGCAGGCAAAGGCAAACTTAGGAACTTTAACCAAGGATTGAATTTCATCCCAATCAGTAACTGATACCGCTTTTACCAAGAGAAATAGTTACCTTTTCTTGAATAGATCATCTGGGGGGTCTGTATGGCTGATATCCTGGTGAAACCCCTCCCACAGTGTGATGTCAGGACCTAGGTCCTAACAGATTCCTGTCTGTGAACCTCCTTGCATTGTGGGAAATAACGGCTTTTTCCCACTGCTGCCAAGCAAGCAGTATCTCCCTCTGTGCATAGAGCTCTCAGTAATGAACATTCCGTACAGATCACCTGGCCGAACTAAAGATGTCACTGCGAGTGATACATTTCAGAATGTAAATCAGGGAGAGGAAAGATTTTACAATGGCCAAGCACTGACTAAATAATCTATAAATTAATATTGTAAAAATTAAGCAATTTTATTCATTATGTTATTTTCACTACAGTTCCCCTTCAAAGAGGAACCCTAACAACATATAGTTATAGTAGGATGCAGTCAATTATTCAGAATACCCCCTTTTACATTAAATATGCCGGTTTCAGCATCAGAAACACTTCCTATATATTGCTGTATATTGGTATGTAGCCCCGCCCTCCCATTGAGACTCAGCCTAGGCAGTTTATTATGAGAAATTCTACCCCGCCCACCCAGAGAATTCTGGGACACCAGAATTTTTTTTACTGGCTTTAGAATGCTCAGTAAACAAAAGTTCAGCAGAGATCACCTGACAGTACTAAAGAGGGGCAAACACTGCAATTTTATTCATTGTGTTATTTTGACTACAGTTCACCTTTAAGTGTCAAACTAATAGCCCTGCCCCCAGGGCTGGCGCTACCATTAAGGCAAAGGAGGCAGCTGCCCCAGGGCCCCAGAGCTTGTAGGGGCCCCCAGTGGCTACAACTAAACATTTTTTTTCAAATCGGCCTTATAGTTTTTGAGAAAATCGATTTTAAAGTTTCAAAGGAAAAAAAAACACATTTAAAAACCTGCCGAATTTAATGGTTAATAGCAAATCCACCTTAAATGCTAGAAGCCCTAAATTTGCAGGATATGTTAAGGAGATCATTAGGAATAAGAGGAAAAAACAATTTTTCAAAAAGACCTTATAGTTTTTGAGAAAATCGATTTTAAAGTTTCGAAGGAAAAAAGTATACTTTTAAATGCGGTAAATATAACTTTTAGTAGCAAACCTAACGGTAGTGTAATTTTACATGCATCAAAAGAAAGCGCAATAAATTTCCTGACGGGGTTTCCAGGGGGTCTATACGCAGCCGCAGCGCTTTGGCCAGGGATCGCTATACAGCCGCAATATGGCTGTATGAAGATCCCTGGCATTTTTTCCTATTTTCCCCCAAAAAATGTTATGTTTAGAGTGTGGGAAATTTTTTTTTAAAAAAATTATGTGGGGTCCCCCCTCCTAAAACTTTTTAACCCCTTGTCCCTCATGCAGGCTGGGATAGCCAGAATGTGGAGCTCCGACCGATTGGGGCTTCACACCCTGACTATACCAGCTGCAAAAAAGGTCCCCTAATGCCGATTTTTGTTCCGGGGTATATGTTGGGGGGGCCCCCCAGGTTTATTTTGCCCTGGGGCCCCATTGTTGCTTAAACCGGCCCTGCCTGCCCCCTCTTCCTATGTAATGACAATTCCTACCCATGCCACTCCCTTCATGTGACACTGCTCCCTCCCTTGCAATTGGTTCGCAGGTTGCGGGTGAAAGTGCTCAGGTGCTAAGGCAGCCTTAGAGTGTGTCGCACTATGACGTCATTGTGTGTGGGCATGCACTCTCGGCAGACATGCAGAGAGAAAAAATTCATGTATGAATAAGGGGTGCAAGGAAATGTGGGTGCCCAATTTCAGCTAGTAGAATATCGGTTTGAAAGTGCGAATTATCGTAGTAAAATATTTGTAAAAAATAATACCGATATTTTACTACAATTTAACCAAACACTACTCACACGCAGAGCCCTCCCTTACCAATGCCTAACCTTAAACCCCCCAACATGCCTTACACTTAAAAATACCCTCCAATGCCTAACCTTAATTGCCCCCCTAGCCCTTAAAAACACCCCCCTCCACACCTGACACTAACCACCACCTCCCCAGGCGTAACCCTTAAAAACACACCCATTCACTCCTAACCTTAACCGCCCCCTTCCCCATAATACAATACAATACACACCTCCTCCCCACTTGGTCTGTTTGGCTGCAGTAGTGTCTGAATTACACCAGAAACAAGGATGCAGCTAATCTTTTATTCTATTATGACAATATTGTCAGAAATATCTGACCTGCTGCATGCTTGTTCAGGGTCTATGGCTGAAAGTATTCGAGGCAGAGGATCATCAGGACAGCCAGGCAACTGGTATCACTTAAAGTGGAGCTAATCTCTTGTACAGGACAGTAGGAAAGCCGAGAAATGCACCCTGTATATATATTTAGAGAGCTTATTTAATCTCTCAACTGTGTCAGCTGGCTGCCTTGGCAGAGCAGCTAATTTGTAAACACAAGGGGCCTGATTCACAAAGCGGTGATAACTCAGTTATCACGCCTAAAAGACTTTAGGCATGATAACCTTTGCACCACACTGGTGAAAAGCCAGTTTAGGTGTGATAAGTTTAGGGGCTCGATTCACAAAGCGGTGCTAACCCAGTTAGCACGCCTAAAAGACTTTAGGCATGATAACCATTGCACCATGCTGGTGAAAAGCCAGTTTAGGGCTCGATTCACAAAGCGGTGCAAAGTGTTAGCACCGTGGTGAAAAGGCCCTTATCACGCCTAGGGCTCGATTCACCAAGCGGTGATAACCCAGTTATCACGCCTAAAAGACTTTAGGCGTGATGACCTTTTCACCACTGAGTTATCACCGCTTTTTCCTGCTCTTCGCGCGAAGTTACCGCGCGAACGCGCGTTCGCACGTTCGCGCGTGAGAGCGCGCGCAAAGTCCCATAGGGCTTAATGGGAGCTTCGCGCGAAGCGGGGACGCTGCGCGCGCACGCGCGCGGTTGCGCGCGCAAAACTTTGCGCGCGGCAACTTCGCGCGAGTTTCTTCTTATCATGCCTAAAGTGACTTTAGGCGTGATAAGGGCCTTTTCACCACGGTGCTAACACTTTGCACCGCTTGGTGAATCGAGCCCCTAAAGTCACTTTAGGCATGATAAGTAGAAACTCGCGCGAAGTTGCCGCGCGTACGCGCGTACGCGCGTACGCGCGTAAGTGCGCGCGCAACACCCGACGCTTCGCGCGAAGCTCCCATTAAGCCCTATGGGACTTCGCGCGAAGAGCAGGAAAAATCGGTGATAACTCAGTGGTGAAAAGGTCATCACGCCTAAAGTCTTTTAGGCGTGATAACTGGGTTATCACCGCTTTGTGAATCGAGGCCTAGGTGTGATAAGTTTAGGCATGATAAGTTTAGGTGTGATAAGTTTAGGCATGCTAAGTTTAGATAAGTTTAGATCGCTTGCAAAGTCCCGCACGCAAAGCAGCGCCATTAAACTTTATACGAAGTGCACCAGACTTTGCTAGCGTAAAACTTTTGATCAGCTGTGCACTGCGGTGCTAACGCAGTTGGCGCTTAAACTTATCATGCCTAAACTTATCACACCTAAACTTATCACACCTAAACTTATCACACCTAAACTTATCACACCTAAACTTATCATGCCTAAACTGAGTTTAGGCGTGATAAAGGGCTTTTCACCAGGGTGCTAACTGTTAGCACCGCTTTGTGAATCAGGCCCAATGTCTCCTTCCATGAAAGCAGAAAGAAGACACACTGCAGATTTATTGTGGGATTTGTATCAGCTACAACAAAAAATATGTTTTCCTTTAAAGATTATAATTCTATTGCTTATTTTTATTTTAGAGTGGAAGCTCTGAGTTCTGGTCCACTTTAGCAAACACGAGAGACTTGTGAATTTCCAATCAAGACATTTGTTGCATTGCCTAATAATCGAAAGAGCTAAAGCCAAGCTTCAAACTAACCTACTGCAAAATGTATCTAAAAAATACAAGTATATGCATAAGTTACACAGACCGTAGCAGCAGCAGCAGCCATATTGTGCAGATCTTTATACAGAAAGCTGGCAGGGATGTATTCAGAACCATATTGCAGGCGATGGGTGCACACCGCAGTCTCTGCTCCTCGACTTGACAAAAAGAGATGCCAGCATTTCATTTGCATAACCATGCAAGATCAATCATAAATCACATGTAACGCAGAGAAATGAATGATGAATGGACTGGAGGAGGCTGCAGCCGGATTCTGCTGTACCTATACATATTTATGCTAGCCAGAAGGAGGATGCTACGGGACTGGTATTGTGGAAACATTCAGAGCACCTGTTATATAACAATATCCCATTTTCCTCTCTCGCAAATTTGAATTTCATTTTTGTGTTTTTAAACAGGAAAATCATAAATCGTTGGGCTCACGTGGAGAACGTTTATTCCAATAACACAAAAGGCATCTTTGTGGAGGAGACTTATTGCTTAGCGAATGTTGAGCGTGCCATATGCTCCGACTGCGTTCAAAAGTCGCTATGCCTTGTCGCAGGCGTACAGGGAATGAGAATAATATCAGTGAGGAAAGGAAAGACTTTAAGGGCCCTTTTCCACTACGGCGTTTGCGATGGCTGAATCGCAAAACCGCAAACCGCTAGTGATTTTACAAATCGCTACAGTTTGCTTTTAACATAGGAATCGCGGTAGGTCATTTCCACTACCGCGATTCGTTTTTGACCTGATCGCGATCGCGCGGCGGAGCGATTATTGCCGCGATTTTGCTATGCAGTGCTTAGCATAGCAAAATCGCGGCCGCAAACATCGGGAAATCGCCGGTCATTTTTTACATTTTACGATTCAGCAATCGCTAGCGTTCAGCGCGAACGCTAGCGACTGCTAATGGAAAAGGGCTCGAAGTGGTTTGGGATGAGAGCTAAGTTTATCATTCCATGACCTTGTCATTGTGTGTATGCCTCGTTAGCTTATACTGTCTGTCTTGTATTCAGGGGCGTAACTATAGGCAGCCCCGGGCCGCCCATGAGGTGAGTTCCTCAGGCGGCAGAAGTGGGGAGGCCTAGTAGCCGTGGGTGGGGGCGCCGAGCTGGAGGAGGTAGCAGCAGGAAGGGGGGCAGCGGGCGCAGCGATGGTGGGGGGCAGGCCCCCCTCCCTTATTTGGGTCCTCCGTTCTGTGCTACCCCGCCCGTTGCCTGATAATTGTACACTGCGGTAACAGCTGGAGGGGGAGCGCAGACCAGAGGGGACACAGGTGGGGGGCGGGTCGGACCCCCCTCCCCACCGCTGTGCCTGCTGCCCCCTTCCTGGTTGCTACCCCCATCCAGGCTACCTATACTGGGAGAAATGATACTACCTATCGGGGGGGGTTGATGATCTTCACAAGTTTGCCTGAGGCGGCAAAAAGTCTAGAACCGGCCCTGACTATAGGGAAGCAGTCCCTGCGATTGCAGTGGCCTCTTGAGCTGTGGGTGGGCCCCGACTACTAACCTTCCCTCCCTCCGATATGGGGGACTATGCTTCAGATCAAGTGTTTTTGTGGCTACACTTGTTATGGGTGTGAAGATCATGATGGCCACACTTGTTTTGTGACCCTTGTGAGATGGGCTCCAAGGTCGTAACGGGCACCAATGGGGGGCAAGGGAAGGGGTGTGAATATTGTGGTGGCCCCATCAAAGCTTTACTGGGGGCCCCATGAATTGTAGTTACGCCACTGTTTATATTTATTGTTTCTACAGCCTAGATCACAGGCGTCAAACTCAAGGCCCATGGGCTGAACGCGGCCCACCTTGTCATTTTATGTGGCCCTCGAGAACATTGAGAACCTCAAATGTGCATCATTCCCAGCAATAAAAGAATGACAGCGCACTGCCTTCCCACCCAGAGGAGCACACCGGTGATAGTATTTATAGTTTGTCAGTTTGAGCCAGGGTGCAGCAACAACCCATGGGACTCCCAGGAAAATTAGCATGGGGGACCCCTCCAGGGATCCAAACCCCCTCGTGAGTCTAGTACTACACACACAAACACCTCACTAGCCCCTCTCTCCACATAGCACAGTAGTGCAGTGGAGCATAGTGAGAGTTACCTGCTCTTGTGATTTGTTGGTTCTCTTCCTCGTAGCCACACACTCTATGCTTTCATGCCTCCAGCTTCTGATCACGTGACATGCATTTAGAGCCAGAGGTATGCAGCCCGAGCGTGTGGCTGTCAGGAAGATCAGAGGAGACGAATAGCTGTGCTGGAGCAGGTACATTTTAAACTACTCCACTGTTCGACACTACAGAAGTAGGGCTGCTCAAATATAGTTGCTATCCGCATATCTCCCAGTAAACCTGTGGGTGGGCGGGGGGGGGGGGGGGTCAATCTTACCTGTCTGATGTCTTCTTCGTCAGTCCCTTGGCGCCTCCCACGATTCGCTCCACGCGCGTCACATGATTACAAACACTTTCTCCTTCAACTTTCTCCTCATACACACCTTGTTTAATGCTGGGGATACACGGTACGTTTCTGTACCGTGTATCGACCAGCTGATCCGGTCAGCTGATAATATTCATCTGGCCCTATCATGCCGCTAGACCCCCGCCCACTCCATTCCCACCTGCGGACAATGACAGGGAATCGAGCGCTGACAAGGAAGCGCAGGCGGGGGCGAGTGGCAATCGATCGGCGCGCACGCTCGGAGGAGTGGGGATGTGCCGGCATCGAGCTGCTGGCTCGATCCGGTGCATAAAACATGCCGTGTATGCCCGGCATAACAGACAATTCATCTGCAGATCAGATCCACCCGGATGGATTTTCAGATCTGCAGATGATTGTCAGATATGCAGATGAATGTCTGTTAACCATTTGTCGGCAAACTAACGTATTAAAACGTAATGCTTTTGCCTGTTAATGGCAACATGACGTTTTAATACATCGCGCATTCCCGCCGCCACTCCGCACGTGTTCGCGCCGCTACCGCCGCCGTTTCCGTCGGGTTCCCGTGCTGGGTGATTGGGGAAGAGGACCGAGCGGTCCTCTACCCAGTCGCACTGCCTGGAGTGAATGGACGCGACCGCGAACAGCGGCCGCATCCATTAACAAAAACAGGAAACTGTAACAATTTAATAAAGTGTAAAAAAAAAAGTGATCACTTCCTATACTGGAAGTGATCACTTTTTTTTTTCCTATTCGGGAAGTGATCACTTTTTTTTTCACTTTTCACACTAGCGCCATCTTGTGGCCAAAAAGTATATTACAGGTACAAAGTACATACATACACAATTACATACAAACTATTAATAAAATTGATGAAATTACACTTCCAACCCCCCCCCCCCCCCCCCCCCAAAAAAAAAAAACACTTGTAAAAAAAAAATCAGCTTCCAATAAATAAATAAATAGTTGCCTTTTTTTAATCTATGTTTTATGGGGGGAAATTAATTTTAATTTATTATATAGGGGCTTGTAATTATGGCCAGAAGAAAAAAAAAACAGAAAAATAACACCTATATTTCAAAATAATATATTGTCACTATACATTGTGATAGGGACATAATTTAAACGGTTTAATAATCGGGACAACTGGGCAAATAAAATATATTTGTTTTATCCACAGGAGAATGTTTACTTTTAAAAGTATAATGGCTGAAAACTGAGAAATAATGATTTTTTTCTCTTTTTTTTTGTTTTTTCCCATTAAAACGCATTTATAATAAAAAAAAATTCAGCAAAATGTACTACCCACAGAAAGCCTAATTGGTGGTGAAAAAAACGAGGTATAAATCATTTTCTTGTGATAAGTAGTAATAAAGTTATTAGGGAATAAAATTTATGAACTCCAAATATGCAACGCGTTTCGCAGGTTTGATCCCGCTTCATCAGGAAATAACAACGGAGCAATAGCATATGTGGTCAGGAGAAGATCCAGAACTACTGAACTTCATAAATAAAATAGATTGACTGTCTTTACTATAGTCGTTGCGTGTCTACTTGGAGGAGGTAAGTCCACCACTACCTCCTCTATTTACCAAAAATTTGGTTTTTAAGCTCATTTAGCTTCCTTTTATCCTGTTGGCGTTCTCCTGCATAATATTGTTATACTGGGTGCCCATCTGTGTGTCCAGAACACTCTGCTCCATCAGTTGTATCCAAAAGTATGCAGCTCAGACAGAACAACCAATTGCAGCAGCAGCATGCAGTCAGTTATCCTTACTGTGTGTTGATGGATCAGAGGAAATTGGGGACTTCAGTGAATGTATTACACTTATACTAGTAGCAGTGTTCCTATTTAGAGCAGGATAGTGACTGTCTCCCCACATCACACACTCCCTGCTGTTCTCTCCCACTTGGCTCACATCTTCGCCGAACTTCCAAGATGTGAAGTTTTCTCTCGTCGAGTTTCTTCTCTGTGACTGAGAGACCCTAGGGTTGACTACTCCTGTTAAGATTACGTTTCTATATCAGTTATATACCGTATATTACGCTCAAACAATTTATAATACTAGTGGTGCGGTCTTCTTTGTAAAAGCCTAGGGAAAAATTAAGCAAATGTGGAAAAATCATTAATTGAAAAGATATAAGCTTATTCAGAGATCATATTATAAAGTACTTAAGTCTTTCTGGATGAGTATTCTCTTCCAGTGTTTAAGCGGCGGTGCGGTTTTCCGTTTCCAGTTTTCTGTTTGGGCGATTGGGGAAGGGAAGCAAGGCTTCTCCAAACCAATCGCAGTGCCTGTAATGAATGGACATGATCAAGGGCCATGCCCATTCATAAGTCAGAATGTAAATGAGCTTTAAAAAAATAGACAAAATACTAATTACTAAAAACAAGTATCACTCACAAAAAGCTTAATTTGTGGCAAAAAAACCCAAGATATAGATCATTTACGTGTGATGACTGAGTAGTGGTAAAGTTATATTGGTGAATGATTGGGAGGAGCGCTGACAGAGGAAAATTGCTTCTGTCCTGAAAGTGAAAGCACCTGTAGGCTGAAGTGGTTAAAGAGTCCCTGTAGTCACATATAGCGGAATGCAATAAATGATTTAGAAATTTTGCATAATCATAATTTTGCATCGTAATTCTCAAATGTAAAATCGTAATGTGAAATTTTAGGGAAAATTGTAATTAATTCTGTTTGTAAACGTAATTAGGAGCAGCGTAATCAGGAGTTTTCACATAATTTTTGCGTAATTTTGTACTGACTTTTGCGGTTAATAGCAAAGTCCTTATTCATGCTATTGACACCAAATATTTCTAAAAGACCTTGTAGTTTTTGAGAAAAGCTTTTTCAAAACTGCAAAGGGAAAATGTTTTTTAAACTAATATTTCTGAGTTTAAAAAACATTTTTCTCAAAAACTACAAGTTCTTTGTTTTCTACGTGTTTCTACTATTTTTCTTAACATACAGAGCAATTTTGGTGATGAAAGCATGAACAGGGGCTTTGTTGTTAAACTCTAAAGTTGGCAAGAAATTATGTAAAAACTACGCAAAATTATGAATGGACTATACAGAATCAATTGAATGTCAAATCGTAATTACGTTTGGCCGTAATTGCGAATATGTACACGAAATTTCCTGTAATCATTATTAGCAGATTACAATCATCTCTCCCCAGTGCATTCTGGAAAACAACATATATGTTGTACTGGCCCCAAAAACGTTCAGTAAACAAACATTCCATAGAGATCACCTGACATGACTAAAAATGTCACCACCTGTAATAAATTTCAGAATGAAAATTGGGGTGAGGAAAGATTTAACAGCGGGCAAACACTGATAAAATAATTTATAAATTAATTTTGTAAAGAAAATAAGCAATTTATTAATTACGCCAGTTTTAGTACATTTGCTCTTTCAGGGCCCTTTTACATTATGGCGTTGCTGTAAGTTTTTTTTACCGCAAGAGGCTGCTAAGTCAATGACAGTCTATAGAGACTTTTCTACTTAATGCGATGCGGTGTGACGGAAGTATTCAAATCACTGCAATCCCGTTGCAAAGTCAACAGTGTGTAACCGCATGATCCATGCCTACTGTACAGATTATGCAGTAATGCAAGTCTATGGTAGCGCATTCAAGTGTGCACAATGGGGCAAGGTACAGCACAGCACGCACCGACAGGAATCCCAGTGACGTACTTCCTGTCCAGCAGGAAGTATGTCATTGGACGGGGGCGTGCCTATGCAGGGTCAGGTTTACCATAAGGCACTGTAGGCACGTGCCTAAAGGCGCCTGATCATGTAAATGCAGCTCACTCCCCTCTCAGAGTGCCTCCCTCCCTCCTGCAGAGTCCCGAACAGAGCATACATGAGAGGTTACACACCCAATTCTCAGCATTTCACTGACAAGATCTCCCTTCAGTCAGGGACCTCACTAGCTAATTAATACTGAGGGTACCTCTGGCTACCTAATACTAAGGCACACCTGTAGCTACCTATGATGGGCAAGGGAAGGGAGAAGTGACAGCTGGGACAGCCAACACAGTTGTGGTTCGGTTCAGTGTTTGTAGGTTCGTGGAGGGCAAAATCCAGGATGCCAGGACATCTGTGCCTATAGGCTCCTGTGATGTAAATCCAGGCCTGGGCCTATGCATAGGACCCTTTAGGCACACTTTAGCACAGGGTCATTACTACTACTGATTCATGTGACATGGTGGTGATCCTGTGGCAGGCTGCCATGCGATGGGATCACCGCTGCCGGCGTCCCCTCAGTAAGATTGCAACCTGCGGCTGGGTCATGGTCTTTTTGTGCATGCCAAGGCGAGCCGCACATCTCGCATAATCATGCTCCTGTAGCTGGGAGGGCTCTTTGCTTGCGCAGGTCACGTCTTTGTGATATACAGCCTACAGTTCCGCTAGTGACTGATCGCAGGTCAAAACCGATCCCTTTCTCCATTGGAAGCAGATTGGACATGCTGAAGAATATTGATCAAAATACTGGCTGTCGTTCAGTGTGTATGTGCTTTCAATTCATTTTTGATCAATATCCATTCGGAAATATGCTTAATATACATATCACATACACATGTGTACAGGGCCGTGTGGCCCATGATGCTGAGTGAGGCAGTTTCCTCAGGCGGCAATAAGCCCTGGGGCAGCATCCTGACCACCACCCCTCCCCTCTCCCTCTCTGAGTCATCTTGCCCACACCCCCCTCCCTCCCGATATCCTGTTTCCTCTGCACAGCATTCGGGTCACGCTGCTGTGACAGGCTGATCTGCACATCGCAAGTCTTCTTCCACGGAGGAGAGGGGCCGGGGAGGAACATAGAGGAAGCAGCCACCACTGGGAGGGAGGGGGGAGAGGCAGGCACTGGGGGCAACTATACTAGCTACCTATTCCGGGGAGGGGGGGGGGGGTTCATCATAAAAAGTTTGACTCAGGTGGAAAAAAGTCTAGAACCGGCCCTGCATGTATTCACACACACACACACACACGCACAAACACACGCACAAACACACACACACTAACACACAAACACACACACACTAACACACATACACATTAACACACACACGCACAAACTAACACACACAAACACACTAACAAACACACACACACACACACTAACACACAAACACACATACACATTAACACACACACACACACACACACACAAACTAACACACACTAACACACACACACACACTAACACACACACTAGCACATACACAAACACGCGTACACACACGCACATACTTTCTTTCCCTCTTGATATCCAGCGATTCACACCCAGCATGAGTACTCAACTTTCTCATTAGAAGCACTCATACAGCACCTCAGTGTTACATACTTCACAGTGCCGCATTCATTGTTAACAGTACGGAACAATAACAGCACAGCACATAACAGGTAACAAAGGTACAAGAGTCCTACTTGTTAGAGTCTAACAGGGAATTCTACAAAGGGCATATAAGATCTCCCGGAAGAACTAGTGCCCATAAATATCACAACTCAAGTACAAAAAGAAAGGAACTTAGCAAAAAAATAAGTGAATGGTGGTCAGCAGCTCAAGAACAGTTTTGGAAAAATGTGATTTTATGTTTGATTCAAATTCCATAAAATTAGGATTCTTCCCAATTTTTTCTTTGCTCAAAATATAAATCAGGACAAAAGTTGTCCTCAGCTTTATGAAATACTGCAAATAGAGGTAACCACTGCTACAGGTGAAAATAGAATATCTTGCAAAAGTCAATTTATTTCCGTAATTCAACTTAAAGTGACACTGAAATGAAAATAAACTTATTATATAATGAATTGTATGTGCAGTACAGCTAAGAAATTGAACATTAGTGGCAAAGAAAAGAGTCTCATATTGTTTTCTACTACAGGAAGAGTTAAGAAAGTTTATTTGTTATCTATGCAAAAGAGCTTTTCTGAGCTCTGCATCTGGGGATGTGATGTCACAGAGACTAGCGGCCCCGCCTTTACAGGAAGACCTCTGCAGTTAATGAACAGGAAGCATAGATTATCACCAGTGTTGGACAGGACGGTGGTAAATCTGAAGAAATCCACTTGCTGGGCAAGCAGCAGTTACCATGTGTTGCTGCTCACAGTGAAGACTTGCTAAACACAGTGCTGGGCGTAATGGAAAAAGCTACGCTTACGGATCATTACGCGTAATTTTACGCTATTACGCATTACGGAATTACGCTTACGGCATAGACATTCAATTTCGGTACATGTCTGTAATTACGCATAGCCCTTACGCAATTACGCGTAAGAATACCGTAATTCAGGTTGTTACGTTATAGGCTTACGCGTAAAATCCTATTAGCAATTAATGCGTAAGGTCATGCTGCCAAGCGGAAAAGTTGACGCATGGATCAATGTTAGGTAGCCGCCGACTTTAAGGGTTAATAGCAAAGCCCCCTTAAGTGCTAAGAGCCTCAAATTTGGAGAAAATATTAAGGAGAACAGAAGGAATAAGAGGAAATTTTTTTTTTCAAAAAGACCTTATAGTTTTTGAGAAAATCGATGTTAAAGTTTCAAAGGAAAAATATATACATTTAAAAACCCACCGACTTTAACGGTTAATAGCAAAGCCTGCTTAAAATTTAGGAACACCAAATTCACAGGGTATATTAAGGAGATCAGTGGGAATAAGAGGAAAACATTTTTTTTCAAAAAGACCTTATAGTTTTTGAGAAAATCGATTTTTAAGTTTCAAGGGCAAAAATGTCTTTTAAATGCGGAAAATGTCAGTTATTTTTGCACAGGTAACAATAGTGTTTTATTTTCATAGATTCCCCCAAGTGGGAAGAGTTTTACTTACTTCGTTCTGAGTGTGGGAAATATTAAAAAAAAACGACGTGGGGTCCCCCCTCCCAGACCTCTTTAACCCCTTGTCCCCCATGCAGACTGGGATAGCCAGAATGCGGAGCACCGGCCGCGTGGGGCTCGGCACTCTGACTATACCAGCCCGCATGGTCCATGGATTGGGGGGTCTCGGAAGGGGAGGGGCAGCCAAGCTTTCCCCTCCCCCTCCGAGCCCTTGTCCAATCCAAGGACAAGGGGCTCTTCTCCACCTCCGATGGGCGGTGGAGGTGGAGGCCGCGATTTCCTGGGGGGGGGGTTCATGGTGGCATCTGGGAGTCCCCTTTAAAAAGGGGTCCCCCAGATGCCCACCCCCCCTCCCAGGAGAAATGAGTATAGAGGTACTTGTACCCCTTACCCATTTCCTTTAAGAGTTAAAAGTAAATAAACACACAAACACATAGAAAAAGTATTTTAATTGAACAAAAAACATAACCACGAAAAAAGTCCTTTAATATTCTTAATTAACCATTAATACTTACCTGTCCCTTTAAAAGCCAGTTCCCACGCAATATCCTCGGAAATATACTAATCAGTTACAATGTAACAAAGTTGTTACAATGTAACAACTTTGTTACTTTGTAACACCACCGCACCCGACGTCACTCGCCGCTCACCCGCCGGCCGCCGCATACACGCTAAGTCCCCGCCGGCTCCCGCCGTCCACTCCGCCCACACCTGTCACCCATATACATGCTGGCACCCATGGGTGCCAGCATGTATATAGGTGACATGTGGGAGAGGCGGGGAGGGCAGCGGAGGCGGCGGGGACTTAGCGTCCTTCACCCGACAGAGCTCTGAGCTATATAGCTCAGAGCTCTCTAAAGCATCTTTGTATTTGGGCTCCAAGGAGCCCCATTGGTCCTTAGCAGACCAATGGGGTTCCTTCAAATCAGAAGGAACCCCATTGGTCTGCTAAGGACCAATGGGGCTCCTTGGAGCCCAAATACAAAGATGCTTTCGAGAGCTCTGAGCTATATAGCTCAGAGCTCTGTCGGGTCCGTGCAGCGCAGACGGGTATGCAGCGGCGGCGGCAAGTGACGTCGGGTGCGGTGTAGTTACAAAGTAACAAAGTTGTTACATTGTAACAACTTTGTTACATTGTAACTGATTAGTATATTTCCGAGGATATTGCGTGGGAACTGGCTTTTAAAGGGACAGGTAAGTATTAATGGTTAATTAAGAATATTAAAGGACTTTTTTCGTGGTTATGTTTTTTGTTCAATTAAAATACTTTTTCTATGTGTTTGTGTGTTTATTTACTTTTAACTCTTAAAGAAAATGGGTAAGGGGTACAAGTACCTCTATACTCATTTCTCCTGGGAGGGGGGGTGGGAATCTGGGGGACCCCCATCTGGGACTCCCAGATGCCACCATTAACCCCCCCCCCCCCCCCAGGAAATCGCGTCCTCCACCTCCACCGCCCATCGGAGGTGGAGAAGAGCCCCTTGTCCTTGGATTGGACAAGGGCTCGGAGGGGGAGGGGAAAGCTTGGCTGCCCCTCTCCTTCCGAGACCCCCCAATCCATGGACCATGCGGGCTGGTATAGTCAGGGTGCAGAGCCCCACGCGGCCGGTGCTCCGCATTCTGGCTATCCCAGTCTGCATGGGGGACAAGGGGTTAAAGAGGTCTGGGAGGGGGGACCCCACGTCGTTTTTTTTTAATATTTCCCACACTCAGAACGAAGTAAGTAAAACTCTTCCCACTTGGGGGAATCTATGAAAATAAAACACTATTGTTACCTGTGCAAAAAAAACTGACATTTTCCGCATTTAAAAGACATTTTTGCCCTTGAAACTTAAAAATCGATTTTCTCAAAAACTATAAGGTCTTTTTGAAAAAAAAAATTTTCCTCTTATTCCCACTGATCCCCTTGATATACCCTGTGAATTTGGTGTTCCTAAATTTTAAGCAGGCTTTGCTATTAACCGTTAAAGTTGGCGGGTTTTTAAATGTATATATTTTTCCTTTGAAACTTTAACATCGATTTTCTCAAAAACTATAAGGTCTTTTTGAAAAAAAAATTTTTCCTCTTAATCCTCCTGACCTCCTATATATATGATCCAAATTTGAGGCTCTTAGCCCTTAAGGGGGCTTTGCTATTAACCCTTAAAGTCGGCGGCTTTTTTATATTATACGGGAACGTAATATTACGCGATTACGGCAGACTGTGTAATTTCAATGGGAGTTTACTGTCTTACGCGTAATTTGTTACGCGTAATAACGTAACCTACGGTCTACGCGTAATTAATTACGCGTAATACCGTAACCTTACACGTAACGCTTACGGTGCATTTGTAGTGAATTACGATGCGTAATTACGCTAATGCGTAATTTCGGCCCAGCACTGGCTAAACGTCTCTATTGGGAGGGATAACACAGGGTTACTTGGCCAGCAGATGGATTTCCTCCCCCCAGTCCGACATTGATTATCACTACTTTCAGCTCAAAATTCAGGTTGTTAAAAGATTAATTTTCTAAAGTGACGTGGCTATAACAAACCTGCTAATAGTGGGCTATGCAGGGTTTTTTCAACCTGCAGCCACACTTTAAAGAGGAACTGTAGTGAAAATAACACAATTAATAAAAGTGCTTATTGTTTATGATATACATTTATAGATGATTTAGTCAGTGTTTGCCCATTGTAAAATCTTTCCTTTCCCTGCTTTACATTCTAAAATGTATCACTGGTGGTGACATCTTTAGTTCTGCCAGGTGATCTGTATGGAATGTTTGTTACTGAGAGTTCTAAGCACAAAGGGAACAGGGACAGACCTTATATGAAGCTGACTGAATCACGTGTTTCAGGCAGCGTCTTCCAAAGGGTGGCATCCTGCTCTCCTCCTTCCCTGCCCAGCCGCTGCTCATCCACCTGCCCCATGTGGCACTGGCTTTCTCCTCCATAGAGTTCAGATCCCCTCAGGCCTCGCTGCACTGTCTCTGCCCAGCATCGTTCAAACCTCAGATCAGTAAAGCGTCAGGAGACCGGTGGTGTCCCTACTAATGGTGCGTACACAGGATGTGATGTCACTTCCTGTATTTGCACCGCTAGTAGGGACAGGTTCAGACTGCTAAGCTCAGCAGGGTATGCAGAGTGGGCGTCTGGGAGCTTTCATAGTTATCTGTTTGGATGGCTGGATCAGCTTTTTCTTACTCCACCGCCGCGGTATGTACTCCCGACATGTCTTCTCAGTTCCGATCACATGATATGACATCTGATTGGGATTCAGGAGACAACGTCAGTGTTACAGCGTCACCCGGTGGTGGATGAGGGATGATGGAAGAGTCTCTTCTATCTACTCCATCACACCTCTTTTACCACTAAGTGGCACTGTAACACTTACACGTTCTGGATCCCAATTACATGCCCTATCATGTGATCAGATGTGATTGGGACCCAGAAGACCTGTCGGAAGGTCAGAGCCGCCGGTGGAGGAAGAGAAACAGCCGTCCAGAACAGGTAACTGTATATGCCGACAGTGGATTATGTTGCACAGGAGCTTTCAAACAAAAATGTTTAAACCTGCAAATGGGTTAATGTCATCTATCATCTCAGTATGGAAGGCATTGGAAGGCAATGGGATTTTTATTCCTCCTGTCTGGAGTTGGGCTTTAAATCTTTAAAAGTGTCTATCGACAAAACTGTTGCATGATGGAAACATCTTTTAAATTGGTTTTTTTTCTAGACTTTTCAGTTGGGTAGATTATTAAATAAAAAGTAATTTTCACTTGACTAATAATACTAATTAGCGACCTAAATTACTGTAACATAACATTAACAGTAAATTGTCTTCCCACATAATTAAAGTTTAATGATTCATATTTGTTATTAAAAATATTACAAAGACCCAATTTATTAACTTGCCAACTTAGGCAAAATCAAGGGAGGGAGATGGATTAACTTAAAGAGCTGACACAATTCCTGCATTTGTATTTGTATCATTCTTATTATAAGAGGAGATATAAGAAGAGGATAGAGAGATAATAGTATGACCAATAGACCAACACAGACATCATCAAAACTTCAATATGTTTGTTTTCTTGCCTACAAATACCATTGCAACTCAATAAATTAATGTAGTTCATTAACCTCTCCCGAACCAACGCAGTACGAATCTACGGCCAGCAGGTGGTGCAGCGGCCCTGACTGGACGTAGACTCTAAGTCGCAGTAAACAGCGCGTCCCCGCCGATACTGCCAACCTGCACCCACCACAATTCGCTCTGCCGTCTAGAAGACGTCTATAAGACAGACCGTCTGTGAGTCGGTCAGGAGCCGCTTTCATTGGCTCCTGGCCTTGTCAAGACTGTAGGCCAATCCCATTGGCTTACATTGATTGACAGGGTCAGGAGCCAATGAAAGCGGCTCCTGACCAGCACACAGCGCTCTGCCGTCATAGAGATGGCAGAGAGAGGAGCCTGCGGCAGGGACTGAACGGCGTGACCGGCGGGAGCGACGGATTATTGAGGCGATTCGTCGTCGGTAAGTGCCTTTGTACAGTACCAGCGGTCTCTGGTCCTTAAGGGGGCAGAGACTGCTGGTACGAAAGTGGTTAAGAGCAACGCACAAATAGAACACTTTACTTTACCTGTCGGTGCCCTCGGCTGGCTCTGTATTCTTCCTCCCATACATGTGCTCCACATGGTGGACGGTGTAAGGTGGGCATGTGTGTGACGTCACACGTGCCACTGCCCACCACTGGCATAGCAATAGGAGTTGCAGAGGTCTCAACTGCGCCAGGGCCCTGTAGAGCCCTCTTTTAACCTCAGTATTAGCTCTTTATTGGTCCTGTGCTGGTAATAATCACTTCGATAGATGCTTTTGATAGTAGTAATCATTAACAAACTGTACGCCACCCGGAAGCAGGAGATTTGGGCGCATGAGACAAGTGGACAAAAAGGGCGCCCCATTCACTCCTATTATAAATATCGTTTACCGGGCGCCGAACAGGGAAAAAAAGGAGATTATTAACGTTTTAACAAACGGCGTCCGGAGATTTTTAAGGATTTATAACTATGTTTGTGATGATTTAACTTTACAAAATGAGCCCGTGACGAATAACGTTTATAAAGATAATCACTATTTCTAAAACATTTCTAAAACATTATTATTCACCCAAAAAAATTAATTAAATTTTTTTATTTACATTTTTTATTTATTAATGTCTGTAAAACATTATTATCCATAGGGGGTCTTAGGTTTAGGCACCAACAGGGGGGTCTTAGGTTTAGGCACCAACAGGGGGGTCTTAGGTTTAGGCACCAACTAGGGGTTAGGGATAGGTACAGGGAGGGTTTTAACAAACGTAAATATAAGTTTCAGTTTACAAATACGGAAGATTAACGTTTTAAGAATTGCCGATCTCATACACATTATTTAGTGATTTATACATTCTTAAAACACTATTTCTAAACAAAATTCTACACAATATTTCAATAAACGATAATACTGTTTATCGTTTACACCACGCGCCCTTTTTTCCCGACGCCCTTTTTTGATGTACGCCCCCACCCCCTTCTTGCACCTCTGATACAGTGGTTGTCCTTTGCAGGTTTTATTGCGCCGTATCAATTGTTATATATAGAGTGCTGGGGGGGCCAATGTAAAACTCGCACTGGGGCCCAAAGCTCCTTAGCTATGCCCCTGGTTTCCACGTTACAACGGTAACCACGTGGGGTGTGTGTATGGGAGGCAGTTTGGAGGCAGAGCCAGTGGCATACACTGACAGGTAAAATATTCACACACTGGGCACCTGTGAGCACATTTTACATTGGGACAGCGCTGGGGCAAAGAGGTGACGCCATTAGGCCGATTCCTGCAGAATTTTATGCTAAAATTGATCATGAATCGGCCTGTGGTGTATGGGCAGCTGACAGATCTCTCTCAGATCAGATTCGATCAAAGGGAGAGATCTGTCTCTTGGTTGACTCTGCCCATCATTGGTAGATGTTTGGCCACCTTTAGAGCAAACCTGAAGAGCAAACAAACAGATAAAATGTGTTATCTATAGTCCTAATCCTAGATAGGATGTTTCTGAAATCCCATAGCCTTATTTTAGTTTTAAAGGTTAAAAATTGTGTTCCTTGCTTATTGTTGCAATGGTTTTTTGGTGCAAGCTGTACATTACCAATATTTTTCTACAGATGGTAACAATTCTTTATAAATGTACTGTATTCCTGATGGTACCCTTCTAACTGCCCCCTAACATGTCTGCTAACACTAACCCTCCCAATGATACACCTAATACTATTCTTCGTATGGATATGCCTAAAATTAACTTTCTCAGAGACATGTCTAACCTAACCTTCCTACCAATCCCTTGTGCCTCTTGCCCCGGATACTCCCAAAGGTGGCTAGCTACAAACTCCAGTACAGCAGAGTTTCTGTTATCTGGAGTTCAGGCAACTGGAAGTCTCAACTGTCAACTAACCGGCATCCCTGAAGGATAACGGGGACCTCTGTTTTGGGGTTTTCTGAGGGGTTTGTGCTGCTGAAAAATGCTCACCGAGTCTCTACCAATCCTCCAATGATGTTCTTCATCACCTCGCAGGCTCCTAGTAGCTTCCGGTATCCGTGCACGCAAGTCGGTGTGTCACGTGACCAAATGCGGGTCAACTGACATTCCGCTTCCGTGCACGGGGAAATCTTGAAAGCTGCTAGGGGCCCGCAAGGTGATGGAGGACATCGCTAGAGGATTGTTGGAGGCTCGGTGAGAGTTCTGCCTGCACCTTGGGTAGATTTGTGCTGTTTTTGGCAGGTTGCTCAATCATACTGGCAACTACATGTATCCGGCATCAGGCGATCCCCACTGGTGCCGGATACAGGGGACTCTGCTGTATTTCTCCCATTTTTTTTTTACAATATCTTGATCAAAACTTTATTTAAAAAGCATTAAAAACTGAGCAACAGTCTGTGTAAATTCCCCTCTTTGCCAATATCAGGATGGCTGAGATAAGATTTTTTTTTTTTTTTAAGTACGCACCATCTGCCCTGGTCTGCTGCCTCCCATTTGGGACAACTGGGCTGGAAGCCTCTTGCAGAAGATGAATTTGGTCAGGGATAAAAGCAGCCGCCTCTGACGAGAAAAACTTTGATGTACATTCTGCAGTTTCACAAATCTAGCAAATCGGTTTCACAGGATGACTTACAGCACACCCAACGCACACCCACAGAAGACTTAATAGACTCAGAGAATCAAAGTTCTGGCTTTAGCTAAAGAAATATATTTACTGCAATTTAAGGTACTCATTAGTCATTTTTTCCATCAAGCCTTTGACACGGGGAAAGAAGGATTATCCGCTGTAAACGTCCCCACTGACTTTCACCATATTACTTGGATTCACTTTTGTGAGCCTCGGTGACATCAGATGTTATGAATTGCTTACACAGTGACAAAAATAAAAGAAATGTTTGGTGCGGCCCGCAATAGAGAAGATGTGAGAGATAATCCGCATTACAGTCGGGCGTTTGCCGCTCTGCTTCACTTGTCTAAACAATCACGTTAAGGAAGAACACCGGACAACTCTTCACAAAGTTTCATAGTTGCTCAACTTATTTAGGAATTATTTTGAGGGTGAATTTACTGGATGACATATTTTTATAATATTAAAAAGCTCCCAAACAAAAGGGAATTTTCTGCATTTAAAGGGAACAAGAGAGGAAGGGCAGTAAAAAAATTAAAAGATTTCATACATACCTGGGGCTTCCTCCAGCCCCATAAGCCCGGATCGCTCCCACTCCGCAATCATCCGCTTCCTCTATCGCCGGTACCGGGTCCCGTCACTTCCCGTCACCAATTGTCCGCATACACAGGGGCTCCCTCCATACCCTTACGCATGCGCCTGCGCAGTAAGGCGCCACACCCGTAAGGATAAGGAGAGAGCACCAGTGATGCGGAAGATTGGCCACGTGCTTCCGCCGACTGGCCAACTGGCCGAAAGTACGGGACCTGGTACCGGCGAATACAGGCAGCAGAGAATGGCGGCGTGGGAGCGATCCATGCTTATGGGGCTGGAGGAAGCCCCAGGTATGTATAAAATCTTTTACCTTCTCAGCTCTGGTTCTCTTTAAAAAGGAACTCTACTGGATGTAACCAGAATGGCAGTATTTTAGAAATTTGTAACAACAAAAGGAAATCGGGACCTCACCATAGTGTAGTGTGTCAAAATTATGTTACATAGAATAAAATCAATGCGAATGAATATACTCACAAGGAAGGGTACCGCTAAGGCAACCACTGTATAGACAGGTGGGGAGATTACACCCCCGACCCCACTTGGGGAAGAAGTCGCTCTCTGTACATTGGAAAATAGGTGGTACCCTCTTTCACCAAGGGTGGACACACTTATAGGTAATATGACAAAACATAGGTGCCAGGGAGAATAAAATATCTGTGTCAGAGAGGTGCCCGTACCTGCTAAGAGCTTGTAATCAGTTACTTCTGCTAATTGCCTGAAGAAGTGGGTGAGATACCAGTGATACTCATTGAATGTTTTTGTGGAGTAGACAATAACATTTTGCCTGAATTGGACACAATTCAAGTCTTCAACAGGAAGGTAAGTCCACCACTACCTCACATTTTTAAGCTGTTTTTAGTATATTTTATACTTCCTGGCACCTCTGCTCCGTTATATTGTCTATAGCATTTCAAAGTTGAAGTGTACTGTGATGGGACTGCTAGAGTACCCGATGTGGTAACTGTGGGACCACACCAGCGATCAATGTCAGCAGCACTGG
The DNA here is from genome assembly GCF_040937935.1 of Hyperolius riggenbachi. NCBI lineage: Eukaryota > Metazoa > Chordata > Amphibia > Anura > Hyperoliidae > Hyperolius > Hyperolius riggenbachi. The sequence goes on along the minus strand of NC_090651.1, from coordinate 37,220,987 downwards.
ATTTCTGCATTGGCCACAGAGTCCTGGGTCTAGGGACTGTGTGGTATGAACAAGGGCAGAGGCTCGTAACAGTGGGCCGTGGCCACTCTACAGCTTTGTTAATATCTCCAGGTACATTCGTTTTGGGTTTTTTTTTGCCACTCTGAGATTTAGACACATCACCCCAAAATCTTAGATCAAGATTTATGGCTCCTTTACTAATTCAGAGGTTCTCTTGGGCCCTCCACATAAGGTAATATTCTCGGCCTCCTAGATTGGGTCTACTACTGGCATAGTACTTATGCTACCTAACAAAGCAAGCAGCCAAACGAGCGGGCAGCAAGTAGCAGTTATAGTTACCTGTTCCTAACAGCTTTTTTTCTTTCTCCACCGGCGGCACTGAACTTCCAACAGGTCTTCTGGGTCCCAATCACATCTGATCACATGATATGACCTGTGATCAAGATCCAGTAGACTGTGTCAAAGCTACAGCGCTAACCGGTGGTGGAAGAGGGGTGATGGAAGAGGTTGAAGAGAGTCTTCCATCCCCTCTCTTCCACCACTGGGTGGTTCTGTAACGCTGACACGTCGTCCTGGATCCCGATCACGTCATACAATGTGATCAGCACCAAGAAGACATGTCGGGATTACATTGCCACCGTGGTGGAGGAAGAAGAAGGCAATCCAGCTGTCTAGACAGGTAACTGTAAAAGCTCCCTTCTGCCCACTCTGCATACCCTTGGCTGCTAAAATGTTAAAGAACAGCTGAAGCGATAGAAATATGGAAGCTGCCATATTTATTTCCTTTTAAGCAATACCAGTTGCCTGGCTGACCTGCTGATCCTCTGCCTCTAATACTTTCTTAATAATAATGTTTCTAACATTATTGTCGGATTTGACAACATTAGCTGCATGCTTATTTCTGGTATTTTGGTATCGTTTAAAGAGACTCTGTAACAAAATTTTGAGCCTTATTTCTTCTATCCTATAATTTCCTATTACTGTTCTAATGTGCTCTGTCTTACTGCAGCCTTTCCTAGTTGCACAGTGTCTGTAATAAATCTTATCTTCTTTCCTCTGTTGGCTCTGTCGGGCTCAGGCTGGAATGTGTGGAATGTGCAGCACTGCTTGCCATTGGCAGAAGCTTTACACACCCTCTCCAAGCTCTGCATGAGTCACACAGTAAGCTGTTCTCAGCCTATCATACTCTGGTTAGAAGCCATGTCTTTTGTTTGTAAACACTGCCTAAAACTGTTAATTACAAGCCAGGATTGCAGCAGGGAGTGGCAGAAACAGCACAGAGGGGCCCAGGAGAACATCATGAAGTGAATGGTATGCTTTTTATCGTAAGAATTTTAGAGTACAGATTCTCTTTAAAAGGAAATAAATATGCAGCAGCTTCCATTTTCTTCTGACTTTAGTTGTCCTTTAAGGACGAAGTGTGCTACATCAAGTGAGATGGAGAGACTAGCAGACTGCCTGGACAGAAAAAAAAACGGTGGAATGATCTAAAGAGCAGATTGGGGCTGTTTGAAGAGTTCCTCTTTATTTCGGAATTAAACAAGACAATCTGTTCTCGGAGACATGGCTTATTGTTTTTCTTTCCTTTTACTTATTTGAAACATCTGTCATCTTACAATTGCTTTGACTGAATTAATTGCTCTGATTTAATTGTTCTGTGTTGTATAACTAGCAACTATTTTTCCCATTGACGTTTTTAATTGGAAAATGTAAGAAATTACTCACAGTCCAAATTTAAAGCATGTCTCAAGTTTGGTGGTTATTAAAGAGCCTCTCTGTGAAAGACGTCTTCTTTCTCTGATGATTGCTACATCGGTACACAGGGCAACCCTGGCAACTGCCTGTGGCCTAGTAGTGGACATCAAGGGGGCCAGCTGCCACTTTCTCTGACCACTCTCCCACCTTAACTTACCAAAAAATACAATAGGAGGAAGCAATACCCAGTACCTTGCCATTGGGCCCATTTCAACTTTTCCTTTTCGCTACATCAGGGTGGGAATGGGCAATGAGATGCTAAAAGTTTGAGTTGATGCAAATTGTGCTACATGGTTGGGGGCGGCACAATATTAAAGTAACAGTGTGTTAACTCTATAAGCAAAGTGTCCTCTTATCAGCCCTACTCAGGGATCCCCCGTAGGATAAATTCCCAGAACAAAGATCGAGTGGAGTGACACAGTAGCAAAAGCAAAAGCTGTCCAGACAGATAGTGTTGGGCGAACAGTGTTCGCCACTGTTCGGGTTCTGCAGAACATCACCCTGTTCGGGTGATGTTCGAGTTCGGCCGAACACCTGATGGTGTTCGGCCAAACCGTTCGGCCACATGGCCGAACTAAGAGCGCATGGCCGAACGTTCCCCGAACGTTCGGCTAGCGCTGTGATTGGCCGAACGGGTCACGTGGTTCGGACCCGAACGCGCTCTGATTGGCCGAACTGTCACGTGGTTCGGGTAAATAAATACCCGAACCACGTCATATCTCCGCCATTTGTCTGTGGGTTTAGCTTTGGGTAGGCAGGCAGGGTAGTTCGCGCTCCAGCCACGCTAGCCAGGGTCCCCCCAGTCATTGGGCTTGATTCACAAAGCGGTGCAAAGTGTTTGCACGCCTGTGAAAAGCCCTTTATCACGCCTAAACTCAGTTTAGGCGTGCTAAGAAACTCGCGCGATCTCCCGCGCTCAAAGTTTTGCGCGCGTAGCGCACCGCGCTGCGCGCGCAGTGTACCGTGCTTCGCGCGCAGCGTCCATTGAGCCCTATGGGACTTTGCGTGCGGGAGCTTCGCGCGAAGAGCAGCACAAATCGGTGATAACTCAGCTTTGCACGGCTTATCACGCCTAAAGTCTTTTAGGCGTGATAACTGAGTTATCACCGCTTTGTGAATCAGGGCCATTGTGTGTCGCTGCTGGGAACAGTAGTACACCGCTCGCTCAGCCACACTATATAGCATTGTGTTTACTGCCACTCTGTGTACCTCGCTCAGCCACACTATATAGCATTGTGTTTACTGCCACTCTGTTTCTGCTGGGAACAGTAGTACACTGCTCGCTCAGCCACACTATATAGCATTGTGTTTACTGCCACTCTGTGTACCTCGCTCAGCCACACTATATAGCATTGTGTTTACTGCCACCTGTTTATTGAACCTCTCATCTGTATTACATTTATGACTGCATGGCGGCAAAAAGCATTGCTATATCCGCACGCTTTTTGTCCTCATGCAAAGCCTGGGTTGCGTCTCAAAAAGCGTGGCCTTCTCCTCCTGCGCCTCCTCCTGTTCCATCACGTGTGCTGCTGCTGCTGGGTTAGCGTTGCCAGTCCCTGTTTATTGAACCTCTCATCTTTATTACATTTATGACTGCATGGCGGCAAAAAGCATTGCTATATCCGCACGCTATTTGTCCTCATGCAAGGCCTGGGATGTTGTGTCTCAAAAAGCGTGGCCTTCTCCTCCTGCGCCTCCTCCTGTTCCATCACGTGTTCTGCTGCTTGTCCTGGGTTAGCGTTACCGGTCCCTTTTCCTGGAACCTCTTCTCTGTATTACATTTATGACTGCATGGCGACAAAAAGCATGTTACCTGTGCAAAGAAACATGACATTTTCCACATTTAAAAGACAGTTTTTCCTTTGAAACTTTACAATCAATTTTCTCAAAAACTATAAGCTCTTTTTCAAATATTTTTTTCCTCTTGTACCCACTCCCAAGGTGCACATACCCTGCAAATTTGGGGTATGTAGCATGTAAGGAAGCTTTACAAAGCATGAAAGTTCGGGTCCCCATTGACTTCCATTATGTTCGGAGTTCGGCGCGAACACCCGAACATCGTGGCGATGTTCGGCGAACGTTCGCGAACCCGAACATCTAGGTGTTCGCCCAACACTACAGACAGAGGTATTTTGGCCGGATATAACTGAATAAATGATTTTGGTATCTTGCATTAGTCCTCATCTTGGGTAAGTTTTCCTTGCCTTTTAAACTGTTTTTAACCATTTTAAGCATCCTTTAGGGCAGGGTTCCCCAACCCTGTCCTCAAGGCCCAGCAACAGTGCATGTTTTGTGGAAATCCACCATGCTATTTTGTGCTGATCTGTGCTGCGTGGGCTCTCCAGCCCACAGCACAGATCAGGTTGCAGCCAGGGCGACCAGACTTCCCCCCTTTTTCCCCACTAGGGGGATGTCTGATCGCCACTGGCTATCTGCGTGTCACGGGGGGAGCTCCTCAAAGCCCCCCTCCGCAGCGATATTGGGCCTCCCTCTCTTTCCCTCCCTCCCCTCCTTCCCCTGGGCGGCGCAGGATGGTGATCCGTTTAGCACCGCCTCTGATAGGCTTTAGCCAATCAGAGGCCGGGGATCGCGATCTCCTTTATGGCGCTGCTGCGCAGCAGTGCCGTATGATGTAAACACTGGGGACTTCTTCCCCGCGTGTTTACATTTCGCCTGCGAGCCGCGATCGGAGGCTGACATGGAAAGGCCGTTTGCATGCAAAACCACTTACGACCTGCCGCCGCCTATTGGCGTTAGGTGGTCGTTAAGTGGTTAACCAGTTCTTCCAAGATACTAATTGCCCCACCTGTGTGTGTGGTTTTCTGCAAAACATGTACTGTTGGTGGGCCTTGAGGATAGGGTTGGGGAACTCTGCTTTAGGGCATCACACTCCCAATGTCAACCCTTATACATAATCCAGAGTGACATCACTTCCTGAACTGGTGGGTTATCACAGCAACAGCACTCTGCATCTAAAGTGTGAAAAGAGAAAGTTAAAAGAACCCATCTTGATCGACCAAACACTATGGAACTTTAGCATATTAAAGCAATAATTTGCCAACCAACAGCCAAGATGTTATGTAGATTTACAGAGTTCCTCAACCCTGCCCTCAAGGCCCACCAACAGTGCATGTTTTGTAGAAATCTACAGAGGTAGTTAATCAGTTCTGCTGAGGCACTAATTACCCCACCTGTAATTGTGTGTGGTTTTCTGCAAAACATGTACAGTTGGTGGGCTCTGAGGACAGGGTTGGGGAACTCTGAATGTTGAATGTGTATATATATATATCAGGGGCGTACATTAAAAATGAGCGCAGTTAAAAAATGGTGCATGGTGAAGACATTACTGTAATGTTCATAGTAACGTTAATTAACGTTTTAAAACATGAATCGGTAATTACCTGCTTTAGCAGGTACTCCATAATAAACTAGCAGCTGCGGCAGGAGTTTCCTGACTGCCCATTGTTCCACAACTATTAGTGCTCTCCTGCCTGAAGGCAAGTCCTATAGAGCAAGTATTCAGACTACACTAGTCTGAGTAAGGTGGAGTCTAACCACTCCCACTTTTTAATTAAAAAATGTTATAAAGTTGGTGCTGGCCGCCTGGTCGCCTTTCTCCCCTGATGACGCAAGATTGCGAAACCGGTCGGGAAGGCGACAGGCGGCACCATTTTATTTGAGGTCTTCTATTGACCATTTTATGCGTGCTACTTTTTCGGGGTTCTCAGTGCACGGGCCCCGTATGTGAGTTTCTTTTATCCTTGTTTTTAAATTGTTTTACTTGTTATGTAATAAAGACGGTTTACACTTAGATGTGCCGTACATCTCTTTCATGTCACTCTCCTACTGGACTCCTCTTTGGCGAGTCTCTGCGACCTCAGGCTATCTAATATATTCCGGAGGAATCTGTGATGTGCAACATCGCTGGTGAAACGACACCATTTGAAAGTTCTGCGGACCACCTATCAAACTCGTTTACAACCTTATAATGTGGGTTGTTGGAATCTGTAAGCCTTGCTTCTTTACCTTTTTGTTCGAAGATCCTGTATACCAGAAAATGACGAAAGCTGTATTACTATAGACCTGCGCTGACTTTATATATTCATTACCTCTCTATTGGTCCTTTGCTCATAATAATCACTTCTATAGATACTTTTAACAGTGGTAATCATTAACAAGCTATTTCCCATTCCCTTCTTGCACCTCTGACACTGTAGTTGCCATTGGCAGGATTTTGGAGCGTCAAATCAATTGTTATGTACTGTATAGAGTGCTTGGGGGGCCCTAATGTAAAATTTGCATCGAGGCCCACAGCTCCTTAGCTACGCCACTGCTCTCAGTATGAGTTATTACAGCACTGAGAAGAGAATTTTTGTGCTGCAACAATTGGAGCTCTGTCAGACAAGGAAGGGGGGGGGGCACCAGAGACCTGGAGGGGGGGCCCACAGAGGGAAAAAACTGTACTACTGTGGCCCAGTCCAACCCTGCCCATAGTTCCGGTGCTGTTACCGCTCCCCCGCCTGACCAGAATTCCTGGCGTACAGTACAATTTGGTCAGGCGGGGGAGCGGTAACAGCACCGGACCTATGGGGCTCTCTCAGAACACAGTCCTGCCTCTGTAATTATCGCGACCCTCATGCTCCCAAGCTGCAGAATGATGGGCAGTTGGGCACTAAGGTAACGCAGTCCTACTGCAATGGTGGTAATGGAATTAGGAGTAATCAGTGCAGGAGGATTGGGGTTTAAATATCGGCAGTCCTGAGACAGGTGCGCAAAAATGATCGGTGCTATCTGGGTTATAAATAGAGGCTGTGTGCCATAATTTAAGTCTTGAAGCTGTATAGTACAGCCATGCGCCATATTTTTAGCTTCAAGACGATATTGTAGCGTTTTCCATTAGCTTGAATGGCGGCGCCATAATTATGCAGTATAGCTGTGCGCCATTTTTATCTGCTCCCGTGCAGGGGCGTCTTGTGGATCTTCTTACCTCAATCACCTCCACTTTCTGTGTCTCCGTTGTACCTCTTGGGTCCCCCTTGTACATTTTGTGTCGCCCTGTGTCATCCTCTGTCATTCGTGTGTCCATTGTCCTTCCTGTGCCCCCCCCCCCTGTGTGAATCTCTGGCCTTTCTGTGTCCCTCTGTGTTTATCTCTGTCCTTCCTGTGTCCCCTTCTGTCCTTACAATGTAGAGCATGATAGACTTGCTGTTTCCAGTAATAGGACAGATCTCCTGTAATAATGAGTGAGTAATCTGGGGAGAAGACCTGTGCAGAGTGGTGGGGGGGTGGGGCACCTGGCACTGGTTCCAAAGTATTATTCCGACCATAAGGCACAGGAATTTTTCCAAAACTGGGCGCCCCATAGGAGCAATGCTATGCTGCACGGAGCACTTGGGGTAATTCAGGGCTCTGGCGGCTGCCAGACCCTGAATTACATCTCCCTCCGAGTTGCGACAACTCGGAGAGGGAATAGTATTTAACGCCGCCTCGGAGTTTAGCGGCAGCAGTGAGAGCCGTCATTTGGCTCTAACCGCGCCGAACTGAGCGGCACCGAATTAATATGCACCCTATTTTTCGAACTATAAGACGCTCCTGGCCTTAAATGCACCTATGTTTAGAGGAAAAAATATATACTAAACCTGGTGCATCCATGGTTAAGGGGCATCTTGTGGATGATGCCCCCTTGTATCTCTTGTGTTTCCCTGTGTCCTCCTCTGTCTTCTTGTGTCCTCCTCTATGCCCCTTTGTGTCCCCCTTGTGTCCTCCTCTATGCCCCTTTGTGTCCCCCTGGTGTCCTCCTCTATGCCCCTTTGTGTCCCCCTAGTGTCCTCCTCTATGCCCCTTTGTGTCCCCCTTGTGTCCTCCTCTATGCCCCTTTGTGTCCCCCAGTGTCCTCCTCTATGCACCCTTGTGTCGCCCTTGTGTCCTCCTCTATGCCCCTTTGTGTCCCTCTCGTGTCCTCCTCTATGCCCCTTTGTGTCCCCCTGGTGTCCTCCTCTATGCCCCTTTGTGTCCCCCTTGTGTCCTCCTCTACGCACCTTTGTGGCCCCCGTGTCCTCAGTTTGTCACCCTGTGTCCTCCTCTGCATGGGCACAGTACAGGGACTCCCCAATATTGTGGAAGGTTTGAGGTTTAAATTGGCAGGAGTTCACAAGTCAGGAACTCCCTGCATTTAGACTACAAGACGCAGCGACTTTTTTCCACACTAATGGGGGAGAAAAAGAGAGTCTTTTAGTTCAGAAAATACAGTATATATATATATATATATATATATATATATATATATATATATATATATATATATATATATAATTTTCTGAGCTTTGAGAGGCAATATACGTAGAGTATTATAAGGGAAGTATTCCTTTAAGCCTGAAATCAGCAGCAGTTAGAATCACTCATTTGGTGTTCTGAAGACGAGAGCATCTCTGGTCAAATTGCTATTATACATTTGTTTGCTCCGAATTCCAATCTCCAACAAAATCATCTCAGATTGACTTAAGCACAAGCGCGGCTGATAGAATGTGATCAGTGAGAGTTTGCTTAGCGGAAATCTTGTTATTAAAGGTTTGCGCAGTTGGCTGAGAATGTTAATCAGGAGGCAATCAATGGAGCAATTACATTCTTTGAAACGTCAATACATTAGAAAATATGAAGAGGGAAAAAGAAGAAATAATAATAACAGTTCCCATACAATAGGCATGAAAAAAGGAAGCAGTAACGCAATTACTTAATATAATTACCTATTACTGCAATTAGTTCTCCATAGCAGATTGCTGTGTTATGATTTGTTTGTCAGATGTGCAGGAAATGAATTGGTTACTTTCCGTAGCTGTATTTGTAAAAGCTTTATTTGCCTCTGAAACTATCAGCTGAATGGCTTCATTTAAAGCAAAAGCAGATTTTACTAAAAGCGTACCTGAAGTGACATGTGACATGATGAGATAAATACAGGTACATATAATACTAGCCCCAGTAACAAGTTCTCTGAAGTCCCTTTTTGTTTTCCAGCCCAGCAAGAGTTAACAAACTCGAGTTGTTATCTATGAAAAAGAGCTTGTCAACAGCTTCTTGAATTCAGCCGGGTTTCCTGAAATGTAAATAGAAGGTAAAACCACTAAGAAGAAGCATTGACATAAGTCTTCTAATGAGGTTTAAATGCTGAAAAGTTCTATCCTACTTCTCTTTCTGTTTCAGCTTAAAAGACAGAGAGTGTATTCTAACTGTGAAATGATGCAATTTAAAAAAAAAAAGCCATTAACCACCCTGGCGTTCAATTTCCCCAGGATTTTTGTGCAAAAAGTGATCCAATTAATTTTCATAACCTTTTTTTTCCTGTAGCCAAAATGTGTCAATCATGGGTCTAGTATACAGTGCAGGAGAGTACTGACGTGTATGCACGTCAATACTGTTCACAGCATATTTTGTATTGACGTGTATGTCCGTCAATCCTGCTAGGGAGGTTAAACTAAAGCTGGCCACTAACGGTCCAATTTCTAGCGAAAAATCGTTCGAGCGATCAGAAATTCTGATCGGATTGGTTGTAAATAATCTCCATTGGTGGACACAATCGATTATGAACGAGTGGAAAAAATGTCGCCCGAATGAATTTTTGTCGAACGAAAATTTGGATTTTCTTGGTGGTCGTGATAGATAGGAAGCAATGATTGGTTAGTTGATGGTGTAGTGAACGATTTTTCATCCGATCAGAATTTCTGATCACTCGAACGATTTTTCGCTAGAAATTGGACCGTTAGTGGCCAGCTTTAGGCTACTTTCCCACCAGGACGTTGCGTCTTAGGGGACGTTATGGTCACATAACGTGCCCCTAACGCATCGCATGGTGGTGTTGAAGTTGGACGTCAGATTGAGCTGCGTTATGCAGCTCTCAAAGCAGCCGCTCCAGGTTAGTGATAGGAAGTCCGGATCTTTTTAAGGATTCGGATCATTTGAATCGGATCATTGAAAAGATCCGGATCTTTGAACCAAATCATTTGAATCATTTGACTAGGGAAGCAGACTGGGTGAAATGACTAGCAGGGCAGGACTTTACCTGCACTGTACATTCTGTATGTTCCTGTTTCTTCCAGACAGACATCCACTGTGAACCGAATCCTTCATTGTGATGATCCGGATGATTCGACTCACATAAAAGATCTGGATCAAATGAACGATTCATTCATGATCCGGACAACACTACAGTCCCACCGAGTCACCACAGTGCAGCGAATATTAATTAGCCATGTGGCTGGCCGCGGAGGAGGAGGGGAGACCTCCTCCTCCAACATTACTGAGCATGTGCAAACAGTCTAAAGTGGCTTAGCCGAGTATAACATACAGCATGCAGCACTTTGTTTAAATGTGCTGTGTTACAATGTAACGCAACGTGTGCACTGTGAACAGCACATTGATTTTACAGTGCTGTGAGTTAGGCTGCGTTACTGGCTGCTGTAACGTGGGACTTTAACGTCCCACTGTGAAAGCAGCCTAAAAATATGTGACTCGTGTTCATGTTACTAATGTTTTATTTAGCATCTGTACTACACAGAGAATTATTATTACACAGAGGATTATCTCGTAAGTTAATTTTCTCTTTAGGTTCAGTTTAAAGAAAGGTTGTGCTTTTATCTCCACCATTAGTTCTCCCTTGTGCCCCATCTCTACAATTCCACTGTAATTAGTGCTCACATTTCCCTTTCCAAAAACCTAGTGCTACTTTTGCTTATTTCTATCTATAGTAAGAGAGTATCTCTACAATGCTCTGTTGCCCTCCCCTACCCCCCCAGCCTTTTTCCTACAATACAAAGCAATCCAGGCATGTGCCTAGGGCCTGGTGCCTGTGCAGAAGTCTGACTCCCCTCTCTTCTAGGCTCCGCATTTCTGATCAGAAATCAGCAAATTTGATTCCCGCAGAAGTACTGCATTACCGCAACTTGGTCATTTTAGCTCAATTACAGAACTTAGAAGCATTAGACCAATCTGAGAATGCAGAATCCGCTAGGAAGTATTTGGCCAATCAGAGAATGCAAGAAGTAACCAGAAAAAAAAACTCCTCGGAAATCGCAGAATCGGTAATCGGCATTGGCAGAGATGAGAATTCTTCAGAGTCAGAAATTAGCATTTCTGACCATCCCTAGAGACAGTCAATGATATAACTATGTGCTCTGTTAATAGCTACAGAAGACGTCAGTGCTATATAAATACATAATAATATAATTATAACTACTGTATTTTTTGGACTACAAGACTCACTTTTTCTCCCACAAAAGTGGGGAAAAAAGTCACTGAGCCTTTTAGTCCAAATGCAGGGAGTTCCTGACTTGTGAACGCCGCCAATACAAACCTCCATCTCACCGCAATGTCGGGGACTCCCTGTACTGTGCCCATGCAGAGGAGGACATGGGGACAAACGGAGCACACAAAGGGGCATAGAGGAGGACACAGGGGGACATAAAGGGGCATAGAGGAGGACAAAGGGGGGGCACAAAGGGGCATAGAGGAGGACACAGGGGGGCACAAAGGGGCATAGGGGAGGACACAGGGAGGGCACAAAGGGGCATAGAGGAGGACACAGGGGGACACAAAGGGGCATAGAGGAGGACACAGGGGGGGCACAAAGGGGCATAGAAGAGGACACAAGGAGGACAGAGGAGGACAAAGAGGGATACAGGAGGACACAAGGGGGACAGAGGAGGACACAGGGAGACACAAGAGGTACAAGAGGGCATGAGGTACAAAGGGGGCATAATCCACAAGATGTTCCTTCACTATGAATGCACCAGGTTTAATATAGATATCTTTTTTCCCTGGTTTTGTCCTCGAAACTTAGGTGTGTCGTAAGGTCAGGAGCGCCTTGTACTCGGAAAAATACGGTACATGTAACTATGTATTCTGTAAAGTGCTGTAGCAGCTCTAAATAAAAAAATAACAGTTATAGTTCTCCTTTAAATACATTTCATGTATTTTTTGATTTACTAGAGAGAACCTTGAAAGAAAAGTCCTTTGAGCTGAACAAAGTACGAGACACGGGAGCGGGGCTAAAAAAATACTTTGGTCTGCCTGGGGACAGCTGGCATTCCACAGGACAGAAAAATTACATAAAACTACCTGAAAAAACAGACATAATTGCATCTGATGGTTCCAAATGCCGAGACAGTGAGCAGCCATCCATCAGACCTGCATTAGTGATGTCAGAGCCTCCTTATTTACCCAGGACGAGTTCCTCCGAGCGGATATGTGTCACCTTGCAATGCAATCTCAGCAGGAGAAAACAGACTGTTCTGAGGGTTATTACAGTGAATTAATCATATTTGCGGTGGCGGCGATTGGCGACTCCCACATATTTATCTGTCCATCAAGGCTGAGCCCGGGAATTGTTCTGCCATGATTTATTGGCCATTGGATTGTGTTTGTTGTCATTTGCTTCCTCGGTGGCTGTAGAGTCTATCGCTCTGACTTTCACCTCTTGGGAGACACAGATTCGCACTATGTTTAGCTAAATAGCTGAAAATTAAAAGATGCTTTTATTGCACTGAGCTGTGGGGCTTTATTGAATGTTCACCCTGAGTGGAAGTATATTGTGTAGCATGTGATTTCTTTGGGTAGCGTGATTTTGTAATTTTTCCGCCACTAGGTGAACTTTTTTGTGGGTCCCTCCTCCCTACCACGTGCACCACGTGTAACATCCATGTGCACCAGCGCCCCTCCCATTCCATGAGTAACATCCATGTGCACCAGCGCCCCTCCCATTCCATGAGTAACATCCATGTGCACCAGCGCCCCTCCCATTCCACGTGTAACATCCATGTGTACCAGCGCCCCTCCCATTCCACATGTAACATCCATATGAACCAGCTCCCCTCCCATGCTGTGCGTAACATCCATGTGCACCAGCGCCCCTCCCATTCCACGTGTAACATCCATGTGCGCCAGCGCCCCTCCCATTCCATGTGTACCATTCATGTGCACCAGCACCCCTCCCATTCCACGTGTAACATCCATGTGCACCAGCGCCCCTCCCATTCCATGTGTACCATTCATGTGCACCAGCGCCCCTCCCATTCTATGTGTAACATCCATGTGCACCAGCGCCCCTCCCATTCCATGTGTAACATCCATGTGCACCAGCGCCCCTCCCATTCCATGTAAAAAATACACCTCTCTTTTCTGCACAGCTCCCTTGGACAACAGCTCCCCTCTTTTTTGTCTTGATCTCCATTTGCAGACTCCCTTTTCTATTTGCAGCCTACTCTTTCATATGCAGCAACCCCTCTTGCATGTCCAGCTGACCTTGGGCAACCAAGGCCCTGGCGTTTGTGGCCCTTTACAGAAATCCAGCCCTGGTATCAGGTAATGTTAGGATATGCCGTTCTTCAGCAGTAAAAGAGCCAGTGTTAGCCAACCAGGCAAGGGCGAGTTCATTCTATTTCTGCTTCCCCCCCTCCCTACCCCAAAGCCAACCTTGTCGTAGCTCCTTTTCCTTGAGCAGCAGCCCTCCTCCCATTCCACGTGCAACCTTCTCTTTTGAATGTAAGGCCTGGTTCACATCTTCAAACTTGATTGGCCACTGATTGGCCAATTTTGCCACCTCCATGTACTGTAGTATGGGGGTTAACAGAATTTAAATACTATGAACCCACTGTGTAGGAAAACTCTTATACTACATATACTATATAACTTAGTTAGCATGCCTAAAAGCCCCTTAGCATGCCTAAAGCCCTTTAGGACACGGGAAGCAAAGTTTAGCACTGTGCTATGCGCGCAAAACATCGCAACGGATGTGACTAAACCGTCGCACCGGGGTGCCCCTAAAACATTGCACCGGGTGCCCCTAAAATGGCGCACAGTGCGATGTTTCAGGCGCACCTGGTGCAATGTTTTAGGGGCACCTGGAGTACAACGTTTTTGTCGCACCCGTTGTGACATTTCGCTCGCAGCGCACATCGCTAAACTTTGTGCGCGATCAATAAAAGCTTTGGACATGCTAACTGCTTAGCACCCTAGTTAGCACGCCCAAAGCTTTTGTGAATCGAGCCCATAGACTGGTAAAATAGGTCAGTGATTGGCCAATCAAAATTGAAGGTGTGCACCAAGCTTTAGAACCATATACAGCAGCCCTTCTCTTTCATGTAAAGTTCACTTAGGCACCAGTTCCCTTCTACCATGTGTTGCTCAACATTTGGAGGTTCCATTTCCATTAGCAGCCATCTCTTACAAATGTAACAACCGTTTTTCCATATCCACCTCCTTTGCAGCTGCTACCTCAGGCCCAGGCCATTTGGCCTTTCCAGAAATCCGAGCATTTGCATGGCAGTAGGAGAGGCAGAGGCTTTGACCGCACCAGAGCCCTTAAAGAGGAACTGTAACGCCAAAACGGCCCCTGGGGGGTACTCACCTCGGGTGGGGGAAGCCTCAGGATCCTAATGAGGCTTCCCACGCCGTCCTGCGTCCCTCGGGGGTCTCGCTGTAGCCCTCCGTGCAGTCCGGGCAGCGGTGACGTCATTATTTACCTTCCTGGCTCCTGCGCAGGCGCTCTGATGCCTCTCGGCGCCGAAGTAGGCGGAAATACCCGATCGCCGTCGGGTCTGCTCTACTGCGCAGGCGCAAGTTTCCGGCGCCTGCGCAGTAGAGCGGACCCGACGGAGATCGGGTATTTCCGTCTATTTCCGTGCCGAAAGTCGCCACAGCGCCCCCGCTGGAGCCAGCAAAGGTAAATATTGAAATGACAGTCGGCACAGTCGCCGGCTGTTCGGAGGGCTGCGGCGAGACCCCCGTGGGACAGAGGACGGCGTGGGAAGCCTCATTAGGATCCGGAGGCTTCCCCCACCCGAGGTGAGTACCCCCCAGGGGAGGTTTTTGTTGTTACAGAGTCTCTTTAAAGTTGAGCCAAAATTAACATATTGATGTTCAAGGGGAATATTTAATTGCTGTCCTTCTTGCATTGTTAATGGCACAAGCCTCAAACTTGGTACAGTTGGTCATTGGGCGACTGGGGCTCAAATTCAGAAAAGGGGGTGGAGCCAAAAACAGACAATCAGATTTGTTTAATTTCAATGCAAATTATTGATGCCAAAGACCGCAAAGCTCACAAAACAGTAAATGAGTAATTGTGTATTAGGGTTAGAAATAGTGGGCAAAGCCAACACCAGCCAAAGACATACCTGGGCAAAGCCGGGTCATCAGTGGGCAGAGACAAATACAAATTTCACTGGGAAAATGTAAACTGCAGCCATTTTTACACTATTAACGGCAGGGTTCTCAAACTTTGCACAGTTGGTCACTGGGTGACTGGGATTAATATTCAGAAAAGTGGGTGGAGCCTAAAAAAGCTAATCAAAATTCACATATTGATTTTCAAGGGGAATATTTCATTGCTGCCTTTCTTGCACTGTTAATGTCACAAGCCATAAACCTGGTACAGTTGGTCATTGGGTGACTGGGGTTTAAATTTGGAAAAGGGGGTGGAGCCACAGCCAATCAGATTTGTTTCATTTCAATGCAAATTACTGATCCAAAGGCTGCAAAGCTCACAAACGTGGTCACTGAATAATTGTGTGTTAGGGTTAGAAAAAGTGGGCAGAGCCAGCACCAGCCAAATACCTACCCGGGCAATGCCAGGCCATCAGCTAGTTATTAATAAATCCTTTCTTTTTCTTTGCTACATTTCTCTCACACAGTACCTGTCCTTAGAAAGTCATTTTTTGTTGGTCTGCATTATGTAATTATTATATATTATACATACTATGCCATATGGTCCCATTTTATTGGGCCCATGGTTCCATGGTTCAATCTTCTCCAGCGGTGGTCATGTCCATGCTTCTCACTTCTTAACTGCAGCTAGACTCTGAAACCTCTGACTTCCATGTGGCTCAGGGGGTTTCCGCAAAGACAACCTAACACACAAACTCCACGTGAGAGTGTTATGGCCCATATTTGAGCCGGTGACCTTAACAATGCTAGGAGAGAGAGCTACCCACTAGGTCACCATGCTGCTCAATTCAATGGGTCAGGAAATGAGGCTCAGTAATAAAATAGTCAGACAATCTAACATTACTTTACTGTACATAAAAATATATCTTTCTTCTGCCTTTCAGACTATGACTACCAGGGTCTTCAAGGATGCAAGGATTCCACCCCCTTGTGGAATGAATGTGTTATTGCAGTAAGTAAGCCAGTAAAATGGAGATTTATGCAAAATATTATTGCCATGATTTCCAGGAAATGGCATTCAGTTATCAAATGATTCACCTGAGAACAACAGGAGTACAGGGTAGGCACTGATTATTATTCTGCCTGCAATAAATGGCCAATAAACCAGCATAAAATGCCAGTAATTCCTATTGGACTCTACCCTTGTAGGATGAGTTTCTTAGTTTCACTTTATTTTAGTCAGGTTGCCCTTTGTCAACTGCTTGATCTTCTGTAACATAATACATTTCTATCAATTTCATGTTTCATATACAGTATGTCTGCATCATATTTCATATACCGTATATACTCAACTATAAGTCTAGACATTTAGGTCTGACTCACTAAATAAAAGTATAGGGGTCGACTTGTACACGAGTCACAGGCAACACTGAGCACACTGAGTAATGTGTGTACTAATAGTGACATTACCCTTTGTAGCCATTTATCCAGTTGTAAGTGACACTTTATTGATAAAGGAAATGCCAAGAAAACACCGGTCTGGAAGTCCTGGCCACAACAATTAACAAGGAAAGGGGCAGGGGGGAAATAATGGGCTGCAGGAAGGGGGGTGAATAACTGCTGCACTTGGGGACCTGGAGGAATTATTTGCTGCAGTTAAGGGACAAGTGGGGTCATTGGTTGCAATATTTTATGCAATGCAGTCCTTAACTCTTCTTGGTCCCCAAGTGCAGTTGTTAAATCCTCCTGCAGCCAGTAACTTTGATGGGTAGACTTATACTTGAGTCAATAAAACATTCCAGCATCACAGGGACAAATATTGGAGTCGACTTATACACAAGGTTGACTTATATTCGAGGATATGTCTGTATCATGTTTCATATATGTCTGTATCCTGCTTCAGAAGACCAAGCACTTGACAAAGGGCCCAAAATGTTGTGCTCATTGTTGGCTATCACTATTATAAGTGCAAAATAAAGTGAAAGTAGTGAAAGTATAAAATTCATCCTACAAGGGTAGAGTCCAGTTTGAAGTGCTTGCTCAGTAGAGTCTTGGTCAACTGGCGCCTGGGGATTGGCAGATACCAGATAAGAGTACATTGTGGTTGCTTGCCTAGCTAATACAGCACTATACCCCACTCTATATACATACCATGAACTCTGTATTAAATCGTAAAATGCAGTAATTAAAAGTATATTGACCTTGGGAGAGCTGTGGAACCCCATCAGGCACAGCAGAGCCCACACATAGCCTAAGAATGTGGCCTTCACCACTGTGAGCACTGCTGGCAATTTGTGCTGGTTGATTGAGACTGCTGGTTAGTTGAGTTCCAGATAACTGAGTTTCTACTGTATTTGGGTTGTTCTAGGGCTGGGACTCCCCATGATAAGTATCAAATTTGCAGAGAGGGATCTGAGAGCAGATGAGAGCAATAGGCGTGCATTTGTTTTCTGACAATATCCAAATAAAAATATCACATTGAAAAGCAAGGCTAAAAAAGTGGTTTGCTGCTGGTCCAGTTTCTTAGCTTGACTTTAGTTAAAAATATGTAGAAAAAAAATGTGATCCCTAAACACAGAAAAGCAGTCAGACACATGTCTGTGTGTAGGGGGTAGGGAGTCATTCTGTTGGCTGTGGATAATTCTCTGAGATGGAGTAGGTTGACCTCACTCTCACACAGGATAGTCATATCACTTTAGGTAAAGAACAGAGTTCCTGGAGGGTCATTAGAAAGAAAATTGTTTCTCTTTCTAGCCCAGTAAGAGGACAATGGAGGCAGTCTTTCCTTCACGGTGCCAGACAATGGCTACCAGGTGATTCCAGGCTGAGAAAAGAGGAAGGAGGCGCTGGGGGTCAGACAAACATGCTGTCTGGGAGATGAAAGGAGGAGGTTCTAGAAACATTGTAAAGGATAGTGAGCTGGATTATCCACTTGTGAGACATTTACTGTATAGAAGAATTAAATAGTAAAAACATTTCATTATTTAACCTGGTTGTATAGGATATAAAAAGCATCATGAACACAGCCTTATAGGGCTAGAGGTACCTGTGTACCATCCCCCCGGGACATCTGTGGTGCTGTAATTTTTTCCCCTGATGATGTAATGTACTATTGGCTTATTGATATCTCCCCATGCTGGCTGTTTTCATTGCTAATTTCTACACAGGCTTTAGCCACTCCATCAAGATAAGTTGAGGAACATCAGTAAACCTCAGATGGTAGGCTCCACAAAAGAATGTGGCAAATCAGTGAGCCTCAGATGGCAGTCTCCATCAAGGCAGGTTGAGGAAAATCAGTAAACCTCAGATGGTAGATTCCATCAAGGTAGGCTGAAGAAAATCAGTGTTTCAGATGGTAGATTCCATCAAGGTAGGCTGAAGAAAATCAGTGTTTCAGATGGTAGGCTCCACAGCAGATTGAGGGAAATGAGAAGTGAGCCTCAGATGGATAGGTTGAAGAAATTCAGTCAACTTCAAAAAAATCAGTAAACTTCATCAAGGTAGGTTGAAGAAAATCAGTAAACTTCAATGGTAAACTCCATCAAGGTAGGCTGAGGGAAATTAGTGAACCTCATTTGTACAGCTTTAAAAAAAATAAATATTCCTCACTACAGATTTTACTCTGGGACACTGTTTTGCAGAAAACAAATGGACACTTGTACAAATTAATCAGTTTCTAAGGCCTCATCATTCTCAGGTCCACAAGTATCATTATTTATTTTCCCAAAATCCACCGAAAGCCAGAGGTAATAGCAACCAGCGACTTTCAGTATAAGCAATTTGTCTCAAATGGTTCTGAGCTCACCCCCCTTAAAAAAAATATTGCTAGAACAGACATGGTTCTTCCTTTCCATTTTAGTAGCGATAGTGAGATACTAATAATTCCAGAATTCATGCACATTTAATGGAAAGAGTTTTAAGGTGTAACAATAGTGTCAGCAGGATAACAGATTTCTGATTATGTGGTGATCTGCAGAATCACCAACAATACAGATATAGTAAGCAAATGGCGTGTAAGACGTGACGGAAGTCACTAGCTTTATTGCACAAAGTGCAGTGATTGGTGCAAACAGTAAGTTTCTGATAGAATCTCAGCGGTAACCTCACCAGTGGCGATGGAGATTACAGATAGAACCACAGCGGTAACCTCACCAGTGACGAGGGCCCACTGGTGAGAGAGAATAGTCAGACAGATCAGGTAGGCAACAGACGGGCAGATAAGGTACAGAATCGACAAGCAAAATCAGAGTGAAGGATCAGATGGGCAGAGGTACAGAATCACAAGGCAGAAAGAATAGTCAGAGCAGGCAAAGAGTCATACACAGATAAATACAATTGGTATGTTTTTCACTACTGATTACAGCTATCAAAGGTCTGAGCGCTAACACGAAGTATTCACAACAACAGACAATGAGCAAATGACATCTCCCAGCTTAAATACAGAAAGCAATTCAAGCCGCCCGCTCAGAGGGCTGAACCAATCAGCAGCGTGTGATTGGCAGGTTGGTGTCAGCTGACCACAAGATCAGCTGACCCATCTCCTCAGATTATAAAGGTCCTGCCGCCCCGCTCGCGAGCGTGCTGACCTAATCTGAAGAGGAGAGACCTGTCCTACCAGGGGCTGTGCAAGATGTCTGAGAGGATGCGGCCGCCGCCGGGGTGACGTCAGGTGCGGAAGCGGCGGCCGCATCACTCTCCGCTGGTGAGGTAATACTGCTATACCTGACAAAAGGTCAGAGATAGGCCCTGGGAGGGAGGGAGGTCACACACCCACTACAGTATGGGAAATTACAGCTTAACCCTCCTGGCGGTTTGCTAAAAAATCGCCAGGGGGCAGCAAATCTTTTTTTTTTAATCTTTTTTTTGTTTTTTCATGTAGCGAGACAAAGTCTCGCTACATGATAGCCGCTGCTCAGCGGCATCCCCACAGCCCCTCCGATTGCCTCCGGCGATCGGCGATCAGGAGATCCCGTTCAAAGAACGGGATCTCCTGGAGGGCTTCCCCCGTCACCATGGCGACGGGGCGGGATGACGTCACCGACGTCATCGACGTCGTGACGTCAAAGGGGATTCCGATCCACCCCATAGAGCTGCCTGGCACTGATTGGCCAGGCAGCGCACGGGGTCTGGGGGGGGGGCGGCTGCGGCGCGACGGATAGCGGCGGATCGGCGGGTAGCAGCGGCGATCGGGCACTGCACGCAGCTAGCAAAGTGCTAGCTGCGTGCAGCAAAAAAAAATTATGCAAATCGGCCCAGCGGGGCCTGAGCGGTGCCTTCCGGCGGCATGGCCCGAGCTCAGCTCGGGCTTACCGCCTGGAAGGTTAAACAGGTAAAGCAAACAGGCAGTGGCGGCGCTACACTGGGGCTTGCCAGGGCTGAAGCCCCAGCAGAGAAACTGTAAGCCCCTCGGAAAGCCCCCCCCCTTGAAATAAGGGCCGACTCTAGCGTGGGGCGAGACACTTATCATTCCCTCACCTCAGGGAATGATAACAGGGGGGGGGGTCGTTTTACGCGCGGCGCCGTTCGGGAGATACAGCTATAGTTTCCGGGCTGAAGCAGACACTAGAGCTTCAGCCGCCTGGTCCACTTCTGTCTCCTCCTCAGCAATACCGCTCTGCACACACTGAATCAGGAAGTAGTGCAGAGCGGTATTGCTGAGGAGGAGACAGGAGTGGACCAGGCGGCTGGAGCTCTAGTTTCAGTCTGCTTCAGCCGGGAGACTATAGCTGTATCTCCCGCTCGGCGCCGTGCGTAAAAGGACCTCCCGTACGCTGAGGTGAGGGAATGATGGGGCTCCCCTCCCAGCCTCTGCAAATAGTCCCCCCACCCTCCTGACCAGGTAGAAATTTATGTTTATCGGCCAATTGGCATGCATAGGCTTTGGCTGGGCGGCCAATGCGGTCTTAGATCCTCACAATGACAGTGGGAATAATGCTTAAGTAGTCCATGTGCCAGTCATGTTGTTTTTAGGATGTTTTAAACAAGTTTGTGAATCACTTTTTGTATGACAATTTTGCAAGTTATAATTAAAATTAATTATGCACATGTAGACATACTGGTTTTCTATTTGGTAGAGAACGTTATGTGCATTTACTGGGGTAACACTGTCTTACGTGCATTTACTGGGGTAATGCTGTCTTACGTGCATTTACTGGGGTAACGCTGTCTTACATGCATTTACTGGGGTAACGCTTTCTCTTATGTGCATTTACTGGGGTAACGCTGTCACTTACGTGCATTTACTGAGGTAACGCTGTCTTACGTGCATTTACTGGGGTAACGCTGTCTCTTATGTGCATTTACTGGGGTAACGCTGTCTTACGTGCATTTACTGGGGTAACGCTTTCTCTTATGTGCATTTACTGGGGTAACGCTGTCTTACGTGCATTTACTGGGGTAACGCTGTCTTACGTGCATTTACTGGGGTAACGCTGTCTTACGTGCATTTACTGGGGTAACGCTGTCTCTTATGTGCATTTACTGGGGTAACGCTGTCTGTCATTATGAGCATTAACTGGTGAAAATCTGTCTCTTATGTGCATTTACTGGGGTAACGCTGTCTGTCATTATGAGCATTAACTGGTGAAAAGCTGTCTCTTATGTGCATTTACTGGGGTAGCGCTGTCTCTTATGTGCATTTACTGGTGTAACGTTGTCTGTCATTATGAGCATTAACTGGTGAAAAGCTGTCTCTTATGCGCATTTACTGGTGAAAAGCTGTTTGTCATGTGCATTTACTGGTGAAATGCTGTCCGTCATGATGTGCACGTACTTCATATTTTTTTTATATAACTACATTAGCTGGTGCATTTACATT
This sequence comes from Hyperolius riggenbachi, assembly GCF_040937935.1. Lineage (NCBI taxonomy): Eukaryota > Metazoa > Chordata > Amphibia > Anura > Hyperoliidae > Hyperolius > Hyperolius riggenbachi. The sequence goes on along the minus strand of NC_090651.1, from coordinate 37,199,266 downwards.
ACAGTTAGCCCCACCCACATGATGTCATGACCACGCCCATTTCATCGCCGCGGCAGATTCCTACCTATAACCCCAACCTGTCAGCCATTGTGCCCCCTTTGAGCCCCCCCAAAAACCTGAAGCTGGAGCCGCCACTGCAAACAGGGATGTGTTGAACTCGTCAGCACTAGCGCTGCTGTCTGTCTTTAACTACCTAACGACCGCCCCACGCCAATGGGCGTGGACGCGGCGGCATCCCCAGGACCGCCTAACGCCAATTGGCGTCAAGTCCTGGGGCTCTGATTTGCAGGAGATCATGCGCAGGCTGCGCGCGCATCTCCTGCTCGCAGGGCGGAGCGATTGCCACTCAGGAGACTGTTAGACGGCGTGATCACCGTCTATTTACGTAATACAGCGTTGCGATCAGCAGCAGCACTGTGCTGTGGACAGCCATGTGACACGACTGTCCCCCTGGGGGACAAGAGAGCGATCGGCTCTCATAGGCTGAAGCCTATAACAGCCGATCGCAGGATTGGCCGGCTGCAGGGAGGGGAATAAGGAAAAGAAAAAAAAATACATTTTGTTTAAAAATCGACAAATAAATATTTATTAAAAAACAAACAAACACCTGGGGGGCGATCAGACCCCACCAACAGAGAGCTCTGTTGGTGGGGGGAAAAGGGGGGAGGAATCACTTGTGTGCTGTGTTGTGCGGCCCTGCAGCTTGGCCTTAAAGCTGCAGTGGACATTTTAGCTAAAATTAGCCTGGTCTTTAGGGAGGTTTACCACTGTGGTCAAACTTAGCCTTTATTTGGCCATAGATAAAAAAAAAATAACTTTCAAAATGATTTCTTGAAAGCAGTGCCCAGGTCATGTGTGACGTGGCACCACTTAGGTCTGGAAACATAAGACCCTGCATAAGGATGGTCAAAGACATGCAAGCAATTCTGAGTTGATTCAGGGTTATGCCAACTTTGTATATAAATCTATGCAGCTTGGAAATGGACCAATAAAAGTCCCGCTAAGATGAAAGTCGACTTTTCCATTTTCAAAATGCATAGATTTGCAGCCAGAATTTGCAAATTCATGCATCAGCTCAGCATTTCTTGCATTTCATTAACAATCCCTAACTCTGCAGTGTTTAAAAGAGTAAGGTAGACACATAATATACCACAATGTTTTCACTCAGTTTCTGAGAACACAAGGATAGCCCTGAGAATAAATCTTCTAGTTTCTCCAAGTAGTCTACACCAAAAAGCATTTTTAGAAACGTACCTTGAATGAACTATGAAGAAAGGACAAGTGGATCCACCACTGACTGGCTAGTCAGAAACGTTAATATCCGTAATATTGGCCACACACAGCCGTAAATTTGAAAAGCCAATTGAACTTTCAAAAGATTCCTTTTTAAGACACTCCAATCCATAGTTCAGTGTTTCTCGACATTATTATTATAGCATATACGCCTTTATTTGCCAAGTACTGTACCTTCTATTGTGGTTGATGTCATCTCAAGTACCCGTTGACACATCGATGTTTGTTAGGAGTACTACGTAATTGTGTATGAATGTTTGCTAAACACTTCCTCACTATGGCTGTCAATTAAATATGAAATACATATTTAGGTTTGATGGTATTTAATCTGTTCCTTTTACTCCCAGATGAGCAGAGGGCATCTGTGAAGACTCTCCATTCAAATCTATTTGTTGCTATTCTTTTGATTGCATTCAATGTTTTTCCCATCTTTTTTTTTCTGAGGGGGGTCCTAGGTGTTTAGAAACTGGATTGCTTTGAGATAGGATGTTGGGGTTAGGTGTTTATGAAGGGAATTGCTTTGGGGTTATGTGTCTAGGAAGGGGATAGCTTTGGGTGGAAGGATTAGGTTTAGGTATCCATACAACAAGGGTTTTGCTTTTTAGTGGTGGGGTAGGATTAGACGTTTAGGATGGAGTTTGCTTTGGAAAAGGTTAGGTTTTTAGGTTAGGATTTTAGGAAGGGTTTTGCTTGGGGGGGTTGGTGTATGGGTTAGGTGTTTCAGAAGAGTTTTGCTTTTGGAGGGGGATTGGAATTAAGAGTTTAGGAAGAGAATTGCTTTGCATGGGAGGATTAGGGATAGGTGTTTAAAGCCAATGGGTACCGGTTAAAAAAAAGAAAAAGTCAGATACTCACCTAAGGAGAGGGAAGGCTCGGTCCTAATGAGCCTTCCCTCTCCTCTCCCGGTGCCCTCGGTGCTGCGCTGGCTCCCCTGTTCGCGTCCGCCGCCGCAGGGACTTCGGAGGTCTTCGGGAGCACTCGGGCTTCCGAAGACGGGCCGCTCCATACTACGTACGCGCGAGCACGTCATAGAGGGCGCTCGCGCATGCGTAGTATGGAGCGGCCGCGTCATCGGGAGCCCGAGTACTCCCGAAGGCTTCCGAAAGGTCCCTTCGGCATGCGGAAGTGGCAGTATTTGACCGAACTGGTCGAATACTGCCACAGGGGATCCTGCGCGGGACCGGGCACCGGGAGAGGAGAGGGAAGGCTCATTAGGACCGAGCCTTCCCTCTCCTTAGGTGAGTATCTGACTTTTTCTTTTTTTAACCGGTAAACATTCACTTTAAGAAGGGTTTTTGTTTTGGGAAGGGAGATTAGAATTTAGGGTTTCAGTGGCGTAGCAATAGGGGTTGCAGAGGTAGCATCCGCATCGGGGCCCTTGGGTCAGAGGGGCCCCGAGGGGCCCTTCCTCAAGCACAATATTAGCTCTCTATTGGCCCTGTGCTGGCAATAATCACTTCTACAGATGCTTTAAATAGTAGTGATTATCAACAATCTGTTTTCCATCCCCCTCTTGCACCTCTGATACTGTGGAAATCCTTGGTAGGTTTAGGTGCGCCGTATCAATTGTTGTGTGTAGAGTGCTTGGGGGGGCCCCATGTAAAATTTGCACCGGGGCCCATAGCTCCTTAGCTACACCACTGGTGGGCTTTCTTTGGTGTGGGTAGGGGGGTGATTAGGGATACGTGTTTAACTACCTAAACACCGCTCCATGCCAACGGGCGTGGCCACTTGGCAGCTACAGGACCGCCTAACGTCAATTGGCATCAAGTCCTTGGGCCGGCTACTGCAGGAGATTGCTCGCAGGCTGTGCGTGCATCTCCTGCTTGAGAGGCGGAGCTCCGCCCCGCCTTCAGTCTCAGAGCGGTGATCGCTGCTCGGGAGACTGTTAGACGACATAACCGCCGTCTATTTACATGGTACAGCGCTGTGATCTGCAGCAGTGCTGTGCTGGGGACAGCCGTGTGACATGGTCTGGTCTTTAGGGGGGTTTAGCACTGTTGTCCTCAAGTGGTTAAGAAGGGTTTTTGTTTTGGGAAGGGAGATTAGGATTTAGGGAGGGTTTTCTTTGGTGTGTGTGTGTGTGTGTGGGGGGGGGGGGGGTGGTTAGGGATAGTTATTTAGGAAGGGGATTGATTTTGGTGGTGGGGGATTAGGGTCATGTTTTTAGGTGGTGTATTGTTTTTTTTTTTGGGGGGGGGGGGGGTGAGGTAGGGTTAGTCACCAGGCTATTAGAATATATTAGCAACACCGTCGCCACCCATTGTAGAAATCTGCTGTTTTAACTGTTCAAGGAAGAAAGTAAAGGCCTCAAATTTGGTTCAGTCCCAAGCTATATAGAGTTTGCAACATAATTTGGATGAAGTTGGAAAAATGTGCAATTTATTGATCATCTCTTGTTATAGTAGTGAACACCAGGTCCACAAAGGGAAAAAATGCATTCAAATACTTTGGTTGCCAGTCTGCCACAGATCACTACTTTAAGAAGTACCAATACATGTCCATAATAAAAATCTACACCTTGCATATCACTACTTCTTTTGATTATCAGTAAAAGGTCCTGACTGACCACCTGTTACTACATTGATGTGAGTAACTGCTGCCCTTCTCCATTTTAGGGTAATCTTGGCACAGCAACCACACTAGCAAAAGGTACAGAATAAAATCATCATTTTTAAACATTCAGTGTTATAAATTCGAAGGATAAGATTTTGGAACATGCAGAGAAAGAAAATGCCTATAATATAATCAGACCGCCACTTCTTTGTGATTAGGCCCCATGGATACAGCTGTAGCAGAAAGCATGTTGCCATACATGTCATCGTACATACGTGTCACTGGTAACAGGAGACCATTTGTTGTGCTTTGTACCAGGTCAAGAACAGCTGTAATTGTGGAAACGTTGGAATGCTAATGACCTGCGCTGGCTGCACAATGTCATTAGATGCCAGAGAAGGAGATGAGCTGACATCCTGACTTCCCTTTACTAGCACAGATAATATTCCACAACCTCTCTTCATCGTGATTGATCTAAGTGAGACGTGCTGCACAAAGACGTGATTATCTTCTATGGCTATAAACTCCGGTGAAGACTAGAAAACAGCCAATGAGCAAATAGAATTCAAAACCAACTCTAGGATATTTTCCTTATTTTATGAAGGATAACAGCAGGCTGGGGTAGTGGTTTGTAGTGATAAAAGAAAATGCCAATATTCTTTTCACATTCATTTTCAGGAAGATAATGTTAAAGAGAACCTGTACTGAGTAAAATTATTTAAAATAAACACATGAGGTAACTTCAAATGAACATTACATAATTACCTTGCCATCAGTTCCTCTCAGAAGCTCACCATTTTCTTCTTACAGTGATCCCTTCCAGTTCTGACAACATTTTGTCAGAACTGAAATATATCAGTTGCTGTCAGTTATGTATCAGTTGCTGTCAGTTACAGCTGAGAGGAGAACTGATGTGTGCATGTTTCCCTATGGCTCAAGTGGGCGATGTTACAGTTTAACAGTGTGCTGACCAGGAAGCTGTTATAGGGTTATAGCCATTTTCAAAATGGAGGACGGAGAATTCCCTTGATCACAGTGGACAAACAGGAGGAAGGAGAGGAAAAATAGATTGAGTAGTAGACCACACAGGAGGTAAGTATGACTTGTGTATGTTTATTTTGACTTTTATTTTCAGTTTAGGTTTTCTTTAAAGAGGAACTCCAGTGAAAATAATGTAATAAAAAAGTGCTTCATTTTACAATAATTATGTATAAATGATTTAGTCAGTGTTTGCCCATTGTAAAATATTTTAAATCCCTGATTTATATTCTGACATTTATCACATGGTGACATTTTTACTGCTGGCAAGTGATGTAGCTGCTGCTTGCTGATTTGACAGTTGGAAACTGCTGTAAACAGCTATTTCCCACAATGCAACAGGGTTCACAGACAGGAAACTGCCAAGAGTACGTACTCAGAATTTCTTTGCGGGAGGGGTTTCACCACAATATCAGCCATACAGCGCCCCCTGATGGTCTGTTTGTGAAAAGGAATAGATTTCTCATGTAAAAAGGGAGAATCAGCTACTGATTGGGATAAAGTTTAATTCTTGGTCGGAGTTTCTCTTTAAATGTGATTTTCGAGTGAAAATGCCATGGAAAATAAGTTTTGTTATTTTTTGTGGGTTTTTTTTTTTATGTGCGCAGTACAATAATCGAGTTTTCACACTTTTCATAAATTGTCACGGTACAATTACGTTTTTTTGCGTTTCCATGAAAAATGTGCAAATACTAACTATTTTCTCAAAAAACGAAAACAGCATTTTCCGATACGAAAATTACATTGGCAAGCAACACTAGTGGTTAGCGCTCTTGCCTTGCAGCGCTGGGTCCCCAGTTCGAATCCCAGCCAGGGCACTATCTGTACAGAGTTTGTATGTTCTCCCCATGTCTATGTGGGTTTCCTCCGGGAACTCTGGCTTCCTTCAACGTCCCAAAAACATACAGATACTTTGGCTTCCCCCTAAATTGGGCCTAGACTACGATACACGCTTTGGCATATGACTATGGTAGGGATTACATTGTGAGCCCCTTCAGAGGGACAGCACGTGTGTACAGAGCAGGGACAAGGTCCTCCAGCACCCAAGGCTGAGACACCAAAGTGTGCCCCTCCACCCTAGTGTTGGGCGAACAGTGTTCGCCACTGTTCGGGTTCTGCAGAACATCACCCTGTTCAGGTGATGTTCGAGTTCGGCCGAACACCTGATGGTGTTGGGCCTTTTAGTTCGGGTTCGCCCGAACTGCTCAAAGCCCGGCCGAACAGGGCCCTGTTCGCCCGAATATGGCCCCTCTATGGGGTCGCAGGCATAAGGGGGGAGCATGCCCCAATCGCGGGGGGGGGGGGGGTTCGGAAATTCCCCCCACCCCCTCCGCTAGCGTTCCCCCCTCTGCCCGCTTCCCCATAAAAAAGTTTGCGTAAAGTTAAATAGTACCGGCGTCACGTGTACCCTCGTATGCGTCATCACGTAGAGGACGTGAGGTCAGAGAAAGGGCGGAAGTACCACAAGGGTACTACCGCTGAACCGCCCACTGCCCGGCCTCAACGCGTCCTACTCGGACTCCTCCTCCTCACTCACACCAATGCCAGGCCAGCCACTGCAGCAGCCACCACCGGTACTATTTAACTTTACGCAAACTTTTTTATAGGGAAGCGGGCAGAGGGGGGAGCGCTAGCGGAGGGGGTGGGGGGAATTTCCGACCCCCCCCCCCCCGCGATTGGGGCATGCTCCCCCCTTATGCCTGCGACCCCATAGGGGGGCCGTATTGCGGCATGTTCGGGACCCCATTGACTTGCATTGAGTTCGGGGTTCGGGCCGAACATGCCGAACATCTGGCCCATGTTCGGCCTGTTCCCACCCCAGCTGTCACTCACTGATTGCTGTTAGACTAAGAGGGCCACAGGGCCCACAACCTCCCCAACACCTTAATATCTAGTTATCTGGCTTGCAGTCACTGCTATGTATCCCCTTTTCTTATTTCTTTCTGCTTCATACACAATTAGGAATGACAGCTGAATGAATTGTGCGCCCCCTGCTACACTGCGCCCCGAGGCTGGAGCCTCTCCAGCCTATGCCTCGGCCCGGCCCTGCGTGTGTACGTCTTGTTTGAGGTAGCACAGCTCAAACTCGACCCATATAAATGTCCAGTATGAGCGAACTAGTTAAAAGGATGTAAATTTGGCAGCCTCCATATTTCTTTCAACACCATGTCAGTTAAAAAAAAACAAAAACATTTTCTAACAGAGATCAGTACACACTGTAGCATGTTTATGATCAATACTGTATAGATACATAGTAACATCTTATGTTGTACATACTGAAGTTAACATGCCAGTATTTAAAAAAAAAGTCAAAAATGTAATTATATTATTATTAATATTATCTATATAGCACTAACATCTTCTGTAGAGCTGTATACAGTATATTGCCTTATCGATCCCATTTCATGCATCCCATTTTAAAGGGACTAACAGCTGACATTATCAAAAAGATTTTATACATACCTGGGGCTTCCTCCAGCCCCAGCCGCTTGGATTGCTCCCAGTCCCAGCCTCCCACGCTGCCATTCTCCGCTGCCCGCACCTACGAGAACCGGGTCCCGTTACTGGCGTCATCAGAGCCAGCCTACGCAGGAGAAGTGCGCCCTCTACGTATCTCTCCAGTGGCTGCTGGAAAGATACGCACTTCTCTTAAGCTAGGCTGGCTCCGACTGATGGAAGTGCAGGGAACCGGTTCTCGTAGCTGCGACCAGCGGAGGACGGCAGCGTGGGAGCAATCCAAGCAGATGGTGCTGGAGGAAGCCCCAGGTATGTGTAAAATATTTTTAATTTTCAGCTCTGGCACACTTTAAGACACTTTAAGTACACTTAAATTTAAGTACATTTGAACTTTACAGAATGATTCTATGGCGTTTATTGTCCATTTCATTGGATTGGCCACTGGATAGCCATAACACTTGTAATTTATACCTTTTTGCTATTGTTGGTGTTCAAAAGTCATCAGCTAAAAAATTGTTTGCTCATCCATCTCTCTCCATCCAAAGCCGTGTGGGAACTGAATTGGGGAAATCGAGCCAAGCTGTTCTATAAAGATAGTACCTGTGATGAGCGTATAACTCACTTTTTGATGCTCTTGTGATGGGCAAATAGACGAGAGCCCTGATTTTTAGGGAATGTGGATCATCTCTATAAGCCATCTAGTACAGACCTTGTCCTCTCAGTTTATTGTTTTTAATAATCTATTTATGTGGTCATCTGAAGTTCTGGCTACCAGTAATGGGCTGCACTGTGGACCTGAACAGATGTCTACTTTTTATGCTTTGCTGTGATTTTCGCCACTGAAAAAAAATGAAGTTTGGCTCAAAGATATACAGGATGATATTCCTTTGTTTCTCTCTCGTTTATTTCTTCGTAAAGACTGGTTGGATTATGTGATGTTGACCTCCCACCAAAATTCCAACCTTCTATTATAACCACAGTTCTCAGGCAACCTTAGAAACACCTTTCCCCATTGGGGTAAATCTCCGCTTTGGTTGGGATATTGAATTTAGTGCTTCCATCGCAAAAATGGGTAGCTCGTACATCGGACCCAAAGAACCCAACCAATAGTTCTGAGTTAGATAGTGCCCTCTCAGAATCTAAAGAACCCAATTACTAGTTCACATCTGGGGAACATGATCAATTAATCTGAAAAAAAAAACAGCAAAAGCTACATAGGAGAGAGTTGGGTAGTGGCTTCTCTGAATTTAAATAACCTAATTACTAGTTAAAATCTGGGGAACACGATCAGTTAAGCTGCCAAATAAAACCTGCAAGAGGTACCTAGGACAAAGGTAGCTCCTCCTGAGGCATGTGATTTAGGCGTCATGCGGCTCTTGGTAATCAGGACGCGGCCAAAGTCCACAATTTTAATTGCAGCTACAGTCGAGGCCGGTGTATAATTTGGGCAATGGACATAGCCGGAGTCTGAATTCAATTAGAGAATGGATGGATAGTGTAAGGAGAAGGGTTTACAGTAGGGCTAGATGAAGGATTAGCTGGGGAGGATAAATGTAAGGAGGAGGTAGAAGCCTTACAGGGCCGGCCCGCCCATGAGGCGGGGTGAAACTTTTGCCTCAGGCGGCACTTCTGGAGGGGCGGCAGCCGCCCGTCTGTGTGTGTGGGGGGCCGCCCGAGCTGGAGGGGATAGCGGGCAGGAAGGGGGTATTGGGCCTAGCGGCGGGGAGGGGGGTCGGACCCCCCCCCCCCCCCTCGCCTGGGTCCCCCGTCCTCCGCTCCCCTCCAGCTTTAGAAGTGAGGTCGCTGGCTGCAGCTATATTGTAAGAGGCAACGGGCGGGGAGGACTCACCTCTTCCTCGTTCCAGCCCGAGCCTGCGCTCCACTGACGTCACTTCCTGCTACGCCGCAGGAAGTGATGTCAGTGGAGCGCAGGCTCGGGCTGGAACGAGGAAGAGGTGAGTGATCCCCGCCCGTTGCCTCTTACAATATAGCTGCAGCCAGCGACCTCACTTCTAAAGCTGGAGGGGAGCGGAGGACGGGGGACCCAGGTGAGGGAGGGGGGGGTCCGACCCCCCCTCCCCGCCGCTAGGCCCAATACCCCCTTCCTGCCCGCTATCCCCTCCAGCTCGGGCGGCCCCCCACACACACACATGGCTTGGGGGGGGGGGGGGGCGGCGATTTTTTTGAATTTTGCCTCAGGCGGCAAAAAGTCTAGGGCCGGGCCTGAAGCCTTAGTATTGCAGATAATCTACTAGCGGCTTTTACCAGCGCCCACATGTTCTTGACACACTTGTCTCATCTGGGGAAGATGAACAATTATCAGACAGAGAAACCAGCAAGAACTAAATAGGACAGTTATCGCCTACACTGAATCCAAAGATCCAAACCACTAGTTGGAAATTAATGAATTAACTTGGCAAATCAACTAAAAAGCAGATGCATATCTGGAGGGATGCAGGCATGACACGTGCCCCAGGCGACCTCCCTCTTCAATCATCAGGGGGGGGGGGGGGCGCAGTGCTGCTGACAGCATTCCTGAGTCTAAGGGAGCAACAATCATCCAGCAGCCTGCCCGTCTCAGCCTTTGTCTTATATCTACATTACAAGCTATTGAGAGGTGAGCTCCGAAGTTTTCCCTCACTCCCTACCATGTCTCAGTCCCCTGAGATAGCAGCAGATGCTCCTGGTCTGGAGGTTACAAGATCTCACATCCATTCAGCTCTGTCATTCACACATTCCTCAGCCTTATCTCAGTGGGCTTTTTACTTACTTTTATTTATGACACTCTCTGCACTTTAACCATTACGCTGCTGGCATCTCTGTGGCCAGATTTAACAACCTCTCTCTTGTACAGTGTACCTCAGTTGTTAAAATGCATTATATTTCTAGCTCAGTAGCTATCTACTGATATTTAATAGGTTGTCAGCCTTTTAATATGTTATAATTGTCACTGCAAATGTTTCATTGCTTTCATTCATATGAGAGTGGTGGCTGCCATATTTATTTCCTTTTAAACAATACTGGTTGCATGGAAATCCTGCTGATCTTTCTGGTCACCTGAGACAAGCATGCAGCTAATCTTGTCAGATGTGTGATAGACATTTGATCTGCTTGCTTGTTCAGGTTCTATGGCTTAGGCAGGGATCACACTTGTTTTTCAGTTTTCAACTCAGCTTTTTCTGCGCACATTTTCTGCACACCAAGAGTGTTTCTATGCAGAGAAATGTGTGCTTTTTTTCACAACAGTTAATGTAATTGATACAGAAAACTGACAAAATGAGCAGAATTATCATGCAGAATGTCAGTTTTTTTTTCTGTGCAAGAAAAACACATTAAGTGTGAACTAGCCCCTTGATTAACATGAGTTTTCAGTTCTTCTGTGCAGAAAACACGTATGAAAACAGTCAAGTATGTTCCCTGCCTTAAAGTATTAGAGGCCGAGGATCAGAAGGATAGCCTAATTTATTTCATAGTGACTGTTACATTCTGGTATTTGTGTGCGTGTGTGTTCTGAATGCATGATGGGGTTACCCTGTCCAAAAAGGTTAGACAGGATGCTGTTGATTGTAGGTGGGGGGCGCAATTTTAGTATTTGCCATGGGCGCTGTCTTGCCTAGATACGCCACTGCTAAAAAGAGCTACATAAAAATAGACTTGCTGCAAAGTATGCCTGATTCAAGCCAGAAGAGGGATCAGAGGATCCAATCAACTTGCCCCCACTTCCCCAGTGGTAAATCATGGCCACTAATCAGTTTAGTAAATGGTGTCTTCAGTGGCGTAGCTAAGGAGCTGTGGGCCCCGATGCAAGTTTTACAATGGGACCCCCCAAACACTCTATACATAGCAATTTATACGGTGCACCAAAACCTGGCAATGGCAACTACAGTGTCAGAGGAGCAAGAAGAGGATGGGAAACAGCTTGTTAATGTTTACTACTATTCAAAGTTTCTATAGAAGTGATTATTATGAGCACAGGACCAATAGAGGACTAATACTGAAGTTCAGGGAGGGCCCCTCTGGCCCAAAGGCCCCGATGCGGTCGCAACCTCTGCAATCCCTATTGCTACGCCCCTGGGTGTCTTCTGGTTGGTCACTATGGACAAGCTGTGCTCCATGCTTTGTTCTTTGCCATGTCGGTTAAACCAATGCACAAAGTTTGATTACATCACTGTCCAAGAAGTCTGATCTTAAATAAAATACAAGCAAGTTTTACTGCTTGGTCTATCAAATGTAAGATTTATTGGGAACCTGCTTAAAGCTGCAGGGGACAAGTCCATTACGGAAAACGTCAATTTTTAATTTTGCAGCGCTGCAGACTAATATGAAGACAAGCAGTAATAGCATTCATGAATCAACATGCCAATAGCTGGTCCTCAAAAAGCCTCACTGATTTTTCTCCAGTCCAATCAGCTAATGGTCTTCAATGGGGTTTCCAGAGTCCCGGGGCCTTTGATGTAAACTTCCCACCTTCAGAGAAAAATCAACTAGGCTGACCTGAACATGATGTTAAATCAATTTACTCTTAATAAAAGAAAATAATTACACAGCTTTGTTGTGTGGTTGACCTCATGTTTTGATGTGGTGTGAAAAGAGGAAGAAGTTTGAGAAGTTTATGATTTTCTTGTGTTTTAGGCAGAGGATGCAAAGAGGTTTGGAAAAGAAAAGTTGTTCTCTGGATTTAAAGAGAGACTGAAGCCACTTTAAAAACTTGTTTTTAATATGGCCAATGTTAAAACGCCGCATTACTGTGGCAGAACGAGCTTTTTATAACCCCCAAATCTCCGGGCCAAAAACTGGGGAGCGCTTCCTTGCAGAGGCAGAACTTAGAGCTGTAGCTTTGCCTCTACTCGCGTCAATCCCCGCTAATCGCCGCCTCTCCCCACCTCTCTCAGTCTTCTTTCACAGAGAGGGGTGGAGAGAGGGGGCAATCAGTGGAGGATTGACGCTAGTGGAGGCAAAGCTACTGTGCTAAGCTCTGCTTCCCCAGGCAGAAAAATCCATGAATTTGAAAGACGTGGATTTTTGCCCCAGGATTTGGGGGTTATAAAACCCTCTGTTAGGCTTGGTGGTGTATTCTCCACAGTCAGCATGCAACGCATGAGCTGACGTGAAGGAGGTACACACACTAGCACAATGAAACAGGCTATCCCTAGTATAGTGGAGGGGAAGACTGACTCCAATAGGAGATTGTGGCGCACAGAGCCGGTGCAGATCCGACAGCCACAAACAATACTTTCGCGATAACGTCTCAGCGCAAGGTAGCGCTGAGCGCATAAACCAGAACTTAGAAGATCAGGACAGGTAGACAGAATGAACGCTTGCAGGCTAGCCGCTACTTAGTGACAGCAAGCGTCCACAACAAGACAGACTGGAGTGAGGCAACCAATGTGTTTGCAGCGATGGCGTGCCTCACAAGGACAGGACAGGATAGTCAGGAAATAGCAGAATCAAGATAGATGACCGTAACACAGACAAATATACAATAAGTATGTTTTCCTAACGTATTACAATTACAGCTATCAATGAAACTATTTGTAACGTCTGACTAACATATGTATATATTGGCAATGAACCGATATATGACATAAGCAGGAACACTGACTTGGACTGGAGCAATACAGGGAACAGGACTCAGAAGGATTCGCTATCTCTTCGCAGAGATGAACGCAATCCACAAACGGTAACAGAACAGGATTCAGAAGGATTCGTTATCTCTTCGCAGAGGCGAACGCAATCCACAAACAGAACCAGGAGCAGGATAACTAACTCAGCACGGGTGATCACGATACGCGCAAACTACCAAAACGTGCTGGAAAGCTGACTAACTGAACACAGGATATAAACAGTTCGTGTACGTATACATCAGCGACACTGATGTATCAACGTAACACGAATACAAGGAAAATAACAAACGTGCTGGTATGCATATAAATTGGCAATGAACCAATATACGATGCAAGACCAGCAAAGTATCTTTAGAACAAGAAACACGATCTGAGGCTGAAGCAACAGCAAGACAGGCTTAAACTGAAGCTATGATAACCCGAGGAGTCCTGCAGGAAGCAGATCTTTATACTGAGGTCATCCAATGGGAGCAGACATGCAGATTCCCACACAGGTGAATGATAATCAGTCACAAGCTGACAGCAGGGAAAGGCAGACAAAGCTATGCAGCTTGCATGGAAAGAGATCAGAACTGCCTGAGCTGCAGCACTACTACTGCCAGCAGTACCTGCTGCAGCAGCGATCATGACACCCTCATTCTGCCGCGGGAATGCGGCGCTTTAACACTGGCCATATTCCTTAAAGTGGACCCAAATTAAAAAAACAAGATTTCAGAAATAAAATCTATTTTCTAAATTATAATAATAAATAGCAGCCTTTTTACAGCTGCATGATGACAAATATAAAATATTCTACATTTAGTGAAGGAACTCCTCCCTTCCTTTCATATTGCCGGGACAGAATCCGGCAAACTGGTGGAGTAGGTGGTGTCCGGCAAAGGAGGAATTGCTAATGGCTGCCACCTGTATAACCCTAGTTATGAAAAGAGAAGGGTGAAAAGCATGCACTGAAATGCTCATAGGCTTGACGGAGTGTTTATTTATCTTTGTATGTGTCAGAGTGGTGCAACTAAATATTTTGAATTAAACACAATGTTTGGTTTGGGTCCGCTTTAAGCTAACTAACAGGTAAAAACAAGTTTTTAGGGTGGCTTTAGTGTCTCTGTAAAGGTCATCCTGTCATTAGATGATGCTGGCGGAGCTCTGGGATAGCAGCATATTCCCTATTTTATCTTTGAAATGCTAATGCCCGTAGGATTCATTAGGTGTATGGATCCACAGATGTGTGCGTTTATTTCTAACACTCACTATCTAGTTTTATATGCTGCATTTGTCTTTTGGATTGTTATTTAAACTATGACTACACTAGGAAAGGTGTTGCTTCGATGTCTTTTTTAAGTGACACTGAAGCGAATAAAAACGTATGGTATACTGTATGTATATTTATATATATTTGTAATTAAAAAAATTGCAATTTATTGACTCTACCAGTTTCAAGTACCCCCTATAAAAAGCCCAAATACTTCAAAGGGGTACTCATACGGAACCTACTTTTTAACGGACCTCACACTGCTTAAATTAAAAATATACAATATTCATAAGTAACATTTCATGAATGAAATATTTAGAAAAAATAGGAAATTGTTTTTTTTACACTTTTTTTATGATTTGGTACAGAACAAAAAAATAGAAAAGATATTAGCAAACATTATGTATTCTCACATCTCTCACGCAGCTTTATATTCTCAGCTGAAATAATGCAGTTTAACAAACTGAAACTCTTTCTACATAAATCAAAGAGTGCCCTCTTTTTAGTAACAGCGGAGTGGGTTTTTAGCGAGAGCGCGTTCGCTGAAGAAGAAATCCACAGAAGTAGGTCAACTAAAATAAGCTTTCCAGGAACAGTGCTATGGAAGTGCTACGGATAATAATGGTAAAATCCACTAATTCGGCTGACTTAAAATACTGGAGCGCGTACTTCACTCCAAATCACCGCATCTGACTGTCAGCTACAGTTAAAGGGACTCCGAGCACCTCTCATGGGTATGCCTAGAGACTCCGACCAGTAATGCAAAGTACTTAAAGATGCATACCATTAAATAGCTTGTGCTCTCCTCTTTCATTTGATGTCTGAATCACCATTCTACACCAAACAGTTTTCGTGCGATTTCAATTTAAAAATTGCGGCTGCCATCTTGGCTATGTTATAACTTCCGGGTCACCCCTGTCTTCTCTGTTAGAGAAGTGCATCACTGAATGAAGCAGGAAGAGGAAGTGACACGCATGGCCATTGCAAGAGGCTCCTCCAGAGAGGTCATAGCATGACTTTGTTGGAAGTTGTCTGTGTTAAAGGCATGCCCATGAGAGGTGCTCGGAGAACTCTTGCACAGGACAGAAGGAAAACATAGAGAAATACACCCTGTATGTATTTAGAGAGTTTAGCCTGTCTGATGCACCCTCATCTTTGACTAATCACCACTGTAATTTGATCTCTCAGCTGTGTCAGCTCAGGAATCTCAGCTAATTGATAAAAACAGGATGTTGTTCACAATATGTCTGCTTCTATAAAAGCAGGAAGTAGAGACACTGGAGATTTATTACAGGATCTCTTTCGGCTGTAACAAAGAAATGTTTTTTTCTTTAAAGGTTATTATGCTGTTGCTTATCTTTTAGAACAGAGAGGAAGTTCTGAATTCAGGTCTACTTCAAGGCTAAAGTCAAAAGTAAAAATATTAATGAAATAAATAAAATCACACCCATAGGACAGCTGCACACAAGCCCTTTTACAATTTAACGCTATTAAAAAAAAATGACCTATTCTATTTCATCTTGATGAATCCAAACGGTTCTGTCCTGCAAGCACAGCAAAAATGCTTAGCTTCTGAACGAAATTTACCAGAAACGTTGTTATCCTTCCTTCCTTCTGTGATTGGCTGCTGCTTTTCCTAGGAGTCAGTACAGCCAAATTACAGGCGTTCTTTAACGTATTATTATCAACCAGTTTAGCCTGTGGGTATTTTTCATCTTATGCATCAGAGCAATTTTCACCTCCCATTCATTCGCCAATAACTTTATCACTAATTATCACAATGAATTGATCTATGTCTTGTTTTTTTTCCGCCACCCATTAGGCTTTGTTTGGGTGGTACTTTTTGCTAAGAATTATTTTTTTCTAAATGCATTTTCACAGCAATATTAACCACTTACCCCCAGCGGTACGGATATCTCCGTCCCTTTATCCATCCTTGCACCCCCAGGGATGGAGATATCCGTGCCTCCCGCACTCCTGCTGCTGCCCGCGCTCCCGCTCGCTCCCGCTTTTGTGCAAGCCGCCGCCCGCTCGCCCGGAGATCAATGAATGGGAAAAACCATTCTCGTTCGTTGATCTAAGCCCCCGCAATGATCAGCTGCTTCTATGAGAAGAAGCGATCATTGTGAAAAAAAAAAACAGTTTCCCAGCCTCCTAACACTTCTTGCAAGCGTACTTCCTGTACGCTTGCAGGTCGCATAAACAAAAAGTTACTTTGGCCATCTTGTGGCCAAATAGTAAAACTACACCCTAAAGCATTTTTTATACACAAATACAATAGTTTTACACTAAAAATTAACTCATTACCTCCCACACTCCCCAATTTTTTTTTTTGTAATGAAAAAAAAAATAAAAACATTTTACAATATAAAAAATACATAATACTTTAGGGACTGAACTTTTTAAATATTTTTGTCAAGAGGGTATAACACTGTTACTTTATAAACTATGGGCTTGTAATTAGGGATGGACGCAAAACTGAAAAACATGCACCTTTATTTCCAAATAAAAATGTTTCGGCCATTATAGCTTTAAAATAATACATACTACAAAAATGAAAACATATGGGCTTGATTCACAAACCCGTGCTAACAGTTAGCACATGAAGTGCCCCTCGCGGACTTTTGCACACGCAAAGTCTCGCGATTACGCGGTCGCAGACATTTGCACGCAACAACGTGGACTTTTGCGTGTGATCAAAAGTCTGCGTTATCGCGCACAATTGTCGCGAGCAACACTTCACGTGCTAACTGTTAGCACGGGTTTGTGAATTAAGCCCTATGTATTTTATATGCCCATATGTACCGGTTATTACACTATTTAAATAATGTCTCTATCACAATGTATGGAGCCAATATTCTAATTGGAAATTAAGGTGCATTTTTTCATTCACACCCTTAGGTAACTATTTTTTTTATTTGTTTGTTTTGTTTTTTTTAATTGTAATTTTTTTTTCATAAAAAAAATTATTTGGGTAATTTTTGGTGTGGGAGGTAAACAGTTAATTTTGAATGTAATAATGTGTGTTTATTTTATTAAAAAAAGAATGTATGTAGATATAGTTTTACTATTTGGCCACAAGATGGCCACAGTAAAATCACGTCCAGGTGACTTAAATGGTTAATTATGGTGATCCAACATATTCCATAGTGCTGCCAGAGGCGCCGAGCTCGCTGATATAATACAGATGCTGTGACTCCTACTGTATTTTGCCTGAGGAAGCGGGATGTTTGGCCCGTGAAACGTGTCGCAATGTTTTTTGGAGTTCCGAATAAATTGTTGACTGTCTGAAATGCAGTCCTTGCCTGTGTCTGTTTGGAGGGGGTAAGACCACCGCTGCCTCCTCTGTTTAACCAGTTGGTTTTTTAAGTTAATTTAATTACCTTTTATTCTTTTGGCGCCTCTGTATCTTTTACACTACATTGAGTCCACCCTGGGTGGAGGGTTGTCACCCTATTTTCCTGTCTACAGAGAGCGACTTCTTATTCCTGAGTGGGGTCAGGATTGTTCTCCCCACCTGCCTATACAGTGGTTGCCTGTTGGTAACTCTTGTTTGCAAGTATCATTTTAACTTCTCATTTATTTGTTGTCCCCAAGACGCATTACACTATTGGGGCTCTTGGTGTCCCTCTGCTTTATTTAGGGGCATAACAATAACCTCCCAGATCCCCAAGCAGCATTGTCATGGGACCCCTGCAGCCTCTCCTCCCCCCCCCCCCCCTCAAAAAATGTGCCCAGTCACACACACTTTTCATTACCTTCCCCCACCCTCTCCCCATTTTGATAAATAAGTGCAGTGATGCAGTGTAATATTCCCCTGCTTTAGGTCCTTCCTTTTTCCCAGCAGCCACTTCCGTCCTGATCACATGACATGTATCAAGAGCTGGCCGTATAAAAGCATAGAGTGCTCAGCTGCTGGGAAGATGAGAATTGATGCAACGTTGGTGCAGGGAAATATTGCTCCTCAGCGCTTACTGTGCAGAAGAGGGAGGAGGAAGAGGCCCCCGTAACCCATGGGCACTCCTGCAAGTATCACTAGGTTATGCCGCACATGGATTGGGGGCAGGGCTGCTGTACAAGTGTTTGGATATCATATACAGAAAAGGTGGGTGGATGCTCTGTATGGAAGAGATGGGTGGAGGCTGTCTATGGAAGAAGGCTGAATATGGAAGTGGAGGCACAAGACAAGTTGGCCAAGGGGAAGAAAATGTATCAATCCGGCCTTGTACAGAGGTCACCCAACATTAGATTATTACAGCTTCAGGCAAGTTTTCGAACATCTCCTTAGTTGTGCTTTAAATACATATATACAGAAAGATGCTCTACACACACGCTATTCCTAGAGTTGCCATCCCAACAGCTCATCCTGTGATGTTCTTCACTAATTAAACCCTCTGGAGTTCCATGACCTCAGGATGAAATATACAGGGAGACACAAAGCCATCCATTGGACTGACAGGAGTGTGCTACTCATTACGGGCACAAAACTTAGCAACCGACTTTTACAATTTAATGCGGGATGTCAGCCTCCTGCTCTCCACAGACATACATCTAATATATGGTATCCCTTTATACGACCTGACAGTAATATATCATAGAGGTGGTGCATACATTACGTGCGTGAAGCTGGATGTAGGCATCATGTGACTCCAATGCCTTTGATATGACTCAAGCAGACAAATTATGAGGAACACATCCAAGACGTACAATGGAGCAGTTTATTAAGCTTCATTAAGTTTTATACGCAAGACAAGTCCTTCTCACATGATTCACCATGGCTCAGTGGTTGGAATGCTACTCCTTACCATGCTGTGAGATTGAGATCAATTAAGAAAACAACATACTGGTAGGTTAATTGGCTTATATATTATGTTTGACCCTAGTCTTTGTGTTTATGATGCTTAGCTGTGATGTAGGAAGGTAGGACGGTAAGCATGGATGCTTCTGTATTTACCTCGAGCTTTGTTAGATTTTCCTTTAGGTAAAAATATGGAAAGGCTAAATGAAATAAAAATAATAAGTGTCTTCAGTATTCTGTTGTGTTGACATTTATAATTTATTTTTGTTTCTTTTTGAAGGCCATGAGACCACTAAGTTGGCCACTAACCATATAAACTTGTACAATTTTGTCCAGTGCTTCCACATCTACATACGTATTTCATAACTTTTTGAGTCAAGAAGAAGGGACATCTTTACTACATGCCCCTGCCACACCCTTTAACCTCCTTAGTGGTAATCCCGAGTCAGCCTTGGGACGAAAAGCCACAGAACAGGGTGGTAATCCCATGCCTGAGTGAGTTTCGTGCAGGAGCTGCTGCAGACCTCTCTGCAGTAAGTTTTCTCCTTGTTTTTAGGGTCTAAAAGCTTGTGAAAAAATGATATGGCTTTTAGAGCTTCAATCTGGAAATAACCATAATGCCAGGGAGGTTTTTCATTAGGCTCCCTGCCACACCCCTTGCCGTGCATACCACAAACAATTCAAAATTGTAAAAGACCTAGGGCGCAATGTGCAGGAGTGGGCGCTATGCACGCCTTACAAAGCTGCGCATACTGCCAGGTAAGGAGCATGCCTTCCCTTAGTTAGAAGAGCTGCTTCCGTAGCAACGTGTGTAACTTTCAATGCAGGCGGACCTGTGAAA
This sequence comes from Hyperolius riggenbachi, assembly GCF_040937935.1. NCBI lineage: Eukaryota > Metazoa > Chordata > Amphibia > Anura > Hyperoliidae > Hyperolius > Hyperolius riggenbachi. The sequence continues at coordinate 37,179,410 of NC_090651.1, read as the reverse complement.
TGTCGCTACTGCGTTACCTCACTCACAGCCGCTACCATGTTAATAAACATGTCGTAGCAGCAATGCTATGATGTGCACCCCGCGCAACTGTAATTCAGGAATCCGGCAATCACCAGAACCTAAATTACACCTCCCTCCAAGTTGCTACAACTCGGAGGAGTACGTGAGAAATAGCCGCCGGGAGACTTGGGCGCAGGATACAGACAAAATATGATTTATCCTGCTTCTGCATAAGTACCAGCGGCGTTAATTACTATTCCCCCTCCAGCTCCACGTGGCAGGTGAAGAAATTATGTAATTCGGCTTTCAGCTGGTGGCCGAATTACATTGTTTTAAATCTAACTTCAGCTCCGTCTTTTGACGGCGTCGAAGTTACTGATTGTGGTGGCGCCTGCTGCGCCCAAATCTCCTGCGCTATAATCCAAGTACTCGACTCGGAGGGGAATAGTATTTAACGCCACCAGGGAGTTTAGCGACAGCAGGGAGGGCCATCATTCGGCTCTCCCGGCGCCCAACTCACCGATGGCCGAATCATACATACGCATTTTAACTGGGACACTTAACAGACTACCATTGAGCAGTGATCTTAAAGCATTAGATTTACTTTATAAATGCTTAAATATAAAATAAAACCATGGAATGTGTATAAAAAGCCATGTTTAGGAGTAGGAGGATATATACAATTATTTATCTAATCAGTTTATTTTCACCTAAGGTTCACATTTAAGATCTTCTGTCTTGGGGAAGCAGTGGCTGGATGGTGTAATGGTGCAGGAGACCAGGGTTCGAATCTCGGCTCTGCCTGTTCAGTAAGCCAGCACCTATTCAGTAGGAGACCTTAGGCAAGTCTCTCTAACACTGCTACTGCCTATAGAGCGTGTCCTAGTGGCTGCAGCTCTGGCGCTTTGAGTCCGCCAGGAGAAAAGCGCGATATAAATGTTATTTGTCTTGTCTTCGTTATCCAGACCCATAATGCCCCCCAGTGGACACTGAATTAAGGTGAGTTATGGACCCCAGCCCTGCAATCCTGCAGCACTAACAGGTAAGATGTGATGGGGTAAGAGTACGAGAAGATTGTTTTGTTTTATATTCCTGTCTTTTTATTCCTGTTCATTGTGATGCCTTTGAAAAGTCCCCCATAAATGTCAAGGTAAGATTCTCATTAGGCAACTCTACAGAGACAAAACATTCATCAGCATTATTTTTATTTTCACACAAATGATTAATTAAATTCATCAAACATGGTGTAACAGCAAGATGCTCTGCCACACACGTTCCCCTTGATAGGTGAGTAGATGTTTCGGCTAAATAATGTCTCATCTCTGCCGTCTCCTTTGGTATTTCCTTCTCAGCAGATGCCTAATATTGACTTAAGTTGGAGAAGTGAGGAGTTCGAAGATGGGTTATTCCGATGTACGATGCTTATTCTGATTTTGCGGAATTTAAATTTCTGATCGGAACTCGGAAATTGGATAAAAGGGAAATCGGAAAATGGATTTCTGCAGAAATCTGAATCACCGCAATTTGTTATTTTTAGCCCGTTCCCAACATTGGACTAATCAGAAAATGCAGAATTTTGGGGTGAAAATTGAAAATTTTGGACAAAGCACAAGACTCTGATACTACCGAGTACTCCTGAGTCTTGTGATTGGCCTACAATTTCCATGGTATTCTGATTACCGCGGTAAAATTCTGCATTCTTTGATTGGTCCAATACTTCAGAGTCAGCTTGAAATTATTTGGCCAAACAGACAATGCAAAAAATAACAAAAAAAAACCAAAAAAAAAACACTTCCACAATTTGGAAATTCGAAAATCGGAAATCTACAAAATCGGAAATCAGCATTTGCGGAAGTCAGAATTTCCATGGAATTGAAAATCGGCATTTCCAATCATCCTTTTGTATGATGCTGGAGGGCTGGTTAGCCCACATATCCAGAGGAAGATAAGTCAGTTGCAACTGGTCGCCTTTTCTTTTCTCCCCCTTACCTTCCCCAGAATCAGTGTTTTACCTTATTTAAATCTATACTTTAGGAAAACAATAGAAGAAACTGACCTGGTCAATAAGTTTGCCCAAATAGTGCATCTTGGGAGAACTAAAAACTCAAGAAATATACCGGATGAGAGTTAAAGGACACCAGACCCGAGACAATGCTGCCAAGGTAAGCACAGGGGTATATTTATGCTGGATCCACATACCTCCGTGCATTGTCCCCTCCTCTCCTGGTTTCCACCAGTCTCTGTAATCACTCCTTAAAAAATTTGACTTTTGGCTGAAGTCACATTTTCAGACGGGAAGAGGCGGGCTTGCTGCGAGGTTCCCTCCTATCACCCTCCCATTCCCTCCTCTTCCCCACCCCATGTGTTACATTTATGCTGGGAATACACGGTTAGTTTTTTAGGTGATTCGATGGTTCGATAGATAATTTCCAACATGTCCGATCTCCCTTTCGATTCTCTGGTCGCTTGTTTTCTGATAGAAGTGAATGAGAAAAGATAAGAAAAACAAGCGGAAGATGAGAGAATCGAGAGCTGAATTGAGCGACAAAAATGATGAGGTATACTGAAGTAAGGAAACTCACTTCATGTTAGATACATACATAAGTAGAGGGAATGCTCTCGATAATTCCCGTAGCTCCTGTGCCATCCCTGGTTGAATTTATTCGACTTGCTGAGTTGAAGAGCTCATTAGCACTCCTTGGGCAACCTTAAGATCTACTTGCATCCCTGAGTAGTTCAGAAGTTGAGCTAATATTTATTGTGCACACATAAGTCACACATGAGGATGCAAGTAGTTCTGAAGGTGTGCCAAAGACCTCTTCTCTATCAGCAGCATCTACCTCGCCAACACCATGAGTTTTGGCACGGCTCGCGATATCACATGAATGTATAACAGAATTTTGCCTTCTTAAAGGGAAGGTCCAAGCAAAATAAAAAAATGAGTTTCACTTGCCTGGGGCTTCTACCAGCCCCATGCAGCCATCCTGTGCCCTCGTAATCACTCACTGCTGCTCCAGTCCCCCGCTGGCAGCTTGCCGACCTCGGAGGTCGGCGGGCTGCATTGCGTACGTTTTTACGCATTCCCGCTAGTGCAGGAACATTAACACAAACATTTTTATGCGTTGCACCACTAATGCGTAAAAATGTATGTGTTAATGTCCCTGCACTAGCGAGAATGCATAAAAACGTACGCAATGCGGCCCGCCGACCTCCGAGGTCAGCAAGCTGCCAACGGGGGACTGGAGCAGCAGTGAGCGACTACGAGAGCACAGGATGGCTGCATGGGGCTGGTAGAAGCCCCAAGTAAGTGAAACTCATTTTTTTTATTTTGCTTGGACCTTCCCTTTAAAACAGAAGTTATTTGCGATTATTCAGGTTGGAGTGAGTATATAAGGTGTCCCACAGTGCATCACTGCTGAATATGCAAATCATCCCTGATAGCTAAACACACCCCCAGAACCGCTGGAATGCAATGATGTGTCAGCTTGTTAAAGTGTACCCGAAATGACATGTTCTGCAGTCTTTTTACTTACCTGGGGCTTCCACTAACGCCAACAGAGCAGTCGGGGAGGATGGCGATGGAGCAGCACACGGACCACATGGGGCTGGATGTAAGGTAAGTATTAACCTCTTGAGGACTGCAGGGCTAAACCCCCCTAGTGACCAGGCCATTTTTAGTAAAATTGGCCACTGCAGCTTTAAGGCCAAGCTGCAGGGCCGCACAACACTGCACACAAGTGATTAGCCCCCCCCCTTTTCTCCCCACCAACAGAGCTCTCTGTTGGTGGGGTCTGATCACTCCCCCCATGTTTGTTTTTTTTATAACAAATATTATTGTTGTTTTTTTTTTTTAATCAAAATCCCTGTTTCTTTAAAGCTCTACCCTCCCTCCCTCCCTCCCTCTCTCCCCACAGCCAGCCAATTACGGCGATCGGCTGTCATAGGCTTCTGCCTATGAGAGCCGATCGCTCTCTTGTCCCCCGGGGGGACAGCCGTGTCACACGGCTGTCCCCAGTGCAGCGCTGCTGCTGATCGCAGCGCTGCACAGTGTAAATAGACGGCGTGATCGCCGTCTAACAGTCTCCCGAGCGGCAATAGCCGCTCGGAGACTGAAGAGGGGGCAGAGCTCCGCCCTCCGAGCATGAGATGCGCGCGCAGCGTGCGCGCAATCTCATGCAAATTACAGCCCCAGGACTTTACGCCAATCGGCGTCAGGCGGTCCTGGGGCTGCCGCCGCGGCCACGCCCATCGGCGTGACGCGGTCGGAAAAAGGTTAATACTCCAGTACATGTCATCTCTGGTTTCCTTTAAAGAGAGCCCAAGGTGAGATTTTAAAATAAAAAAAAACTAGGCTACCTGATCCGGGGTGCTGGGTGGATCAGGTAGCCTCCATCTCCACAGTTCTCCATCGCTCTGTTGGCCTGCACTGGCTTGGTTTCACTTTTCTGACCAGTCATGACACTGGAAGGAGAGACAGATTCTCTCCCAGTGTACAGGGAGACGGGGGGGGGGGGGGGGCGGCTGGAGGCGAGGCCAGGGAGAGAGAGCTGCCCAATGGCAGCTCTGGAAAGCCTGCAGGAACACCGCTAGTGGGTGTGTTGAGCAGGGAATCCCTCTCCTCCCATTACCCTCCAGAATAGCGACAAATATGGCCGCTAATTTCAGGGGGCTATAGCGCAGTGGTTGTGGGGGGGGGGGGCGAAGATCGGAGGTGTGGGGACACAGAGGCATGTCACGAGGCAGAAAACATGCCTCTGTCTCCGATCTGCCCAAGCCCCCCCCCCCCCCCCCCCCCAGCACTGTCCCTCTGGTTTTCATTATAAATGTTGTAAAAAAAATAAAAAAATCAATTTTATTAATTATTTCATTACATTATTTTCACTACTTGGTGTATTTGCCTTCTTAAAACAAAAGGAAATCTGCAATAATTCAGCTATAAGTGAACATTTGTGGTTACCCACAATGCACTACTAATGAATATGCAAATGATCCCTTTTCGCCCTAGGTAAGCCAAGCAAGCATCCAGAACCGCTGGCGTATAGCAAGCCTATAGCTTTAAATTTTACACAGCCAAATCAAACTTTTTTTAGTAGGAGGGCTTTTTGGTCCCTTTTATCCCCCTATACATTCCTAGTAGTTTGGGTCACCCTGAGCTGCTTGGTTACGCTACTACTATTTTCACTACAGTCCCTCTTTAAAGTCTTCAAAACAGCTGCATTGTATCTCTAATTATCTACCCGTTGTATATCTTATTTTTTTTTTCGTAGTGACTCATTATCAATCAGTGAACCGTAAGGTAAGCAGCATTAAACGTTGGCTGTTGAAATCTCATTTACCAACTTTTGTTTTTTTTATCCCCCCCCCCCCCCCCCCCTTCCTTTTCATATGACAGTTCTGTTCCACCCTCAGTAGTGAATCACACTGCAAACCATCACAAATTCCCAATTTAATTCAAGTCATGCGGATTTACCAAATCAGACAGCTCATCTGTATCTATAATGTACATCTAATTAAACAGATAACAAGGATGTATTGATGCGAGCAAATCGTTAAAGATCTGCATGACAACCGACGACAATAAATATTAAATTACAAAATTAATACATTTACACGGGCGTAATAAGGAGCCGCGTGATATTTTTCTATACCGGCCGCGGCGCTGTCATATGGATTTATGGGTGACCTCTAACTTTGACGGCAATTAGTGGATTATAAATGTTATCTCAAACGTCTCCCTTCCGCGGTTAGCCCACTTTTATAGGATACGCGAGATGTATAGACGGGAAGAAAAAAAATCACGCTTTCCTATAGATATCCTAACCGTAATTATAATGACTGTAAATAGGAGGATAAACTACGATTTAGTCTATCAATTAAAAAAAAAAAAAGTCAGGGCATTTTATAATTAACGCGGAACTCCTGGCAATGCATAAAAGGCATCATTTAGTCAAGTTATGGATTCATTAAAACAGCATTAAATGTATTTTATAAACAGCTGCCATGAGTACCTGAATCTGTCTGTTCTAATCCCTCGCACAGCCAAGGCATATGGAATGTATATGTCATTTTGTGTATTTTATACTCTTATATAACGTTTAACGCTTCTTCTTCTGCATTGGTCTCAAAGAGAAAGTTGGACCGTGAAGAAGTGGGGGTGTCTTGGCACCCTAAAAAAGTACAGGAGACAAAAACGGGAGCCCAATAGTGCAAAATGTTTCGTGAACAAAAACAGCTGTATAAAGAATGTTCTACTCACAAAGGCGGGTTGCTAGGGGCAACCGACCACAGGAAGCAGGTGGAGACAATAAACTCGACTTCACTCGAGGTGGCCCTAATGGACCAGGTTGCGGTCGCTCTCCTTGGTGAAAGCTGACAGGTGTCCACTGTGGTCGAGACCACTTGTGGTCTGTCTAGACCCCTCCAACAATCACTGTCGGGGGGGTATGGAAGCACAAATGTGGGAAAGAGGTGCCCTGGTGTAGATAAAACTATTAAAAACAGATAAAACTAAGAAAATGAGGTGGCTTACCTCAGTAACGAGATCTTTGTGTAAACAAAGACATTTTATTAGCACAGGCAACACGTTTCGTGGGTCTGAGCCCACTTCATCAGGCTAATAACAGTGCCTAAAATAGTAAATGACAATCCTTAATACATACGTTCCCTTTCAGAAACAACATGTATGGTAAATCAGTGTATGGATATTCAGCATTTAGTGTTGCAGATTGGTTGCAAATGACAATACGATTAGAGAAGTTAAAGATGTGTCTGTCTATCTGACATCACCAGACCCATATCAGGGACGTATATTAAGAGCACACACGTATCCCCCTAAAAAGAAGGATCCCCCTGTCTAGGAAAGACAAACATAAATGCATACCCTTCGTGTGCATGAAGCATGCAAATACATCAAATACAGAAAAATAAGAAAGTTGGACCAATCACATTGTAGCAATAGGACAGGGATGAGTGAAAATGTCAATATTCTATTCGCATTATTTTTCACAAAAATAAGGTTAAATTCGATTTTTGAGTGAAAATGCTATCAAAAATAAGTTTGGTTATTTTTTCTTTTTTTTGCGCTTTTTGCAAATTATTGCAGTAGAATATTTTTTTTTTTTTTTTTTGTGCTTTCACTGTAAAATCATCGTTTTCCTGCATTTTTCATGTCTAGTAGTATCAATTACCAGAAGTCAGGGGTTGCATTTGATGGAATCGGTATTCACCCGAAAATCTTTCGGCCAAAGTCAGCACACATAACCAGAGTTCCCCTTAAAATTAGTTTGTAAAAAGCAGAGAGTACTTTTAGACTGGTAGGTATTGCATAGGAAACATAGACAACTGGAAATACCTCCTGCTGTAGAGGGGGCAATAGCCATAAAACCTTCTTGGCTTTCCAGCGAGCACATTCCTAAATACATGGGGGAAAAGATCACACATTAAAACAGGAAACCAGGCCTGCCATTGAACACAAATCAAATCAAATCAAAGTCAAATCAACATCAAAGCGACATCGCCCATGTACTGTCATGGGGGAGATAGAATATGATGTTACCTTTATTCACCTAGAAATAGATAATATAGGTTTTCAATCATAATTTCATATATTCCATCTATGCCAGCCTTACGAAACTGAGTGGAATTGTCACTGCTTAAAATAAGAAAACCCCAAAATAGAGGCCTGCGTGGATCTAATTTTTCAGACCCGCACCCCCGCTACCCGCACCCGACCCGCAACCCGCTTTCTGGTGAATCTGGTACCTGCACCCGACCCGCACCTGCAGACCCGCTACTCGAACCCGACTCAGATTAAAATCAAAATGGGTACGCAAACTTGGCCCGCATTTCAGGTAACCCGCGGGTACGCGGCTTGATGCCCTGTGTGGGTCTAATTTTTCACCCATGGCGGTACCTGACCCGATGCAGGCCTCTACCCCAAAAACATCAATCCTAGTTGTAATACATTCTGCAACAAAGGTATGGATTTCTCTGTTATAAGAGATGATAAACCACCAGTGCTTGATATGTATGAATTCGATAGCACATGCTGAATCTGAGACTGTTATCTGATTCAGTGTCGGGTGTACTGATGTAGTTCCCATTGATGTGGTTAATTACATTAATTGGAACTACATCTTCTGGGCCCATCATTTCATGCCCAGGCCGGGTACATGAATAACTAGTGGGAAAATTCTGTGTCAAGGGAGGACTCCATATGAATGTTGCAAGTTTTTAGAGCAGCCCCCAGTAGGTAAGTATTACCTGCTCCACCACTAAAGGCCACACAATTAGCAAGTCTCCCTTAGGGGAAGGTTTGTTTTTTTAAAAAAATCTACATTTATTGCTCAGATCCCTTTAAAGGGACTGTATACTGATTATTTGTATTATTTACTTTGATTATTTATTAGGTTTTGTAACAAAATATTCTAGCAGTTGCAGGGAGAGAAAGCCTGGTAAAGTGATCAATGTTTATATATGTTTCAGTTTTCTCTCATCTGCTCTGCCATTTTAATCCACTCTGGGACTTCACTTTGTGTGCTCCTCCTGGATACAGGTGCTCAGGTTAGAAAGAAAATCTACCCAAAGATTTGCTAGTATTCTCCTGGGAATAACTCAGGTGTACATTAAAAGCTGGTGAGCCTAGCCTAAGGTCAGTCCTTATCTGGGAAACACTTTCTGTGTGCTGGATTGACAAAAACGCAAGCTATCTGAGCCCTGCGATTTAAAAAGACTGGCTTGTATTTTTTTCTGAATTAGTGATTGAGATTGAGGCAAACAATAGGTTTGCTCCCTATGGAGAAGATTCATGTCTTTATGTTGCAGTTAGTGACCCCTCTACAAGTGAGTTTTTTTTTTCTGTTATATGTTTTTATATAAATGTTATAAATAGGCTGTAAATAGCCCGTAGAGTCTAACAAGTAAAAAACACTGGTGTTGGTGCATCACAAAGGCGATATACCAGGGCTGATACACCAAAGTAAATTGCTTTAAGGCTAAATTCACAATGGAGACTTAGGGTGGAGTGGTAGTACAGATACGCTATACGCTTTTGGGTTCCATTGAAAATATTACAATTTAAAATACATGTAAACATACACAAATAAGAAGTATGTTTCTTCCAGAGTAAAATGAGCCATAAATTGCGTTTCTCCTATGTTGCTGTCACTTACAGTAAGTAGTAGAAATCTGACATTACCGACAGATTTTGGACTAGCCAATCTTCTCATGGGGGGTTCTCAGGGTTTTCTTTATTTTTAAAAGCACTTACTAAATGGCAGTTGCTCCATCCAACTGCCCAAAAAAGTGTGCAGTGAGCAGGGAGGCTGGCCAGCATCTTTGTATAGATCTTTTTCAGGGAATGTCTTTATAAAAAATAAAGGCCATGCTGAGAACTGCCCATGAAGAGATGGACTAATCCAAAACGTGTCGGTTCTGTCAGATTTCTACTGTAAGTGCCAGGCCAGCAACATAGGAGAAAAGTAATTTATGACTCATTTTACTCTGGAAGAAATGTACTTCTTATTTGTGTGTGTTTTAAATGTTAAGATTTTTGCGACAGTTCTTTCTTAACTACTTAAAGACTGCCTCACGCCAATGGGCGTGAACGCGGTGGCAGTTTCCCAGGAAACGGCAGCGCGCATGCGGGATCGTTCCCTGACGCTTCATGGAACGGAGTTCCGTGAATAGCTTGCTCCCAGCCGATCGCGGCTAGCAGGCTGCTTGTAAACGTAAGGGTAAAGAAATCCCCTTTGTTTACAAGCGTACATTGCTGCCGGGGGCCGCATCGCTGTATGTGATCGGCGATCCCCGGCCTCTGATTGGCAGGGGAGTGCCGTCCTCTCATAGGCTGATGCCTATGAGAGGCGGAACAGGACGGATCGCCGTCCTGTTCCAAATCTGTTCACGGAGGGGAGGAGGGAAGGGCGAGGGAGGAGGAGGGAGGGAGAGAGAGCTTCATAGAGGCGAAGAAAAAAAAACTGCTGCAGCGATCGGGCCCCTCCGGCGGCGTGTCCCCTTAGGGACAAAAAAAGGACGTGAGTCGGATCACTGGGCTCCCAGTACTTCACATAATGGCCTGGTCTTTAGGGAGGGTAGCACTGTGGGCGGCAAGTGGTTAAGTGGGGCTTCACCCAGCCCCTGCCGTCCGTGAGGTCCCCTGGTGTCCTCTGGGCTCCCTCCGTTCTCCCATTAGTAGCTCCGTTAACGTGCGACTTGGCCGGGAGTCGTATGCAATTGCACGTCCATCTTGCTCACGTGTCCGTCTTGCTCTGCACGTGCAGGTCATTAATTCAAGAATGCTCATGCACAGAATGCTCATGTCACCAAGGGACCTAACAGACTATAGGGGTGGGGCTGGAGGAAGTCCCAGGTAAATTCAGTATGGCATTTTTTGTTGGAGTTTAGTGTTTTGTACATGCACCCAGTACTACAAGTTTTAAGTCTTTACTGAGGGAAAACATGCAGATCTACTGTACATCAGATGAACATAAGATGGCGCCGGGTGCGGACGCCACGGCCACAGGGCTCCGGTCTTTTTTCTTTTTTCTCTCTTAAATTTCCCCTACCTGCTCTCACCAACAGCCTCCATCCGCCTGAGTGAGATGCAGGGGTCACAGACGTGCACGCAGGCTGGCATCGGCTGTTCGGCCGCTCTGCCGCCGAGGAACTGACCCCAGTGTGCGCTCTCATGGACTCTAGCACACGCCACATGGACCCCGTCCGCTGGGATCTGTGAGCGAGGAGGTCGCGCGGGGACTCCACCGGCCTGACTTCTGCATTCTGGGCAGGCTGAGGAGGCGGGCCACTGCGCCTGTTGCCAGGAGACCGGGACGCCGCATGAGGGGTGCACCGGGATCGCCAGATATCGGTGGCCATCAGGGGGCCGTCCCCCTCCATTCGCCATCTGCTCACTGCGAGCCCATCTGCTGCTGCAGCCCCGCAGCCAGGCCACCCGTTCACCGCGCCACATCTCCGTCGGGGAGCTGCTCCCTCTCGTCACGCAGTCGCATCACGCGACTGCCAGGACACCAAAGGGCCGATCAGCTGAAGCGGCCACCGCCACCCACGTGGAGCGACCATGGGCCCAGGCACTACCCTGCCTCTGTGTCGCACACCACCGCTGCCTGGAAGCCACCTCGGGCACACTCAGGAGACCACAACAATCCAGGGGGCACATGGCTGCTGCCCTGATCAGCCTGGGCCTGATCGACCTGAACAGCTGCCGCAATCCACGTGGAGCAACCATCATCACTGGGCCCCCTCTGCCTGCAACCACCAGCATATGGACATCTTGGGACTGAATATCAGACTGTACCAGGGGTGTTCAATCTGCAGCACAAAAAGGTCCCTGCCTCTGCCTCTCTCCTCTCGCTTTTGTCTCTCTCTCTCTGGTTCCGCTTTTTCTCTTAGCTGTCCCTTCTCTCTCTATCTCTCTCCTTCTCTATCCACTCTCTACCAGGACACTCTGCTGTCCGCCTCCATCACTTTCCACTACTTTTTCGTGGACATTCGGAGCACCTGTCTTGTTGGAGCGTGTCGCTGTGTAGCATCCAGTGCCGAAAATGGCAGCGCTCAGATCAGCTCTCAGGCTGCTCCTCCAGTCTCACTCTTTTCTGTTCCTGCTATCAGTGTACGTTTTGCTCTGTTTGTATTACGTTAATCTGTACGTGTATGCTGTAATGTTCTCTGTTTTTGCTTTCTATTTTTGCTTTATTGTTTATACGTTTGTACCATGCTTACCTGTACACGACGCTCTGCTTAATTGTACGCACAAGCTGTAATGTTGTCCTATGTGTGCTTGTCCCATGTCTATGTATGTATATGCTTAATCGTGCTATTTTTCTTGTTTTTCATCAACGACCCTGTATGCGCCAGAACCAATTCCGGGTACAACCCACCGGTTGTACTTGGCGGAAATAAATTCTGATTCTGATTCTGATCATCAGAAAATGCATCTTACTTAGAACAGAGAGAATACAGAGTGAATACAGGAAATGACAAACCCATAAAGATTACCACAATGTTTTACACACAGTGATATCTTGTGGTTATTTTATTATACTGCAGTTTAAAGAGACACTGAAGCGAAAAAAAAAAATATGATATAGTGAATTGGTTGTGTACTATGAATAATTACTAGAAGATTAGCAGCAAAGAAAATATTCTCATACTTTTATTTTCGGGTATATAGTGTTTTTTCTAACATTGCATCATTCTATAATATGTTCAGATTACACAACACTCAGCATTCAAAATGAGTCTTTCAGAGCAGTCTGTGAAGTAATGACATCTCCTCTGGCAGAGGAAAAGTAAATAGTCCAGGAACAGTTGAGATAATAAAAGTCAGATAACAGCCCTCTCCAGGACTAACTTAGTCGGAGAGCTTAATGGCTTGTTTGCATAGAGATAACAACTGGAGTTTCTCAACTCTTCCTGTATTGGAAAAATTACACTGATGTATCTGATCTTAATGCTTTATTTCTTAGCTGTGCTACACATACAAATCATAATATCATCATTTTTTTTTCGCTTCAGTGTCTCTTTAAGGTAACTATGTTGTCAAATCTCTAACATTTTTTCCTTCTGCTAAGGGTCCCTTTAACTGCCTAACGACTGCTCCACGCCGATTGGTGTGAGCAGCTCGGCAGCCCCAGGACTACTCCACGGCAATTGGCGTGAAGTGCTGGTGGCGGAGATTGCAGGGGATGGCGTGCGCCGATGCACGCGCATCCCTGCTTAAATGAAGGAGCTCAGCTCCTTCATCAGCCTCCCAGTGGCGATCGCTGTTAGGGACTATTAGACAGCGAAACCGCCATCTAATAACACTGTACAGCACTGAGATCTAAGGCAGTGCTGTACTGGGGAGAGACGTGTGACACGGCTGTCCCCCTGGGACGCAAAAAAGTGATCCGCTGTCATGGGCTGAAGCATATGACAGCCGATCGCGCTGATTGGCTGGCGGGGGAGGGAGGGAGAACTAGGAAAAAAAATATAGAAAAAGGTATTTGAAAATAAATAAATATCTATTAAAAAATAAATAAACAAGGCAGGAGGGATCAGACCCCACCAACAGAAAGCTCTGTTGGTGGGCAGAAAAGGGGGGGGGGGGGGAATCACTTGTGAGCTGAGTTGTATGGCCCTGCAGCCAGCCCTTAAAGCTTCAGTGGCTTATCTTGTAAAAAAAAATGGCCTGGTCACTAGGGGGTTTAAGACCGCAGTCCTCAAGAGGTTAAAACACCTATGCAAATTTCAACTAAAACCTCCATTTCATCTGGGTTGCTTTTATATTTATTACACATCCAGCACAGGAGAACGGCGCCGTAATATCTTTGCATCGTGTTTCGCCTTCAGCTTCGTCATTGCGTCAGAAGAGATTGAGAGAGATTTCCCAGTAGCTACAAGAAGCAGCTTCATGACTTCAAATGTTCCACTCACTTGAAAGGTTCTCTACCTTCGTACATAATCCACATCACCCCCTGACATCTATCCCCACACAGCTGACCCCCGCTTGACCCACAGAGATATGTTAAGCTTTTAGAATATCGCCATCAAGCATTAGCAGGAAATTCTGGCCAATCCGGTTTTCTGCCTCCTGTTGTACACGTTTTTATAATTTTCCACTGTCTAAAACTATTTTCCTATTGCTTTTGCTTTTTTTTTATGTAACCAGTTTTTTTCCCCCTCTTCCTTTTCTCAATCCATTATCTGTTCCCTCGACGATTTCCAGCATGCGGCTCCGAGAGGCTCTTTTTTTCCCAAGGATAACGTTTGATTGAAGGTACAGTGTGTTTCCGTAATTTGTTCACGTGGGAGCGCATCTTGATTTTTATTGATCTATTTTCCACGCTTAATTATTTGACCGTATTAAATTCATGTCTGTACAATTATCTCCTGAAATGCTTAGCATTAATTGAAAGTTGTTATTCTTAAATATTTTTTTTTTCCGATTTTCAATTTTTTTTTCAAATTCTCCGTACGGAAACAGGCAGCTAGAACCTATTGAAGACCGTGGGTCGTTATCTGCTGAATGCTAATTAGAATGACAGTGTTTTAGAATTCGTTACACTTCTGTACACTTGACCTGTGTTGGGGAAAAACGCACTGTTTACCGCGAATGAAGTTGTCATTGTTCATTCACACTGCTCGCGCTAGCAAAGTCAGCTCATCAAGTTTATTATCATGTTGTTTTTTTTCATAGACTCTCACGCTGTCATGATTTATACATCAAAGTGGTTTAAAAATGCAACATCTGTTCGTAATGTAGAAAGTTAGTTTACTGTGTTATAAATCGCGGACGGTTTTCCAGCTTCAACCAATATTTCTTATCTTCCTCCTTGCTTTTGCTGTTTCCTTGCAAAGCACTTGCAAGTCCTCTTTCTTTTTTTCCTAGCGAAAAAACTGTTTGTTCTGATGACATTAAAAAAAAATTGTATGGTAAACATGTCTACCAACATTGAATCTGGTCACCATTTTTGTGCTCATTAGGGATGGCTCAAACCTCCGATTTTGGGTTTGCGAACCTCGAACGCGAACTTCCGCAAGAGTTCAAGTTCGCGCGAACCAGGCGAACCGCAACGAACTTCAATGGGAAGGCGAACTTGAAAAACTACAAACACTATTTCTGGCCGCAAAAGTGATGGAAAAGATGTTTCAAGGAGTCTAACACCTGAAGGGGGGCATGGTGGAGTGGGATACATGCCAAAAGTCCCAAGGAAAATTACGTATTTGACGCACAGCAGGGTTAAAATCCCTAGAGGGCAGAAATCACATTGCATTCCTGAATTGGAGGCATAAAGTGCTTGAAAACATCTTGCGTGTGTAGACATGGATCAGCAGGTAGTGTAAGTAGGGTACTGCTTCACACTGACAGACAAAACTCACTGTGTAATGCACCGCAAACAGCTGTTTGTGTAGTGATGGCCGTGCTGGACTGGTGCGCATGATGGCGAGAGTGCAGGCGATGGCGGTTTTCAAGCCCATATGGTCGGGCTGAGGTAGCTCAATGACAGAACAACAGTGACTGTCCAGCTGATCGAACTTGGTCTGTCCACAATGAAGCAACGACCTTACTATCTTGGGTGTGCCTCCCCCCAAGACATACAATTAGGCATGTACACGTACCAGAAGAATTATTCTTTTTGTTAAGCGGCCTTAAAAATTCAGGAATCCACCTGGCGTCCTGGACCCTGTTGGTGGTTAGAGATGTCGCTAACCTCCGATTTTCGGTTCGCGAACCTTCGCGGAAGGTTTGGTTCGCGGAAAAGTTCGCGAACCGCAATAGACTTCAATGGGGATGTGAACTTTGAAAAATAGAAAAATGTATGCTGGCCACAAAAGTGATGGAAAAGATGTATCAAGGGGTCTAACACCTGGAGGGGGGCATGGCAGAGTAGGATGGATACCAAAAGTCCCGGGGAAAAATCTGGATGTGACGCAAAGCAGCGTTTTAAGGGCAGAAATCACATTGAATTATTGCATGTGTATACATCAATCAGGTAGTGTAATTAGAGTACTGCTTCACACTGACACACAAAACTCACAGTGTAACGCTCCGCAAACAGCTGTTTGCGTAGTGACGGCCGTGCTGGACTGGTGCGCAACATGGCCAGAGTGTAGGCCGTGGCGGTTTTCAAGCCCATATGGTCGCCGGGCTGTGGTAGCTCAATGATAGAACAACAGTGACTGTCAAGCTGATCAAATTGGGCTGTCCACAATGAAGCAACGACCTTATTATCTTCTTGTATGTAGGTAGGCATAGGTAGGTGTCCCAGTAGTTAGCTAGGCATAGGTAAGAGTCCCAGTATAGGTAGGGTGGCATAGGTAGGTGTCCCAGTAATTAGCTAGGCATAGTTAGGAGACCCAGTATAGGTAGGTAGGCATGGGTAGGAGTCCCAGTATAGGTAGGTAGGCATAGGTAGGTGTCCCAGTAGTTAGCTAGGCATAGGTAGGAGACCCAGTATAGGTAGGTAGGCATAGGTAGGCTTCCCAGTAGTTAGCTAGGCATAGGTAGGAGACCCAGTATTGGTAGGTAGGCATAGGTAGGTCTCCTAGTATAGGTAGGTAGGTAGGTGTCCCCGTATAGGTAAGTAGGTGCCCCAGTAGTTAGGTAGGCATAGGTAGGTGTCCCAGTATAGATAGTTAGGCAGGGCCTGGCCGGCACAGTAATAACAATTACCAAGGTCCAGCTGCAACAGATAGGGCTGTATAATGTCAGTGAGCAACACACACACAAAAAAACAACATATGGAAAACATTATCTCTCAAAAAAGCTGCTGAGGGGTGCTATTTTAGCAATAACAATCAGCCAGGAGCAAGCCAAGACCAAGAGCCTAACTAATCTTTCCTTAGGAGAACAAGTCTGCAGCAGCTGTCCCTAGTCTGTCTCTAGCAGGCACACGAGTGAGGCTAATGGCCGCCGCAGCTTGCCTTATATAAGGGGGGGGGGGCTCCAGGGCTTAGTGTAGCCTGAATGGCTACAATGTGCCTGCTGACTGTGATGCAGAGGGTTAAAGTTGACCCTCATAGTGCATTATGGGGCGAATTGAACTTCCGCAAAAGTTCGCTTGGTCCAGGCGAACGTGAACCCCCAAAGTTCGCCTGGAACCGTTCGCCGGCGAACCGTTCACTACATCTCTATTGGTGGTGGCGGAGAAGGCAGTCAAGCGGCCTGCAGGCAGAGATGCTGTGTGGGGACTGACTTAGTCTTGGGGCAGGTAGCAGCGGCTGGCAGGCAGGCAGAGATGCTGTGTGGGGACTGGCTTAGACTTCGGGCAGGCAGTCGCACGGCGTGCAGGCAGAGATGTTGTGTGTAGCCCTCCGGGATCCATGCCTCATTAATGTTGATAAAGGTGAGGTGCTGAACACTTTTTTGACCTAAGCGACTTCTCTTCTCACTGACAATGCCTCCAGCTGCGCTGAAGGTCCTTTCTGACAGGACACTTGAGGCAGGGCAAGCCAGAAGTTGGATGGCAAATTGTGACAGCTCTGGCCACAGGTCAAGCCTGCGCACCCAGTAGTCCAGGGGTTCATCGCTGCTCACAGTGTCTACATCCACACTTAAGGCCAGGTAGTCGGCTACCTGCCGGCCGAGGCGTTGGTGGAGGGTGGATCCAGAAGGGCTAAGGCGAGGTGTTGGACTAATGAATATCCGCATGTCCAACATCACCATGAGATCTCTAGAGCATCCTGTTCTTGCCTGCGTGGACATGGGAGGAGGAGGAAGATTACTGGCAGTGGCACCTTTTTTCCGATGTGCTGTGACATCACCCTTAAACGCACTGTAAAGCATACTTGCCAACTTGTTGTGCAAGTGCTACATCCTTTCTGCCTTCTGGTAATTTGGTAACATCTCCGCCACTTTGTGCTTATACCGAGGGTCTAGTAGCGTTGCCACCCAGTACAGGTCATTCCCCTTGAGTTTTTTTATATGGGGGTCCCTCAATGGGCTAGACAGCATTAAAGACGCCATCTGCACAAAGTCAGATGCTGACCTACTAGCCATCTCCTCTTGCTCTTCCTCAGTGATGTCAGGTAAGTTCTCCTCCTCCCCCCCCCCCCCAGCCACAAACAATACCACGAGAAAGGTGAGCAGCACAAGCCCCCCGCGATGCCTGCTGTGGTTGTTCTTCTGCCTCCTCCTCAAAAAAACCACCTTCCTCACCTGACTCCTCTTCCCCATACGACTCCTCCTTCTCCTCCTCCCCCCTCCTCTGTGCTGCTGCAGGTGTTGATGACAAATCTGGTTCTGGTCGTGATGTTTCCAACAACTCTTCCTCCTCTTCCTGGTCACACTCCTCTACATCTTGATCCACCCCTCTACGCACGCCACACTCCAGGAAGAAAGCATATGGGATCAAGTCGCTGATGGCATCTTCACTGCGACTCACCAGGTTTGTCACCTCCTTAAACGGACGCATGAGCCTGCAGGCATTACGCATGAGTGTCCAGTACTTCGGCCCAAAAATGCCTAGCTCCCCAGAGCATGACCTTTGAGCATAACTGTACAGATAGTCGTTGATGGCTTTCCCTTGTAGCAGGCGGTCAAACATGAGGAGCGTTGAATATCAGCGAGTCGGGCTATCGCAAATCAAGCACCTCACCGGCAAGTCGTTTCTCTGCTGAATATCGGCCAAGCAAGCCATGGCCGTGTAGGAACACCTGAAATGCCCACACACCTTCCTGGACTGCTTCAGGACCTCCTGTAAGCCTGGGTACTTGCACACTTGTCACACATCACGTTGCTGATCTCCAGTTGGTGCAGGGTCAGCCACTGATCCACCTGTTTGTTCAGAGCAGCCAGGAGAGCTGCTCCAGTGTGACTCTGAGGCAAGACATGTCCAAGATGGCGTGACACCATCGTACCTGGCTTGCAGCATAGGCCCTGGGGAGCCGAGGGGGAGGAGGACGACAGCGATGAGGATGTAGCAGGAGGAGTAGGAGGAGAAGGAGAGGAGGTGGCAGCAAGCCTGCCTGCAAGCCATGGAGGTGTCACAACTAGGTCCGCTGCACAGCCACGTACTCCCTGCTTATCAGCGGTCACCAGATTGACCCAATGTGCTGTATAAGTAATGTACCTGCCCTGACCGTGCTTTGCAGACCAGGCATCCGTGGTTAGATGGACTCTTGACCCAACGCTGTGTGCCAGAGATGACACCACTTGCCTTTTAACATCACGGTACAGTTTGGGTATCGCCTTTTTAGAAAAATAATTGCGGCCTGTTATCTTCCACAGTAGTGGCCCAATCGCCACAAATTTGCGGAAGGCTTCAGAGTCCACCAGCTGGTATGGTAACAGTAATACTACAATGCTAGGCTGGCTTCAGCATCTAGCATTGTAGTGTGTTGTGTTTGTGGGAAAATGGTTAGGATAGCAGCCTACAGAGTGGTAGGCCTGGGTTTAATTCCTGGGCCTGGCCAATGTATGTGAGTTGGCTTTTGAAATCCTACAATTCCCTAAGCAAGCTAATTTTTCTCTTGGATATATCACAATGGCACATGCTAGGCTGGCTTCAGCATGTAGCCTTGTAGTGTGTTGTGTTGGTGGTATAATGATTAGGATAGCAACCTACAGAGCGGTAGGCCTGGGTTCAATGCCTGGCCAATGTATGTGAGTTGGCTTTTGGCATCCTACAAATCCCTAAGCAAGTTCATTTTTCTCTTGGATATATCATAATGGTACATGCTAGGCTGGCTTGAGCATGTAGTGTTGGTGGTGGTATAGTGGTGAAGAGAGCTACCTACCGAGCACTAGACCTGGGTTCAATTCCCGGCCAAGGTATGTAAGCTGGCTTTTGAAATCCTACAATTTCCTGGAAGATGAGACCCTCCTCCTTCCGGGAGGAGGGAGGAAGGAGGAAAAGCACTAAGGGAATAGTCAATAGGGTCTATTGGCTACCATATAGCATAAACAAGGTTCCATTTGCGATTATTTTAATTTTTCCGCCGGAATCCGGAATTCCGCGGTATTTTGTAAAAATCCGGCAGAATTTTCATTGCGACGGAACTTAGCTCTGGCAGAATTCGCGAATTCCTGCGGAACGGAATTTGCTCCTTCCGATCATCCCTATTTCTGAGGGAAAAAGTGCATACCTCTACTTATACGCGTTTCAGCTTATATGTGAGTGTATACGGTAATAAGGGGCTACACATGATACAATAAAAAATACATTATTTTCCCATTTGTTTACAAGATTAACAAGATTTTTTTAAATACTGTATATGTAAGTCCATTTGGGAGCGGTGGAAAATTCTTGTCAATTTTTTTTCACATTTTAACGGTGTAGGATTGATTGTCAATTTCTTGATTTGTAGACCCAATACATTTTTTTTGAATTTTCAAACATTTTTTCAAAAAAATGTAAAAAATGTGTAATCCATTGGTCAGATGTTACAAAAGTTACAATAAATCAGAAACATTTATTTCAATTCTCAAATTGAAAAAAAACTTGTATGGTAAAACTAACATACCGTATATACTCGGATATAAGTCGACCCCGTGTATAAGTCGACCCCAATATTTGACCCTCAAAAGCTGGAATTTTCCAATTATTCATGTACAAGTCTACCCAGCAAAGTTAATGGCTGTACTTGGGGATCAGGATGGGTTAATGGCTGCACTGCATAAAGTATTGTAGTCAATAACCCCTCCTGGCTCACACGTGCACCCATAAACTCCTCCAGGCCCCTGCAACCTCCTATCATTGTGCCCATACCATGTCCCCAAGTATCTATTTCCCCTTTTTATAAACAGACCTGAACTCAGAAGGTCCTCTCTGCTCTAAAAGATATGCAACAGCATAATAACCTTTAAACAAAAAAAAAACATTTTTGTTACAGCAGATACTAATCCTACAGTAAATCTGCAATGTTTCTACTTCCTGATTCATGGAAGCAGACATATTGTTAACCTCCTGTGGTTTCAAATGTGTTTATCTGCCATGGCAGTCAGGTGACACAGGGGAAAGAAAGTACAACTTGTGAATAGACACAAATGAGGTGTAAATAAACAGGCTAAACTCTCTAAATACATACAGGGTGCATTTCTCTGTTTTCTTCTGTCCTGTGCAAGAGTTCAGGTCCACTTTTAGTACGACCAGTATTGTAAATTAAACATCCCCCTCCATGGTGGCCAGGTCTTATGTAAATATCCCACCCCCATTGTGGCAAGTGTTGTTTGATTACTCCCCTCCTTCCTCCATTGTGGCCATCGTTGTGATAACATAACACTGCCCATTGTGGGCAGTGTTCTGTTAAGTTCCTAAACTATCCCCCTCCATTGTGGGCATTATAGTAAGTACACCCCGCAGCACCGCCGCCCCCCTCCCCCTGCGAGCCGCAGCGGTCAGCGTACCTTCCCTTGTTTAATTGTATGCACAATGAGCCGGCAGCCTCCATTCATAAATGTAGCGCCAGGCACAGCGTTCTGCCACTCGCTCTCTCACTCACGCTGTTCTGCCTGTGTTAGCTTAGCTCCGGCTACCGAAGTCACGTGACTTCGGTAGCCGGAGCTAAGCTAACACAGGCAGAACAGCGTGAGTGAGAGAGCGAGTGGCAGAACGCTGTGCCTGGCGCTACATTTATGAATGGAGGCTGCCGGCTCATTGTGCATACAATTAAACAAGGGAAGGTACGCTGACCGCTGCGGCTCGCAGGGGGAGAGGGGCGGCGGTGCTGCGGGGGATATACTATAATGCTCCCAATGGAGGGGAGATGGTTGATATTTTTAACACAACACTGCCAACAATGGAGGGGGAGGGGAGGATCATTACACAACACTGCACTGCGGTAAGGGGGAGAGAGAGTGGTGGCTCCCCTTCCCCCAATCTCGGCTTTAGGGTTAGAAATTTAAGACTACTCGTGTATAAGTCCACCCCCCCACTTTTATACAGTGAGTTAGTCCTAAATTTCTCGACTTATAGCCGAGTATATACGGTAGATACATTCTACCTATGTAGTGACCTGTGGTGCTCATCACAAGCCCGTGTTTTTTGCGATCACGGATTCGTGATCGACACTAGTGATTCGCTCTCAATTACGAATTCCGATCATGAATGCATTTGTGATTGCACTCGTTACCCGACTGGTGATCACAAGTTACTCATGATCACTAGTCAGTATTCGTGATTAAAAACCCGCCAACTTTAACTGTTAATAGCAAAGCCCCCTTTCATGCTAGAGACACCAAATTTGCATGTTATGTTAAGAAGGACTGTGAGAAAAAGGGGAACATTTTTTTTCAAAACGACCTTATAGTTTTTGAGAAAATTGAATAGAGTAAGTGCCTCAACCTTCATGCAAGAAGAAGAAGTAGCGCCCTGCCCCCAGAGCCGATCCAAGCAAGAAGGGGCCAGTCCAAGCAAGAAGAAGTAGCGCCCTGCCCACAGGGGTGGTCCTACCAAGCTGGAGGGGGTAGCGGGCAGGAAGGGGGGTATTGGGTACAGCGGCGGGAAGTACCCTCACCTGGGTCTCCCATCTGCACTCCCCCTCTAGCTTAAGTTTGCCGGATTCTGTCCCGACAATTTGAAACTAAGGGAGGGGTTCCTCCAATAAATGTAAAATATTTTATATTTGTCATCATGCAGCTGAAAAAAAGCTGCTATTTATTATTATAATTTAGAAAATAGATTTTATTTCTGAAATCTTGTATTTTTAATTTGGGTCCACTTTAATGTAGCAAACCTAATGGTAGTTGTCACAGGAGCCCTCAGTGGTCAGACCGCAAATGGCCTTCCAAACGGTGCCAGTGCACGGATCGTGCGAACTCTGGTCGCAGTCAATGCGCAGGAACCGTTGGGAATTTGCCGCAGACAAACCAGAAGGGAGCCTGTGAGGTACGGTAATTACAACTTACACACGATTCCAGGGTATAACTGCCACCACCACTGATATGGGCCAGTGGACCTGACTGCCTGACTGATCCTGCGAATAAAAACGGTTAAAACACGCTGTATTCTGTCTATCCGACAACGAACAATAGTAGCGTCTCTTCAGAGACCTGGGATCGGTTCTGCTGAATAATAGGGTAGCTAGAACAACAACTGACGATAGCGTCGGTTTATTGAAAGCAATATAAATAATTAATATATACAGACAATTAATAAAATCAACAATTATTAAAACAGTAATAGCCAGTATTAAAAATAAAAGAAGGGAGAAAAAATACTTAGTTCCTGGTAAGATGTCCTTTAGTGGGAAAACTTGTAGAGTTCCTTTTGTTCAGTTCAGCAAAGTTTAAAATCCAAGCAATATGGAAGATGTCCTTTGTTCAGTTTCAGCAAAGATGGCAGATCAAGATGGCCGCTAGCCATGTGTCCTTTGTTTCAGCTTAGACAAGATGGCCGCCAACCATGTGTCCTCTGGCTGGCAATGTGTTCTCAGGAAGGTGGAATTTGGAGGACTGAAGCCCGCCTGCTGGCTCTGTGCTTTTGATGAAGCTGGTTTGGGGGTGTGGCAATGCCGGCCCCGTCTGAGTTACCAACAAATGACAGTTAATTCCCTCTGAGAGATTTTAGGGCTAAACTTTTGAAATGCTGTAACTCCTGAACCATACACGTTATATTTAGGGGGGTAAGAGATTCATACTTGTTGGAAAATACAGATTAATATGACATCAGACATGGCTAAGCCAGCAGGTCAGGCTCCTGAGAAGATTCATATCTCAATAACCGGACAGAATATCACAATGAATGTCATATCAGCACAATGGCCAGGTTTTACCGAACAAGACGATATGAATTTTATAGCTGTGCGATATATGGTCTCTATTTAATAGGTAAGAAACCCTATCCCCCAGGTTTTCCTATCTGCCTGGTCGGTGCCGTTCTGGCTGCTTTGTCTTGGCCCCCTGGAGAGCCAGTTTCCTTTCTCTTTTCATGGGACCATCTGGCTGTGGGGGAAAAGGAGCTGGTCCCTGCAGGGAATCCAGCCACGTGCGACATTCCTGAGGGGAATAACAATAACAATAATATTTATATAGCGCTTTTCTCCCTGGGGACTCAAAGCGCTGTGACCCTGCATTATGCAGTCTCAAAGGCTAGGGAAAAGAGGTGAGTTTTTAGCCTTTTTTTAAAGCTGTCCAGAGAGGGAGCCTCTCGTACTGATTGTGGAAGTGAGTTCCATAGAGTAGGGGCTGCGTAGGAAAAGGCCCGAGCACCAAATGTTAAGTGTATCCTGGGAATAATCAGCTTCATCTTGTTGGCAGAGCGGAGGGTGCGTGGAGGGGCATAAAGTTCCAATAGATCCGCTATGTATTTGGGTCCCATGTGGTGTAGAGCCTTGAATGTCAGCAGGCAGATCTTAAAATTGATTCTCCATTTTACTGGCAACCAGTGAAGAGTTTGCAGTACTGGGGTGATGTGTGAGCTGCGGGGGGCATTGGCTAGGAGTCTGGCTGCAGCATTCTGTACTAGCTGTAAGGGGCGCAGAACCTTTTCTGTAGATCCGATGAACAGGGCGTTGCAGTAGTCTAGGCAGGAGGATACAAATGCATGAACCAGGTCAGGTAGGTCTTCAGCTGGGATAAGGTGTTTGATTTTCGCTATATTTCTTAGATGGAAGAAGGAAGACTTGACGACAGCTGATATCTGCTGTTTGAGTTTTAGATTTCCATCCAGGATCACCCCAAGGTTTCGCACAGAGTCTTTATACTGTACAGTATCTCCCCCAATTGCTAGTTTGAGGTGGTGAGCGTTTTGAACTTTATCCATCATGTGTGGACCACCTACCACCAACACCTCTGTTTTGTCAGAGTTCAGCCTCAGCCAGCTGGTGTTCATCCAATTTTGTAAATCCACTAGACACGCATTTATGGATGCTGATGGGTCTTGGGTGCCAGGCTTGAAGGACAGATACAGTTGTGTGTCATCTGCATAACAATGGTATCCTAGGCCATAGTTCTGGATTATTTTTCCCAGTGGGAGCATGTAGACTGCAAAGAGTAATGGTGATAGTACAGAACCCTGTGGAACTCCATAGGCAAGTGGCACTGGATTAGAGTAATGTGTGCTCAGACATACTTGCTGTGTCCTGCCAGATAGGAAGGTCTGAAACCAGCTAAGAACAGTACCCCTTAGGCCACAGTAATTCTTCAGTCGCTGGATTAGTATTTCATGATCCACAGTATCAAATGCTGCAGACAAGTCAAGAAGAATCAAAATTGAGCAATCACCCTTGTCCCTTGCAGTAAGTAGATCATTTATTACTCGGACTAATGCTGTTTCAGTGCTGTGCCTTTTCCTGAATCCTGACTGAAAAGTATCAAAGATGTTGTTATCTGTAAGCCTGGCTTCCAGCTGGTTGGCGACTACTTTCTCGATAACTTTTGATAGGATTGGTAAGTTCCCAACAGTTCTGTAGTTGGTTACAGAATCAGGATCTAGTGATGGTTTCTTCAAGAGGGGTTTTATGATTGCTTTCTTTAGTTCTTCTGGGAAAAGTCCACTTTGCAAGGAGCACTGAGTGATTTTGTGAAGTGCTGGCCTGATCAGCGCTGGGCACTGCATTAAGGATCCAGTTGGGCCAGGATCCAGGTCGCAGGTAGTGGGGCGGAGACTTTGAATGAGAATTCCAAAATCTTCTTCACTCAGAGTGTCAAAGACTTGCCATGGTGGTACGGTAGTAGGCAGATGCAAAGTCCAGTGGTCAATTGATGTTGGTGTAATGCTGGCACGGATGGTAGACACCTTGTTTGTGAAGAAGGCAGAGAATTCTTCACACCTTTCCCTGGAGAATGTGGTTGGGGCTTTTAGGCAGGAAGGATTGCAGAGTGATTCCACTGTGTGGAAGAGTTGACCAGCTCTGTTGTTGGCTGTAGATATTTTGTGCGAGATAAAGTCTGATTTTTTCTTGGTTATTGCTTGTTGGTATTGTCTGAGGTGTTGAATTAGGCTAGATTTGTGCTCCTCAGACCCTGATTTACACCACTGTCTTTCAAGTCTGCGCCCTTTCTTTTTTAGATCCATGATGGTTTTGTCAAACCAATTAGCTTTCTGCTTTTTGGTTGCTGATTTGGTGCACCATGGGGCAATACTGTAAAGTGTTTCATATATCGTGTTGTTGTACTTTGCTCACAGGGGAACAGGTCTCTGGATTAAAAAACACAAAAGTGTCGTTTTCTGATCGCTTGCACGACTGCACACATCCGACAGGGAGCGATCAGGAAAGCGACTGTGAATTCTCTAGATTCACCTGCATTTCTCACGGCTATTCCGTGACAGTAGTGTAAATTTACATTTATCAAAATAAAGAGCAATGAATTTCCTGACTGGGTTCCCAGGGGGTCTGTACGCAAATGTTTTCACCATGTTCCCACTGTTCTTCTTAACATATCCTGAAAATTTGGTGTTTCTAGCATGTAAAGCGGCTTTGCTATTAACCGTTAACTTCCACAGGTTTTTAGTCATGAATACCGACACGTGATTAGTGATTACATGCGGTTATCCAACTCGAAACCACACTCTAGACGGATATCCCTTTCAACTCGTGATCGTGATCACAAGTCAATTCAGAAGTGGGTGGAGTCAAGCTCGTGATCGGGGCTATCCAAGCAACCCTGGTAGTGATTTTCTGTTGGAATATGAGAATTGAGTATGTCTTTCTCTTTAGAACATGAGAATTGTGCAGGTGGGAATTGTCCATTGCCATACCTGAAGAAGACAGACTTACTCAACGGGCCTGTAGGAAAACATGGGTCTGTTCTGCATGTCCATTGGTCTGCTGTTGTCCACTCCAAGTAAATGGTCCAGTAGCAGACCTGGCTGGGTCCTTCTTCAATCCAATTTTTCTCCTACATTTTCTCTTTGGGAAAAAATGTCATCCTTTCTTTAAAATAACTTTTCAACACTCTACAATTGAAAATGTAGTAAAAAGTAGGAGGAAAAAGAACTGTCAAAATAATTCTTAGAATTCTCACATGTCGGTGCCTTAACGTCTTAAAAAACGATCCACGCCATTTAGCGTGGACGCGGCGGCAGCCCTAGTACCGCCTAACACCAATTGGCGTGCAGTCCTGGGGGCGTGTTTTGCAGGAGATCGTGCGCGCTGATGTGCGCACATCTCCGCTTGCATGACGGAGGCTTCCGCTCCACCATCAGTCTCCCAGCAGCGATCGCCACTAGGAGACTGTTAGATAGCGAAACCGCTGTCTATATACATAGCACAGTGCTGCCATCTCAGGCTATCCCCCTGAAACACACAGAAGCGATCTGCTGTCATAGGCTAAAGCTGGCCACTACCGGTCCAATTTCTAGTGAAAAATCGTTCGAGCGATCAGAAATTCTGATCGGATGAAAAATCGTTCATTACACCATCAACTAACCAATATTTGCTTTCTATCTATCAAGACCAACAAAAAAATCCAAATTTTCGCTCGACGAAAATTCATTCGGGCGACATTTTTTTCACTCGTTAATAATCGATTGTGTCCACCAATGGAGATTATTTACAACCAATCCGATCATAATTTCTGATCGCTCGAACGATTTTTTTGCTAGAAATTGGACCGTTAGTGGCCAGCTTTAGTGTGGGAGGGAGAGAAAAAAAAATATAAATAAATAGTATTATTTATTATTAGAAAAAAAGAAAAAAAATATTTACATTAAAAAAAAGAACATCCTGGGAGCGATCCTTGGCAAGCCAACAAAAAGCTCTGTTGCTGAGCAAAAAGGAGGAGGGGGGGGGGGGATCATTTGTGTGCTGTTGAGTTGTACGGCCCTGCAGCGAGCCCTTAAAGCTGCAGTGGCCTAATTAGTGAGAAATGGCCTGGTCACTAGGGGGGTTTAAGCCCTGGTCCTTAAGTGGTTAAAGAGAACCCGAGGTGGGTTTGAAGAATATTATCTGCATAGAGGCTGGATCTGCCTATACAGCCCAGCCTCTGTTGCTATCCCAAACCCCCCTAAGGTCTCCCTGCACTCTGCAATCCCTCATAAATCACAGCCGTGCTGCTGACAAACAGCTTGTCAGAGCTGGCTGTGTTTATCTCTATAGTGTCAGTCTGCTGCTCTCCCCGCCTCCTGCAGAACTCCAGTCCCCGCCTGCATTCCTTCCCTCCCTGCTTATTTGGAGGGAAGGGACGGGGGCAGGGACCGGAACTATGCAGGAGGCGGGGGAGCAGCAGAGACTGACACTACAGATGTAAACACAGCCTCACAGCACGGCTGTGATTTATGAGGGATTGCAGAGTGCAGGGGGACCTTAGTGGGGTTTGGGATAGCAACAGAGGCTGGGCTGTATAGGCAGATCCAGCCTCTGTATGCAGATAACATTCTTTAAACACACCTCGTGTTCTCTTTAAACAGCATTTTATTGATCAGGTGCGAAAATATCACCTAGGAAACAATGTAGAAGAAAAAGTGAATTGAATAAGGACTATGATGTGAATCAACTCACGATGCCATAGACATACACAATAGAGGCCAAATCACAATGGACCCTTTTTTCGTTTTAAAGACTCCATTTTTAATTTCAGTATCTCTTTCTTGCGTTGATAGGCAGAATATTTTAACTAATTTTTCATTCATGCAGAAGGTTCCTTCATTACACCGGAGAGATGGGGGAAAGGCTACAAGCCCTTACAACCTCTGTGTGATCACTAATTTCTAACGATGCCACCTTCTTATCAGCGTGTTTGTCAATGGGGAGATGGTGATGAGGCCTCTCTGACATATTCAGGTCCTTTTTTTTTGGCCCAGTTTTTAGAGCACAATGACAAATCACTGAGGACAAACTCTGCCAGATGAGCTTAGGGTTTCAAAACACAGAGTAGGGAGGGAAGGAAAAAAGAAAAAAAAGAAGTTGATGATAACTTTGGAAACAGGTAAGTTTTCATATTACAAATAGATGTTTTACAATTCTCCTGGTGAAAAAAATTTACAATGCACTGCCTGAGTAACAAGAAAGACCTTTGAACAATAATAAAGAGATGGCGTGAGATCTGTGTTTGGGAAATCTAAGGGGAATTCAAAGTATGAATAATAATTGGCAAACATTATTGGACAAATTCCGAGAGAGCCTTGTGATGTCTAATGAAAAGGCTACATTAACATCAGCTGTGTGAGCGGAAAACAGAATGAGGAACAGAGTCAAGCTGCCACACACAAGCATGCTGGAGACAAGCGAGCTGCTGCCACCAATCAGGATCCAGATGGCCTTGCTTTAGGTGTCGGTTGAATGTTTAGAGACAGTATCCGATTGGCTGTTGTGAGCAATCATTATTTTGGCATGATTTTGACTCTGTAGAAGGAATAACAGAAAAGACTAGTAAAACTAAGTCTGATTGTGTGCCGTAGAATCTCATAGTACAGTCTTTTTGCATGCTTTATTAGTATGACAGTCTTCCTAACAAAGCTGTGTTTTTAAACACCTTATAACCTTGATGCAGTGCTTTTATCAAGAATTTTGAAGCCACCAGGACTGTATTGCTAGTTTTTGTGGCTAACAGGGTCAGGGATGCTTAATGGGGATAGAACGTAACCCCTATCAGTAGCTGATACCCCCTTTCCTACAAGAAATGTTTACGTTTTCTCAAATAAATAATCAGGGGGGCTGTAGGCTGATATTGTGGTGAAACTCCTCCAACAGCGTAATGTCATGACCAAGGTCCTGACAGTTTGCTGTCTGTGAACCTTGTTGCATTGTGGGAAATAACAGCTTGCCAAGCAAGCAGAATCTCCCTCTGTGCATAGAACTCTACAAAACTGTGTGTATCCTAGATCAGAGTTCCCTAACCCTGTCCTCAAGGCCCACAACAGTGCAGTGCAGGAAACCACAAACATTCACAGGTTAGGTAATTAGTGTCTCAGTAGCGCTGATTAACTATCTGTGTGGATTTCCACCAAACATGCATTGTTGGTGGGCCTTGAGGACAGGGTTGGGGACCACTATCCTAGATGATGCAACTATATTACAACGTATATTATATTATATATTACAATCTATAGTACAATCTTTCAGTTGCAATGTGGATTGAGTTCCCTTTTCTAGATTTTGGGGCAAGGCCAAGCTGCCTTGCGCTGGGGTATGTTCATCGTGGGACATAGGCGCCCATAGAAAATATCAATAAGATTGGGAAATCTGCACCCAAATTTTACAATTACAGATATTTTCTATTGGCACATATGAGGCTCCCCAAGACAAGTTTTTGGAGCACTGGAATTGCGGTACGAAAGGGGGTTTAAGGTTAGGCGTCCATAGGGAGGTTTTTAAGGTTATGTGTGGGGGGAGTCTTAAGGTTAGGCATGGACAGGGAGTGGGTTAAGGTTAGCCCTTTGTATTTGGGCTCCAAATCAGAAGGAACCCCATTGGTCTGCTAAGGACCAATGGGGCTCCTTGGAGCCCAAATACAAAGATGCTTTCGAGAGCTCTGAGCTAATATAGCTCAGAGCTCTGTCGGGTGAAGGGACGCTAAGTCCCCGCTGGCTCCACTGCCCTCCCCGCCTCTCCCATATGTCACCTATATACATGCTGGCACCCATGGGTGCCAGCATGTATATGGGTGACAGGTGTGGGCGGAGTGGACGGCGGGAGCCGGCGGGGACTAGCGTGTATGCGGCGGCCGGCGGGTGAGCGGCGAGTGACGTCGGGTGTGGTGGTGTTACAAAGTAACAAAGTTGTTACATTGTAATAACTTTGTTACATTGTAACTGATTAGTATATTTCCGAGGATATTGCGTGGGAACTGGCTTTTAAAGGGACAGGTAAGTATTAATGGTTAATTAAGAATATTAAAGGACTTTTTTTCGTGGTTATGTTTTTTGTTCAATTAAAATACTTTTTCTATGTGTTTGTGTGTTTATTTACTTTTAACTCTTAAAGGAAATGGGTAAGGGGTACAAGTACCTCTATACTCATTTCTCCTGGGAGGGGGGTGGGCATCTGGGGGACCCCTTTTTAAAGGGGACTCCCAGATGCCACCATGAACCCCTCCCCAGGAAATCGCGGCCTCCACCTCCACCGCCCATCGGAGGTGGAGAAGAGCCCCTAGTCCTTGGATTGGACAAGGGCTCGGAGGGGGAGGGGAAAGCTTGGCTGCCCCTCCCCTTCCGAGACCCCCCAATCCATGGACCATGTGGGCTGGTATAGTCAGGGTGCGGAGCCCCACGCGGCCGGTGCTCCGCATTCTGGCTATCCCAGTCTGCATGGGGGACAAGGGGTTAAAGAGGTCTGGGAGGGGGGACCCCACGTCGTTTTTTTTTTTATATTTCCCACACTCAGAACGAAGTAAGTAAAACTCTTCCCACTTGGGGGAATCTATGAAAATAAAACACTATTGTTACCTGTGCAAAAAAAACTGACATTTTCCGCATTTAAAAGACATTTTCGCCCTTGAAACTTAAAAATCGATTTTCTCAAAAACTATAAGGTCTTTTTGAAAAAAAATTTTGTTCCTCTTATTCCCACTGATCCCCTTAATATACCCTGTGAATTTGGTGTTCCTAAATTTTAAGCAGGCTTTGCTATTAACCGTTAAAGTCGGCGGGTTTTTAAATGTATATATTTTTCCTTTGAAACTTTAACATCGATTTTCTCAAAAACTATAAGGTCTTTTTTCCTCTTATTCCTTCTGATCTCCTTAATATATTCTCCAAATTTGAGGCTCTTAGCACTTAAGGGGGCTTTGCTATTAACCCTTAAAGTCGGCGGCTACCTAACATTGATCCATGCGTCAACTTTTCCGCTTGGCAGCATGACCTTACGCATTAATTGCTAGTAGGATTTTACGCGTAAGCCTATAACGTAATAACCTGAATTACGGTATACTTACGCGTAATTGCGTAAGTGCTATGCGTAATTACAGACATGTACCGAAATTGAATGTCTATGCCGTAAGCGTAATTTCGTAATGCGTAATAGCGTAAAATTACGCGTAATGATCCGTAAGCGTAGCTTTCTCCATTACGACCAGCACTGGGGGATACATGGCTGTGACTGCAAGCCAGATAACAAGAGACTTAGGTGTTGGGGGAAGGGAGGTTGGGGGTCCTGGGGTGCCTCTTAGTCTAATAGCAATCAGTGTGTGATGGCTGGGGTGAGAAGGATGGAGGCGCGCACTTTGATGTCTCAGCCTTGCATGCTAGAGTACCTTGTCTTGAGGAGCCTTGGGTGCTGGAGGACCTTGTCCCAGCTCTGCCAAGCACTTAGCATCGGTTAAACAAGACACCGGCAGAAGCCCGTATGAACCAGCCCTTACTTTGGGTGCATATGGATTTTTATTATTGCTCACCGCCGTAGTCTTTTTGTTTGATTCATTATTGTAGGGTTTTTATACAGTGATGTGCTTTATGGACAACTGAATCAAATGTATTTTTCTTACTTTGTTGTTACTGTTACATGCTCCTGTTCCACTATTAGCCCTTTATTTTATTTGTTTTACATGCTGTCCTGTTCTGTACTCTCCATGTGTGCAGAAATGCTGGCGTTGTTACAGTTACAGTCTCCACTGTCTAATGTTTGTTGTCTCCAAAACTGGCAGAAACAGCAAAGTTTCAATGCTGCTTCCTTTGTGTAACTTTTCTATTAGTCTGTTTGTTTACATGCATACCTGGGCTGATGTTCATCTTCATGTCTATGAAAGGTTTGAATATGTCACGGTCTCTGATAGCCAGTACATCGTGTAGATAGAGCTTCCTGAAATTATAGTGTTTTTCTTGTCTCAATAAGTGATGGAAACGGCGAAGAATTATTGGCAAAGAATTATTGCAAACCTGCGAGAAAAATATTAAAAGTTAGACACTTATCTGAGTAGTGGAAAGCGTCGGAAAGTTCCAGATGCTTTCTAGACTCCCCTTGAACCTACCACCCTCGACCTCTTCATGGCCACGCTCCCGTCCATGTACAAGCGTGGTTATACTGCACACGTGTAAGTTTGGTCTGTGCATGCGCAGTAGCACAAAGTCACTCGTGTATGAAGGGAAAATCCATGCATTAAGGGCTTCATGCTACTGAGCATCTGTGGACTGTACTCACACATGCACAGTGCTACCATGCTCATACAAGAATGGGAGTGTAATTTGACACACTCTTGTCCAATAGGAGCCAGGGGAATCTGGGAAGCCTCTGGAATGTCGAGAGGCTTCCTTCCACGGAGGTAAGTACAGTATTTATTTTTATTTTGCTTTAGGTTGCCCTTAAACACCTTTTGTACATTAGGGAGGAGTTTGATGCCCACAACCAATTGGCAAGACCACATACATACAGTTTGTACAATGCCATTGTAAGAAGGTGCATTGCATAAACCAAGAGTGGGCTTCATACCAAGGCCGGATTTATACTTTTTGTTCCCTTAGGCCAAGGGTGTTATGGCTCGCCTTTCATGTGCAGCAGCGCCCCTCCCCTTCCATGTGCAGCCCCCAAATCCATGTGTATCATCCTTGTAAAGCAGCCCCCTCCCATTCCATGTGCAGCCCCTCTTCTATGTATATCATCCATGTACAGCAGCCCCTCCCATTCCATGTGCAGCCCCTCCTCCATGTGTATCATCCATGTACAGCAGTCCCTTCTTTCGTGAACAGCCCCTTGGGCATTAGTTTCCCCTTTTCATATGTTGCTCCCAACTTTCAGCCTTCTCTTTCATTATGAAGCAACCCCTCTTTCATGTTCAGGTGTCCCCTTGAGCGCCAGCGCCCAAGGCCTGGGCCTTCGTGGCCTTCACAGAAATCCGGCCGTGCTTCATACGATCTCAATTCAGAAATCTACTTGAAAAATACTCTTTCTCATAAAACTGCCTCTGTACATTTTGTATAACCTTGCATATCTTCTGCCATGGTAGTGACAGGCAGGCCCAGTCTGACAACTAGCAGGCTTGTTAGAAGGAGTAATTTGTAGCGTGTTTAACAGCCGTGCATTACAAATTATCTCTGCACATCATACCACCTTCTTTTCTAAACATATTTAGTGTTGATAGGTTTCCAAAACTTTTATGCATTTATCCTCAAATGCTCTTTGGAAAACAAAATCTTTAACACAAACCAACTTAAAAGTTGTGCTCGATGACCCTACGAGAGAGCCAGGCCAAATGTATCAATATTGTCTGAAGATGGAAGATGATCTGCGTTGCCCTGGAAACCAGCCTTCTCTTCAATGCCATTGGATCCAGGCAAGTTGATTGGCTCTGTGTTGGCTTAGCAGCACATAATACCGAAATCTCCACTGTCACGTAACTCCATGCCTGCAGTCATTTAAAGTGTCGGTCGATGCAAAACTGACCTTTCCATTTTTAAACAGATGCTGGAAAGTCCAGAATAATACAGGGACTCTGGTGGTATGATCTCCAAGCCTGAACTTTGGTTCCTGAGTGTCCAGTGGCCTTCAAAAGAGTTTTCTGCTGTGCTTTCAATTTACTTTATAATCTGGGCTGGATTAAAACAATTCTGCCCCTAAACCAATTTTCTTGTGGCTCCTCTCTCACTACATGTGTAAGATCCATGCTTAAGATCCATGTTTAGCAGCCCCCTCCCATTCCAAGTGCAGCCCCCTTTTCTGTGTGTAATTCCCATGTACAGCAGCCATGGGCTTAACAATCACCCCTGCAACCTTTGCCATCGCAAGGGGAGCCCAGAGAGGTTAGGGGCCCCTCTGCCTCCCTCTCCTCAACTGCAAATGCAGCCAATTGGCAAAAAAATCTCCCTGTTCACTCACAGAAACCGGGTGCAGGAGCATGCGTAACTTTTTCCTGCTTCCAGATGCTGCTGTCATTTGCCGGCTCCCAATCACATGACCCTCATGGGGTTCAGGGACCAAGGGGGCCACATGCTATCATTTTTGCAGGAGGCCCTATTAAGTCTAGTTATGCCACCCCCCCCCCATTACATGTGCAGCCCCCTCTTCCATGTGTAAGATCCATGTACAGCAGCCTCCTCCCGTTCCATGTGCAGCCCGCTCTTCCATGTGTAATATCCATGTACAGCAGCCTCCTCCCGTTCCATGTGCAGCCCGCTCTTCCATGTGTAATATCCATGTACAGCAGACCCCTCCCATTTCCTGCGCAGCCTCTTCTTCCATGTGTAAGATCCATGCACAGCAGCCCCCTCCTCCATGTGTAAGATCCATGTACAGAAGCCCCCTCCCATTCCATGTGCAGCCCCCTCTTCCATGTGTATCATCCATGTACAGCAGTCCCCTCCCATTTCATGTGCAGCCCCTTCTTACATGTGTATCATCCATGTACAGCAGCCCCTCCCATTCCATGTGCAGCCCCCTCTTCCATGTGTGTCATCCATGTACAGCCGCTCACTTTTGGTAGCTTCCATCTTCCATGCCCTGCTCCTCATTTGGAACCTTCCTCTACCATTTGCAGTCGCCATCGATACCAACCCCTCCTTCGTGTCCATTCACTCCCTGGGACAGAAACAGCCTTTGTAAAAAATCCAGCCCTGACATCTCTATGACATTGCATTGCATTTTCGATTCTGTGTGAAATTGCATCTGCAAATTTTCTGCATTTAAAGTGAACCCGAGGTGAAAGTGATATGGAGGATGCCATATTTATTTTCTTTAAAAAAAATCCCAGTTGCCTGGCTGTCCTGCTGATCATCTGCCTTTAATACTTTCAGCCATAGCCCCTGAACGAGCATGCGGTAGATCAGGTGTTTGTGACATTATTGTCAGATCTGACAAGATTAGCTGCATGCTTGTTTCTGGTGTGTTTTGGACACTATTGCAGGCAAATGGATCAGCAGGGCTGCCAGGCAACTGGTTTAAAAGAAAAGAAATATGGCATCCTCCATATCACTCTCACTTTGGGTTAACTTTAAATTTTACACAGCATGTCTGCCAGCAATTTTTTTTTTTATTTTATTTGGTGATCTTGTGTGAATACCATGCAGAAGTTATTTATTTCAGTAATTTAACTTAAAAGGTGAAACTAATATATGAATAAACTCATTACACTTTACCACTACCAAAGCAGCATCATACCATCATATTGCCCCCGCCATGCTTTACAGTTGGCATTAAGTGCTCCTCCTGCATCTCTTCACTTGATCCGTGTGTCAATAACTTTTAACTTTTCTAGTCTTCCATATGTCCATCGCCTGTGTTATTTTTTCCATCAACTTTTTTTTTTTGGGGGGGGGGGGGGGGGGGGAGGCAACCTTGAAATATGATTTTTAAGATTAATCAAAAAGAGAAGGGAGGGGAAGATTAACCTTCCTTGTTTTTTTATCTTGTCTTTCATCTTGTTTTCACATTTTCTCCTTATACGGCGGAGCCTCTATGGATTATGGGGGATGGGGGGATATTTAGCCTACTTGTTCACATTCCTTCCAAGGAAGTTGGTGTTCACCACGAAACGTGTGTTTCTATTCAACACATTAATCCCAGCTAGTCACCTAGTTCTTCTACTTCTGTAATCAATCTAAATTATTTTTAAAGGCTGTTGTTAAGATTTGAATTGAAATAAATACTATTATATTATTCATAAATGTTGTGAGTTATCCCGTCTGTACACATGCACTGCTTAAAGGATACCCCAACTGAAATGTGACATAATGAGATAGACATGGGTATGTACAGTGCCTAGCACACAGATAACTATGCTGTGTTCCTTTTTTTCTTTCTCTGCCTGAAAGAGTTAAATATCAGGTATGTAAGTGGCTGACTCAGTCCTGACTCAGACAGGAAGTGACTACAGTGTGACCCTCACTGATAAGAAATTCCCCTTTTTTACCTCTTTCTTGCTCTCAGAAGCCATTTTCTGCCAGGAAAGTGTTTTATAGTTGGAATTTCTTATCCGTGAGGGTCACACTGTAGTCACTTCCTGTCTGAGTCAGGACTGAGTCAGCCACTTACATTCCTGATATTTAACTCTTTCAGGCAGAGAAAGGAAAAAAAGGAACACAGCATAGTTATCTGTGTGCTAGGCACTGTACATACACATGTCTACCTCATTATGTCACATTTCAGTTGTGGTATCCTTTAAATCTAGCTATTAATTATAATTCCCTATTATGTATTAATACCTAAGCATATCAAGCACTACGCTTTAAAAAATGTGGATTCATTGCTGAATCCTGCTAAGCTCAAGTTATTTTATTTACGTTTTTTTTTTCGTTTTTTTGCCATCCAAAACTAACATATTTTTCCCCTGGAGTTAGCTTCTAACGATTTTTTTTTTCAACGACTGCATAACCAGAATGAATAGCGATCATTTTTATCTGTCGAGAGTTGAGCTTCAAGTCATTTCCATTACAAAAAAAAAATATGTTTTTTAGTGAACCGAAAGAACTCACGCAGCCAGTCCTAAATCATCTTTAAAAAATTGGTAAGCGTAATTATCCGTAATGATTTTGCAGTTAAATGAGGGGGATAAAAAAAAAAAACAGGAGTGTGCGAAAGTGAAGTCTACTCTTGAATGTCCACCAGGAAGCTGAGCAGATATAAATCTGTACTGTCTCTATGTTTTTTTTTTTTTTTTGTCTGGTTGAACGCCGTACTTTATCTACAGAGTGTCAGCATGAATGCCTAGGGACACCGTTTCAAACGCTATAAAATTGTAGAAGGCAACATCATTCTTTGGAAACTCCCCAGCCTGTCTACCAACTGGGACATTACAGCAGTTTAAAATGTCCACCGTGTGTTCAACAGCTTCAACTTTAAATTGACTATAAATGTTGTCCCCTAGCGCATTTGGCTTTCTGATACCCTTTCCTGTACCAGCGACAGTAGATGATACATAGTATTGTTGCTATCTCTGTATGGGCGTCTCTGTTACAGATCGCATTTAACGATGGTCTAGGATGGATAGATATAAAGAAAAATAAATGTATATTACATTCTCTCAAGTACTTTCACTAGTAGTGTTCTTATTTATCGAGATCCCAAGTCCAAGTAAACACAAAACTTTAAAGATGAAATGTATATCTGTTGTTGTCGGCAGCGGTAATGCTAGGATCCTAAAAGATCCGGGGCACCTTTGGGCACTCCAGACAAAAACATTTGTGTTGAACCCCCCTCGAACTGCCATTAAAGAGGAACTCCAGTGAAAATAATGTAGTAAAAAAAGTGCTTCATTTTTTACCATAATTATGTATAAATGATTTAGTCAGTGTTTGCTCATTGTAAAATCTTTCCTCTCCCCGATTTACATTCTGACATTTATTACATGGTGACATTTTTACTGTGGGCAGGTTATGTAGCTGCTCCTAGCTGTTTTGGCTGTTAGAGACAGCTGTAAACAGCTAATTCCTGTCTGTGAACATTGTTGCATTGTGGCAGTTTGCCCAGAGTACCGCGGTACTCAGAGCTTCTTGTGGGAGGGGTTTCAGCACAAAATCAGTCATACAGCGCCCCCTGATGGTCTGTTTGTGAAATGAATTATATTTCTCATGTAAAAGGGTGTATCAGCTACTGATTGGGATAAAGTTCAATTCTAGGTTGGAGTTTCTCTTTAAGGCACCACAGCTCCCTGGATGACCCCATAAAGGCATCACAGCTCCCAGCATGCCCCTCCTCCCCCCCTGTTAATGGACCACAGCTCCCAGCCTTCCAGCTGCTGCCAGCTCCCTGACCCTGGGGGACCCTGCTGGCAGCTCCCCTGGGGGACATCCGCGGCACATGCCATTGATCTTTGGGGCTAGCAATGCCCCTGGTTGACCGCATTGTTAAATGTTTTTTGTTCTATCTCTCTTTTTTTTAGTTTACTGAGGATGTTTTGGCTAGCGCTTGCAGGTTGCATGGCTTCTCATTAGAGGACTAGGGATGCTCATTAGGATTCTGCAGAATTACATTTCCGCATTTCCAATCGGAAATCAGATTTGTGCGGCAATGCCACATTACCGCAACTCAGTAATTTTAGCCCAATCACAGAATTCGGAAACATTGGACCAGTCAGAGAATGCAGTCAACTCGAAAAAAAAAATGATCAAAAAAGACTCCTCGGATATCCACATAATTGGTAATCAGCATTGGTGAAAATCGCAATTTCCGACCATCCCTATAAAGGACAATTTTTCAGCACTGTATAGCCAAAGAAGAAGTCAAAGGATTAAAAATAAAATAGGTGCTTCCTTCACTAGTCATACATTTAAATATACAAGAACAGTCTCAAGACTATATGGGCTTGATTCACTAACTGGCGCTAAGCAGGTTAGTGTGCTTTATCTGAGGTTAGTGTGCCTTATTTGAGGTTAGTGTGCCTTATCTGAGGTTAGTGTGCCTTATCTGAGTTAGTGTGCCTTATCTGAGTTAGTGTGCCTTATCTGAAGTTAGTGTGCCTTACCTGAGGTTAGTGTGCCTTATTTGAGGTTAGTGTGCCTTATCTGAGGTTAGTGTGCCTTATCTGAGTTAGTGTGCCTTATCTGAGTTAGTGTGCCTTATCTGAAGTTAGTGTGCCTTATCTGAGGTTAGTGTGCCTTATCTGAGGTTAGTGCGTCCTTATCTGAGTTAGTGGGCCTTATCTGAGTTAGTGTGCCTTATCTGAGGTTAGTGTGCCTTATCTGAGGTTAGTGTGCCTTATCTGAGGTTAGTGTGCCTTATCTGAACTTAGTGCCCCTTAAGTAGCTTTGTGCACACTAAAAGCTGCTGCTTTTGCTCAGGTGGCCATCCCATTGCTGTTTGTGCCTTTTCTCCAGGTGCCTTCGTAAGGCACTTGTCCCTACGTGAGTGTTGGCCTTTCCACGGCTCAATTTTTGTTGGCAGAGAGAACAGGTGGCTTTGCTCCAATCTGAGGCACACACATTAAAAAATTTCCACACCGCTGAGCCACCCTGGGATGTGGGCACTATGGGGACCTCAGCAGCTGATGCTGAAGGGCAAGTTGGCTGGCTGTACATAGGTGGCGATACATGGTGCCGGACACTGCCACCAGCTGTTGCTGATGAAGAGCTGCCCCAGCTTCTTTCAGCAACTTCTCTCCTCCTCCTACTCTCTGACTCCCCCTCTGAACCGTCCCCCTCTTCATCTCCTCTATTGGGAACATACAGAGGATCCGTATCATCGTCATCATCGTAATCATCCTGCCCAGCTTCCCTTGCCTCAGAAAAATCCAAAACATGCACCATCAGTAGGTCCTTCATCCTCCTTACACGTTACATCCATAGTGTTGCCGCGTAACTCAGACATATGAGCTGGTGAAAATTCATCTGGCTGTAACAACAATGGCTGTGCATCAGTGATTTCACCACTAAATAATTCTTGCGAAGTGTCAAATGCAGCGGAAGTGGTGCTAGTAGTAGCGCTGGTGGCTGAGCAAGATGAGGTGTTCTGTGTCGCTAAATACTCAACCACGTCCTGACAATCTTGGGAGGTGATGGGACGTGCCTTCTTCCGAGCACTGTACTGTGGGCCAGGTCCACACGAAATTACATTTACACGACCTCGCACAGACCTGCCGGGTGGCCTTCCTCTGGCTCTGGCACTACCTCTACCTCTACCTGTTTTGTCCATATCGGGTATGCACGGAGTGGTATATCACACTGCGTGCACTCACGTAGGTAGGTGGGTTCACTTAACTGCACAGGTATGTGCACTGATGCGGTGGGTTCACTGAACAGAACAGGTATGCAGTGGCAGGTTCACTGAACAGAACAGGTATGCAGTGGCGGGTTCACTGAACAGGCATGCAGTGGCGGGTTCACTGAACACAACAGGTATGCAGTGGCGGGTTCACAGAACAGGTATGCAGTGGCGGGTTCACTGAACAGTACAGGTATGCAGTGGCGGGTTCACTGAACAGAACAGGTATACAGTGGCAGGTTCACTGAACAGAACAGGTATACAGTAGCGGGTTCACTGAACACAACAGGTATGCAGTGGCGGGTTCACTGAACAGAACAGGTATGCAGTGGTGGGTTCACTGAACAGGAATACAGTGGCGGGTTCACTGAACAGAACAGGTATGCAGTGGCGGGTTCACTGAACAGAACAGGTATGCAGTGGTGGGTTCACAGAACAGGTATGCAGTGGCAGGTTCACAGAACAGGTATACAGTGGCGGGTTCACTGAACAGAACAGGTATGCAGTGGCAGGTTCACTGAACAGAACAGGTATGCAGTGGTGGGTTCACAGAACAGGTATGCAGTGGCAGGTTCACAGAACAGGTATACAGTGGCGGGTTCACTGAACAGAACAGGTATACAGTGGCAGGTTCACTGAACAGAACAGGTATACAGTGGCGGGTTCACTGAACACAACAGGTATGCAGTGGCGGGTTCACTGAACAGAACAGGTATGCAGTGGTGGGTTCACTGAACAGGAATACAGTGGCGGGTTCACTGAACAGAACAGGTATGCAGTGGCGGGTTCACTGAACAGAACAGGTATGCAGTGGTGGGTTCACAGAACAGGTATGCAGTGGCAGGTTCACTGAACAGGTATACAGTGGCGGGTTCACTGAACACAACAGGTATGCAGTGGCGGGTTCACTGAACAGGAATACAGTGGTGGGTTCACTGAACAGAACAGGTATGCAGTGGCAGGTTCACAGAACAGGTATACAGTGGCGGGTTCACTGAACAGAACAGGTATATAGTGGCGGGTTCACTGAACAGAACAGGTATACAGTGGCAGGTTCACTGAACAGAACAGGTATACAGTGGCGGGTTCACTGAACACAACAGATATGCAGTGGTGGGTTAACTGAACAGGTATACAGTGGCGGGTTCACTGAACAGAACAGGTATACAGTGGCGGGTTCACTGAACAGAACAGGTATACAGTGGCGGGTTCACAGAACAGGTATGCAGTGGCAGCTTCACTGAACAGGTATACAGTGGCGGGTTTACTGAACAGAACAGGTATGCAGTGGCGGGTTCACTGAACAGGAATACAGTGGCGGGTTCACTGAACAGAACAGGTATGCAGTGGCGGGTTCACTGAACAGTACAGGTATGCAGTGGCAGGTTCACTGAACAGGTATGCAGTGGTGGGTTCACTGAACATGTATGCAGTGGTGGGCTCACAGAACAGGTATGCAGTGGCAGGTTCACTGAACAGGTATGCAGTGGTGGGTTCACTGAACAGGTATGCAGTGGTGGGTTCACTGAACAGGTATGCAGTGGTGGGTTCACAGTACAGGTATGCAGTGGTGGGTTCACAGAACAGGTATGCAGTGGCAGGTTCACTGAACAGGTATGCAGGTATCCAGTGGGCTCACTGAACAGAACAGGTATGGTGGGCTTACTGAACAGAACAGGTATGCAGCCAGGAACAAGCTAAGCCTAACTAATCTTTCCCTATGAGAGACAGTCTGCAGCAGCTCGCCCTACTCTCACTAACGCAGGCACACGAGTAAGCTTAATGGCCGCCGCTGCCTGCCTTTTATTAGGGGGGAGTGGCTCCAGGGGCTAGTGTAGCCTAATTGGCTACACTGGGCCTGCTGACTGTGATGTAGAGGGTCAAAGTTGACCCTCATGGTGCATTATGGGGCGAACCGAACTTCCGCAAAACTTTGCCTGCGGGACGCGAACGCGAACCACTGAAGTTCGCATGGAACCGTTCGCAGGCGAACCGTTCGGCCCAACTCTAGGAAGGACAGGAACCCAGCCTTCAATTCCAATCTGAAGCCTACTTCATGTAATCTTTGTGAAAGCCTCCAATACAGCAGACTGTCTGGTCTCTTTGTATTTTGTGTTTCTCTCAGTTTCCCTGAATGGTAATCAGACCCCCTGCTCATTGTAGCTCCTCCATTGTCTTGCTTTTATCTGTGATAAGTAGGAGGAGTGCACCAGCCAGTAAAGGTGAGTCGCTACAATACTAAAAACTCTGCAGGGGCCCTAGGGACTACCATAAAGTTGGGAGAAAACATGGAGGTGGCTAGGAAGCTAACTCAAGGGCCCGAGGAGGAATTTGGCAGAAAAAAAGGGGGCCCTAATGGGGGGAGCAGGTCTGTCAAGAGGAGGGGTGTCTGTCAGGGTGCAACCGGGTTAATTTTGCCCAGGAGCCCCACTGTAACTAACTGTTTAAGTCCCGTGTGCATGAAAAAGAGACACTGGGAAATTTGGATGCCCAATTTTGCCATTTTCATTAGTAAAATACCAGTAAATCAAACTTTTACTACAACCAAAACTAACCCTGTTCTCACACTGAATCCTCCCTCTATCAATGCCTAACCCTAACTACTTCC
This sequence comes from Hyperolius riggenbachi, assembly GCF_040937935.1. Lineage (NCBI taxonomy): Eukaryota > Metazoa > Chordata > Amphibia > Anura > Hyperoliidae > Hyperolius > Hyperolius riggenbachi. Next base: position 37,136,860 of record NC_090651.1, on the reverse strand, counting down.
CAGTCTATGTCTAAGCCTAACCACCCCCCCTGCCGATGCTTAACCCTAAACTTTCCTTCCCGATACCTAACCTTAACTGACCTACCTCCCCAAGGCAATCCTCCCCCCCAGGAGTAAGACTCCCACATGCCTAACCTTAGGCTCGCCCCCCCCCCCACGCCTAACCTTAATCTCAATTATCATTAAACAATATTTTAAATAGGTGCCTATGAGGCCTCTTTAAAGAGAAACTGTGACCAAGAATTGAACTGTCTCCCAATTAGTAGCTGATACCCCCTTTCCCATGAGAAATCTATTCCTTTTCACAAACGGATCATCAGGATGCTCTGTATGGCTAATAGTTTGGTGAAACCCCCCTACAGGAAACTGTGAGGACCGTGGTACTGGCAGTTTCCTGTTTGTGATCCTCATTGCATTGCAGGAAATTTTTACAGCTGTTTCCAACTTCCAGAAAAAGCAAGCAGCAGTTACTTCCAGTGACATCACCTGCCAGCAGTAAAAATGTCACCATGTGATAAATGTCAGAATGTAAATCAGGGAGAGGAAAGATTTTACAACGGGCAAACACTGACTAAGTAAGTTATACATAATTATTGTAAAAATGAAGCACTTTTTTATTACATTATTTTCACTGGAGTTCCTCTTTAAGTCCCTACACAAACCTAGGAGAACATCTGTGACTGGAGCCTTTAAATATGTAACTGAGAGAACAAAGAATCTACAACTATTATCTCTCAAAGAGAAAATCTGAAAGATGACAAATTTGCACTTTAATAACCTGTAGTTGTTTCAATCTCTTTTTCGTTCTGAGCAGCGCATTGAGCGGCTTACAGTCACCTTCTTCACAACTTGTTTGTAAAGATTATGCGAATGACAAATTCATATTGTGCACTGGCCTGTAATAATGAGGAGATAATGATCTCTAGACAAAACTAATCTGCTTTTATTATCGCAGTAATTATAAATCAATCATCTTTTTCTGTCACTTGCCTCTGCTATATCGGACTGCAGTTTACCTGAGCTTTTATTATCTGTATCATTAGCCTCCAATTTCATTTATTTTTCTCCCCAAATAATACATTCCGAAGTTCTCATTCCGTCCCGGCAGAGGTTATCTTCATATTTCTGGTGGCAATTTTGCCAGACGTAAATGGAGTAGTCTATCTTCCAGTCACTTTAATCTGACGCCGTTTGGATGCCCAGTCGTATTTTATCACATTTTTTTTTCATTTCTAGTGTTTTAATTTCCTGTGTTTTCTATCCATTTTGTTATTAGGGACGAGGGGAAAGGAACATATTCTTTTTTTGATCGTCTTTATGTGAAATTGGGCTGTTTTCGTAAAACATCTTGATAAGAGTAATGACTTTGAACTGGTGGACCTCTACAACTGTTTTTTAGATTCTGTGAAAATAAGCAAACTGCCCTGTTATAAGGGGCAGATGTAGGTCTCTCTTAACTGATTTGGGTGCCCCAAAAATAACATAGAGGCTTCATTAATCACTTACGGACCGCTATACATATTAAAATGTCCAGTTTGCCCCTGTTAATGGCAAACGGACGTTTTAACACGTTGCCCACTGCTGCTGCCAGGCACACGCGTGCGCTCCTGACGTGTGTACTCACCGAAACTGACACATCTTTGATCGGTGAATGGGAACATGTGTTCTCTGAGCCAATGATAGTGCCTGTAAGGGAAAGATCATGGCTTTAACGAGAAGCAAAAGATCTTTCTTGTAACAAAACTGCCGGTGTGCTTTGAACTCTGTTTAGAGCACACAGATTAATGTGTGTGTGGACATCTAGTGGTAAAAAATACACAGTTTACACTACATTTTACACTACATCTTCCACTATATAAATTACATTAAATAAATTAACCCTTCCTTACCCATCCCCTGCCCCCAATAGTTACTAAATTAAAACACTAAAAAAAGACAACATTTAAAACAAAAAGAATGCATAAATAGTTACATTAGGGACTCATCTTTTTTCACTATATATGTGATGAGGGTATACAACTGTTATTGTGGCAAATAAGGGTTTGTAATTATTGAGCAGGTACAATCAATAACTGGGTCAATTGGGAAAATAAAATGTGTTGATTTTATTTTTAGAAGCCTTGTTTATTTTAAAACTACAGGATACAGAATTGGAGAAAAAGTGTATTTTTTTCCAATTCTTCCCTTATTTCTCCATTAAAATGAATAGAAAGTAGTTACTTAAAACAAATATCACCCATAGAAGTCTAATGGGTCATTTTGGTGTGACAAGTGGTGATAAAGTTATTGGTGAATAAAAGGAAGGAGCGCTGACAGGTGAAAATACCTCTTGTACGTAATGGTAAAAACCCCTTAGTGGTGAAGTGGTTAAAAAAATCTAGTTTTTAAATGATATCGCAGTCTTAAAGAGAATCTGTATTGTTAAAATCGCACAAAAGTAAACATACCAGTGCGTTAGGGGACATCTTCTATTACCCTCTGTCACAATTCAGCAGCTCCCCGCCGCATTAACCACTTTGAATCCCTTGCTACGCTTATCTACTCCCCACAAAACTTCATCTGAAGCTCAGGGGAGTAGATAGGCGTACTTGTGGTAAACAGTGTGCTGTATGCCCAATAAGCTATCTGATTATGTATATAGGGTATCATTTTAACCGTGACAAGTGAGAGAATAGATTTTGTGTTGTTTGACAACTGAGGGATAAGTCGTGTGATTTTTTTTACCGGAAAACTGAATGAAAAGCAATAAAACTGTTATTTTCATGTACTCTATACCCCTAAATAAATACTTGTAAAAGAAAACAAAAGTGACAGCATTGAGAATACATAAATAGTTACCCTAGGGACTTAGCTTTTAAAATATGTATGCCATGAGAGTGTATTACTGTTAATCATGAAGATAAGGGCTTTTCATTACTGATAGAGTACAATGAGAAAACAAAAAACACAAACCAGAAACTAATATATTATCGCCATACATTGTACTAGGAACATTATTTAAATGTTGAGATAACCAGGACAAATTAGCAAATACAATGTGTGGGTTTTACCTATGGTAACATTGTTTATTTGAAAACTATAGTGGATGTAAATGGAGAAATAGTGTATTTTTTCTTTTTTTTTCTCATTTTTCCCTTTAAAATGCACAGATAATAACATAATTACTAAAAGCAAATATCACCCTCACAAAGCATAATTTGTGGCAAAAAAACAAGATATAGATCATTTACATCTGATGAGTAGCAATAAAGTTATTGGTGAATGAATGGGAGGAGCGCTGAAATGTGAAAATTGCTCTGGTTTTTAAGCAAGAAACACTGTGGTGCTGAAGTGGTTAAAAGTGGTTAAAAACAGTTTTAAAAAGTTTGTTTGTAAACAAACAAAATGGCCACCAAAACAGGAAGTAGGTTGATGTACAGTATGTCCACACATAGAAAATACATCCATACACAAGCAGGCTGTATACAGCCTTCCTTTTGCATCTCAAGAGATCATTGTGTGTTTCTTTCCCCCCATGTCCTGAAGTTTCAGGCTGCTCTTTTCTTCCTGCAAACAGCTTTGCCCTTGTTTGTAATTCCTCAGTATGTGAAAGCCCAGCCAGCTCAGAGGACGATTTATCCAGCTTGTAAAAGATAAGAGAGAAGCTGCTCTAATCTAAATAACACACAGGCAGTGTGCATAGAGGGGCCTGGAAGGGGGAGTTCATAGCAGAACCACAACACTGAAGAACTTGGCAGCCTTCCAGACACAGGCCTGACAAGTCTGACAGGGGAAAGATACATTGATTTATTACAGAGACAGTGATAGTATAAAGTGCTGCAGTAAGCCACAACACATTAGAATAGCTTTTGGAACTTGTAGGATGATAAAAAACAGGATGCAATTTTTGTTACGGAGTCTCTTTAAAGAGCGGGCTTGCTTAAAGAATCAGAGTGCTGATATACTTGATTGATGTCGATGTTGTGTGACTTTACTTATGTCACTGTATCAGGCACACAGAATTATATGATGGAATGCCCCCACCCACAAACCTTCTGACTGTGAGTACACACGCAAACACGCTCACACATGTATAATACAGAGCTGCCCATCTCTCAAGAGCACACAGATGTGTATTCAACCAATTTTTACACACAACAGGGGTGACAGTACTGAAATGAGTAGAGCAAGAGAAGACAGGGAAGGCGGTATAGGATCCAGAGCCTTCCCTATTCATAGCTAAGTATCTGACTTTTTTTTTTTTGTCACTTGACATTCACTTTGATTTGTAACACTCTTAAATCAGAGTCCTTGTTCCCATTTTAGCAGAAGCCCCACCCAGAATACGACCTATTTAAAGAGAAACCGTGACCAAGAATTGAACTTTATCCCAATCAGTAGCTGATACCCCCTTTTACATGAGAAATCTATTCCTTTTCTCAAACGGATCATCAGGGGGCTCTGTATGGCTGATATTGTGGTGAAACCCCTCCCACAGGAAACTGTGAAGACCGTGGCCCTGGCAGTTTCCTGTCTGTGAACCTCCTTGCATTGTGGGAAATAGCTGTTTACAGCTGATTCCAACTGCTAAAAAAGCAAGCAGTAAAAATGTCACCATGTGATAAATGTCAGACTGTAAATCAGGGAGAGGAAAGCTTTTACAATGTACAAACACTGACTAAATAATTTATACATAATTATTGTAATAATGAAGCACTTTTTTATTACATTATTTTCACTGAAGTTCCTCTTTAAAGCCGAATATAACCCAGAATTTCTTCTTTGCTGTAAAAGATTATTTACAGCATATAATATACTAACACTATGGCCTCGATTCATAAAACTGCCTGCGAGCGGGGAAAGTCGAGCGGGGAAACACCGCTGTCGGTATTTCCGCCTTCAGGGTGGTAATTCATAAAAATTTAGCTACTTGTGATATACGTGCGGAGATACTACGCTGTAGGCAGGCGTTAGGCTGTCGGGAGACATGCGGAAACAGGGGAAGCAGGCGGAATCCCTCCGTGCGGTGTTCTCTCTGCAGCTGCTTGGGAGGTCTGTCCCATTCACTGCAACGGATTCCGCACGCTTCTCGCCACATCAGAGGTAGCGGTAATACCCGTCCGCATACCGCTACCTCTAATCTTTATGAATTGACATTTGTTACTGTTGCTGTGATAATCACCGCGGAAGGCGGTGATTGATCACTCTGCTCGCAAATGTCGGCTTTTCATGCGGAAAAAGCCTTTATGAATGCATATTTTGGTGTGTGGTCGGTAAAGTGAGCGTTTTTTTGCATTTCCGAATGCGGGAATGCTTTATGAATCGAGGCCAATGTTTTTTTTTAGTAAAACAGCATTCAGGGCTGACTCTTTCTTCTGCAGGGAGAACCCGCATAGAACTGCTGTTAAGCTTATCTTGTGTACACATTCTTTACTTGATACATTTATGTAAACATTCTCTGGCTGTGCAGGACTTCAGCTGATGAGTGCTGGGGTAAAACACAGGTCAGAAATCACTGGTGGCTGCATTCCCAACAGAATTACAACAGTTATGAATAAAATTCACCAGCAACTTTAAAAATAAATTAACGGAACTTTGGGAAGTTATAATGTCTAAATGAATAATAATACTTGTGCACAAAAGCAAATATGATAATTGTGTGGGTTATAAAAAGTAGGAAAACACATTTTTGTTGGAAATTTTGCCAGAGTTTTAAACCGCTTTAAGTTTTAAGTTCTAATATCCACGTGCATCTATCCTGCGTGTGTTTAGTATGGCATAACCATTTAATCTTATAGAACATAGTTTAAAAAATAATCACCAAGTCCTAATGGTCTCATTATATACAAGTATGCTGGTAATCCGTAACCTGCATAAAGTTCTCCTTTAAGGAGACAGTGGTGGAATACACACCGTGCTCTTCAGAAAGTGGCTTTCTTGTCCAAATCAATAACATTCGATAATTACCTGCTAGTGAATCAAGTTGACACGGTATCATGCACAGACTATATCATTACCGCTGAAGTTGTAATATGATGATCAAAACAACCTGGACTTTGAAGTCTGTGGACGTTTAGAAACGCGCTTTAGCTAGATGAAGACACGGGATCTCGGAGCTATATTGATAACCCAGCAAAGGACTGGATACACTCTGAGAAATTGTCTTATTAATTATTTACTTGGCACAATGAGATACCAAGGAGATCTCAAATTATTCTTCCCAGGACCACTGATGGGTCTAAAGTTTCAAAGTCAATGTTAACTAAATATTGATATGCAAGACGTCTGTATTGTGTTGAACAGATGATTATTCCTGGAGGAACATTCATCTCCATGAAATATGGAGGAGTAAATAGAACTGATTCGTAACAATATTTGTCGAGTAGAAATTAATCATCTGTAAGAGGAATATGCGAGTGGGGGATCTCCTCTGCTTGTTTGAGTTAAGAATATTTAATTGTTGCACGTCTCAATTTTATCTTTGCTCAATCTATGTATGCAGAGTTATGTGTGAATGTAATTTTGCATTGCATTTGGTACGCAGGTGTTTATATCTGAGAGATTGCACAAAGTACCACATTTGAAGTTCCTGTTATTTATGTAAAGGACAACTGTAACCAATTAACAAAAGTAAGAAACTCGTGTAAGAGGAGGGCTCTGGATCCCTTAGGGCCCACTCAAACTACAAAGTAACAAAGGTGATTTTACCATGATTAGCGCGGTAAAATCACTGTACACTCCCCCTGATTTCCGACGATTGCGATACGCGCTTGTTTACCTCCCTAGCACTCTGGACGAGCTGAGCTCGTCCAGAGACGCCGGAGGTCACCGCTCAGGCCCTGGTGGGCCGATTTGAATATTTTTTTTTGAAACACGCAGCTAGCACTCCGCCTCTACCTGAAGCGAAAAAGGGCCCCCCCCCCCCGCAGACCCCGTGTGCAGCCTGGCCAATCAGTGGCAGGCAGCGCTGAGGGGTGGATTGGGACTCCATCTGACATCACGACGTCGATGACGTCAATCCGATCGTCGCCATGGCAACGGGGGAAGCTCTAAAGGAAATCCCGTTCAGAATTTCCGGACGGGTCGTCAAGCCAGCGGCCAGTGGAGCGCACGCTGGATCGAGGAAGAGGTGAGTCCTCCCCGCCCACTGCCTCTTACGAGTAGCGCTTCTGATCTATTTAAGGCTGGAGGGGAGTGGAGGACGGGGGACCCAGACGAGGGAGGTGGGGTCTGTACCCCCTCCCCGCCGCTAGGCCCAATACCCCCGTCCTACCCGCTACCCCTCCAGCTCGGCGGCGGGGGCGGCAGCAATAATTTTTTCAAAATTTGCCTCAGGCGGCAAAAAGTCTAGGGCCGGCCCTGGGCTCAAGTGTATGCGTAGTACAGAGTCGCTCGGTTTTGGAAAAACTCAGGGACTGTTTTTTTTTTTTTCATCATTGGTGGGGCAACCCCATGTGCAATAGCCAGACTAGTGATGAGTGAAAATGCCAATATTATTTTTACATTCGTTTTCACAAAAATAATGTCATATTCGATTTTTCAGCAAAAATTCAATCGAAAATAATTTTTGTTATTTTTCGTGTTCAATGCGGATTAAATGTTTTTTTTGTGCTTTTTTGCCCAAAATAGTCAATTTCCACGCTTTTCACTGTGAAAATATAATTTTTCCACGTTTTTCCATTAAAAATATAGATTTTTTGCATTTTCGTGTAAACGTGTCTATTTTTTCATGAACATTTTCTTGAATCGAAAATAAGATTTCCGATGTAAAAATGACTTTGGAAAAGATTTGCAAGCAACACTGAGCTGGACCCCAAGTTATGTGACCCCCCCCCCCCTTCTCCCTAAGTTGCTATGACTTGAAGGGGTAATCATTTTTAATGTAATGCCACCAGGTATTTCAGCAGCAGCAGAATGAGCTGTCTTTCAGCTCACCCTGCGCCCAATGCTAGATACAAACCATACAATTTTCTGGCAGATTTACCTGCCAGATCGATTACTTCCAACATGTCCGATCTGAATTTCAATCGATTTTTCGATCATTTTTACATTTGGTACTTACCTCAATATTCCTTTGGCGCTGGGCCATTCCAGTGCTTTCCCCTCCGCAAAACAAGTGGTTATTGCCAGCTCGTGCATGTGCAGCAGCATGGACCTCATTGGGTTTTGGCATGAAAAGCGAGGCTCAATTGTGTCCGTGCTTCTGAGCATGTGAGCGCCTGAGCAGTAGCATGGACCTGATTGGACTGCCGCAGCCCGAGCGGGACATCAGCTTCGGGGATATCAACACTGATGGCGGAGGAAAGGGGAAGTCTCTGAAGGATTCAGAGGCTTCCCTCTCCTAAGGTAAGTATCCCATTTTTTATATTTTTATATGGGGGGGGGGACACATATTTAAGTTGCTAAATACTTGCTCTACCTACATACTTACATGTTCTACTTACATAACGGATGTATTGTCCATGTTTTGATTCCAGTTAATTTTTATCCCTTACTCTTTTTTTTTCCTCTTAGAAACTGCACTGTCATATCTAGCTCACTTTGTAAACGTGTGAGCACAGCATAGATCAGATTTCAGAGAAAAGAAGAGTTGTCTGGCACTGTAGCTTTAATAGTGCATAGGAAGTGTACAGATGCATAGATGAACAAAAAGTGACATCATTGAAGTTCACAAATGAACAATGAGTGGCACATTACGTCACGTGCTCCTGCTGGGGTGAGGGAGAAAGCTGTGGGCACCAGTGGGTGCACGGCCTTACGACCGTTTCGCAAAAGGGGTGAACCTTGCGGAGGCCTGTGTGCACGCAGGCCTCCGAAGAAGCAAGGCTCACCCCATTTGCGAAATGGTGAGCCAGACAACTAAGCTACAGTGCCAGAGAAATCTTCTTTTCTCTCCAATTTGTCTATGAATCCTGGTCCACTTGGTCTAGAGCACGTAGCCACTGCAGAGGGCTGGACTAACAGTTTTTGCAATAGCAAGCATCCATACATCTACACTGAGTGCCTGCCTAGCCTCTTTTGTTGGTGTATAGATCAGATTTCAGCAGCTTCATTCTGAACTGCCCTCAGCCAATCAGTGAGGAGCAGGAATGTGGCAAGGGAGATGACACGCTTCCTTCTCATCGGCAATGTACCAAAATAAAGCCAGTCTGACTGAGATAAGATTTATTACAGCAGAAACATGTATGATTATATTGGAATGCTTGCAATGCAAACTGCATGTACATAATAAACACAGAGCAGTGGGTAAATGGAATTGTATTTTGTGGCTGACAATCCCACTTTAAGTGATTGAAAAGTGATTTCAGGAAGTTTCTATACAGAGAGAAATAAGCTCTGAACATCTGTGGGTGGAGCTGTGCTTTACAGTATCTCTTTAGAGTTAAATGTAGTACAGCTGAAGAGATTCCTAATTCTTCACCGCGTCACGCATGATTGTCACCTGGTAGCAGCGGACTGAATCCAAACACAGGGAAATGTCACATTGTGAGGATACTGTCCTCCCTGTACCACTTTCTGTAGCTGAAATGGAAGGGAAGACGAGGTATTGTGGAGGGAGAAGGAAGACATTCCGACCTAATGATTCTGCCACCTCCTGAACTCCTCCAGCGAACGCTATAAATATCTCCTACTTAGAGGAAGTTTTGTGCCTGGGCCGTCTCTGCGCTCCCCAATTATCCACACTCAGCATTTTACCGCTTTTGTGTGTTTATTTACGCGTCCTAATCTGACAACACATTCATTAAACGCTTGAAAAAAAATGAAGGAATGCCAAGATGCACTTCGAGTTTTGCCTCTTCCGAGATAGTTAATGATTTAAAAATAGGGCCCAACTGGGAGGGTATGGAGACGCAAGTCTGGCAGGCAGGAGAAGCAATCCATCTCTTTCGCAGAATGGATGTTGGCGAAGGTCTGGAGCAGCAAATCAAGTCCTTCACCTGAAGGACTTCATTTGTCCAACTTAAGGTGCCCATTAACGATACAGTTTCCCAAAAGATCAACCATCCAATCTGATTGTTGCAAAAGATCAGAAACTATTTCTTCAAACCACAAACAAAGGGGAAAAGGATAAGCAATCCGATCAAACTAAAATAATAATTTTGAAATGTGGACCAACAGAACGATTGATAGAATGTTCATCATCAAATGGCACTATTAATGGAACCTAATCTGGTTGATTTAAATGACCCACTAGACACATGCAGCAGAGGGGGGGAGGAGGGGGGAACAAGACACAAGGGAACTGTATATGGGAGGGAGGGGGAAACTAGACACCAGGGAACTTTATAAGTGAGGGAGAGGGACCAATAAAAATCAGGGAACTATATTGGAAAGGGAGAAGGGTCACTGGACACCAGGTAATTGTATAGGGGAGGGAGATGGATCACTAGACACCAGGGAACTCTATGGAGGAGGGAGGGGGGGTGGTATTTTACATAAGTGAGCTTAGTAAGGGAGGGAGGTGGGCATTAGACATAGAGGATGGGCTGCAACTTGGTCCCAATTTTACATTTTGGCCCACTGTGTATTTAAGCTTGACAACCCTGGGTTACACTAAACTTAAATATATATCACCATTCTCAGTGCAAAGATAATAAAATATGCACTATGGGTAGTCACTGAAATGCTAGTAATCATAAATTGATGTAAGTTATGCTAATTTTGAACATTTGATTAATCTATTTCCAAATTGCATGTATCTGCATAACATTTGCAACAACTCTAAATTCTTAGTATCACACTGTCCATCCATACCTAAGCAGGCAGTTTGGGCAACGCCCCTACAGACAGAGCTGGGACAAGGTCCTCCAGCAACCAATGCTGAGACACCACAGTGCGCCCTCCATCCCTCCCTCCCCAGCCGTCACACACTGATTGCTATTAGACTAAGAGGCACCCCAGGGCCCCCAATCCCCCCCCAACACCTTAATCTCTAGTTATATGGCTTGCAGTCACTGCCATGTATCCTCTTTTCTTATTTTTCTCTGCTTCAAACACAATAGGGGAATGATAGCTGGGTGAGTTGTGCGCCCCTTCCTACACTGCGCCCTGAGGCTGGAGCCTCTCTCGCCTCTGCCTCGGCCCTGCCTACAGAGATATCAGCATTGAGCCATAGTTTGGGTGCCCAATAGCTAAATAACAGGCGCTGGTATAGGATACATTATTCATCTTGCTCCCAAATTACAGCTCAATGCAGATATTTCTACAGGGCCGGCGGGGTTGGCAGCATTATTATTATTATTTAGTATTTATATAGCGCCGACATCTTCTGCAGTGCTGTACAAAGTATATATAGTCTTGTCGCTAACTGTCCCTCCAAGGAGCTCACAATCTAGTCCCTACCATAGTCATATGTCTATTAGTCTAGGGCCAATTTAGGGGGAAACCTATTAACTTATATGTATGTTTTTGGAATGTGGGAGGAAACCGGAGTGGCCGGAGGAAACCCAATCAGACATCGGGAGAACATACAAACTCCATGCAGATGTTGACCTGGCTGGGATTCGAACCGGGGACCCAGCAATGCAAGGCGAAAGTGCTAATCACTATGCCACCGTGCTGGGGTTGGTGCCAGGGAGGTAGTTTGGGGGGTTAACGGTTAGGCATCAGGGAGATAGTTTGTATGGGGTGGGGTAAGGGTTAGGTATCAGGTAGGTAGTTTGTGCAGGTGGGGAGGTTAAGGGTTAGGCGTCAGGGGAGGGATCTGTGTGAGAGTAGGGTTAGGTTTAGCTATAGTAAAATATTCATATTTAATACCGATATTTTACTATCAGCATTACTGGGCGCCCAAATTTCCGTGCGCCTTTATTTGATGTGTGTCACCCTTACACACTAGGCATATCTGTGTCCCACCCTGTACGTTGCATGACAATCACCTCCAAGCCTGGGTTTTCATCACAGTGACAGGAGTTTATAGGCACAGATGTCCAGGAACCCTAGACTTCGCCCTACATGAACTTACGAACCGTGCAAGTGTGCTGGCTAGCTCAGTTGTCACTTCTCCCTTACTACCAGTGCCTGTCATAGGTAGCTACAGGTGTCCCTTAGCATTAGGTAGCCAGAGGTACCCTCAATATAAAGTAGCTAGTAGTGCCCCCAAGTTAAGGGAGATCTTGTCAGTGAAATGCAGAGAGCTGGATGAGTAACCTCTGATTTAAGCTCAGGGCTTATCATGGGGAAAAAGAGAGGGAGGCACTCCAGGAGGGGAGTGAGCCGACTTTCCATTATCAGACGCCTGTAGGCACGTGCCTACAGTGCCTTCTAGTAAATCCGGCCCTAATCATCTCCCAGCATCTGCAGGATTTATTTTCTATTTTTCATACTGTCCTAGAACACATTTTGCCATGGTCCATTTTCATGCAAATCTACAGGTCAAAAAGAGGTGCAAAACAATTTATCACGTTATTATTATGTGCCTTCCACAGTCAAAAGATGTAAATAAACAAAATATAGGCCTAAAACGACCAACAACACAATCTTTTATGCAATACACAAAATATATATATATATTTTCATAAGAAAAAAAGAAAACCACTAAAAACCAATGTGATTTTGCTCATTGCTATACAAAATCAATGCTACAAATGCTAATAAGCCGCTAGGAGACAGGCAGCATATGGGCAGGCTTTGTTCCTTTTGTGTATATAAATGGCTACATCTCATGTTTAACTGGAGTCCCTTTAACCTCAGGTCTAACCGAGCGGCATATAATTACACATGTATAATACAGCTGTGTGTAGCAGGTCACAGACCTGTTTGTCGCAGCACCGATCTGTGTAGTAAATGATGTGCCTGCCTAGTGCCTACCAGTAAAAATAAAGGAGAAAAAAAAATCACTTTATTACCGAACCATAGAGGGACCCGGAGAGCAAACAGCGTACATATGACCTCTGGGACAGAATGGAACAGCGACGTACATGTGACCTCTGGGACTGAACAGAATGTTACAGGGTTAACTAGCTGTTGGAGACAACCTGAACCAAGGACAATTTGCTGAACAGACCATGCTCTTCTCATCGGAAACTCATTTGCCAGCAGAAAGTGTCAGAATTAATGCCTTTTTTTTCTTTTTTAGAAATAGGTTGTACGTCGGGCTTTGTGTGACTGTATAGTAATTATTTTTCACAGAGAAGTTACCAGGGTCTTTCTTTAAGGCAGAACAAAAAGTCAAATAAAGTAAGGCGTGCGGCGAGTATCCAAACCACAATAGCAACAATGGGTCAAGTCCTATTAAAATGATAACATTATTTAGATTTTGTTCATAAAGGTCTTTTGTTCATAAAATGTATTGCGGCCACTGTCCGCTGTTCGTACGCCTCTCTTCGCATCTCTCGGGCCCGCCGGTTCAATAAACCTTTCTTTTTTCGGAAATAAATGGAGAAAAGTGGTGGTGCTGATTGAGTTTCTTTTACTGGGGTGAAAGATCACTACAGATGGTCAAGGCTGGATTTATACTTTTTTGCCCCTACGCTGAGTATATTGGGGCTCTCCTTCCAAGTGCAGTAGTGCCCCTCCCATTACATGTGCCCCCCCCCCCCCCCCATGTCTATTATCCCTGTATTGCAGACCCTCTCTGGCATACACAGCTGTTTTGGACATCAGCTTCCCTTTTCATGTGCTGGTTCTCATTTGGAGCCTTTATTTTCACACGTGGCAAACCCTATTTCATGTCCAGGTGGCCACTTGGGCTGCAGCCGCCCAAGGCCTGGGCCGTGATGGCCTTTCCCTAAATTCAGCCCTGCAGATGGTGAGTTGGTGACAGCCATGAAAAAAAAAGCTCTAGCACAGGCTTGAGCGTTTTTTATTCATGCTGAACAGAATATATCATAATTTAAAATAAACCATTTTTGCATTATTCACTCACACCTGGCCTCCTGGGTTTGCAGGCTAAGCGGGCCGCTGCTATGGTGACTTGCAGAGCGTAGTGTTGGGCGAACAGTGTTCGCCACTGTTCGGGTTCTGCAGAACATCACCCTGTTCGGGTGATGTTCGAGTTCGGCCGAACACCTGACGGTGCTCGGCCAAACCGTTCGGCCACATGGCCGAACTAAGAGCGCATGGCCGAACGTTCCCCGAACGTTCGGCTAGCGCTGTGATTGGCCGAACGGGTCACGTGGTTCGGACCCGAACGCGCTCTGATTGGCCGAACGGTCACGTGGTTCGGGTAAATAAATACCCGAACCACGTCATATCTCCGCCATTTGTCTGTGGGTTTAGCTTTGGGTAGGCAGGCAGGGTAGTTCGCGCTCCAGCCACGCTAGCCAGGGTCCCCCCTGTCATTGTGTCACTGCTGGGAACAGTAGTACACCGCTTGCTCAGCCACACTATATAGCATTCTGTTTACTGCCACTCTGTGTACCTCGCTCAGCCACACTATATAGCATTCTGTTTACTGCCACTCTGTGTCTGCTGGGAATAGTAGTACACCGCTTGCTCAGCCACACTATATAGCATTCTGTTTACTGCCACTCTGTGTACCTCGCTCAGCCACACTATATAGCATTCTGTTTACTGCCACTCTGTGTCTGCTGGGAATAGTGGTACACCGCTCGCTCAGCCACACTATATAGCATTCTGTTTACTGTTCTGTGTCTGCTGGGAATAGTGGTACACCGCTCGCTCAGCCACACTATATAGCATTCTGTTTACTGTTCTGTGTCTGCTGGGAATAGTGGTACACCGCTCGCTCAGCCACACTATATAGCATTCTGTTTACTGTTCTGTGTCTGCTGGGAACAGTAGTACACCGCTCGCTCAGCCAGAGTATATAGCATTGTGTTTACTGCCACTCTGTGTACACCGCTCAGCCAGACTATATACCATTGTTTATTGACACTCTGTGTACACCGCTCAGCCAGACTATATACCATTGTTTACTGCCACTCTGATTCTGCTGGGAACAGTAGTACACCGCTCGCTCAGCCAGACTATATAGCATTGTGTTTACTGCCACTCTGTGTACACCGCTCAGCCAGACTATATACCATTGTTTACTGACACTCTGTGTACACCGCTCAGCCAGACTATATACCATTGTTTACTGAAACTCTGTGTACACCGCTCAGCCAGACTATATACCATTGTTTACTGCCACTCTGATTCTGCTGGGAACAGTAGTACACCGCTCGCTCAGCCAGACTATATACCATTGTTTACTGACACTATATAGCAGACTATATAGCATTGTGTGTACACCGCTCAGCCAGACTATATACCATTGTTTACTGACACTCTGTGTACACCGCTCAGCCAGACTATATACCATTGTTTACTGCCACTCTGATTCTGCTGGGAACAGTAGTACACCGCTCGCTCAGCCAGACTATATACCATTGTTTACTGCCACTCTGATTCTGCTGGGAACAGTAGTACACCGCTCGCTCAGCCAGACTATATACCATTGTTTACTGACACTCTGTGTACACCGCTCAGCCAGACTATATACCATTGTTTACTGCCACTCTGATTCTGCTGGGAACAGTAGTACACCGCTCGCTCAGCCAGACTATATACCATTGTTTACTGCCACTCTGATTCTGCTGGGAACAGTAGTACACCGCTCGCTCAGCCAGACTATATACCATTGTTTACTGACACTCTGTGTACACCGCTCAGCCAGACTATATACCATTGTTTACTGCCACTCTGATTCTGCTGGGAACAGTAGTACACCGCTCGCTCAGCCAGACTATATAGCATTGTGTTTACTGCCACTCTGTGTACATCGCTCAGCCACACTATATAGCATTGCGTACTCTGCCAGTCAGTGTGTATATTGCTGGGATCAGTAATACTCCACTCACCGTCAACCACTATATGAGCTCAACATGAGTTCCCCAGAGACCTCCGCTGTGAGCAGCACTCCCAACAACAGCAACAGCCAACGCCCCACGCAAGCTATAACATCCACCCCAGCAGCCAGTGGTCAGCAGCAGCCCTCCCCGGAGGAGAACGTTGTGTCCATCAGTCCGTCGCCAGAGCGATTAATGAGGGCTGCCATTGAGGAGATGATGGGGCCTGATGTGGAGGAGGAGGTCTGGCTCAGGCCAGCATCCCAAGTTAATGTTGAGGACGATGAGGGGTCTGTGTCTGGGGATGTTGGGGTGGCAGAGGTGGTGGGTGGGTCAGACTCAGGAGAAGAGTTGTATGATGAGGATGATGATCGGGACCATCTGTATGTGCCTCAGAGTCCGACCCCGGAAAACATGTTGTATCGTGTGTTTAGGTACTAAAATCTGCGTTCCCTCCCAGTAGTGTTGGGCGAACAGTGTTTGCCACTGTTTGGGTTCTGCAGAACATCACCCTGTTCGGGGTGACTATATAGCAGACTATATAGCATTGTGTTTAATGCCACTCTGTGTACACGGCTCAGCCACACTATATAGCATTGTGTTTACTTCCACTCTGTGTCTGCTGGGAACAGTAGTACACCGCTCACCCGCCACTGTATAGCATTGTGCTCTGTGTCACTGCTGACAATAGTGGTACACCGCTCACCCACCACTGTATAGCATTTCTGTACTGCCACTGTACTGCTGCCAGTCAGCGTGTACTTTAAGGATAAGTGAAATGAGGAAGAAATCCGGTGAAAGAGGGAGGGGCAAGGGAAGAGGTGTTTCCCCTGACGGTTCACGTACAGGCCACAGGGGAGCACCCAAGAAAACCCACTCAATACTGCCCATGTTGTCCAGGACAACAACCCTCACAGATCCAAAAGAACAGGACCTGATAATTACTTGGATGACCTCTCAAGCGTCCAGCAGTGGGTTAAGCAGCACCAGCACATCACGCACGAGGTCCGAGTCCTCAGCCAGTTAAAGTCTGGGCTTTCTTTGAAGACTGCACTGAGGATGTTACCATGGCGATTTGCAAGGTGTGCAAGACCCGCCTGAGCAGGGGGAAAAGTATTAACAACCTCTCCACCACCAGCATGAGCCGCCACATTCTATCCAAACATCCCACTCTGTGGGCAAACGCGGCAGGACAGGGTACCACCAGCAACACTGCCTCCCTTGGGTTCACCAGACTCACCACCAGACCCGCCTCAGCAGCAGCAGTAGCCCAGCCATTGCGTGGTTCACAACATTCACAAACATCAGACGATGCTGACACTGTCACTTTCCGGACTAGTGCTCTTGAGGTCTCCCAGTGTTCATCAAACACAACAACCAACAGCCCTTCGGTGTGCAGCGCTACGGTTGAGTTGTCTGTCTCTGAGATGTTTGAGCACAAGAGGAAATTGCCAGCAAATGACCCCCGGGCCGTGGCAGTAACAGCCAGCCAGCATAGCCAAGCTTCTGGCCTGCGAAATGCTGCCATATCGAGTGGTGGAGACAAACAGCTTCAAGGGCATGATGTCAGTGGCCATCCCACGTTACGTGGTTCCCAGCCGCTACCACTTTGCGCGCTCTGCAGTGCCTGAGTTGCATGAGCACGTGGTCAGCTAAATAACCCGAAGCTTGAAGAATGCCGTTGCCTGCAAGGTTCACCTCACCACTGACACCTGGACGAGTGCGTTCGGCCAGGGTCGATACATCTCCCTTACCGCGCACTGGGTGAACCTTGTGGAGCCTGGCAGCGATTCCTCACCTGCTACGGCGCGGGTGTTGCCCACGCCGCAAACAGCTGGATAACAACAGCAGCACCTACCTCTCTGACTCCTTCTCCTCCAACGCATCTCAAAGCTGTACCTCATCCGGAAATGCTAACCCAGCACCAGCAGCAGTAGGATCGTGGAAGCAGTGCAGCACAGCTGTTGGCATGCGTCAGCAAGCGTTGCTGAAGCTGATCTGCCTTGGGGATAAGCAGCACACAGGGGAGGAAATTTGGAGGGGAATAAAGGAACAGACGGATTTGTGGCTGGCACCGCTGGACCTGAAACCGGGCATGAAGCTAGACACCTGGCACGAACTGGCAATGTACGCAATAGAGGTGCTGGCTTGCCCGGCAGCCAGCGTTATGTCGGAACGCTGTTTCAGTGCTGCCGGAGGCATCATCACAGATCGGCGTATCCGCCTCTCCACAGAAAATGCAGACCGTCTGACTCAAATTAAAATGAATCAATCCTGGATTGGAAACGACTACGCAACACTCCTGGACCCCAACCAAGTAACATGACCGATGAACATCTGGGATGGTTTAGCGTTTCCGGTCCCTGTTTATTGAACCTCTCATCTGTATTACATTTATGACTGCATGGCGGCAAAAAGCATTGCTGCTATATCCGCACGCTTTTTGTCCTCATGCAAGGCCTGGGTTGTTGTGTCTCACAAAGCGTGGCCTTCTCCTCCTGCGCCTCCTCCTGTTCCATCACGTGTGCTGCTGCTGCTGCTGCTGGGTTACCGTTGCCGGTCCCTGTTTATGGAACCTCTTATCTTTATTACATTTATGACTACATGGCGGTACAAAGCATGCTATCCGCACGCTTTTTGTCCTCATGCAAGGCCTGGGTTGTTGTGTCTCACAAAGCGTGGCCTTCTCCTCCTGCGCCTCCTCCTGTTCCATCACGTGTGCTGCTGCTGCTGCTGCTGCTGGGTTACCGTTGCCGGTCCCTGTTTATGGAACCTCTTATCTTTATTACATTTATGACTACATGGCGGTACAAAGCATGCTATCCGCACGCTTTTTGTCCTCATGCAAGGCCTGGGTTGTTGTGTCTCACAAAGCGTGGCCTTCTCCTCCTGCGCCTCCTCCTGTTCCATCACGTGTGCTGCTGCTGCTGCTGCTGCTGCTGGGTTACCGTTGCCGGTCCCTGTTTATGGAACCTCTTATCTTTATTACATTTATGACTACATGGCGGTACAAAGCATGCTATCCGCACGCTTTTTGTCCTCATGCAAGGCCTGGGTTGTTGTGTCTCACAAAGCGTGGCCTTCTCCTCCTGCGCCTCCTCCTGTTCCATCACGTGTGCTGCTGCTGCTGCTGCTGCTGGGTTAGCGTTGCCGCGTGGTCCCTGTTTATTGAACCTCTTATCTTTATTACATTTATGACTACATGGCGGTACAAAGCATGCTATCCGCACGCTTTTTGTCCTCATGCAAGGCCTGGGTTGTTGTGTCTCACAAAGCGTGGCCTTCTCCTCCTGCGCCTCCTCCTGTTCCATCACGTGTGCTGCTGCTGGGTTAGCGTTGCCGCGTGGTCCCTGTTTATTGAACCACTTATCTTTATTACATTTATGACTGCATGGTGGTACAAAGCATGCTATCCGCACGCTTCTTGTCCTCATGCAAGGCCTGGGTTGTTGTGTCTCAAAGCGTGGCCTTCTCCTCCTGCGCCACCCTCCTCCTGTTCCATCACGTGTGCTGCTGCTGGGTTAGCATTACCGGTCCCTTTTCCTGGAACCTCTTATATGTATTACATTTATGACTGCATGCCGACAAAAAGCATGTTACCTGTGCAAAGAAAACAGACATTTCCCGCATTTAAAAGACAGTTTTCCCTTTGAAACTTTAAAATCGATTTTCTCAAAAACTATAAGCTCTTTTTGCTAATTTTTTTTTCCTCTTGTACCCACTCCCAAGGTGCACATACCCTGTAAATTTGGGGTATGTAGCATGTAAGGAGGCTTTACAAACCACAAAAGTTCGGGTCCCCATTGACTTCCATTATGTTCGGAGTTCGGGTCGAACACCCGAACATCGCGGCCATGTTCGGCCTGTTCGGCCCGAACCCGAACATCTAGATGTTCGCCCAACACTAGCAGAGCGGTGACACCAAAGCGCCAGCAAAACACGATGCTTGACCTACTTCTAGCAGCAGGACTGGTCCTTCCTCCGCTCTTCAGCATAGCCACATGCCGTACAGTCTATCATCTTGCGGCTCCCAGCGCCTGTCACATGACATGCAGAGATGGGCGCCACAAGGTAATAGGCTGCACAGTATGGAGCTCTTCTGAAATGAATGAGGACCTACCCCATCGCCATGGCCGTATTTATACTTTTTCCACTCCTAGGACAAGTATGTTGATTCCCATTCCATGTGCAGCCTCTCTTTTTCATGTACAGCTCCCTTGGACGTCAGCTTCCCTTTTCGTGTGTTGCTCCCCATTTGCAGCGATCCCTTTCATATGTAGCAACTCCTATTTCATTTGTAGGTCAGGTGCCCCTTGGGCTAAATCTTGTAAATGTGAATGTGAGGAGGTAATTCTAGAGGAGGACAACAGAAGATCATGTGCAGATCTGAGATTGCGGTTGGGCTGGTACAGTATCTGGAAATTAGTGAGTGAGTGAGATTGTGGAGAGCTTTGTAGATTAGGGTTAAGAGTTTTAACCGGATCCTCTGGTTAATTGGTAGCCAATGAAGAGCTTGACAGAGATGGGCAGCAGAGGAAGAGAGAGAAAAAAGATGTCATTTTATCATTCAAACCACACTAGTTCTGTCTATCATTGTTAGTTTTATTTCATAATAACATTTAAAAGTTAAAAATATACTTATTTAAAGAACGGGAATTAACTAAGTTTAGATTTCATTTTAAACATATTTTAGAAAAAAAATACACACATTTACATAGATCTGTACATCCGTCCGGAGAGAGGGACAAATGAGGAAAAAAGAGGGACAGAAGGACTTGATTTCCAAAGAGGGACTGCCCCCCAAAAATGGGACAGTTGGGGGAGGGGCTTCCTAATACAAATTTTTTTTGGGGGGCGGGAGGTGTCAGGGGTTTTTTGGGTGGAGCCCAGCTCGCAGAGTTTTACTGGGGGGCCCAGCACATTGTATGCCCCCGGCCCAGCCTTAAAGAGAGTCTAAAGCGTTTTAAAATACCTGTTTTTATGCAGCAGGCCGCTGCAGCATAATAATCCAAACTGAATCGCCGCTTCCCGCGGCAGAACGAGGTCTTGATCCCCTGAAATCCCCGGGGCAAAATTCTTCAATCCTTCCGGGGAGAGGCAGAGCTTTGTGCAGTAGCTCTGCCTCTGCTTCAGTCAGTCTCCACCGATCTCCGCCTTTCCCCGCCCCTCTCAGTCTTCTTTCACTGAGAGGAGTGGAGAGAGGTGGAGATTGACTGGACTGGAGGCAGAGCTACATACAGCACAAAGCTCTCCCACCCCAGGGCAGTAAAATCCATGACCTGGAAAGTCGTGGAATTTTGCCCCGGGATTTCATGGAGATTAAGACATCGTTCTGCCCTGGGGGATGCGGCAAATCAGTTTGGATTATAATGCTGAAGCAGCCTGCTGCATAAAAACAGGTATTTTAAAACGCTTCAGAATGTCTTTCACCATTTCTGGTCCGTTTTGGGGTTTTTTCCAGGAATTTAAATGTTTGGTTAATCTATGGGAGCAAAAGGGAAATTTTTACTGTAATATTGCTTGAACACTCCAGTGTTCACGAACATATTTGTTAGTTTTTCTAGCAGAGGAAAGAAGGATTTGAACCTCAGCTGGTTCACTGCTGTTATCAGGGCACTCGTGGCTGAGAATTCTTCCCCCTTCCTGACCCGGTGACGGTGAGGGCTTTCTGTAACTTTCTCAAAATAAACTGAGCATTTAGTAGATTTAAAAAAAAAATAGAGCTCAAACAACACAGTTCAAATATTACATCAGTGCAACACAAGCTTGACATAATACTGTTTTGTAGGGCAAAAGACATTGTCCACAGCTGCACTGTATGTACTGTACGTAAACAGAAAAGTTTTATAAATAGTTTTAGAAGTATTGACCTCTGCACCGGGCAGCCTGGCAGGGGATTGCGGGGCAAGTTCCCCGCAGGCTTTTCTGGAATTTCAAGATTTGGACCACTTTGAGATTTTCCTGAGAACCACAGCGGAGGTCAGAGCATGGATGTGTGTAGCTGCTGCGGAACCTCCCGGGACTGAAAGCCGTCAATCAGGGCCGCGCTCCACGGAGCACATCAGTGATTGACAGCTGGCCTCCCCGCAAGGTATTGCAGTGGGTGTGATCTCTCAGTCTCCCGTCTGATCCTGCTGGTAAATTTCACTGGCGCTCTGTCCGGATCTGACAATATGGAACTGTCAGGGCTGCCAATGGATAATCCTTTGGACTAATACAATTGCTGTGAGCAGCACTGGCTGCGAAAACACAAAATAGTTCAATTAAAAAAAAATACAGTGAAGGTTAAAGTAAAGTAAATTTTCAATGTAGAGACAAACTTTTTTAGTTTGGATGTCACTTCAGCTCTGTATACAGAATAGGAATTCTCTGGCAAATAAAGGTATTTTTTGCATTTAAAAAATGATGTGGGTCCCCCCTCCCAAAACTTCCCCTGCCCCACCCCTTGACCAGCCAACATTATTTTGGCCGAAATTAGAATAAAAAGGAGAAAAGACCCTGGGCCATAAGCAATTTACTTTTTCTCCTGAGTTTTCTCCTAGTGGATAATTCTTCATCTTTAATTTAAAGAGACACTGAAGCGAAAAAAAAATGATGATATTATGATTTGTATGTGTAGCACAGCTAAGAAATAAAACATTAAGATCAGATACATCAGTGTAATTGTTTCCAGTACAGGAAGAGTTGAGAAACTCCAGTTGTTATCTATATGCAAACAAGCCATTAAGCTCTCCGACTAAGTTAGTCGTGGAGAGGGCTGTTATCTGACTTTTACTATCTCAACTGTTCCTGGACTATTTACTTTTCCTCTGCTAGAGGAGAGGTCATTATTTCACAGACTGCTCTGAAAGACTCATTTTGAATGCTGAGTGTAGTGTAATGTGCACATATTATAGAATGATGCAATGTTAGAAAAAACACTATATACCTGAAAATAAAAGTATGAGAATATTTTCTTTGCTGCTAATCTTCTAGTAATTATTCATAGTACACAACCAATTCACTATATCATATTTTTTTTTTTTCGCTTCAGTGTCTCTTTAAATTAACTTTTTAGCACTTTGCCATAAAAAAAGTGCCAAAAAGTAACTTAACCGGTTATGTCAAAATTATTTTGAGTATTTGTTTGCTTGCTGGTGGTGTAAAAGGCATTTTATTTGTTGTGTAAATATCACCTAGGACAGGGATGTCAAACCGTCCTACAAGGGCTGAGGTCCTCACACATTTTTGACACAGCTCAAATTAATTGATAGGTCTGAATCAGGAAAGGTGTGATCCATCAGGTACAACACATTCCTTTCTTTCCTAGTCCATCCTAAACACTGGCATGGATCTGGCCTTCCAGGCCTGGAGTTCGACACCTGTGACCACTGGCGTAACAATAGGGGATGCGACCCCTGCCCCGCGTGGCTGCACATCGGTAGGGAGGGGAGACATCCCCCCCCCCTCCCTCACCTCGGGCTCTCCTCTCAGCGCTCCCCTCCTGCAATCATTGGTGGCAGCAGCGGCGGCGGCGGCAGGCTGAACACATTACCTCCTTCTCGCCGGAGGTCTTCCAATCTCCTTTACACAGGAAGTTGCATGAAGCTCTTAGAGATCGGAAGACCTCCGGCGAGAAGGAGGTAATGTGTTCAGCCTGCCGCCGCCGCTGCTGCCAATAATGATTGCAGGAGGGGAGCCCTGAGAGGAGAGCCCGAGGTGAGGGAGGGGGGGGATGTCCCCCCTCCCCACCGATCTGCGGCCACGCTCTCCTCTTATGCGGCGACCCCTCCTGGCCTCTGACTCTCTTTAAAAATAGGATGTGAGGGAACCGAGATACAAGTATAGTCTGACACAGAGGCCCTTATGCAATTGACTTATTCTCCATTCTCCTAGGTCACAGGCAGGGGCGTACCTAGAAATCCCCGGCCCCCCTGCAAAAAACAAATCCGGGCTGCACCCCCCCCCACACACACACATGGCCCGCTCAGGGACTTTCGGGGGGGGGGTGCAGCCCGGATTTGTTTTTTGCAGGGGGGGCGGGGATTTCTAGGTACGCCCCTGCCTGTGACCTAGGAGAATGGAGAATAAGGCAATTGCATAAGGGCCTCTGTGTCAGACTATACTTGTATCTCGGTTCCCTCACATCCTATTTTTAAAGAGAGCCAGAGGCATATACAGTATATATATATATATATATATATATATATATATATATATATATATACCCAGATACTTACCTAAGGAGAGGGTCAGCAGGGCCTCACTGCTTCTCAGCTGGCAGGAGCAAGGCTATGCTAAAGCTTTGCGAGCAGGGTCTCGTCTGAGCAGTAGCATGAAGCAGCTTATGTACGAGCAGCTTTGGTTTACTGCACAGGTGTGGCTGTACTCCTGCCGGCGTGCGAGCAGCATCAGGGGACCAGAGGATGCTGTGGGAAGCCACCTTACAATCCAGAGACTTCTATTTTCTTAGGTAAGTATGTGATTTTGTACCTAAGCTTCGGCTCAGGTACACTTTAAGAGGAGTGAGGACACAGACAGTCTTACAGTATACCAGATCAGAGCTGAATGAAATTAAAAGTTTTATACATACCTGGGGCTTCTTTCAGCCCCATGCGCACGGATCGCTCCCACACCGCCGTCCTTAGTCTTATCCCTCTTCTGTACCAGGTCCAGTCACTTCAGCAAGTCAAAATAAACATACACACACATCATACTTACCTCTTGTGTAGTCTACTCCTCAATGTCCCACTGCGTCCTGTTTCTGTACTGTGATCGACAAAATGCTCAGTCTTCCATTTGAAAAATGTTGATGACCCTGTAACAATTTTCAGGTCAGCACCAATTAACCTGCAATATCGCCAACTTAAGCCATGGGAAAACATGGACATTACATTGCACATAATTGACAGCTAATTTTATATTAAAAAAAGGAACTGGAAGGAATCATTGTTAGAAGAAAATAGTGTTTCTGAGAGGAAGTGACAGCGGGGTAAGTATGTAATACTCATTTGCAGGTACATTACGCGTGTATTGAATTTTACATGGTTCAAGTTCCCTTTAAACCTTGTGGCGGTCCTTCTGCTGTTAAATAAGATCTTTATGGGGAGGGCCGGATTTACCATAAGGCATTGCAGGCATGTGCCTACAGGATGATGGAAAGGCGGCTTTCTCCCCTCCCTGAGCGCCTCCCTTACTCCTTCCCTATGCAGAGTCTTGATGAGCATGTAAATAAGAGGTTACTCACTCTGCTCTCGGGATTCCACTGATCTCCCTTCAGTCAGGGGCACCTCTTGCTACTTAACCACTTGCCGACCGCCTTAAGCCGGCAGGGGCGGCGGCAGGCGTGGTTATGCGGTGATCGCGTCATTCGTGACGCAATCAGCCGCCAGCGACTGGCTCCGCCCCCCCCCCCCCCCCCGCGCTGTAACCCGCCGGCTGTTCGGAAGCGCCGGCGGGTTACTAGCACCCGGATCGCCGCACGGATAATGTATAATAGGCTTTGTAATGTATACAAAGCCTATTATACTGGCTGCCTCCTGCCCTGGTGGTCCCAGTGTCCAAGGGACCACCAGGGCAGGCTGCAGCCTTCCTAGTCTGCACCAAGCACACTGATCCTGCCCCCCCTACCCTCTGATCGCCCACAGCACCCCTCAGACACCAATAGATCGCCCGCAGATCCGATGTCAGATCACCTCCCAAGTGCAGTGTTTACATCTGTTCTCTCCTCTAAACACCCACTAATTACCCATCAATCACCCCCTATCACCACCTGTCACTGTTACCCATCAGAATAGACCATAATCTGCCCCTTGCGGGCACCCAATCACTCGCCCCACACGCTCAGATTGCCCTCAGACCCCCCCTTATCAATTCGCCAGTGCAATATTTACATCTCTTCTTCCCTGTAATAACCCACTGATCACCTGTCAATCACCTATCAATCACCCATCAATCACCCCCTGTCACTGCCACCCATCAATCACCCCCTGTCACTGCCACCCATCAATCAGCCCCTAACCTGCCCCTTGCGGGCAATCTGATCACCCACCCACACCAATAGATCGCCCACAGATCCGATGTCAGATCACCTCCCAAGTGCAGTGTTTACATCTGTTCTCTCCTCTAAACACCCACTAATTACCCATCAATCACCCCTTATCACCACCTGTCACTGTTACCCATCAGAATAGACCATAATCTGCCCCTTGCGGGCACCCAATCACTCGCCCCACACGCTTAGATTGCCCTCAGACCCCCCCCCCCCCCCCTTATCAATTCGCCAGTGCAATATTTACTTTTCTTCTTCCCTGTAATGACCCACTGATCACCTGTCAATCACCCATCAATCACCCCCTGTCACTGCCACCCATCAATCAGCCCCTAATCTGCCCCTTGTGGGCAATCTGATCACCCACCCACACCAATAGATCGCCCACAGATCCGATGTCAGATCACCTCCCAAGTGCAGTGTTTACATCTGTTCTCTACCCTAAACACCCACTAATTACCCATCAATCACCCCCTGTCACTGATACCCATCAGATTAGACCCTAATCTGCCCCTAGGGCACCCAATCACCCGCCCAAACCCTCAGAACGCCCTTAGACCCCAGCCCTGATCACCTCGCCAGGGCATTGCTTGCATCTATTTCCCCCCTCTAATCACACCTTGAGACACCCATCAATCACCTCCTGTCACCACCTGTCACCCCCTAGCACACCTACCCATCAGATCAGGCCCTAATTTGCCCCGTGTGGGCTCTTGATCACTCGGCCAAACCCTCAGACCCCCTTCCGATCACCTCCCCAGCGCATTGATTGTACCTATTTTCCCCTCTAATCACCCCCTGAGACACTCATCAATCACCTCCTGTCACCCCCCTAGCACTCCTATCCATCAGATCAGGCCCAATACAACCTGTCATCTAAGAGGCCACCCTGATTATGACCGGTTCCACAAAATTTGCCCCCTCATAGACCACCTGTCATCAAAATTTGCAGATGCTTATACCCCTGAACAGTCATTTTGAGAAATTTGGTTTCCCGACTACTCATGGTTTTGGGCCCGTAAAATGCCAGAGCAGTATAGGAACCCCACAAGTGACCCCATTTTAGAAAAAAGACACCCCAAGGTATTCTGTTAGGTGTATGACGAGTTCATAGAAGATTTTATTTTTTGTCAACAGTTAGCGGAAATTTATTTTTATTGTTTTTTTCACAAAGTGTCATTTTTCACTAACTTGTGACAAAAAATAAAATCTTCTATGAACTCACCATACACCTAACGGATTACCTTGGGGTGTCTTCTTTCTAAAATGGGGTCACTTGTGGGGTTCCTATACTGCCCTGTAGTGATGCTCAAATACCCCTTTTTAAAATTCGAGTTTGGTCGAATTCGAATAGTAAATTATTCGAGGTCAGTCGAATATTCGAGTCGAATAATTTTTACTATTCGATTCGACCTCGGACTTCGAGCTCACTATTCGAGTCGGTATTCGAGCTAACTATTCGAGCTGACTATTCGAATTGGCCTTAAATAGCTTCCAACACTTGTTTTGAGGGTGAATGATGCAAGAAACCTCTTTTTTTCCAAGTAACAACAGCAAGTGATTATGTGGGGATGTTCCTTTAAAAAAAAATGTGGAAAGAGAAGTTGTGTCCTTAATTTTGTTCAGTAGTGTTACTGTATATACTTGTTCTTCTTCTTCTTTATCTTTCTTCTTCTTCTTCTCGATCTTCTTCTTCTATATCTTCTTCTTCTTCTATATCTTCTTCTTCTTCTTCTATATTGTCTTCTTCTTCATCTTCTTCTTCTTCATCTTCTTCTTCTTCATCTTCATCTTCATCTTCACCTTCATCTTCTTCTTCTTCTTCTTCTTCTTCTTCTTCTTCTTCTTCTTCTTCTTCTTCTTCTTCTTCTTCTTCTTCTTCTTCTTCTTCTTCTTCTTCTTCATCTTCTTCATCATCTTCTTCATCTTCTTCTTCTTCTTCTTCATCTTCTTCTTCTTCTTCATCTTCTTCTTCTTCATCTTCTTCATCTTCTTCTTCTTTTTCATCTTCTTCTTCATCATCTTCTTCATCTTCTTCTTCATCTTCTTCTTCTTCTTCATCTTCATCTTCTCCTTCCTTTTCAATATCGTCTTCTTCTTCTTCACGTATTTCTCTTTTCAATTTTTTTTTTAAAGAAATGCAGCTATTTTTGAGCGTAACAAATAGCTGGTGGGCGCACGCATGTTGGAAGCGCCATTGTATGTGCTCCCTGGCAGTGGAAACACAAAGACAGCAGGAGGTAAATTCAGCAGCAGCAGGAGGAGGAGGATGAGTGTGTGGCAGCAGGCAGTCAATGAGGCAGGCAGCTCGCCGTGACATAATAGCCCTGGTACCTAGCGGTGATACCAGGGCTGTAAATAAACACAACAGGAGGTCCCAGACAGCGGTCGTGCAGCCCACATTGTGTCCAATACACAACTGGGACAACACAGTTTTCAACCCGGGCACCTCAGAAAAATTAAACCTTTTTTTTTTTTTAATGGTTTGTTTGGTTTTGGTTTTGCAACCAATATAGCTATTGTTTGACGTAATAGCTGGTGGCAGAGTGGCAGCAGAAGGTAATTCTGTGTACCCTGGCAGTGGGAAACACAGACAGACAGCAGCAGCAGGAGGAGGAATGGAGGAGTAGGCGAGCAGCTATTGTTTGACGTAATAGCTGGTGGCAGAGTGGCAGCAGAAGGTAAATCATCTGTGTACCCTGGCAGTGGGAAACACAGACAGACAGCAGCAGCAGGAGGAGGAATGGAGGAGTAGGCGAGCAGCTATTGTTTGACGTAATAGCTGGTGGCAGAGTGGCAGCAGAAGGTAAATCATCTGTGTACCCTGGCAGTGGGAAACACAGACAGACAGCAGCAGCAGCAGCAGGAGGAGGTATGGAGGAGCAGTGTGAGTGTGGCAGCAGGTAGGCAGCGTGACATAATAGCCCTGGTACCTAGCGGTGATACCAGGGCTGTAAATAAACACAACAGGAGGTCCCAGACAGTGGTCGTGCAGCCCACATTGTGTCCAATACACAACTGGGACAACACAGTTTTCAACCCGGGCACCTCAGAAAAATTAAACCTTTTTTTTTTTTTTAATGGTTTGTTTGGTTTTGGTTTTGCAACCAATATAGCTATTGTTTGACGTAATAGCTGGTGGCAGAGTGGCAGCAGAAGTTAATTCTGTGTACCCTGGCAGTGGGAAACACAGACAGACAGCAGCAGCAGGAGGAGGAATGGAGGAGTAGGCGAGCAGCTATTGTTTGACGTAATAGCTGGTGGCAGAGTGGCAGCAGAAGGTAAATCATCTGTGTACCCTGGCAGTGGGAAACACAGACAGACAGCAGCAGCAGGAGGAGGAATGGAGGAGTAGGCGAGCAGCTATTGTTTGACGTAATAGCTGGTGGCAGAGTGGCAGCAGAAGGTAAATCATCTGTGTACCCTGGCAGTGGGAAACACAGACAGACAGCAGCAGCAGCAGCAGGAGGAGGTATGGAGGAGCAGTGTGAGTGTGGCAGCAGGTAGGCAGCGTGACATAATAGCCCTGGTACCTAGCGGTGATACCAGGGCTGTAAATAAACACAACAGGAGGTCCCAGACAGCGGTCGTGCAGCCCACATTGTGTCCAATACACAACTGGGACAACACAGTTTTCAACCCGGGCACCTCAGAAAAATTAAACCTTTTTTTTTTTTTTATGGTTTTTTGGTTTTTGGTTTTGCAACCAATATAGCTATTGTTTGACGTAATAGCTGGTGGCAGAGTGGCAGCAGAAGAAGGTAATTCTGTGTACCCTGGCAGTGGGAAACACAGACAGACAGCAGAAGGGCAGTACACAGCAGCCCACTGTAGGTGTAAAATGTGTGGCTGCAGGCGACGTAATAGTCAAAGTGAACCAGGCTGGCTTAGTGAGCAGGAGCCAGGAGGTGGTAAAGGGTGGTAAGGCACATTAACGATGGTTCCGGCAGCCAGTTCATGTCCCCCTCTCGCCGACAACAGGGGCCAGGAACTCGCCTTCCACCCACGCCTGGTTCATCTTGAGAAACGTCAGTCTGTCCACAGACTTGTGAGACAGACGTGAGCGTTTCTCGGTGACCACGCCACCAGCTGCACTGAAGCAGCGCTCGGACAGCACGCTGGAAGGGGGGCAGGACAGCACTTCCAGGGCGTACTGCGCCAGCTCGCTCCAGATCTCCATGCGCTTGACCCAATACTCCATGGGATCAACAGGGGCATCGCTGTCAAGCCCGCTGAACGACCCCATGTAGTCAGCCACCATGCGGGTCAGGCGCTGGCTGTGACCGGAGGAGGATGCTGCTGCATGCATCTCCTCTCTAGTCACTGCTGCCGGAGCCTCTACAGTCCTGTAGAGCTCGTGGCTGAGAGACAGCAGGTCTGTGGGGCGCTTGCTGCTGCTGGATGCAGGCACCTGCTGCTGCCTCTGTGCTGGCTGCTGGACAGTGGGGGTGGAAGGCTGGGGGAAGGCTTCCTCCAAGCGCTCAACAAGGGCCTGCTGCAAGCTCCTTATTTGTTGCGCTGGGTCTCCTCCTGCAGGCGGCAGGAACTGGCTCAACTTCCCCTTGAGGCGTGGGTCCAACATCATGCTGATCCAGATGTCCTCCCTCTGCTTCATCTGGATCACCCTGGGGTCCCTGCGCAGGCACGTCAGCATGTGCGCTGCCATTGGGAAGAGGCGGGCCACGTCTGCTGGCACATCGACGTCAGTGCTGTCCTCATCCTCCTCCTCTGCCGCCTCATCCTCTCTCCACCCCCGCACCAACTCAGCTGCGCTGTGCTGATCCCCCTCATCAGCAGCCAGGTCAGGGACCTCCACCAAGTCCTCCTCCTCCTCCCCCTCAGAGGTGGACTGCGCAGCTGGTTGCCGCTCCTGCTGGTCCAAGGCTGCCGCTCCCGGTTCCAGCAAAGCATCGAGGGCCCTGTTCAGCAGAGAAACCAGGGGCACCCACTCGCAGACCATAGCATGGTCCCTGCTCACCATGTTTGTGGCCTGCAGGAAGGGAGCCAGCACTAAGCACACCTGCTGCATGTGCCTCCAGTCATCATCGGGGACGATGGACGGGAAGTTGCTGGTCTTGTCCCTTCTCTGAGCTGCGGAAACAGTGGCCAGGGCAAGGTACTGTTTGACAGCGCGCCTCTGTTCAACCAGACGCTCCAACATCGCCAGGGTGGAGTTCCAGCGAGTCAGAACGTCAAGGATCAGCCGATGGCGTGGCAGATCCAGCTCCTTTTGCACGTCTTCCAGGCTCGCACAGGCTGCAGCCGAGCGCCGGAAGTGACGCACAACATTCCTTGCCGTTTCCAGCAGTTCGCCCATCCCCTGGTAGGTGCGCAGGAACTTCTGCACCACCAGGTTCAGCACGTGGGCAAGACAGGGGATGTGGGTCAGGTTTCCCCTGTCTATTGCGGCAACCAGATTGGCCCCATTGTCGGCCACCACCTCTCCGACTCTGAGGCCTCTGGGGGTCAGCCAAATCCTCTCCTGCTCCTGGAGTTTGGCCAACACATGGGTTGCCGTCAGCTTGGTCTTCCCAAGGCTGACCAAGTGCAGCAGCGCTTGGCAGTGGCGGGCCTTCACGCTGCTGCTGAGGCGGGGGGTTTGGCCAGGTGTGCCGGAGGATGGCAGAGGATCGGAGGAACCTGCTGCAGTTCCCCTGAGCCTGCGGGGTGGCACCACCCACTGTGTTGCTGCTGCTGCTGTGCCCGCTGCTGCTCTCCCATCCTCACCCCCTTCCACCAAGCTGACCCAGTGGACAGTGAAGGACAGGTAGCGGCCTGTCCCGAAGCGGCTGCTCCAGGAGTCCATGGTGACGTGGACCCTTTCACCAACCGCGTGCTCCAGCCCTCGCTCCACATTGGCCATCACAAAGCGGTGCAGTGCAGGAATGGCCTTGCGGGCAAAGAAGTGTCTGCTGGGGAGCTGCCAGTCTGGGGCTGCGCAAGCAAGCAGCGCACGAATGTCGCTCCCCTCCTGCACGAGCGTGTACGGCAGGAGTTGGGAGCACATGGCCCGTGCCAGCAAGCCGTTCAGCTGCCGCACGCGACGGCTGCTGGGAGGCAGAGCCCTAACCACCCTCTGGAAGGACTCGCTCAAAAGGCTCTGGCGTGGCCTTTTGCTGACACGGGAATCAGCAGACACAGCAGAGGAGGCCACTGAGGACTGGCTGCCAGAACAGGCCTCAGTGTCGGCGGCAGGAGTTGCAGAGGGGGGAGGAGCAGTGCGTTTCCGCACTCCTGCTGGTGCTGCTGGAGGAGCAGGAGGGCGGGTGGCTGCTGTTGCTGCTGCTGCTGCTGAAGGCTGTGCAGTGATGGGTGTGGTGCCACTGCCAGCAGCAGATGCCTTCAGCCTCTGGAACTCCTCATGCTGGTGGAAATGTTTAGCCGCAAGGTGGTTGATGAGCGAGCTGGTGCTGAACTTTAAGGGGTCTGCACCTCTGCTCAACTTCCGCTGACAGTGGTTGCAAGTGGCGTACTTGCTGTACACAGTGGGCATGGTGAAAAACCGCCAGATTGGTGACAGAAACTTCCCCCTACGGCATGGAAGCGCTGCTGCCTGTCTCCCTGTGGTGGTTGGGGGGGGGGCTTGGGTGCGGCTGGGGGTGGTACTGGCTGATGATGCTGCTGCTGCTGCTGAGCCTGAGACACCAGCAGGCTGTGGGACGCTGCCAATGCTTGCAATGATGCGCCTCCTTGCAAGGCCCACAAGCGCATCCTCCTCCTCAGAGCTGCTGAGGACGACATCCCCTGGAGGTGGTGGCACCCAGTCTCTGTCTGTCACCGGGTCATCATCATCCTCCCCCTCCTGAAACATGTCCTGCTGGGATGAGGACACCCCAAACTCCTCTCCTGATTAGTGTTGGGCGAACAGTGTTCGCCACTGTTCGGGTTCTGCAGAACATCACCCTGTTCGGGTGATGTTCGAGTTCGGCCGAACACCTGACGGTGCTCGGCCAAACCGTTCGGCCACATGGCCGAACTAAGAGCGCATGGCCGAACGTTCCCCGAACGTTCGGCTAGCGCTGTGATTGGCCGAACGGGTCACGTGGTTCGGACCCGAACGCGCTCTGATTGGCCGAACGGTCACGTGGTTCGGGTAAATAAATACCCGAACCACGTCATATCTCCGCCATTTGTCTGTGGGTTTAGCTTTGGGTAGGCAGGCAGGGTAGTTCGCGCTCCAGCCACGCTAGCCAGGGTCCCCCCTGTCATTGTGTCACTGCTGGGAACAGTAGTACACCGCTTGCTCAGCCACACTATATAGCATTCTGTTTACTGCCACTCTGTGTACCTCGCTCAGCCACACTATATAGCATTCTGTTTACTGCCACTCTGTGTCTGCTGGGAATAGTAGTACACCGCTTGCTCAGCCACACTATATAGCATTCTGTTTACTGCCACTCTGTGTACCTCGCTCAGCCACACTGTATAGCATTCTGTTTACTGCCACTCTGTGTCTGCTGGGAATAGTGGTACACCGCTCGCTCAGCCACACTATATAGCATTCTGTTTACTGTTCTGTGTCTGCTTGGAATAGTGGTACACCGCTCGCTCAGCCACACTATATAGCATTCTGTTTACTGTTCTGTGTCTGCTGGGAATAGTGGTACACCGCTCGCTCAGCCACACTATATAGCATTCTGTTTACTGTTCTGTGTCTGCTGGGAATAGTGGTACACCGCTCGCTCAGCCACACTATATAGCATTCTGTTTACTGTTCTGTGTCTGCTGGGAACAGTAGTACACCGCTCGCTCAGCCAGAGTATATAGCATTGTGTTTACTGCCACTCTGTGTACACCGCTCAGCCAGACTATATACCATTGTTTACTGACACTCTGTGTACACCGCTCAGCCAGACTATATACCATTGTTTACTGCCACTCTGTGTACACCGCTCAGCCAGACTATATACCATTGTTTACTGACACTCTGTGTACACCGCTCAGCCAGACTATATACCATTGTTTACTGAAACTCTGTGTACACCGCTCAGCCAGACTATATACCATTGTTTACTGCCACTCTGATTCTGCTGGGAACAGTAGTACACCGCTCGCTCAGCCAGACTATATACCATTGTTTACTGACACTATATAGCAGACTATATAGCATTGTGTGTACACCGCTCAGCCAGACTATATACCATTGTTTACTGACACTCTGTGTACACCGCTCAGCCAGACTATATACCATTGTTTACTGCCACTCTGATTCTGCTGGGAACAGTAGTACACCGCTCGCTCAGCCAGACTATATACCATTGTTTACTGACACTCTGTGTACACCGCTCAGCCAGACTATATACCATTGTTTACTGCCACTCTGATTCTGCTGGGAACAGTAGTACACCGCTCGCTCAGCCAGACTATATACCATTGTTTACTGACACTATATAGCAGACTATATAGCATTGTGTGTACACCGCTCAGCCAGACTATATACCATTGTTTACTGACACTCTGTGTACACCGCTCAGCCAGACTATATACCATTGTTTACTGCCACTCTGATTCTGCTGGGAACAGTAGTACACCGCTCGCTCAGCCAGACTATATACCATTGTTTACTGACACTCTATGTACACCGCTCAGCCAGACTATATACCATTGTTTACTGCCACTCTGATTCTGCTGGGAACAGTAGTACACCGCTCGCTCAGCCAGACTATATACCATTGTTTACTGACACTATATAGCAGACTATATAGCATTGTGTGTACACCGCTCAGCCAGACTATATACCATTGTTTACTGACACTCTGTGTACACCGCTCAGCCAGACTATATACTATTGTTTACTGCCACTCTGATTCTGCTGGGAACAGTAGTACACCGCTCGCTCAGCCAGACTATATACCATTGTTTACTGACACTCTGTGTACACCGCTCAGCCAGACTATATACCATTGTTTACTGCCACTCTGATTCTGCTGGGAACAGTAGTACCCCGCTCGCTCAGCCAGACTATATACCATTGTTTACTGACACTATATAGCAGACTATATAGCATTGTGTGTACACCGCTCAGCTAGACTATATACCATTGTTTACTGACACTCTGTGTACACCGCTCAGCCAGACTATATACCATTGTTTACTGCCACTCTGATTCTGCTGGGAACAGTAGTACACCGCTCGCTCAGCCAGACTATATACCATTGTTTACTGACACTCTATGTACACCGCTCAGCCAGACTATATACCATTGTTTACTGCCACTCTGATTCTGCTGGGAACAGTAGTACACCGCTCGCTCAGCCAGACTATATAGCATTGTGTTTACTGCCACTCTGTGTACACCGCTCAGCCACACTATATAGCATTGCGTACTCTGCCAGTCAGTGTGTATATTGCTGGGATCAGTAATACTCCACTCACCGTCAACCACTATATGAGCTCAACATGAGTTCCCCAGAGACCTCCGCTGTGAGCAGCACTCCCAACAACAGCAACAGCCAACGCCCCACGCAAGCTATAACATCCACCCCAGCAGCCAGTGGTCAGCAGCAGCCCTCCCCGGAGGAGAACGTTGTGTCCATCAGTCCGTCGCCAGAGCGATTAATGAGGGCTGCCATTGAGGAGATGATGGGGCCTGATGTGGAGGAGGAGGTCTGACTCAGGCCAGCATCCCAAGTTAATGTTGAGGACGATGAGGGGTCTGTGTCTGGGGATGTTGGGGTGGCAGAGGTGGTGGGTGGGTCAGACTCAGGAGAAGAGTTGTATGATGAGGATGATGATCGGGACCATCTGTATGTGCCTCAGAGTCCGACCCCGGAAAACATGTTGTATCGTGTGTTTAGGTACTAAAATCTGCGTTCCCTCCCAGTAGTGTTGGGCGAACAGTGTTTGCCACTGTTTGGGTTCTGCAGAACATCACCCTGTTCGGGGTGACTATATAGCAGACTATATAGCATTGTGTTTAATGCCACTCTGTGTACACGGCTCAGCCACACTATATAGCATTGTGTTTACTTCCACTCTGTGTCTGCTGGGAACAGTAGTACACCGCTCACCCGCCACTGTATAGCATTGTGCTCTGTGTCACTGCTGACAATAGTGGTACACCGCTCACCCACCACTGTATAGCATTTCTGTACTGCCACTGTACTGCTGCCAGTCAGCGTGTACTTTAAGGATAAGTGAAATGAGGAAGAAATCCGGTGAAAGAGGGAGGGGCAAGGGAAGAGGTGTTTCCCCTGACGGTTCACGTACAGGCCACAGGGGAGCACCCAAGAAAACCCACTCAATACTGCCCATGTTGTCCAGGACAACAACCCTCACAGATCCAAAAGAACAGGACCAGATAATTACTTGGATGACCTCTCAAGCGTCCAGCAGTGGGTTAAGCAGCACCAGCACATCACGCACGAGGTCCGAGTCCTCAGCCAGTTAAAGTCTGGGCTTTCTTTGAAGACTGCACTGAGGATGTTACCATGGCGATTTGCAAGGTGTGCAAGACCCGCCTGAGCAGGGGGAAAAGTATTAACAACCTCTCCACCACCAGCATGAGCCGCCACATTCTATCCAAACATCCCACTCTGTGGGCAAACGCGGCAGGACAGGGTACCACCAGCAACACTGCCTCCCTTGGGTTCACCAGACTCACCACCAGACCCGCCTCAGCAGCAGCAGTAGCCCAGCCATTGCGTGGTTCACAACATTCACAAACATCAGACGATGCTGACACTGTCACTTTCCGGACTAGTGCTCTTGAGGTCTCCCAGTGTTCATCAAACACAACAACCAACAGCCCTTCGGTGTGCAGCGCTACGGTTGAGTTGTCTGTCTCTGAGATGTTTGAGCACAAGAGGAAATTGCCAGCAAATGACCCCCGGGCCGTGGCAGTAACAGCCAGCCAGCATAGCCAAGCTTCTGGCCTGCGAAATGCTGCCATATCGAGTGGTGGAGACAAACAGCTTCAAGGGCATGATGTCAGTGGCCATCCCACGTTACGTGGTTCCCAGCCGCTACCACTTTGCGCGCTCTGCAGTGCCTGAGTTGCATGAGCACGTGGTCAGCTAAATAACCCGAAGCTTGAAGAATGCCGTTGCCTGCAAGGTTCACCTCACCACTGACACCTGGACGAGTGCGTTCGGCCAGGGTCGATACATCTCCCTTACCGCGCACTGGGTGAACCTTGTGGAGCCTGGCAGCGATTCCTCACCTGCTACGGCGCGGGTGTTGCCCACGCCGCAAACAGCTGGATAACAACAGCAGCACCTACCTCTCTGACTCCTTCTCCTCCAACGCATCTCAAAGCTGTACCTCATCCGGAAATGCTAACCCAGCACCAGCAGCAGTAGGATCGTGGAAGCAGTGCAGCACAGCTGTTGGCATGCGTCAGCAAGCGTTGCTGAAGCTGATCTGCCTTGGGGATAAGCAGCACACAGGGGAGGAAATTTGGAGGGGAATAAAGGAACAGACGGATTTGTGGCTGGCACCGCTGGACCTGAAACCGGGCATGAAGCTAGACACCTGGCACGAACTGGCAATGTACGCAATAGAGGTGCTGGCTTGCCCGGCAGCCAGCGTTATGTCGGAACGCTGTTTCAGTGCTGCCGGAGGCATCATCACAGATCGGCGTATCCGCCTCTCCACAGAAAATGCAGACCGTCTGACTCAAATTAAAATGAATCAATCCTGGATTGGAAACGACTACGCAACACTCCTGGACCCCAACCAAGTAACATGACCGATGAACATCTGGGATGGTTTAGCGTTTCCGGTCCCTGTTTATTGAACCTCTAATCTGTATTACATTTATGACTGCATGGCGGCAAAAAGCATTGCTGCTATATCCGCACGCTTTTTGTCCTCATGCAAGGCCTGGGTTGTTGTGTCTCACAAAGCGTGGCCTTCTCCTCCTGCGTCTCCTCCTGTTCCATCACGTGTGCTGCTGCTGCTGCTGCTGGGTTACCGTTGCCGGTCCCTGTTTATGGAACCTCTTATCTTTATTACATTTATGACTACATGGCGGTACAAAGCATGCTATCCGCACGCTTTTTGTCCTCATGCAAGGCCTGGGTTGTTGTGTCTCACAAAGCGCGGCCTTCTCCTCCTGCGCCTCCTCCTGTTCCATCACGTGTGCTGCTGCTGCTGCTGCTGCTGCTGGGTTACCGTTGCCGGTCCCTGTTTATGGAACCTCTTATCTTTATTACATTTATGACTACATGGCGGTACAAAGCATGCTATCCGCACGCTTTTTGTCCTCATGCAAGGCCTGGGTTGTTGTGTCTCACAAAGCGTGGCCTTCTCCTCCTGCGCCTCCTCCTGTTCCATCACGTGTGCTGCTGCTGCTGCTGCTGCTGCTGGGTTACCGTTGCCGGTCCCTGTTTATGGAACCTCTTATCTTTATTACATTTATGACTACATGGCGGTACAAAGCATGCTATCCGCACGCTTTTTGTCCTCATGCAAGGCCTGGGTTGTTGTGTCTCACAAAGCGTGGCCTTCTCCTCCTGCGCCTCCTCCTGTTCCATCACGTGTGCTGCTGCTGCTGCTGCTGCTGGGTTAGCGTTGCCGCGTGGTCCCTGTTTATTGAACCTCTTATCTTTATTACATTTATGACTACATGGCGGTACAAAGCATGCTATCCGCACGCTTTTTGTCCTCATGCAAGGCCTGGGTTGTTGTGTCTCACAAAGCGTGGCCTTCTCCTCCTGCGCCTCCTCCTGTTCCATCACGTGTGCTGCTGCTGGGTTAGCGTTGCCGCGTGGTCCCTGTTTATTGAACCACTTATCTTTATTACATTTATGACTGCATGGTGGTACAAAGCATGCTATCCGCACGCTTCTTGTCCTCATGCAAGGCCTGGGTTGTTGTGTCTCAAAGCGTGGCCTTCTCCTCCTGCGCCACCCTCCTCCTGTTCCATCACGTGTGCTGCTGCTGGGTTAGCATTACCGGTCCCTTTTCCTGGAACCTCTTATATGTATTACATTTATGACTGCATGCCGACAAAAAGCATGTTACCTGTGCAAAGAAAACAGACATTTCCCGCATTTAAAAGACAGTTTTCCCTTTGAAACTTTAAAATCGATTTTCTCAAAAACTATAAGCTCTTTTTGCTAAAATTTTTTTCCTCTTGTACCCACTCCCAAGGTGCACATACCCTGTAAATTTGGGGTATGTAGCATGTAAGGAGGCTTTACAAACCACAAAAGTTCGGGTCCCCATTGACTTCCATTATGTTCGGAGTTCGGGTCGAACACCCGAACATCGCGGCCATGTTCGGCCTGTTCGGCCCGAACCCGAACATCTAGATGTTCGCCCAACACTACTCCTGATGCATGGATGGGCTGCTTGACTGTCGCCACAGTCTTGCTGTCCAATCCCTCATCCCCCAAAGTGCCCATCAGCATCTCCTCCTCAAGATCGCCAACAACAGCAGACAATTTACTCATGATGCCTGGGGTCAAAAGACTGCTGAATGACAGGTCGGCGAGTGACGGTGAACTGGCCTCCTCCCCAGACCCTGCTGGGCGGCTGCTGCGAACAGGGGTGGTGGTGGTGGTGAGGGTGGAGGCCTCGGATGCAGAGCTGATGGCGGGCTGCTCATCCTCCGTCATGAGTTGCACCACAGTGTCTGCATCCTTTTCCTCAATGGGACGTTTCCGACCCGGCTGGAGGAAAATGGGAGCAGGTGCTACACGCTGCTGCTGCTGTGTCTCTGCAGCGTGAGTTGCAGATGCTCCTGCTGGGCGGCGCCCAAGGCGTCCACGGCCAGTGGCTATGGGAGGAATGTTAGCCACTGACGCTGCTGCTGCTGCTGCGGAACTGTGCATGGTGGCGCGCCCGCGGCCGCGGCTTGCCACAATGCTGCTCCCTCTCCTCCTGATTCCCTTGCTGCCCTTCCCCTTGCCCAAACCGCGCTGGCTGCCACTTCCAGACATCTTAAATGTTTTGGGCGTATAGACAAAAGTTTTGTAAAAGGGCGGGTGAAAAGTGGGGTACTTTAATGGAGTGGGTTGGTTGGTGAGGTGACTGAGTGAGTGTTCCCTAGTACAGTAAGTAAGTAGTAACAGTCAGGAAGTACAACTAGCAGTTACAATAATCAGTAGTAATCACAAGTAAATTTAGTGTGTGTACACTCAGACAGTGAGTGCACGCACGCAGGAGCTAGTAGCCTATGAACACAGTGACTGAGTGTCCTAGACTCCTAGTACAGTAAGAGTAAGTAGTAACAGTAAGTAGAACTAACTAATTACAATAATCAATCAGCGATCAGAAGGAAATGGAGTGTGGGTGTGTGTACACTCAGACAGTGAGTGCACGCACGCAGGAGCTAGTAGCCTATGAACACAGTGACTGAGTGTCCTAGACTCCTAGTACAGTAAGAGTAAGTAGTAACAATAAGTAGAACTAACTAATTACAATAATCAATCAGCGATCAGAAGGAAATGGAGTGTGGGTGTGTGTACACTCAGACAGTGAGTGCACGCACGCACGCAGGAGCTAGTAGCCTATGAACACAGTGACTGAGTGTCCTAGACTCCTAGTACAGTAAGAGTAAGTAGTAACAGTAAGTAGAACTAACTAATTACAATAATCAATCAGCGATCAGAAGGAAATGGAGTGTGGGTGTGTGTACACTCAGACAGTGAGTGCACGCACGCAGGAGCTAGTAGCCTATGAACACAGTGACTGAGTGTCCTAGACTCCTAGTACAGTAAGAGTAAGTAGTAACAGTAAGTAGAACTAACTAATTACAATAATCAATCAGCGATCAGAAGGAAATGGAGTGTGGGTGTGTGTACACTCAGACAGTGAGTGCACGCACGCAGGAGCTAGTAGCCTATGAACACAGTGACTGAGTGTCCTAGACTCCTAGTACAGTAAGAGTAAGTAGTAACAGTAAGTAGAACTAACTAATTACAATAATCAATCAGCGATCAGAAGGAAATGGAGTGTGGGTGTGTGTACACTCAGACAGTGAGTGCACGCACGCAGGAGCTAGTAGCCTATGAACACAGTGACTGAGTGTCCTAGACTCCTAGTACAGTAAGAGTAAGTAGTAACAGTAAGTAGAACTAACTAATTACAATAATCAATCAGCGATCAGAAGGAAATGGAGTGTGGGTGTGTGTACACTCAGACAGTGAGTGCACGCACGCAGGAGCTAGTAGCCTATGAACACAGTGACTGAGTGTCCTAGACTCCTAGTACAGTAAGAGTAAGTAGTAACAGTAAGTACAACTAACTAATTACGATAATCAATCAGCGATCAGAAGGAAATGGAGTGTGGGTGTGTGTACACTCAGACAGTGAGTGCACGCACGCAGGAGCTAGTAGCCTATGGACAGTGACTGAGTGTCCTAGACTCCTAGTACAGTAAGAGTAAGTAGTAACAGTAAGTAGAACTAACTAATTACAATAATCAATCAGCGATCAGAAGGAAATGGAGTGTGGGTGTGTGTACACTCAGACAGTGAGTGCACGCACGCAGGAGCTAGTAGCCTATGAACACAGTGACTGAGTGTCCTAGACTCCTAGTACAGTAAGAGTAAGTAGTAACAGTAAGTAGAACTAACTAATTACAATAATCAATCAGCGATCAGAAGGAAATGGAGTGTGGGTGTGTGTACACTCAGACAGTGAGTGCACGCACGCAGGAGCTAGTAGCCTATGGACAGTGACTGAGTGTCCTAGACTCCTAGTACAGTAAGAGTAAGTAGTAACAGTAAGTAGAACTAACTAATTACAATAATCAATCAGCGATCAGAAGGAAATGGAGTGTGGGTGTGTGTACACTCAGACAGTGAGTGCACGCACGCAGGAGCTAGTAGCCTATGAACACAGTGACTGAGTGTCCTAGACTCCTAGTACAGTAAGAGTAAGTAGTAACAGTAAGTAGAACTAACTAATTACAATAATCAATCAGCGATCAGAAGGAAATGGAGTGTGGGTGTGTGTACACTCAGACAGTGAGTGCACGCACGCAGGAGCTAGTAGCCTATGAACACAGTGACTGAGTGTCCTAGACTCCTAGTACAGTAAGAGTAAGTAGTAACAGTAAGTAGAACTAACTAATTACAATAATCAATCAGCGATCAGAAGGAAATGGAGTGTGGGTGTGTGTACACTCAGACAGTGAGTGCACGCACGCAGGAGCTAGTAGCCTATGAACACAGTGACTGAGTGTCCTAGACTCCTAGTACAGTAAGAGTAAGTAGTAACAGTAAGTAGAACTAACTAATTACAATAATCAATCAGCGATCAGAAGGAAATGGAGTGTGGGTGTGTGTACACTCAGACAGTGAGTGCACGCACGCAGGAGCTAGTAGCCTATGAACACAGTGACTGAGTGTCCTAGACTCCTAGTACAGTAAGAGTAAGTAGTAACAGTAAGTAGAACTAACTAATTACAATAATCAATCAGCGATCAGAAGGAAATGGAGTGTGGGTGTGTGTACACTCAGACAGTGAGTGCACGCACGCAGGAGCTAGTAGCCTATGAACACAGTGACTGAGTGTCCTAGACTCCTAGTACAGTAAGAGTAAGTAGTAACAGTAAGTACAACTAACTAATTACGATAATCAATCAGCGATCAGAAGGAAATGGAGTGTGGGTGTGTGTACACTCAGACAGTGAGTGCACGCACGCAGGAGCTAGTAGCCTATGGACAGTGACTGAGTGTCCTAGACTCCTAGTACAGTAAGAGTAAGTAGTAACAGTAAGTAGAACTATCTAATTACAATAATCAATCAGCGATCAGAAGGAAATGGAGTGTGGGTGTGTGTACACTCAGACAGTGAGTGCACGCACGCAGGAGCTAGTAGCCTATGAACACAGTGACTGAGTGTCCTAGACTCCTAGTACAGTAAGAGTAAGTAGTAACAGTAAGTAGAACTAACTAATTACAATAATCAATCAGCGATCAGAAGGAAATGGAGTGTGGGTGTGTGTACACTCAGACAGTGAGTGCACGCACGCAGGAGCTAGTAGCCTATGGACAGTGACTGAGTGTCCTAGACTCCTAGTACAGTAAGAGTAAGTAGCAACAGTAAGTAGAACTAACTAATTACAATAATCAATCAGCGATCAGAAGGAAATAGAGTGTGTGTTGTGTGTGTACACTCAGACAGTGAGTGCAGTGCGCACACGCAGGAGCTAGTAGCCTATATGAACAGTGACAGTGAGTGTCCCTACGGGTACAGTAAGAGTAAGTAGTAAGTAAGTACAACTAACTAACAATAATCTATCAGTAATCAGAAGGAAATAGAGTGTGTGTACACACAGACAGTGAGTGAGTGCACACACGCAGGAGCTAGCTAGTAGCCTATAAACAGTGACAGTCAGTGAGTGTCCTACTCCTAGTACAGTATAACTACAATACTATTAGTAAAGGACAGCAGAAATACTGGTATAGATGAGAGAAATAAACAGAGGACAGCTGCCCACAGAGGCAAGGCCCCCCTGAGGCCTAAACCTGTAAGCTTGCAGCAGCTGCCTGTCTCTAATGTAACACACAAGCTACTAACTAAAATACAATGTCTATCTAACTAACAACAATATAGGTGTATATGGCAGGTGTAGGTGAGCAAAAACGCTAGGTAAATGATCACAATAGAGCACTTGCTAAGCCAAAGCACAAAGGAGCAACTCTCTCTCTGTACAAGTCTCAGGCAAGCATGGAGAAACGGAACATGGCGGCCGCTATTTATAGGGTAGGGGCTGGCCAGGGTCCCCCTCTGTGATTGGCTGCCGTCAGAGGGCCTGGGAGCCCTCTGATTGGCTCTAAGGACATCAATCTGGGCTATGACGCTATTCGAGCTCGGTACCGAGCTCGAATAGCGCCGAGTTGCTCGAATAGCTCGAATAGTGAATGGGCTATTCGAGTGTACTCGGATAGCCCATTCGAATAGCTCCAGCTATTCGGAGCTCGAATACCGAGCTCGAATAGCTGAAAAAGAGCTCGAATATTCGAGCT
Source organism: Hyperolius riggenbachi (assembly GCF_040937935.1). NCBI lineage: Eukaryota > Metazoa > Chordata > Amphibia > Anura > Hyperoliidae > Hyperolius > Hyperolius riggenbachi. Next base: position 37,093,136 of record NC_090651.1, on the reverse strand, counting down.
ACTCGAATATTCGAGCTCTGCTGAGCACCACTGCTGCCCTGGCATTTTAGGGGCCCTAAACCGTGAGGAGTAGTCTAGAACACAAATGCCTCAAAATGACCTGTGAATAGGACGTTGGGCCCCTTAGCGCAGTTAGGGTGCAAAAAAGTGTCACACATGTGGTATCACCGTACTCAGGAGAAGTAGTATAATGTGTTTTGTGGTGTATTTTTACACATACCCATGCTGGGTGGGAGAAATCTCTCTGTAAATGGACAATTGTGTTTAAAAAAAATCAAAAATGTGTCATTTACAGAGATATTTCTCCCACCCAGCATGGTTATATGTAAAAATACACCACAAAACACATTATACTACTTCTCCTGAGTACGGCGATACCACATGTGTGACACTTTTTTGCACCCTAACTGCGCTAAGGGGCCCAAAGTCCAATGAGTACCTTTAGGATTTCAAGGGTCATTTTGCGGCATTTGGTTTCCAGACTACTCCTCACGGTTTAGGGCCCCTAAAATGCCAGGGCAGTATAGGAACCCCACAAGTGACCCCATTTTAGAAAGAAGACACCCCAAGGTATTCTGTTAGGTGTATGATGAGTTCATAGAAGATTTTATTTTTTGTCACAAGTTAGCGGAAATTGATTTGTATTTTTTTTTTCACAAAGTATCATTTTCCGCTAACTTGTGTAAAAAAAAAATGCCTCAAAATGACCTGTGAATAGGACGTTAGGCCCCTTAGCGCACCTAGGTTGCAAAAAAGTGTCACACATGTGGTATCGCCGTACTCAGAAGAAGTAGTATAATGTGTTTTGGGGTGTATTTTTATACATACCCATGCTGGGTGGGAGAATTTTTTTACACACAATTGTCTATTTACAGAGATATTTCTCCCACTCAGCATGGGTATGTGTAAAAATACACCCCAAAACACATTATACTACTTCTCCTGAGTATGGCGATACCACATGTGTGGCACTTTTTTGCACCCTAACTGCGCTAAGGGGCCCAAAGTCCAATGAGTACCTTTAGGATTTCACAGGTCATTTTGCGACATTTGGTTTCAAAACTACTCCCCACGGTTTAGGGCCCCTAAAATGCCAGGGCAGTATAGGAACCCCACAAATGACCCCATTTTAGAAAGAAGACACCCCTAGGTATTCCGTTAGGAGTATGGTGAGTTCATACAAGATTTTATTTTTTGTCACAAGTAAGCGGAAATTGATTTTAATTGGTTTTTTCACAAAAACCGCTAACTTGTGACAAAAAAAAAAAAAATCTTCTATGAACTTTTATGCAGTGGTCTGAATGGAAAAAAGGCTCTGGTCCTTAAAGAGGAACTCCAGTGAAAATAATGTAGTAAAAAAAGTGCTTCATTTTTTACCATAATTATGTATAGATGATTTAGTCAGTGTTTGCTCATTGTAAAATCTTTCCTCTCCCAGATTCACATTCTGACATGTATTACATGGTGACATTGTTACTGTGGACAGGTTATGTAGCTGTTTCTAGCTGTTCTGGCTGTTACAGACAGCTGTAAACAGCCATTTCCTGTCTGTGAACATTGTTACATTGTGGCAGTTTGCCCAGAGTACCGCGGTACTCAGAGCTTCTTGTGGGAGGGGTTTCAGCACAAAATCAGTCATACAGTGCCCCCTGATGGTCTGTTTGTGAAAATCATTATATTTCTCATGTAAAAGGGGGTATCAGCTACTGATTGGGATAAAGTTCAATTCTAGGTTGGAGTTTCTCTTTAAGGCCCTCAAGTGGTTAATACTGAGGGTTCTTCTGTCTACCTAATACTAAGGGGTACCTATGATGGCCAAGGGAAGTAAGGGAGGAGTGACTGCTGGGCCAGCCAGCACACTTGCGATGCAGTTCTGTGGGGGCTTTGTAGGTTCATGGAGGGTGGAGTCTAGAGTGCCAGGACATCTGTGCCTATAGGCTCCTGTGAGGTAAATCCGGTCCTGTTTATAGGAGAGCACCGGATGTTTTGAGCCTTGGTTTCTCGCTCTTTAAAGTGAACCTCAAGACTAAAAATCTACTCAACAGCACTGAAAAGGTTGGTGTTTCTTTAACAGTTTCACAGCATGAGAACTTTGTTTTTCTTACCCAAGCCTCATTTTTAGCTGCACAGAAGCTAAGCTTCGCCCCATTAAAGAAATCTGCCCGGGTATTTTTCCCCTGATGCTATGCAAAGCATGATGAGATTTTTTATGTTGTTCTCATTGCCTAGCGTACGCAACTGGGAGGGGTGATCAAGACACAGGACAGTTGGAACTGTGTCCCATGCTCTCTGTCACCTCCTTTCAACCACAAAGATGGCTGCCCTCATGAAATCATAAACATTTGCCTGTTCTTTTAAAACAGGGTGGCTAAGACCTTATATTACCTATCTATTATTATTTTAATTAATATAACAAATGTAACTTAATGACAGTATGTCTGTTTACGCTGAAGTTCCTCTTTAACGCTGTCTCTGGGTGCGGTGATTGCCCTTAGCAACCAGTCGCACTCTATGGGCCTGATTCACAAAGCGGTGCAAAGTGTTTGCACACCTGTGAAAACCCCTGTATCACGCCTAAACTCAGTTTAGGCGTGATAAAATGAAACTCGCGCGAGGTTCCGCGCAATCGCCCGGCGCACAGTGCAGTTCGCGCGATGTGCCCATTAAAGCCTATGGGCACTGCACGCGGAATTGCGCGATTGCACGCGCAAAACTGCACGCGATAAAGAGCAAAAGCGGATGCTAACTCAGCTTTGCACGGCTTATCACGCCTAAAGTCTTTTAGGCGTGATAACTAGTGTTGGGCGAACAGTGTTCGCCACTGTTCGGGTTCTGCAGAACATCACCCTGTTCGGGTGATGTTCGAGTTCGGCCGAACACCTGACGGTGCTCGGCCAAACCGTTCGGCCACATGGCCGAACTAAGAGCGCATGGCCGAACGTTCCCCGAACGTTCGGCTAGCGCTGTGATTGGCCGAACGGGTCACGTGGTTCGGACCCGAACGCGCTCTGATTGGCCGAACGGTCACGTGGTTCGGGTAAATAAATACCCGAACCACGTCATATCTCCGCCATTTGTCTGTGGGTTTAGCTTTGGGTAGGCAGGCAGGGTAGTTCGCGCTCCAGCCACGCTAGCCAGGGTCCCCCCTGTCATTGTGTCACTGCTGGGAACAGTAGTACACCGCTTGCTCAGCCACACTATATAGCATTCTGTTTACTGCCACTCTGTGTACCTCGCTCAGCCACACTATATAGCATTCTGTTTACTGCCACTCTGTGTCTGCTGGGAATAGTAGTACACCGCTTGCTCAGCCACACTATATAGCATTCTGTTTACTGCCACTCTGTGTACCTCGCTCAGCCACACTGTATAGCATTCTGTTTACTGCCACTCTGTGTCTGCTGGGAATAGTGGTACACCGCTCGCTCAGCCACACTATATAGCATTCTGTTCACTGTTCTGTGTCTGCTTGGAATAGTGGTACACCGCTCGCTCAGCCACACTATATAGCATTCTGTTTACTGTTCTGTGTCTGCTGGGAATAGTGGTACACCGCTCGCTCAGCCACACTATATAGCATTCTGTTTACTGTTCTGTGTCTGCTGGGAATAGTGGTACACCGCTCGCTCAGCCACACTATATAGCATTCTGTTTACTGTTCTGTGTCTGCTGGGAACAGTAGTACACCGCTCGCTCAGCCAGAGTATATAGCATTGTGTTTACTGCCACTCTGTGTACACCGCTCAGCCAGACTATATACCATTGTTTACTGACACTCTGTGTACACCGCTCAGCCAGACTATATACCATTGTTTACTGACACTCTGTGTACACCGCTCAGCCAGACTATATACCATTGTTTACTGCCACTCTGATTCTGCTGGGAACAGTAGTACACCGCTCGCTCAGCCAGACTATATACCATTGTTTACTGACACTATATAGCAGACTATATAGCATTGTGTGTACACCGCTCAGCCAGACTATATACCATTGTTTACTGACACTCTGTGTACACCGCTCAGCCAGACTATATACCATTGTTTACTGCCACTCTGATTCTGCTGGGAACAGTAGTACACCGCTCGCTCAGCCAGACTATATACCATTGTTTACTGACACTCTGTGTACACCGCTCAGCCAGACTATATACCATTGTTTACTGCCACTCTGATTCTGCTGGGAACAGTAGTACACCGCTCGCTCAGCCAGACTATATACCATTGTTTACTGACACTATATAGCAGACTATATAGCATTGTGTGTACACCGCTCAGCCAGACTATATACCATTGTTTACTGACACTCTGTGTACACCGCTCAGCCAGACTATATACCATTGTTTACTGCCACTCTGATTCTGCTGGGAACAGTAGTACACCGCTCGCTCAGCCAGACTATATACCATTGTTTACTGACACTCTATGTACACCGCTCAGCCAGACTATATACCATTGTTTACTGCCACTCTGATTCTGCTGGGAACAGTAGTACACCGCTCGCTCAGCCAGACTATATAGCATTGTGTTTACTGCCACTCTGTGTACACCGCTCAGCCACACTATATAGCATTGCGTACTCTGCCAGTCAGTGTGTATATTGCTGGGATCAGTAATACTCCACTCACCGTCAACCACTATATGAGCTCAACATGAGTTCCCCAGAGACCTCCGCTGTGAGCAGCACTCCCAACAACAGCAACAGCCAACGCCCCACGCAAGCTATAACATCCACCCCAGCAGCCAGTGGTCAGCAGCAGCCCTCCCCGGAGGAGAACGTTGTGTCCATCAGTCCGTCGCCAGAGCGATTAATGAGGGCTGCCATTGAGGAGATGATGGGGCCTGATGTGGAGGAGGAGGTCTGGCTCAGGCCAGCATCCCAAGTTAATGTTGAGGACGATGAGGGGTCTGTGTCTGGGGATGTTGGGGTGGCAGAGGTGGTGGGTGGGTCAGACTCAGGAGAAGAGTTGTATGATGAGGATGATGATCGGGACCATCTGTATGTGCCTCAGAGTCCGACCCCGGAAAACATGTTGTATCGTGTGTTTAGGTACTAAAATCTGCGTTCCCTCCCAGTAGTGTTGGGCGAACAGTGTTTGCCACTGTTTGGGTTCTGCAGAACATCACCCTGTTCGGGGTGACTATATAGCAGACTATATAGCATTGTGTTTAATGCCACTCTGTGTACACGGCTCAGCCACACTATATAGCATTGTGTTTACTTCCACTCTGTGTCTGCTGGGAACAGTAGTACACCGCTCACCCGCCACTGTATAGCATTGTGCTCTGTGTCACTGCTGACAATAGTGGTACACCGCTCACCCACCACTGTATAGCATTTCTGTACTGCCACTGTACTGCTGCCAGTCAGCGTGTACTTTAAGGATAAGTGAAATGAGGAAGAAATCCGGTGAAAGAGGGAGGGGCAAGGGAAGAGGTGTTTCCCCTGACGGTTCACGTACAGGCCACAGGGGAGCACCCAAGAAAACCCACTCAATACTGCCCATGTTGTCCAGGACAACAACCCTCACAGATCCAAAACAACAGGACCAGATAATTACTTGGATGACCTCTCAAGCGTCCAGCAGTGGGTTAAGCAGCACCAGCACATCACGCACGAGGTCCGAGTCCTCAGCCAGTTAAAGTCTGGGCTTTCTTTGAAGACTGCACTGAGGATGTTACCATGGCGATTTGCAAGGTGTGCAAGACCCGCCTGAGCAGGGGGAAAAGTATTAACAACCTCTCCACCACCAGCATGAGCCGCCACATTCTATCCAAACATCCCACTCTGTGGGCAAACGCGGCAGGACAGGGTACCACCAGCAACACTGCCTCCCTTGGGTTCACCAGACTCACCACCAGACCCGCCTCAGCAGCAGCAGTAGCCCAGCCATTGCGTGGTTCACAACATTCACAAACATCAGACGATGCTGACACTGTCACTTTCCGGACTAGTGCTCTTGAGGTCTCCCAGTGTTCATCAAACACAACAACCAACAGCCCTTCGGTGTGCAGCGCTACGGTTGAGTTGTCTGTCTCTGAGATGTTTGAGCACAAGAGGAAATTGCCAGCAAATGACCCCCGGGCCGTGGCAGTAACAGCCAGCCAGCATAGCCAAGCTTCTGGCCTGCGAAATGCTGCCATATCGAGTGGTGGAGACAAACAGCTTCAAGGGCATGATGTCAGTGGCCATCCCACGTTACGTGGTTCCCAGCCGCTACCACTTTGCGCGCTCTGCAGTGCCTGAGTTGCATGAGCACGTGGTCAGCTAAATAACCCGAAGCTTGAAGAATGCCGTTGCCTGCAAGGTTCACCTCACCACTGACACCTGGACGAGTGCGTTCGGCCAGGGTCGATACATCTCCCTTACCGCGCACTGGGTGAACCTTGTGGAGCCTGGCAGCGATTCCTCACCTGCTACGGCGCGGGTGTTGCCCACGCCGCAAACAGCTGGATAACAACAGCAGCACCTACCTCTCTGACTCCTTCTCCTCCAACGCATCTCAAAGCTGTACCTCATCCGGAAATGCTAACCCAGCACCAGCAGCAGTAGGATCGTGGAAGCAGTGTAGCACAGCTGTTGGCATGCGTCAGCAAGCGTTGCTGAAGCTGATCTGCCTTGGGGATAAGCAGCACACAGGGGAGGAAATTTGGAGGGGAATAAAGGAACAGACGGATTTGTGGCTGGCACCGCTGGACCTGAAACCGGGCATGAAGCTAGACACCTGGCACGAACTGGCAATGTACGCAATAGAGGTGCTGGCTTGCCCGGCAGCCAGCGTTATGTCGGAACGCTGTTTCAGTGCTGCCGGAGGCATCATCACAGATCGGCGTATCCGCCTCTCCACAGAAAATGCAGACCGTCTGACTCAAATTAAAATGAATCAATCCTGGATTGGAAACGACTACGCAACACTCCTGGACCCCAACCAAGTAACTTGACCGATGAACATCTGGGATGGTTTAGCGTTTCCGGTCCCTGTTTATTGAACCTCTCATCTGTATTACATTTATGACTGCATGGCGGCAAAAAGCATTGCTGCTATATCCGCACGCTTTTTGTCCTCATGCAAGGCCTGGGTTGTTGTGTCTCACAAAGCGTGGCCTTCTCCTCCTGCGCCTCCTCCTGTTCCATCACGTGTGCTGCTGCTGCTGCTGCTGGGTTACCGTTGCCGGTCCCTGTTTATGGAACCTCTTATCTTTATTACATTTATGACTACATGGCGGTACAAAGCATGCTATCCGCACGCTTTTTGTCCTCATGCAAGGCCTGGGTTGTTGTGTCTCACAAAGCGTGGCCTTCTCCTCCTGCGCCTCCTCCTGTTCCATCACGTGTGCTGCTGCTGCTGCTGCTGCTGCTGGGTTACCGTTGCCGGTCCCTGTTTATGGAACCTCTTATCTTTATTACATTTATGACTACATGGCGGTACAAAGCATGCTATCCGCACGCTTTTTGTCCTCATGCAAGGCCTGGGTTGTTGTGTCTCACAAAGCGTGGCCTTCTCCTCCTGCGCCTCCTCCTGTTCCATCACGTGTGCTGCTGCTGCTGCTGCTGCTGGGTTAGCGTTGCCGCGTGGTCCCTGTTTATTGAACCTCTTATCTTTATTACATTTATGACTACATGGCGGTACAAAGCATGCTATCCGCACGCTTTTTGTCCTCATGCAAGGCCTGGGTTGTTGTGTCTCACAAAGCGTGGCCTTCTCCTCCTGCGCCTCCTCCTGTTCCATCACGTGTGCTGCTGCTGGGTTAGCGTTGCCGCGTGGTCCCTGTTTATTGAACCACTTATCTTTATTACATTTATGACTGCATGGTGGTACAAAGCATGCTATCCGCACGCTTCTTGTCCTCATGCAAGGCCTGGGTTGTTGTGTCTCAAAGCGTGGCCTTCTCCTCCTGCGCCACCCTCCTCCTGTTCCATCACGTGTGCTGCTGCTGGGTTAGCATTACCGGTCCCTTTTCCTGGAACCTCTTATATGTATTACATTTATGACTGCATGCCGACAAAAAGCATGTTACCTGTGCAAAGAAAACAGACATTTCCCGCATTTAAAAGACAGTTTTCCCTTTGAAACTTTAAAATCGATTTTCTCAAAAACTATAAGCTCTTTTTGCTAAAATTTTTTTCCTCTTGTACCCACTCCCAAGGTGCACATACCCTGTAAATTTGGGGTATGTAGCATGTAAGGAGGCTTTACAAACCACAAAAGTTCGGGTCCCCATTGACTTCCATTATGTTCGGAGTTCGGGTCGAACACCCGAACATCGCGGCCATGTTCGGCCTGTTCGGCCCGAACCCGAACATCTAGATGTTCGCCCAACACTAGTGATAACTGAGTTATCACCGCTTTGTGAATCGAGCCCTATATATTACATAGGAGGCCTGCATGATTTATTGCATTCTATTGAATACTGTGAGGAACGCCCATGCAGATGGCCTCATTATGAGGTTTACGGCCTTCCTCTGGACACTTGACAGATCTCCGCACACGTTCTCTGACCGAGCCAAGATGAATAGCACCTCGATTCCTTTGATTTCATTTCCTGAATTGATCTTGTTTGGCGCTGAATGTTTTGCAATAATTATTGCCACCGGCCCTATTATTTTACCGCTACAAAACAAACGACCTCCGCAGCCGAGTCTCGGGGTAGAGCGCGCGGCTCCTGCACTCGTCTCGCTCATCACCAACCTTGATGAATGCCCGGCGCGCTGCGCGGCTCCCAGTCTTTTTCTTTACACAAATGTGGTTTGTAGATCAATAATTCATTCTGATCTGCCCTAACAGCCCTGGAACGCCTCACAGCCACATTAATATTACTTTCAACCTACAGTACATGAAAAGTGATTAGACTCACTAAAGAAATATGGTCTTATTACAGAAAAGTTTCTCCGAGAACCTTGTAGGTTTTAACAAACAATTCTGAAACACGGGCCTAGGAGCTGAAAGCCGAACTCTGGACGAAAATTCTTTCTCCGTTCTGAGTAAAGGTGTCCTACTTGAGTTTCCATCGAGCAATTAAAGTGAACCTGAGGTGGGCATTTTTGAAAAAACAAAAACAAACATGCTACCTGATCTGACGGGTTAGCCGGATCAGGTAGCCTCAATTACCGCCGCTCTCCACCACTCCTGTGGCCAGATATACTGTACTTCAGTTTTCCGTGATCCCTGGGGTCATGACGTTGCAAGCTCTGCTCTGTGTGTCTCATCACAGAGCAGGGAGGCAGGGATACGGGGGAGCTGCAGAGCTTTCTGCGATTTTGGCAGGTGACAGCAAGGCCGGGGGGGGGGGGGGGGGGGGCTGAGAGCAGCACGGTGGGGACACAGGGGCATGTCATGCCCCAGGGAAGAAATGCCTCTGTGGCCCAGCTGCCCCACCCACAGGGGCATAACTAGAAATCACCAGGCCCCCCTACGAAACTTTGGATTGGTCCCCTCCCACGCATAAAGGGGGGAGTCAGGAGCGCTGTTAGGAGGGTCTGAGGTAAGGTAGGGGAGGAGTTGGCCCCCCTCCCTACCACTGTGTACCCACTGCCTTCTCTCCTGCACCCCCCCCCCCCCTCCTACTGCTCCTAAAAACGGCCCTGGGCAGCCCCCCTTCCAGGCTTGGGCCCCCCCCTGCGCCTGCATCCTTTGCAGGGGCTATTGCTACGCCACTGCCCACCTGTGCTCCTTCAGGTACACTGACTTTAAGCGATTGACTTTGTTGGGCAATCAGCTACAGTGTGGTTGATCAAAACTCGATTGACTAGTAGCCCACACACTGCAAGCGAGATCTAATGTGTTTGTCCTCCACTAATCGATCTGAACAATGTTGCTCTGAAACAAAAAAAAACAATTTTGTGTCAATCAAAACAGTAGTAGCCGATTCCTTTACGAACGACAGATATTTTCTATCCTGTCTGATCGAGTAAAAAGGTAGATTGTCTGATCGAGTAAATTGGTAGATTGTCTGATCGAGTAAATTGGTAGATTTGGCCAGATATTGGCCAGTTTCAGTTGATGATGAAGGTGCTCGGTATGCTCACTCACAGTGGTGGGCCGCTTTGAATCATGTGACAAAATAGAAGACATTTTTTTTCTGCAGTAACCATGTTTCCCCTATAACATCTGAGCGACCCGTGGAAACTACCAGGGGTAATATTTTGGCTTCGCAGCCCCTCCTGCTCTTCTGTTGCCCTGCTCCACTTAGATCCTGAGAAATAATCCCCAAACAGATAACAGACTTTTACCAAGAAGGGGCATAGCAAAAGCCATAGCAGCTGCTCTGTGGCCCTGGAGCAGAGGGGGCCCCGGGGGTACTTAATGTATTCACTAATAACTTTCTTGTGTTCCTCCAACCTCTGACTTTTTCTCAATGCCCATAGATTATATAGAATGTGTAGAATGCATGAGAATGTAAATTACTCAGTTAAGTCTTATCCATAGGGTAGGAGCAGGTGGCATTGTTGAAAAGCGTCCCAAAATATCCAGCTAAACCACTGTTACCAAGTCAACTGATTGTTCATCATTGTTTCATACCTAAGCCAAACCTGCCCTCCTAACATCAAACCCATTTCTGATGCCTAACCATTTCCTGCCTGCCTAACATTAACCCCATTCCCTCCACCTAACCCTATGCTGCCTGCCTAAAATAACCCCATTCCCTCTACCTAACCCTATGCTGCCTGCCTAGCATTAACCCCATTCCCTCTACCTAACCCTATGCTGCCTGCCTAACATTAACCCCATTCCTTCTACCTAACCCTATGCTGCCTGCCTAACATTAACCCCATTCCTTCTACCTAACCCTATGCTGCCTGCCTAACATTAACCCCATTCCTTCTACCTAACCCTATGCTGCCTGCCTAACATTAACTCCATTCCCTTTACCTAACCCTATGCTGCCTGCCTAACATTAACCCCATTCCCTCTAAACCTAACCCTGCTCTCACACAGAACCCTCCCACTACCGATACCACGCCCTAACCCCCTGGTGGTGGCTAACGCTAACACCTCACTGGTAATTCCTGATCCTAATGCCATGACCCTCCCCCCTCAAATGGTGTCTAACCACAAGACCTCCCTGGTGGTGCCTATCCCTACACCCCGCCCTCCTCCGGTGGGCTCCTAACTCTACCCCCCAAATCTTAACCCCCTCCCACCACAGAGCCGTGACATGTGGCTAAGAAAGTACATTTGCGGCAGACAGGCTGAATTTTAGCACCCACTGTGTAATGCTGCAATTTGCATTACCGCAAGCCCCCAGCACCCAGTAAGATCTTATCGGGTGCCTCTGGGCCCTGAAATGTAGCTTGTTTGCCCCAATCAGGCACCTCCAGGCATCAAAATGTACCTTCTTTACGCAAATCGCGGCCATTAATAAAAGTTGCGATTTGCGGCAAAGAAGGCACATTTCTGCACCAGGAGGTTCCTGGTAGCAGGCGTTGCCATGCGCCCAAATTTCCATTCTTTGACGCAAATTGTGGCTTTTATAATAGGCACGCCTGGCAGCGCCATTTTTTTACAAGGGCTACCGCACTTTTTTTTTCTAATTCATCTGCATGTTATGCAAAGTAAGAAAACCGGAATAGTGATGATTTTTTTTTTCACAATAAAAAAAAAGCAATCCCCTCAGTTCAAAATAAATCTGAACTGAGGGGATTGCTTTCATCTAAACAAAGGTGATGTTCCCCTTTAAAGCTGAACTATAAAGAAGACCGCTAGCTGTACAGGGGATTATTAGGGATGTTATTTCCCTCTTTCCCACCACTTCCCAGTTCTATCGGGATATCCCACATAGAGATGAGAGAGCTGTGAACATTCCTCTCTGCCAGCAATCCCCCCACGTCCACATGAGTGACGACGCCAATCTCTTTGTGATTATTTCCCGAAACCGTAAGACTTTTAAATACAGTTTCTATTTCCATTGAGAAGGAAAGGGGGGGGGGGGGAGACTCTCTATTCATTTTTTTTTTAAATACACACCAGGTTTTTTTTTTAAACTAAAACACAATAGAGAGATAGAAAAAAAAGGGAGATCATCTGTTCCCATTAAAATATGGTAGAGAAAAAAATAACAGGTTAGTAAAGTATAAGGCTGGATTGCATTATGCACACGTTATAATGAGTGTGGACTGCAATGCAGACTGGACAAAGCCATCATGCAGGGAATTAGAATAACGCAATCTGCACTGTGACAGGCCCATAGAATTGTATGGGCAGTGAGCTGACATGAAGAATTATTCTGCAATGCAACTGGGCACTGTGAACTGCATACATTTCAAATCGCCGCTGGGAGACTTGGGCGCAGGATACAGCCAGTACAATATACGGCTTATCCTGTTCCTGCATAAGTTCTGGCAGCGTTAATTATTATTCCCCCTCCAAGTCCACATGGATGGTGGGGAATTATGTAATTCGGCTTCCAGCTATACCTGGAGGCTGCTGAATTACAGAGTTTTAAAAGTAACTTCAGCTCAGTCTTCTGACGGCGCCGAAGTTACTCACTGAGCGCCGCTATAGCAGTAATTCCTATTACGGTCAATGGTGGCGCCAGCTGCACTCAAATCTCCTTCGCTGTTATTACAGCGCTTGCTATGAACTGGCCCTGTTTGGTTAATTTCTTTTTTTTCCTTGATGTCGTGGAGCATACGTGGAGCAAGAGGTTATATCATTAATGTTCACAAAAAAACGGCTTTTGATTTATTTCACAGTGAAACATATATCTCTTTTGACCACAGTTGTTGGTTTGACAATTTTTTTCTACATTCTGCACAGTTCACATTTGCATACTTTTATACTGGACTAAGCGGCATAATGCTAGTGCTTAATGGACAACTGAAGTGAGAGGGATATGGAGGCTAACATATTTAAAGCTAATGGAACTCGTTTTTTTTAAAAAAGAAACCAGATACTCACCTTAGGCGAGGGAAGGCTGAGTCCCAATGAGCCTTCCATCTCCTCTCCTGGTGCTCTAGGTGCAGCGCTGGCTCCCCATTTAAATCCCCTGCTGTGGGGGACTTCGGAAGTCTTCAGGAGCCAAATCCTCCCGAAGACAGCCAGCTCCATACTGCGCACACGAACAAGTGCGTGAGAGAGGGCTCATGCACGTGCGCAGTATGGAGTGGTTTGTCTTCGGGAGTGCTCAGGCTACCAAAGACTTTCTGAAGTCACCTTTACCTGGCGGAAGGAGCAGTATTTGACCAATTTAGTCAAATACTGCTCCCGGGGACAGCGCTGCATCGAGGGCACCGGGAGAGGAGCGGGAAGACTTATTAGGACCCAGAGCCTTCCCTCTCCTTAGGTAAGTATCTGGCTTTTTTTTAAATCAGCGGTTCCCATTTACTTTAACTATTTTTAAATGACACCAGCTTCCTGGCATCCTGTAGATCTGACATTCATCAGTAGTGTCTGAATCCCAGACCTGAAACAAGCATACGGCGAAAACTTCAGTCAAACATCTGATCTGCATGCTTGTTTTTTTTTTTTGCTATTTTTTTTTTCTTGGGGGGAGGGGGGGGGGGGGGGCTCTTGTTATTAGAGGCAGAGGATCAGCAGGAAAGCCAGACAATTTGCATTATTTACAGTAAAAGGAAATACACGCGTCAGTCGCCATATCCCTCTCACTTCAAATGTCCTTTAAGCCTCGAGCACACGCTATACCTATACTGAACCTGGCCAAGGCAGCCATTTGGAACAGTCATGGCTGAGTATCTGGCATTTTTACTGGTGCCCCATGGTGTCGCTTATAGATCAGGGGATCCAGGTCTTCTAGGAACACAGTCAAATGAGCAATGGATGAGCACGTGTTTCTTGTACTTACCAATGCCACTCCATTGTGTGCTGCCCTCTTGTCCCCTCCCCTCCCCCCCATTGAAAAGTGCACACCACTTGAGTATGGCACAGCAACATGTGTGTGTATAGCGCTGGTGCCCTGCTGCAGCATCCCCTAATTGATGGAGCACGGTTGTTGCAGGCAACTCTGACTGTGCATTTGTATGCACCTTTATGAACATGCAATAAATAGGAGAGTGCTGACACACCTTTAACTACTTAAAGACCGCTCCACGCCAATGGGCGTGGTCGCGGCGGCAGCCCCAGGACCGCCTAACGCCAATTGGCGTCAAGTCCTGAGGCTGCATTTTGCAGGAGATGGCGCACAGGCTGTGCACGCATCTCCTGCTCGGAGGGCGGAGCTCCGCCCCCTCTTCAGTCTCCGAGCGTCTATTGCCACTCGGGAGACTGTTAGACGCTGTGATCGCTTTCTATTTACACAGTACAGCACTGCGATCGGCAGCAGCGCTGTGCTAGGGACAGCCGTGTGACACAGCTGTCCCCCTGGGGGACAAGAGAGCGATCGGCTGTCATAGGCAGAAGCCTATGACAGCCGATCACCATAATTGGCTAGCAGGGGGTGGGCGGGAGGGACAGGGGGAAAAAATACAAAAATATACTTTTTTAATAACAATAAATAGAGATAAATATTTGTAAAGAAAACAAACAACTGGGGGGGGGGGGGAAGGGGCCATCAGACCCCACCAACAGAGAGCTCTGTTGGTGGGGGGGGGGGGGAAATCACTCGTGTGCTGTGTTGTGCGGTCCTGCAGCTTGGCCTTAAAGCTGCAGTGGCCAGTTATGCAAAACACAGCCTGGTCTTTAGGGGGGTTTACCACTGTGGTCCTCAAGTGGTTAATCAATGTTGCCTGTAGGGATCAAGCTTTATCCTAAGGTGACAACGTCTACAATGAGCAGGGCCGGTTCTAGACTTTCTGCTGCCTGAAGCAAACTTTGAAGGATGCGGTGTGTGTCCCCCCCCCTCCATCATATCAGATATACACCCCATATAAACCCCATCACCAGCAAGTGCAGTGATTGGCCCAATGACAGTGTTGTGGTCCCACCCGCAAGACTATTGCCACCACTTAGCAAAAGCAGCAGCGGGCTGCTGTGACTGGCCAGTCTGGCCCCAACACCCCGTCAGATTGATCACGCGCCAAAGCTTCCCCTCTGACTGGCCATAAGAGGCACATATTGACACCTCACCTGCTTATGATGTCATAGGGAAGGGCAGCAGGTGCCGTCAGTTGAATGAGTACGGGGATGCGTGGATGGGGAGAGTAGTGTGTGTACCAGGAAGGCAGGCGGGAGAGCGGAGAGGAGGAAGGCACCAGGTGGCACAAACTGTTCGTCCAAATGCTGCACCCTAGATTTTGCCACCTGAATCACGTGATTCATGTGGCTTCATGGTAGTTCCGCCCCTGACAACGAACATTACACACATACATTGCTCAGGTGTAGCCGAGCGGCATGTACAGTTTCTAGGGAGGAGGGATGACAGAGAAGGCTCAGACGGCTAGAGTAAGCATATGAACAATGCTTTTGCTTGCTGGTGCTGTGTGGGAGATCCGGTCTGCCAGATCCCTAAGCGACCTTAAGAGACAACCATACAGACGTACGATTCAAGGCTGTCTCGGCCAAGTTCCATCTAGAGCATGTATGCCAAGATTTCTCCTAAGACCCAGTTTAATATTTACTGGTCCAAAGTGATAGAACAGGTAAAATATCAATATCAGGAAAATATTGATCATTTACCTGATCTACCACAAATTGTGAGGGAAGTATCAACATGATTACTTTAAACTGCAGTATAGTAAAGCAACCACTAGATGTCACTGCTTGTAGAATGATGTGAAGATCTTTATGGCGTTGTGATTTCCTGTATTCACTCTTTGTTTCTCTCTGGTGTAAGTAAGCTACATTATCTGATGGTGGTGTTTGGTTTATCTCTGCATGTTTTTCTTCAGTAAAGAGTTCTAACTTGTTATGCTGGGTGCCTATCTGCATGTACAGAATACTTTGCTCCATCAAATTGTACAGTATATGCCTAAGCAGAGCTGCGGTTGCTGCATGCCTTAGTATTGGTACAGCTTTCTCACACATGGGCATTAAACAACGTAACTGTGAATGTGTCTTGTAATGCCTGGCATTTTTAATGGCAGTGTGTGAACAATCCCTACGGCTGAGTTCATTCACACGTAGGCATTGAGTAAATGTCAGGTGTTAAAAGTATTGCCTTTAAAACATTTAAAAAATAATGTAAAATTGGCCATCATGCTTTGAAACATTTAGCCAATTCTTCTTATTACTTACATGGATATTCCTACCTTGTAAAATGCTTATTAAAGCAACAGGGACAGCCATACTATCCTAGGAAAAAAAACATATACATAAGTAGATAAAAACTTTTTCTACTTACTTACCATGTCCTTTTCACGTTTAGATTTCAGGGAATTTTATATCGTAAATAAAGAGAAAACTGTTCCAGGCATTTTCCATCTGTACTACCTCTGACTGAAGCCAATCCTGATGTCATTTCCACCCTTAGGGCCCATTCACACTTGAGCGTTTTGCCCGCGATTTCGGCAAAAAGCTCAAATGATAGCGCTTTTAAAAGCGCTAGTGTAATTAAACCCTATGGGCTCATTCTTACTTGCCGTGATTTGTGCTAATTGCCACAAATCGCCCAAAATAGCCAAACGCGTCGCCTGCACCATTTCCCGGCGCCTTTCAGTGCTATAGAAGCGCTAAACGCGATCGCGGAAAAATCGCCGCAGTGTTCAGTGATTTTTCCGCTGAAAAATCACTCACGCAAAACGCCCGCAGCAAGCGTTTTGCGCACTCAAGTGTGAATGGGCCTTTACTCTTTTTTTTTCCCTAGAAACTGCACTGTCATATCTAGCTTGCTTTGTAAACACATGTGAGCACAGCATAGATCATATTTAAACAGCTTCTGCAGAGGGGTGAGGTGTAGGAATGTGGGACAGGAGATAACAAGCGTTTTTTCCTCCAGCAATGTACCAAATAGGCTGACTGAGATAAGATTAATTACATCAGAGACATTTATGTTTATATTGGAATGCTTGCAATGTAGGGTCAGTTTGTAGACTCAATAATAAACACAGAGCATTGGGTAAATGGCATATGATTTTATGACTGACGATCCCGTAGTGGGAGGTTGAACAGGTTGTCTTGCCTGGGACACTAAGGTGATTAAAGTGGACTTGAATTATTGCACAGGACAGAAGGAAAATGTAGAGAAATGCACCCTGTATGTATTTAGAGAGTTTAGCCCGTCTAATCACCACTTATTTGTGACTAATCACAAGTTGTAATTTGATCTTTCTCCTGTGTCACCTGACTGCAACAGAAGAGCATCTAATTTGTAAACACAAGGATGTTAACCTAATGTTTGCTTCCAGGAAAACAGGAGGTAGATGCACTGGCAGATTTATTGCGGGATTTGTATCAGCTGTAACAAAGAAATGTTTTTTCTTTAAAGTTTATTATGCCGTTGCTTATCTTTAAGAGCAGAGAGGATGTTCTGAGTTCAGGTCCGTTTTAACCGTACAATTCTGCAGCCAATCAATTGTTTTTTGGATCAAACCCATCAGACTGATCGGATTGCTAGCGGGAATTCATTTATTAATACGCCCAAATCGATTACAATGACTATCGGAAACAATCAATCGACCATCAAATTGTACCGTCAATGGGTGCTTTAAATAAATTGGAAATTGTCCTGGCGGCAGATAACAGATTTGGCATAAGCT
Source organism: Hyperolius riggenbachi (assembly GCF_040937935.1). Classification (NCBI taxonomy): domain Eukaryota; kingdom Metazoa; phylum Chordata; class Amphibia; order Anura; family Hyperoliidae; genus Hyperolius; species Hyperolius riggenbachi. The sequence continues at coordinate 37,075,547 of NC_090651.1, read as the reverse complement.
TATCAAGGACTAGGAAAGCATGACTTGAGTTTTCCTTAAAGGGACCCTGAACAGCGATAAAAAAAGCAAACCTCCACTTACCTGGGGCTTCCTCCAGCCCCCTGTAGCCCGCGAGGTCCCTCTGCGTCCTCTGGGTCTCCTCTGTGCTCCCGCTGGTGGCTGGCTGCCTTAACTCGGTGGCTTCAGCTTAAAGCGGAATATAACCCTGCATTTTAACTTTGCTCTAAAACATTATTTACAGCATATTATATGCAACCAGCATTTTTTTTTTTACTAGACCAGCATTGGAAGGGTTACACACACAGTTTTAAAGTTCATGGAGAGAACTGCTGCCGCATCCGAAGCTTACATAGATACATTTAAGCAAAACAAAATGTAACAACTGTAAAATGTGACTCACTCTCTCTGACTGTGCAGGAGCTGGAGGACAGCCAAAGAGTGTGTAACATTCCTCACTTGCTACATTTTGTTTACTTAAATGTATCTATCTAAACTTCGGCAGTTCTCTCCACGAACTTTAAAGCTCTGTGTGTAACCCTTCCAATGCTGGTCTAGTAAAAGAAAAATGCTGGTTGCATATAATATGCTGTAAATAATGCTTTAGAGCAAAGTTGAAATGCAGGGTTATATTCCGCTTTAAGTCGCGTATGCCCGTCCTTTCACCTGCCGCGTCATCGTGGTGGCTGTAGTAAGTGTCCTGCACCGACTTAACTGCACATGCCCAGGATTTTTATGGCGACTAGTGAGTGATCGCACCAGGTGCACGGACGGGCCGCGCATACGCAACTTCAGCCAAAGTCACCAGGTTTACAGAGCCGCCAGCGGATCACGGAGGGGACCCAGAGGTCATCTAAAGACCTCACAGGCTACAGGGGGCTGCAGGAAGCCCCAGGTAAGTCCAGATTTGCTTATTTTACCGATGCACAAGGTCCCTTTAAACATTCCCCTGTCCCTCCCCTGAATTTTGGTTTAATCATCTGAGCTATACCACACACCTTATCTTTTGAATGTCCCGATTTTTGTCTTAAAGATAGTCTGAAGCCTCCCAAAATCACTGTTTTTACTTCACAATCCTGTTAAGCATGAATGCCCTATCTGAAACGCTGCATCCCCGCGGCTGCAGTCTCAATTAACCACCCCCGAAATCCCCTGTGATAGATTAGGGGATCGCTTCTGTATAGAGGCAGAGCTTTGAGCAGTAGCTCTGCCTCTACTCGTGTCAATCACTGCGGATCTCTGCCTCCTCCTGCCCCACTCAGTCTTCTTTCACTGAGAGGGGCGGGGAGAGGTGGCAATCAGCACAGATTGATTGGACTGGAGGCAGAGCTACAACCCAAAGCTCTGCCTCCCCCAAGCAGCAAAATCCACAGCCTGAAAAGTCGTGTATTTTTGCCCCGGGTTTTGGGAGGATTAATTGAGACTTCAGCCGCGGGGATGCGGCCTTTTTAGGTAGGGCATTCATGCTTAACAAGATTGTAAAGTAAAAACAGTGTTTTGGAGAGGCTTCATAGTCTCTTTAAGTGACAGAATTGACCTGGAGCAGCTAATAATCTGTCTCTTTTCAGTTTGTAAATGTCTTTTGAACTGAAAAGCAAATCACATTATCCATTTTTCTTTTAATTTGCAGAATTGCATTAACATTGAAATCTGTTGGGATGGTTCATTACATTCCAATGTTGGGGGAAAAAAACATAATAATTAGCTTTTCTTTTAATGTAACAAAAATTTGGCAAACTTAATGGACAGTGACGTCTAAAACAGAGACCGGGAGAAAGCGATGCTTCAGGCCATCAGGAAATGAAATAGGTTTTAAATGCTGTTGTTGCCTCTCTTCATCAATTTGTCAATGCTTTTTTTTAAGGCTGATTGCACACTCGACGTGTTGCGTCACATCGCGGTTGTGTTCCCCGCCCCAGCTCATCACAAGGAACATGTAAGTCTACTGAGACTTGCACAGTTCAATGGAAGTATCCATATCTCCGCAATGCCTACCACATGGATTATGCAGTGATGCAAGTCAATGGGCAACACAGGGAGTGTACACGACAGAACAGTGCGTCGTTGTGCTCGCTTCCAAGCGCGAGGATACTCCATTAGCATGGAGATAAATGAATGGGAACGCAGTTCCCATTCATCAAACTAAGTCCACGTGTCAATGATCGCCGGCATCACGTTCACACATTCTCCGGTAACACGTTCACACATTACTTACTTACTGTTAATGTACTTATAGTACGCTTATAGGAAATAATGCACAAGGACATCTTGTGGCTAAATAGAAAAATTACACCTAATTACATTTATTTTAATAAAAATACTCACACTTACGTTTAAAATTAACTCCTTCCCTCCCACGCTCTCCCAATTTTTTTTTCTGAAAAATAAGACAAAAATACAAAAAAAAATTACCTTAGAGACTGATTTTTTAAAAAATATGTACAGTATGTCAAGAGGGTATATTACTGTTATTTTTTAATTTATGGACTTGTAATTAATGATGGACGCAAAACTGAAAAAAATGCACCTTCATTTCCAAATAAAATATTGGCACCATACATTGTACTAGGGAAATATTTTAAATGTTGCAATAACAGGGACCAATGGGCAATTACAATTTGGGGGTTTTATCCACAGTAGAATGTTTATTTTAAAACTATAATGGCCGAAAACTAAGGAATATTGATTTTTTCCCCATTGTTTTCCTTATTACTCCCATTAAAATGCATTTAGAATAAAATAATTCTCAGCATAATGTACCTCCCAAAGAAAGCCTAATTGGTGGTGAAAAAAACAAGATATAGATAATTTTCTTGTGATTAGTAGTGATTAAATTATTGGCGAAAGAAAGGGAAAAGTGCTGACAGGGGAAAATTGCTCTGGTCCTGCGTACGCACCTCGGGAGGGGGAGGCCTCAGGGTCCCAATGAGGCTTCCCCCATCCCTGTAGCTGTAGGCAATCCAGCGCTGGCCTACCACCCCTGACAAGTGCTCAAAACTCGCAGCTGACCTTTCGTGTCCCTATCTCTCCCTCTAGATTATAAACCTTTGGGCAGGGTCCCCCTCCTTTTGTGTCCTACCTGATCATGCGCCTGCATTACGGTGCATCCATGCTATGCATCTGAGTGAACCTAACTTGCCTAATCTCAAATCTCCATCCAGTAACTGACTAAGCATTACCTGGTACTCATACTGTGCTGCGTGATCTGGTCTTTCTTGTATTCTTGTATTGTCGTATTGCTGTATGTCACCCCTAAATATTGTCTGTAATCTAAACTAATATACAGCGCTGCGTAATATGTTGGTGCTTTATAAATACAATAAATAATAATAATAATATATATTTGTCGTTTTTGAGGAAAGCCACCTCATTTCTTTTCCTTTTTGTCTGTTTTTAACAAAATTTTGTTACAGCTTGGGCGCCTCCTTCCCCCTTTTGTGCTTTACACCCTCCCTTGGAGGGGAGCTCTATTTGGCTCTTTATGGCCATGCCACTCCCAGAACCATCTCATTATTTTGTATTAAGTGCGTGACCGCATCCAGCTAGTCTGGACACCCGAGTGGAGTCGGGTTTCTTCATCTCCACCTGTCTGCAGTGTTTGGTTGCCCATCTGCAACCTCCCTCAATTTCACAATCTTTACTTATTATTAATTTTTGTGGCATACTGCACCATCGGGGTGTTGTCTCTACGCTTTTTCCTTCCAGGGTGCTCTTTGATCACCCTCCGCAACAGTTCTTGAGATCTGCTTTAACCTTAAAGAGAACCAGAGATGAAGCACCCTCTTGTATTTTACCTTATAAATCAGTGGGGACATGACAGTAAACACCTTATCTGCTCTTTGTTTCATTGTTCTCTGTTTAATCTGACTGTTATCACCTCTGATAAGAATCCCCCACTGAGCACTCAGTCTAGCTTTGCCACGGAAAGATTATAGCTGAGTCTGTCTTCTCTGGTGTCTTTTCAAGCCCAAGCCTGCCCCCTTGTGGCTCTGCTATAATGACTCAGCTATAATTATTCCCTGCAAAGCCAGACTGAATGCTCAGTCCGGGATTCTTATCACAGCTGATAACAGACACTTTTAGCAGTGAGGATGAAACAGAGAGCCTGGTAAGTGTTTTCTCTAATCTTCTTACTGATATATATGGTCAAATACACAAGGGTGCTTTGTTTCCGGTTCCCTTTAACATGAATTAATATAACAGAACTATGAGTCTTGGGTGGGTAGACACTTTAAAACCTAACCTATTTCGCGTATTGATACAGACAGATCAAAAGGAAACCGTGTTAGCACAACATCGTCCTTCTCCGCGTCATCCACACCAAAAATGCACTCCGACATCTGCAGAAACAATAAATACCCATGTTGTCTTTGGAGAGTGGGCTCCGCGCTATCAGCAAGTTTTCCTGGGAAAACAGAAAACATTTATCAGATGCTTACATTCTGCAAAGGACAGGGAAAATATTATTTATAAGGAGCGGAAAGACGTGACCAAACCCTCCTTTGGCTCGTCTGCCTCGCTGTCTGCCAGTTTCCAAACCTAAAGTTTTATTTACACAAAAATAATGATCCTGGAGAGATTCGTGTATTGCCGGATATCTCAAGAAGATCTTTAAAGGCTGTCATGCAGGCTGCTGTGTGATATGAAACTGTCATTCCTAATAACCAGCCGCTTTATTTTACCAAGTACATTGCCCAGTAACTATTATTTCCATTAATCATCTGTCAGGCTATCCTTTCATTACTTTTGCTCAGCGGGACGATGGGAGTTGATGTAAGGCCAGCTGCTAGAGTCGCTCCTCGAGTTTGGGCAACAGTGAAATTCTCCCCGAACGTTGTGTATTCAGTTTGGGAACGTTCAGACCGAACAACTGCTGTGACTGCGGGAAGGTTTGGAACGTCGCCCCACAATGCTCTGGGCCTCTGCAACAATCAGTCAACGAGCAGTGGATACACGTCTCCCCACACAGACTCCAGATGTGTGTGTGTGGTGAGTGGTGACAGGTGTGTCAATTGTAGGGATTGCCAGAACTACTGAATTCCAAATCCACTGAAATTCTGAACAGAATTCAGAACATACTTTAACTTTTGTGGATTCTAAGTTTAGAGAGTCCATATCTATGCATGGATAATCTTTCCGGCACATAAGCCAACACCCCCCCAGAGGAGTAGCTATGGGTGGGTAATAGTGTTGGGCGAACACCTGGATGTTCGGGTTCGGGCCGAACAGGCCGAACATGGGCCAGATGTTCGGCATGTTCGGCCCGAACGCCGAACTCAATGGGAGTCAATGGGACCCCCGAACATGCCCATTTTGGGGGCCCTATGGGGTCGCAGGCATAAGGGGGGAGCATGCCCCGGTCGCGGGGGGGGTCGGAAATTCCCCCCACCCCCTCCGCTAGCGCTCCCCCCTCTGCCCGCTTCTCCATACAAAAAGTTTGAAACAAGTTCAATAGTACCTGGCTGGTGGCACTGGCTGGCAGTGGAGTGAGGAGGAGGAGGAGTCCGAGTAGCAGAGTGACGTTGAGGCCGGGCAGCGGGCGGTTCAGCGCTAGTACCCTTGTGGTACTTCCGCCCTTTCTCTGACCTCACGTCCTCTGCGTGATGACGCATACGAGGGTACGCGTGATGCGTACCCTCGTATGCAGAGGACGTGAGGTCAGAGAAAGGGCGGAAGTACCACAAGGGTACTAGCGCTGAACCGCCCGCTGCCCGGCCTCAACGTCACTCTGCTACTCGGACTCCTCCTCACTCCACTGCCAGCCAGTGCCACCAGCCAGGTACTATTGAACTTGTTTCAAACTTTTTGTATGGGGAAGCGGGCAGAGGGGGGAGCGCTAGCGGAGGGGGTGGGGGGAATTTCCGACCCCCCCCCGCGATCGGGGCATGCTCCCCCCTTATGCCTGCGACCCCATAGGGGGCATAGGGGGGCAGTATTCGGCCGAACAGGGCCCTGTTCGGCCGAACAGGGGCCCTGTTCGGCCATGTTCGGCCATGCATTCTGCAGTTCGGGCGAACCCCGAACAGTTTGGCCGAACACCACCAGGTGTTCGGCCGAACTCGAACATCACCCGAACAGGGTGATGTTCTGCAGAACCCGAACAGTGGCGAACACTGTTCGCCCAACACTAGTGGGTAAGGGGGGACATATGTCCCCGGGTGCAGCACTGTGAGAGCGCTCAGCACGGACATTGCACCCTCACATGCATGAAAGGCGGCTCGCTGGCTGCCTGAAGTGAATCTGCTTCCCTCCCTTCCTCTGCAGAAGTGTTAACAGCAGCAGAATACGGCTATTGTTAAAGGGGGCACATCTGGCTATCTAAACATAGTGAGTGGGGGCACATTTGGCTAACTAAAGGGGCACATATTTGGCTATTTAACTTCCCTGGCGGTACGCAGTTTCAGAGGCTTTTTTTAATAAAATGCATTTTTTTATGTCTTAGCTAGCTAACTATGTCCGTGGGTATAGGGAGAGGAGGCTGAGCCAGCACTGCAGTTAGGGTACTTTATTGTAAAAGGCACTTACAGTTAAACAGCAGCCAGATGTCAAGGCAGGCTAAGTGGGCGCCAGGTCCGTGTCCTCCTGCGGACGTCCGCCCCGCGCTAACAGCGCCCGTCCACCGCAATGGGGAACCTTCCCCATTGCGGTGGACGGGCGCTGTTAGCGCGGGGCGGATGTCCGCAGGGGGACACGGACCTGGCGCCCACTTAGCCTGCCTTGACATCTGGCTGCTGTTTAACTGTAAGTGCCTTTTACAATAAAGTACCCTAACTGCAGTGCTGGCTCAGCCTCCTCTCCCTATACCCACGAATCTACTGTTTATTCTTGCCGGAGCACGCAGCTCAGAGGGACCTACATCATTACAGTACATTATACAGCATAGCCCAGCCTGGCCTCCTGTAGCAATCCTAGTTGAGTGCTGGAACTTTACTTGCTCTTGCCCATACTAGCTAACTATGTCCCCCAAGCCCTGCAGCACCTAACTAAACCCCCCGATCGCCGCCAGCAATATTTACTCCTCCGCGATACCGCGAGAGCCGCAGCTTCACCGTTCAGCTTCAATCGTCGCTATGGTGATGATCGGACATGATGTCTGACGTCATCGACGTCATGCGCAGTCCCGATCCTCCCCATAGTGAAGCCTGGAGCTGATTGTCAGGATGCGCTACTGCAGGATCCCTGGGGGGGGGGGGTGTACGTATTCCGGCGGCGATCGGGGGGGGGGATCGGTGGAGAGAGGTGAAACTTGGGGGACATAGTTAGCTAGCCAAGTTCTAGCTTAAGCATATACAACACATTTTATTTAAAAAAAATCCGCCTGGGGCCATGTGATCCTCTGCGGCGGCTAGCCCGAACATAGCTCAGGATTACTGCCAGGCGGGTTAAAGGGGGGCACATCTGGCTATCTGATTGGGGTAAGGGGGCACATATAGCTATCTAAATAACTTTTGACTCCACCCATGAGCACAAACATATTCTGATGTGTGGCCATGCCCATTTTGACCAGTGGGGGCAAAAAAACTCTTTGTCCCAAGGCGCTGAAAACCATAGCTACGCCTCTGCACCATCTCCCACCACCCCCAATTCTCCCCCCCCCCCCCCAAACACACACACTTTTGACCAAAAGCTATGACCTAGGCCCATTTCTAGGGGTGGCCGTAGGAGAGCATTGCCCAGGGCGCAGCACAGGGGGACGCAAGCAGCAGGAGCAATAAACAAAAGCAACTGCTTGCATGCACACATACCACAAATTTACTTCCTGTTCCTGGGTCCCACTCCCATTTAATGGTAACAATTCTGAAGCGGAATTTTTTTTTAATGATATAATGAAGTGGTTGTGTAGTACGGATAATTACTAGAACATTAGTAGCAAAGAAAATATTCTCATTTTAATGTTCAGTTATATAGTTTTTTTTTTGTATAACATTGCATCACTCTCTAATATTTGCAGTTTACACAATACTCAGCATTCTAAATGATTTTACAGAGCAGGCCAGTGAACTGTCCTCTGGAGAGAAAAAGAAAATACAGTGACTGACACTTGAGATAATAAGCTTCAGAAGACAGAGCTCTCTGCGACTTTGAAAGTCGTGGAGCTCAATAGCTCTTTTCCATAGATAACAACTGGAGTTTCTTAACTCTTCCTGTACTGGAAGCAATATTAGACTTATATCTCTGCTCCTAATGTTTTATTTCTTAGCTGTACTACACATACCAATCATATCATCATTTTATTTTTTCGCTTCAGTGTCTCTTTAAGAGGAAAGTGAGGTGAGAGAGATATGGAGGCTGCCATATTTATTTCCTTTTAAACAATATCAGTTACCTGACAGTCCTCCTAATCCTGTGTCTATAATACTTTTAGCCATAAATCCTGAATAAGCATGCTGCAGATCAGGTACTCTGATTCTGCTGACTCAGACTCACGTTTTACTGGATTAGCCATATGCTTGTTCTAGGGTTTTGAGTCAGACACTACTTATGCCAGAAGACCAACAGGGCTGCCAGGGAACTGGCATTGCTTATGAGGAAATAAATATGGTACCCTCCTTATCCCACTCACCTCGGGTTCCCTTTAAGACTTGAAAAAATGTAGCATTTCACACAATGGAGCCCTTATGTATCATCACCAACAAGGGCACAGTTCAGTACTTACGTCAGATGTGAGAAGTCTCTTTTACCATGCGTGTCTAGTTCATTCTCATTCTGCATACAGTGACCTTGCTTAGTGTGATCTTACTCTGTACTCACAGTATAAAAGTATCCAACAGCAAACAGAATAAACAAATTAGACGGAAGCTGGATGCAATGACGTTTGACTTCTGTAGGATAACTTCTCAAGGCTGCTGCCTGCATTGTGTCCACTCTCTCTGTTTCCCTCTGTAGAGACACAAAATTAATATTATTCCTTAAAGTATACCTGAAGCGACATGTGACATGATGAGATAAACATGTGTATGTACATATTGATAACCTAACCAGGCTGTTTTTCCTGTGTTATTTTGCTACCTGAAATAGTTAATTTTCAGGCATGCAAGTGACAGCATCTGTTTTGTCCAAATACATGTCTGTAATATAGTAAACCACACAGATAAGCAAATTGCAGCCATAAAAGTTTTCCTGGCAGAATACAACTTCTGAATGGAGAGATGGAAAAAGGTCAATAGTTCATGGGCCACATGCAATTCACTTTTTCACCTTACTTTTCTCCTAGGAGATAATTTTTCATCTTCAATTTAGAATATGTTTTCAGCAATTGGCAAAGGAAAAAGTACCAAAAAGTAGGAGAAAGGGTACTATCAAAATTATTTTGAGTATTTTTTTGCTTGCTGGTGGTTTAAAACGCATTTTATTGACAAGTTTCAAAATATCACCTAGGAGAAAACTCAGGTGAAAAAGTGAGTTGCATATGGCCCCTGGGACACTTAAAGGATACATCCGAGGAGGATACAAATAAAAAAAATCCACTTACCTGGCACTTCCTCCAGGTCCTGGCAGCCGTCCTGTGCCCTCACCACAGCCCTGCTTCCCGCTGGTGGCCCGGAGTACCCTCCGGTACCAGAGGCCTGCTTGCATTCCAGCGAGCATCTCACGTAGTCGCGCTGAGTCATCCGGACTGTGCTGCACAGGCACAGTAGCTCTGCACTTGCGCCTTACAGTCCGGATGATGTCAGTGTGACTCAGTGAGCCGCGTCCTGGAGCGCATGAGAAGCCGACCTGGAAGCCAACCTGGCGAGGTCGGCTTCTCCACTGGAGGGGACCGGGAACCACCAGAGCTGCGGCGAGGGCACAGGACGGCTGCCAGGGGCTGGAGCAAGCCCCAGGTAAGTGGATTTTTTATTTTTATCCTCCTCAGACCTTCCCTTTAAAAGGCTGCCATTGAGCAGAGAAAACATTAAATCTACTTTGTTAATGTTTAAATATAAAAATACAAACCATGGGATAGCCAAAAAAAAAGTTATTTTCAGGAGTAGGAGGATACATACAGTACAATACATCAGTTTATTTTCACCTCAAGTACACTTTAATAAGAAATGTGTGTATGATTCCATTTACGGCTGGTGCACACTACGGGCCCTTTTCCACGTGCGGCGATTGCGATGCTGAATCGCAAAATCACAAATCGCTAACGATTTTTACATTGCTAGAGTTTGCTAAATAACATAGGAATCATGGTAGGTAATTTCCACTACCGCGATTCGATTTTTACTAAAACGCAATCGCGCGCCGTGGAGCGATTTTTGGCGCGATTTTGCTATGTAGTGCATTGAATAGCAAAATCACAATCGCCAAAAAAAAAATAGCAACTTGCTGAATCGCAATCGCTAGCGTTTAGCGCAAATGCTAGCGATTGCTAGTGGAAAAGGGCCCTACAAGAGCTTTTTAAATGCTAGTGATTTTAAAAGCTCTTGCTAATGCAATGCTATGGGGGATTTTTGAAATCATAAAGTGCTTTTAAAATCACAAAGTGCTCAGAAAAGCTCTTCTGGTGTGTACCAGCCCTGAAAGTGGATTTTGAAGTGAAATTTATTTTTCTTTTTTCTTTTTTCCAATAACTTTTCTTCACATTTATTTTTGGCCAATTTAGTTGCACCACAGATAAAAAGTAAAGTCAAGAGCTGGCCCTACTAAATTTAAAAAAAGAACTCTAACCCAGGATTGAACTTCATCAACATCAGTAGCTGACACGCCCTTTCCAATGAGACATCTTTACCTTTTCTCAAAAAGATCATCAGGGGGCTCTGTATGGCTGATATTGTGGTAAAACCCCTCCCACAGTGTGATGTCAGGATCATGGCCCTGAGAGTTTCCTTTCTGTAAACCCTGTTATATTGTGGGGGGAAAAAAATCCCCAAAAATGTGAAAAATCACAAACTAATTACAAAACGATTTATGATGGCTTTTCCGCTCGAAAGTGAAATTTTACATTATTTTTATGAAACTTAATACGAAACGAATATTGGCATTATCGCTCATCCACCATTCATAAACCAAGAGTGATTATTGGCTGCGTTTTGTTTGCAGCAGAGTTATCGAATTCAGGTATGCTCCACAAGACAAACTTAATTGTCCCCATATATTACTGTAAAAGTTCAGTTACACTTTAGAGTGACACTGAAGCACAAAAAAAAAAAAAAAAACTTATGATAGAATGAATTGTACGTGTAGTATGGATGGTAAATAAATAATAGAACATTAGTGGCAAAGAAAAGTGTCTCATTTTTTATTTTCAGTTATATAGCTTTTTTTAAAAAAATTTTTATAACATTGCATCATTCTCTAATATTTGTAGTTTATAAACTACACTCTGCATTTTAAACTATAAAACAGAGCAGAGCTAATGACCCTTTAAACTTCCCTGCAGTAAAATATTATCTAAAGTTGTCTATTTGATGTATAAGTGCTTCAGAAAATAGCATTGCTCTCTGAATAAATTAGTCAGAGAGCTGAGAGAAGCTCTTTTGCATAGAAAACAAGTGAAGTTTTTTTAACCCCCTTGGCGGTATGAAAAATACCGCCAGGGGGAAGCGCAACAGTTTTTAAATTTTTTTTTTTTTTTTATCATGTAGCGAGCCGAGGGCTCGCTACATGATAGCCGCTGCTCAGCGGCATCCCCCCGCCCGCCGATCAGGAAATCCCGTTCAAAGAACGGGATTTCCTGGAGGGCTTCCCCCGTCGCCATGGCGACGGGGCGGGATGACGTCACCGACGTCAGCGACGTCGGGACGTCATTGGGAGACCCGATCCACCCCTCGGCGCTGCCTGGCACTGATTGGCCAGGCAGCGCTCGGGGTCTGGGGGGGGGGGGGGCCGCGCGCCGCACCGGATAGCGGCGATCGGGCGCGCGACGGCGGCGATCGGGGTGCTGGCGCAGCTAGCAAAGTGCTAGCTGCGTCCAGCAAAAAAAAAATTAAGTAAATCGGCCCAGCAGGGCCTGAGCGGCACCCTCCGGCGGCTTACCCCGTGTCACACACGGGGTTACCGCTAAGGAGGTTAACTCTTCTTGTACTGGAAACAATATGAGACTCATATCTTTGCCACTAATGTTCTATTTCTTAGCTGTACTACACATACAGATCATTATATCCAGGGCCAGATTTAGGCCAAGGCCACATAGGCCATGGCCCAAGGCACCACAAGAGCAAGGGCACCAAAGCAGCGGGCTAAACTGGTGCAGAAGTTGCCAGCTGCAATGCAGGGAGATCAGGTGAGCGCCTGACCGTGGTACTCTGTTGCTAGCCACCTGTGCAGCAGCCACTTTGCTCTCTGTGCACGTTTGCATTGTCGCCGGCGGCTATGGACTTGGGCAGCATTGGAGACGGAAAGGAAGAGGAAGCTTCTGCACTGGAGACGGGTGGAGAAATGAGTGATACGGCTCCTGCGGTGTGAAGGTGAGCTAGCTACCTATACTGAAGGGGGTGGGAAAAGGAGAGATTAAGGGAGTCATCTGGCTACATGTACTGGAGGGAATGGGGGAGGGGCCATCTGGCTACCTATACTGGGGAGGTCATCAGGCTACCTATAATAGAGGGAAGGGGGAGGGGTTATCTGGCTACCTATACTGGAGGGAGAGGGGGAGGGGTCATATGGCTACCTATACTGGGGGGGGGTCATCAGGCTACCTATACTAGAGGGAAGAGGGAAGATGTTATCTTGCTACATATACTGGAGGGAATGGGGGGAGGGGTCATCTGGCTACCTATACTGGGGGGGGTCATCAGGCTACCTATACTAGAGGGAAGGGGGAGGGGTTATCTGGCTACCTATACTGGAGGGAAGGGGTCATCCCGCTACCTATACTGAAGGGGGGAGACTGCTGACAGTGGTCTTGGGCGGTAAAGAGTACAAATCCAGCCCTGATTATATAATACGTTTTTTTCACTTCAGATTCCCTTTAAAGTGAATCTGTACTCTAATATTCTTAGAATAAAAAGCATACCATTCTATTCATTATGTTCTCCTGGGCCCCTCTGTGCTGTTTCTGCCACTCCCTGCTGCAATCCTGGCTTGTAATTGCCAGTTTTATGCAGTGTTTACAAACAAAAGACATGGCTGCTAACCAGAGTGTGATAGGCTGAGAGGAGAGCTTGGAGAGGGTGTGTAAAGCTTCTGCCTATCACAAGCAGTGCTGCACTGTTTGTGATAGGCAGTGATAGATAAGAAGATAAGATGTATTACAGAGACAGTGCAACTAGAAAAGGCTGCAGTATGCCAGAGGACATTAGAACAGGTATAGGAACTTATAGGATAGAAGAAATAAGGCTCAAAATTTTGTTACAGAGTCTCTTTAAATAGCAGAATATCATGTGTAAGTGGAGTGTTCCTTTATATGCTTCACCCTTCCAATGACTTCAAGAGCAGCTAAGAAATAGGAGACTCAATGCCTTTGCAGAACAATGAAATATTTCTGATCAAAGTCTGTTCTGAAGTTACATTTTCTTATTGTTCAGTAACAATCCTGACAAGGCATTAGCATATAGCAGCTGACACTGCACAGTGTATGATAGCAATCCAACAGGCTACACATTTTTTTAATTTTTTTTTCAAAGTGATTTGGTGACCTTGAGTCGCATAAAATGAAAATGAGACACAAGAGAGTGGAGGAATAACAGTCTCTTTAAATACTATTGGGCTCTGTTGAGACTTTAACCCTCATTAAAATCTCATAGCCCTTAATTACAGTCAATTATTTTGATTCAACTTTAATAAAGCATTGATCCCGGCTAACTGTGAACCTGCAGAGGCAAAGGCAATGTTTGCTTTAATGATCAATATTATTTAAATCAGTTAGACGGCCTAAATGAGGACATCCCATCAAACACCCTGGGCTCGGCACTAAGAGCCCTGCATTATCGCACACAGAGGGAAAAAATCATTCTGACCATTTCATTTCAGATTGCGAAGTCAGGAGACAGCAAGTCTGGCACTCTCAGCTGATGCCTGGGTTATCATAAAGTATTCAAAGGGCACCTGTCATCAAGAAGGAGATGCCGAAGGGAGACCTCAGACGATGACTTTGGCATTTTAAATAATAAAGTGCCAGCAAATTTTATTTTGAATTGTCAACTTAAATCCCAACCCCAGGTACACACACACGCACACATATATAGTGGCGTAGTGAGGGAGCTATGGGCCCCAGTGCAAGTTTTACACTTAAAGAGGAACTCCAGTGAAAATAATGTAACAAAAAGCGCTTCACTTTTACAATAACTATGTATAAATGATTTAGTCAGTGTTTGCCCACTGTAAAATCTTTCCTCTCCCTGATTTACATTCTGACATTTACCACATGGTGACTTTTTTACTGCTGGCAGGTGATGTCAGTGGAAGGAGATGCTGCTTGTTTTTTTGGCATTTGGACCCAGCTGTAAACAGCTGTTATTTCCCACAATGCAATGAGGTTCACAGACAGGAAACTTGGTCCTGACATCACACTGTGGGAGGTGTTTCACCACAATATCAGCCATACAGAGCCCCTGATGATCCGTTTGTGATAAGGAATAGATTTCTCATGTAAAAGGGGGTATCAGCTACTGACTGGGATGAAGTTCAATTCTTGGTTACAGTTTCTCTTTAACACCTTTATAACTGAAATCTTTTTCACAATGCACTGCTATGGAGAAGAAAAAAAACGCGTACCTACTGATTAAGTGTAAATGGGGCCTTATTCTCCAATCTCTATATTATGTGGTGGTCATCCATTCAGGTGAAGAGGAGGCTGTAATGATTTATCCAAACACTGGTTATCTGTCCATTTTGTCCTATGGACCATGTCAGTGCATGTTTCTTATGTGTTGTGCTCAATGAAAGGTTTTGAGTTTTAAAAGCAGTCTACACTTAGAACATTGTTGTTTAACTGTTTGCCGACCGCGTCACGCCAATGGGCGTGGCGACGGCGGCAGCCCCAGGACCGCCTGACGCCAATCGGGGTGAAGTCCTGGGGCCGCAGTTTGCAGGCGATCACACGCAAGCTGCGCGCTTCTCCTGCTCGGGGGGCGGGGCTCCGCCCTGCCTTCATTTTCCGAGCGGCGCACAGGAGACTGTTAGACGGCAAAACCGCCGTCTAATTGCATAGTACAGCGCTGCGATCAGCAGCAGCTCTGTACTGGGGACAGCTGTGTGATATGGCTGTCCCCCTGGGAGACCTGAAGGTGATCGGCTGTCATAGGCCGATCTCTGTTGGTGGGGAGAAAAGGGGGGGTGGGGGGGAATCACTTTTGAGCTGTGTTGTGCTGGTTAAAGGGGAACTTCAGCCTAAAAAAACATACTGTCATCAAGTTACATTAGTTATGTTAATTAGAATAGATAGGTAATATAATCTCTTACCCACCCTGTTTTAAAAGAACAGGCAAATGTTTGTGATTCACGGGGGCTGCCATCTTTGTCATGGGGCAGCCATCTTTTTGGTTGAAAGGAGGTGACAAGGAGCAGGAGACACAGTTTCAACTGTCCTGTGTCCTGATTACCCTCCCAGCTGCACACGCTAGGCTTCAAATGTCAAATTCAAAATGTAAAAAAAAAAAAAAATTGCACCAAAACAGCAGAACGAGAACAACAAAATCAGAAATCCCATCATGCTTTGCACATCATCAGGGGAAAAAAGCCCGGGCAGTTTTCTTCTGTGCCTGTATAAGAGAAACAAAGTTCTGATGCTGTGAAACTGTTAAAGAAACACCAGGCCTTCTCAGTGCTGCTGAGTCGATTTTTAGTCCGGAGGTTCACTTTAAGTAAGTGTTCAAATTTGGGTCATTGGGCAGCATGGTGGCATAGTGATTAGTGCTCTTGCCTTGCAGCACTGGGTCCCTGGTTCGAATCCCAGCCAGATCAACATCTGCAAGGAGTTTGTATGTTGTCTGTGTGGGTTTCCTCTGGGCACACCGGTTTCCTCCTACATCCCAAAAACATACAGATAAGTTAATTGGCTTCCCCTAAATATGGCCCTTGACTATGATACATGCACCACATGATATAGACATAAGACTATGGTAGGGACTAGATTGAGAGCCCCTCTGAGGGACAGTTAGTGACTGGACAATATACTCTGTACAGCACTGTGTAATGTGTCGGCGCTATATAAATACTTAAAGATGAACCATCGTGAAAATCTTAAAATTTAAAACACATACAAATAAGAAGTACATTTCTCCCAGAGTAAAATGAGCCATACATTACTTTTCTCCTATGTTGCTATCACTTACAGTAGGGAGTAGAAATCTGACATAACAGACAGGTTCTTGGCTAGTCCATCTCTCTATAGGGGATTCTCAGCATGGCCTTTATTCTTTATGAAGATATTCCCTGAAAAAGATTTATACAAAGATGCTGGCCAGCCTCCCTGCTCGCTGCACACTATTTTGGCAGTTGGACGGAGCAACCGCCATTCACTAAGTGCTTCGAAAAATAAAGAAAACCCTGGGAACTCCCCATGAGAAGATGGGCTAGTCCAAAATCTGTAGGTAATGTCAGATTTCTACTACCTACTGTAAGTGACAGGAACATAGGAGATGTATGGCTCATTTTACTCTAGGAGAAATGTACTTCATATTTGTATGTGTTTTACATTTTAAGAGTTTTGCGACCATTTCTCTTTAAATAAATAAATGCATTGAAATTCAAAAACCAGAATTTCACCCATAGTGATGTTTGTAATCTGATAATTATGATTATGGGGAATTTTACATACATTTTCACAATTACAGCCACAGGGAATTACAAATTGGAAATTGAATTGATTTTGCATAATCCATTTGTAATTTTGTGTAATTTTTTGGACAACCAGCGGTTAATATCAAAGCCCTCACATATGCTATGGTCACCAAAATGGCTACTTATGTTAATTGGAATAGTGGAAACAAAGACAATTTTTTTTTCAAAAAGACAAAGCTGTTGGAAAAAAATAGATTTTAAAAAATTCAGAGGAAAAATGTTTTTTAAACTAATTTTACCATTTTTTTTTAGAATTTTAAAAATCTATTTTTCAATAATAATAACAACTACACAATAATAACTACACAGTCTGCTTGAAAATATTTCCCCCTTAAAGGGAACCAGAGATGAACGTTTCACACAAAATAAACATATCAGTCGATAGCTTGTAAAGAATAAATGCTCTACCTGATAATTTTGCCGCTCTGGTGTGCCTTTTTTAGAGTTTTTTATCCATTATTGCTCCAGGAAAAATCAAATATGGCCGCCGGCTCATATCCCTTCTCCTTCCGGGTTATGAGTTGTTCTGGATGTGCTGTCTAGGCTATATGAGACTATGCTGCTATCTAGGCTAAATGCAGTCTTTCATCTGTGTGCTTTCATTTTGGTATGATGTACAGCTGCCTGTAGGAAGTGTCTCTCATAACAATGAAACTGCAGTCATCATCAGTATCTACAGTATGCAGACAGAGTGCACACAGAGCACACAGGGATCATATTGCATCCACAGAGCTTCTCTCTCAGCAGGAGCAGAACCTCCCATGTCATCACAGCTCTCAGTATGCAAAGCAGGAAATCTGAGCCAGGAGGGGGCAGGCTTGGGCTTGAAAAGACTCCATAGAAGAGTGACTCAGCTATAATGATTCCAGGTCAAACCTAGACTGAGCCAGTCGGGGATTCTTATCACAGCTGATAATAGACTAATTAACCAGATAAGAATGAAACTAAAAGCAGGGTAGGTGTTTACTGTCATGTTCCCACTGATAAATGTAATAAAATACATGAGGGTGCTTTGTCTCTGGTTCTCTTTAACATACGTATAAATTTAGTTGATGATAGCATGTATGGAGGCTTTGCAATGAACTGCATGAGACAGTACGCAATTAAGCTAAATTACTTGTAATTACAAAATCCAGGCTCCTGATTATGGTCACATGCAAAATTAATTATGTTTTTCCCCAAAATTTCACATTAGGATTTTGCATCGTAATTCTGAATTACAAAGCAAATCTACAATTATGTGAAATTCGTGTTCTTCCTATTTACCCATCACCACCTGTGTTGTGCGCATATTTTTATTCTCACATCAAAAATGGCATTTTTGATTTCGTGAAAATAACATTTATTTTTACAAAATGGCAAAAATTATTGAAAATGTGAAAAATCATTATTTTTTACAATGAAAACAAAAAATCTCTATTTTAACTGTGAAAATGCTAAAAATCGTTTATTTTAGCGTGAAAAATCACAAACTTATTACAAAATGATTTTCAATGGCATTTTCGCTCAAAAGTCAAATTTAAAGAGAACCTGAGCTGAAAATTAAAAGTCAAAATAAACATAAACATGTCATACTTACCTCCTGTGTAGTCTACTCCTCAATCTCTTTCTCCTCTCCTGCGTCCCGTTTGTCCACTGTGATCAATGGAATTCTCAGTCCTCGATTTTGAAAATGGCCATTACTCCATAACAGCTTTCTGGTCAGCACACTGTTAAACTGTAATATCGCCCACTCGAGCCATAGGGAAACATGGAAATTACCTTGCACATTCAGTTGTAACTGACAGCAGCTGATATATAACTGACACTGACAGCAACTGGTATATTTCAGTTCTGACAATATTTTGCCAGAACTGGAAGTGATCACTGTAAGAAGAAAATGGTGAGAGGAACTGACGGTGAGGTGAGTATGTTATATTCATTTGCAGCTACGTCATGTGTTTATTTTAAATAA